>NW_024387075.1:5086876-5686876 GCF_900408965.1 Simochromis diagramma | reverse complement strand
CAACAAGAATACAGGGTGAAAAGTCAAGCCGGCAAGGAACTGTCAAAAATTGCATTTCCAGGAGTGACCACTTCAGCCAGGGTGCAAAAGCTTAAGAGCGTAAGAGCATATATAAAAATGTTTACATCCTGGAGAGGTGGAGGTATGCACAAGAGAGAAGAGGAGTCAGTAGAAGCAAGGTGGAAAGGTGAACATGCAGTAGAGTAGAGGTAGTGAAGGTAGGTGAGTTTAATACCTGGGATCAGGCATCCAAACAAATGTGTACACAAGAGAGGTGAAGAAGGGAGTGCACGCAGGGTGGAAACCATGTCAGGGATGATTTGTGACAGAAGGATAGCAGCAAGAATGAAAGGGAAGCTTTATAAGATGGTAAATCAGAGGGACCAGCTCAGGTTGAGCAGTTTTCAGACAAAGTCAGTAAGGCATAGTGGAGATACTGGACAAAGGATGCTGAGTATGAAGCTGCCAGGGAGGATGAAAAGAGGAAGACCACAGAGACGTTTCATGGATGTAGGGTTGGTATAACAAAGGAGGATGCTAGGGATAGGGTGAGATGGAGGCAGATGAGCTGCTGTAGTGACCCCTAAAGGGGGCAAGCTGAAAGAAGAAGATCCTGGTACAAAGAATGGTGTTGCAATCCATCTATCCCTTATGCCTTTTCCCATAACTGTAGTTTGACTGTGAGGTGTGTTTCACCTTGCTCTGCTTATGGATTTGGAGACTCATGGAACACTTTTTAATCAATTTATCTGACAAATGACATGTATTGGTTTATGCACAACTGTAGCCTACTTGATAAAGTCTTCCTAAATCCTAGCATTTTATTTGTATATATTAATTAGCAGGTACTATATCTGAGTGATGCACCCATGCAACCCACTGCATGGTTCCAATTTTATCATGCCATCATTCATCAGATGTTTGTGTTGCCTTCCTACAGCTGAAATGAACAAAAATGTTGAATCGTGGAAACTTTTATCAAAGTAAGTAATGCTAGCAATAGATTACCTTCTCATGTACTATCACAAGCCACTGAGTATATCAGCTCCAAAAAGAGACGCTAAGGTTAGCTAACTATGCACTGTATTTGGGCTATAGACGCTGTGGCTTCCTGGAGGTGCGTCACGCATGAGTATTTCTTGCTAGAGTAGACATTCCTCGCAGTTGAACTGAAAACAAAAAGTACATAATGTGTGGTTACAAGGGAAATGTGATGACTCACTTGAGTTTACAGGCGGGCATAATTCACATGGATTTCCCCAGCCCTTGCCCATGGAGCAGCAACAGGACGCTTTGGAGACGCCAACTCCAATCTCATTGGAGCAGTCCAAATTTTCAGATGCGTCTCCTCGCAAACGAACATCTCGAAAGCAACTACCAGAGCGAGTGTCTACACACAAACGCACACATAAACAGACACAGATTTTCAGCTATGTTGGTTAAGCCTTTTCTTTGCAATTAGTTAAAGAACAAGCTAAGAACAGTTTTAAATATGTTTAGTGTTGCAGTCTCACCTACACAGCCCACTCGAGTGGGATTGAGTTCAAAGTCTGGTGGGCAGTTACAATGGTAGCTTCCAGGGATATTAACGCACACTCCATTAATGCAGATGGTCGGGTCTGCACATTCATTGATATCTGAGAAAGAAAAAGTACATTTTTTTATATATAAATGATCGCTTTCAATTTTTTGGCCAATACAAAAGCAACTGGATGGATCACAGAATATGAAAGCGCTTATCTTTACACGTGTGCTGCGTTTCTTTTGCACTTGTATATATTTCCCCTGTTTGCTGAGGCCTAAACAGAGGAACATGGAGGGGAGCTGGACTAGTCTTACCTGTGCAGTTGCCTCCACTTCTGTCCAGTTCATAACCAATGCTACATTTACATCTGAAAAGTCCCGGGATATTCTGGCACTGTCCGTTGACACAGATGTCAGCAAAGGTACATTCGTCTATGTCTGTGAAAAAGAGAGATAAAGAGCGAGCCAGCTGTGAGTGATTAGTGGATCATGAGATCACGGTGGAAAACTGGCAGTGGGCTTTAGGAAGTGAAGGCCACTCACCTCTGCTACAGAATGACAGCTCTAGACATACTCAGACAGACATACGCACACATACACTATCAGAACTGTAGCCAAGGTTATGAAATTGTGCTCTTCCACATCATTACACTCTGCACAAGTCATTACTGTCCAGCTCCGACTGAGCTGATGGAGGGAGGACTGGACAGGTTATTTCAGGATGTTTGACACATCAGTGCAATGAGATCAGTCTGCTCTTTCAATTGAATCCTGCAGTGCATTATCACTGGACTCAGCATTCATCTGCAACAAGTTATAAATGTGTTCATATGCAGCTTACAAGAAATCTTAAAAACAAGTTAATATTTTATTCAGACTTTGAGTAAATGAGCGGAATACATCCCAATCAAAACATCCTAAAAAAAGAGCCTGCAGTTGAGATTCCCACATATGGCAAATCTGAATCATATGTCAGTATATTATGAAGGTTAGGAATCCAGAATTTATACAGTTGTGGTCAGAAGCTGACTTATATTCATCATTGGCATGAGTGTCATGGTAATTTTGGACTTTTAATGATTTCATGGAACTTGTTCTTCCAGTATGAAATGACTGTACACACATCTTTAATGGCTTTAAAAACCAATAACTGGTTTCACTGGTTTAAATTGTTTTGGGATTTACTCTAATCCACAGAGGGGTTTTAAAAAAATATGAGTGGTGCTGAAGGTTCTACCATGTCTTTTAAATTGACATATTATCTTCTGTTTAGCGATTGTAATTTAATACAACCGGTCGTTTCCGGTAGTTGCCAGCATAAAAAGCATTTGTTTGACACTGCTCATTTAAAACTGAGAAAAATGGGAAAGTGCAACGAATTCAGTGAAGATGTAAAAGGGAGAACTGCAGATTTACACAAGTTGCGAAGGTCTCTTGAAGCCATTTCTAAACAAGTGCAGACTCTAAGATTATCAGTTCAAACAACTGTATGCAAGTTATTCTGATTTGTCACCACTTCTGTAACTTGTAAATCGGTTAGTATTTCAAGAACAACCTGGGAACCTTCCAGGCTCAAGTGTGTCATGAACTGGAAACTGTTGGAACACCAGCGTCACTGCCTTCTGGAGAAAAATCTTTAAGCTTTTTGGCTGTAATGGTAAGAGGTATGTTTGGAAGAGTAAAGGCTTTCAAACCTAAGAAAACAGCTGATAAGCATGGTGGTGGTAGCGTAATGCTCATACTCTGGAGATGTTTTGCCAGCAATGGTACTGGTATGCTGCACAAAGTGGTGGAATAATGAAGAAGCTGGACTACAACAGCTAGACCGTTGAAAGTTGGACACGATGGTAGCCTTCAACACAACAATGATCTTGAACATAAATCCAAACTGGTTTTGGAATGACTAAAGCAGGCTGACATTAGGCTTCTGGAATGTCTTTCCCAAAGCCCTGACCTCCTCTTTATCGGAAATATATGGACTACACTTAAAAGTCAAGAATGTGCCAACCAATTTAAATGAACTCTTCCAATTTTTGACAAGCATCTGGTCAAGTTGCAACTTGCTAAGAGACATTTAACAAGATATTAGTGGGGGTCTATGTATAAGGTCTAGGGTCTGTATGTATAAGTTTGGCCCTGTGTGTATTGGAAAAACAAAAAAGTAAATTGAAAATTGTGCACCTAATTCTTGCTTGGGTCATTAAAGGTGTACGCTGTACAATCATTCCACCCTGGCAAAAGAACCGTTCAAAGAAATCGCCAAAAGCTCAAAATTACAATTTATGCCTACGATGAGTAAAATTCTGTCCACAGCTGTATGTTGTGTAAGCAGCTTGTGCATCTCAAGCACTAATTTTAAGAATAAGACTGTTTTTAGAGCAGCCTTTCATTACAATTCTAATATGTAGCCTTTTTATGCTACAAGGAATTACACTGTAAGCAGGAAATAATGTTTGGACCGGTTTTTTCAAAGAATTCCTTTCACACAGTTCATTTTATTCTCCATCACAAAGCTTAGATACAACCTTTAACCAAATTGTAGCAGTTGCACAACTGTTATACACTCCTGAGTCAGATAAACATCTCGTAGTTACGAGCTCGCACTCTGTGATGTGTGCTTCAAGTTTCAGAAGCGTGATGTTGAAACACTAAATTATCGAGCAAACGTGAACAGAAAATCAAGGCGAGTTCCACTGTTATTGTCAGTCCTTCGAAATGTTCTCACAGCCTAAATCACATTAATGCTCAGCATATTGTGCTCTTTGATGTCCAAAAATCCATATAATTAGTAGGCAGCATCTGTTTGGATCTGCTATTTCCATAAACAGGAAAACAAAACAAACAAATAGCACCGGGCAATTTTTGGGTTTTGTTTTTTGAAACTGTCAACATAATTTAGGATGCGGGCACCCATTCAAATCCTGGGAACTATGATAGTCTGTGTTGTATTGCCTTACCCTCACAGGCCTTGCCGTCAGCAGTGGTGATGAAGCCCATGTCACATTCACAGCGGAAGCCTCCTGGCAGATTCAGACAGTGGCCGTTTTCACACAGGTTGCCGTTCTCTGCGCACTCATCGCTATCTGCAGTCACACACCCACACAGAGTCAGTAAGCACAAAATACATCCGTGGATCTTTTAAAGGGCTGAAGTGTGGATTAACAAACTGATTTTGTATGTGTGACCTGAGCAAGAGAATCCATCTCCAGAGAATCCATCCTTGCACGCGCATCGATAAGAGCCCATGGTGTTGAGACAGTCAGCATTGTTGCTGCACATATGTGTCCCATTTGAGCATTCATCCAGGTCTGAAACACAACAAACGATTACATTCCTGCAAACGTAAACGAATTCATCCAAATATTGAGGATAAGCCTTGCAGTATTAAATCAATATCAAAGTAACGACGATAGCCAAAAGCACAGGTTCGCTTTTCGCAATTGCGCATCTCATACACAAGCTCATTCATTTCAGATGGTTCATGTATTTTTACCATTTACTTGCGCATTCCAGGCCATCAGCCTTACCTGTACATTTGAGACCACTGCCAATCCACCCCGGAGCACAACTACACTTGAAACTGCCGGCCGTGTTGGTGCAGGTTGCATGTCTATCGCAATTATGGGCTCCGATTTCACACTCATTGATATCTGACAAAGAGAGAATGGGAAACAACATAAAGAAAAATAGACACAGGTCTGATGGTCCAATGATTAAGGTCTGCTTTCTCATTCCAGTGGGGTTCTTGGCGCTGTAGAGTGAGTTGATGCTTGGTTTGATTTGTATAAAGATAGCAGCAGGAGAAGACAGGGCTAAGTCTTTCTGGCTCACTGTCTCTGTATTTCAGAGCACAAGGCAACGAGGCATTCTCATGATCTCTGATACTAATGGCCTTGCTACAAAGGTTTAATGAGCGCAGCAGGTCTCTGGATTTTCGTCATTCAAGTGTGTCCTGAGAGCTGTAAAACGGCTAAGAGGTGGAACGAAGGCCTAACGCTGAGGCCTTGATCTGTCTGCACCGTCTGAACTAGTCCTCGCAGGTTATTTTAGGCAAAGATACCTCCTTTTACCCACAGACTTTGCACCTCTAATGTGAAGCTTCTGGAACAGCACATTACGACCCCCGCCCCCCCTTTAATGTTCATGTTTGGGTTTCTCACCGCCCCAGATGTCAAGTGTGGAAATTTAATCTTTCCAAAACATAATTTCTTTAAATGTGATGTGGTAAAAGTGTGATGTGCCAACTCTACAAATAAACATTCCTTCACAGCAAAACCATGACAATAATATCTCCCAACCAATGAAATATTCGGGTTAATCTATTCTCTGAATGTACAGACCTACTGTTTGTCACTCAAGATTCTAATAAATGAGCAATAAAAATTAATGGGAGCAATTAGTGAATATTTTTAATATCTGCCCTTCCCAAAAAGTTGATTAAATCCTGTGGGGTGGAACCAATAAGGATCTCTTTGAGTGTGGCTGTAGCCTCACTCAAAGACTGAGGCCTGAGCTAGAGGTGGAGCTTTAATAGCAAGAGCGTGCAAGTTAGTTAGTTCACGTTCCCTTCATGTACTTCAAGGGAAACCATGCTGAGAACTCAATTTTTTACGACCTATCAGGGAATGAGACACACTCCTCTCTGCGTGTGTCTGTCTTTGTGAGGGTAGTAATTCAAGACACAGTCAATTAGAGATTAGCGCTGCTGGTTTACAGTCTTCCTAAGGACAGGGTATGGCATATTTTCATTACATTTGATTACAAGGTTAATATGAGGGCTTGCGGCAAACGAATCTCCCTGGATTACAGGCAAAACTAATGATCAGCTCCTCCAAGCCTTTGATGAAAGAAAGAACACAAACACACACACACACACACACAATGCAAACAAAGATTGCTGCATGTGAGAAGCGTGTCATCGGTCAAAAAAGAGGGCTGAATGAACTAGGACAGTGTTTGACAGATGAAAAAAAGTTGCGAATTACACATTTGCCTATACATGGCTGCTTAGCTGGCTGTTAGTGTGTTTGCATGCCTGACTGCCAGTTTATCTGAGTGTCCTCTTGTCTCGTTTTATTCCAACATGTTTTGACAACTGTCAAGCATTTACCATTTATGTATTTGCCATATTAACGTGCCGCATTCTCTTAATACTTAATACTGTATTTGAAGGATCTGCCTCTACTTTATGTACCACCACTAACATGTTTTTGAAGCCTTTTTACTGTTTTAATCACCATGATCTACTAGTCAAATAATCAAAGCAAGAGTACAAGGGAATCATTTACAAAGACAAATATTATCATGTTAAAAAATAAGAGTCGTGAAAAACTAAAACTAAACTAAAGCCAGCGTGGAATAATGATGCCAAAGCAGAATGGTAAATGGTAAATGGCCTGTATTTGTATAGCACTTTACTAGTCCCTAAGGACCCCAAAGCGCTTTACACAACCAGTCATTCATCCATTCACACACACATTCACACACTGGAAGTGCCAGTGCCAAAAGTGCCATCCATCATCGGCTGTTTGAAGCTGCGTCAGACCATACACAGTACAAAAGACAGAGCCACTGTTACATCGTATTGGTTATGAGCCCATAAAGTCTTTGGGAAAGTGTTTACCCAAGTCAAAGAGCACATGATCGGGGGGGTGTGTTTTCTCATAGATTTCTATGCAATCAGAAGCTTTTTTGCAACTAGGAGAGTCTGCCCCTGCTGGTCATTAAAAATAATGCAGCTCTACTCTTATTTTCCCTTTTTTAGACCCCAAACCCATCATTTATACATTCAAAAGCACATAAATCTAAAGAAACCCCAGCGGTAACATTCGTTCTCAAGGTACCGCATTCACAAACTTGGGTGTTCATGTTGGCCAGTCGCCCAGCAGGGTGACGACAACTCCCCATGAGCCTTTTACAGCTGAAGGGTAAAAACCTCCACATCAACACTGGCACAGGAGCAGAAGAAGCCAAAACATAAAGCGAAACCAGAGTTTTCGTCATAGTACAAAACATGGAAATAGCTCCCAGGTTGGAAAATGAAGCCAATGTGGAAGTGCCTTAAACCTGCACTCTATCTGAAGGAGACGATGATACCTGTGGTTGAGGGGAAAAAAGAAACATTTCCAGTCCTAAAGGGAAAACAATGTTCCATCTTGACCTCTTTAAAGACTTGAGATTATGGACTCACTGATTTTGACTAAAAAAATGAATAAAAGATTATTTTCCTAAAATGTAGGATTACCCGTGGAAAGAAACTCCTAATAACTTCTCAATAACTTCCTTTTATTTTTTTAGTTTTTTTTTTTATTACTGCTCACCAAGATAGTGACAGCAGAAATACTTCTCTCAAGGCTTCAGAACATGACTTCAGAAACCAATAAATGAAATCACAGGAGTTAAATCCATCTTTGATACTGTCTATGAGATACTCTCATCTTTTCAAGTTGATACACCTTATTTATTTTATACCCAATTTCTAAATCTATTTGAACCATAAACCATAGGAGCTCCTGGGGTGGCTGTGGTTCAGGAGGTACCAACTGGAAGACTAGTTGCGCCTACTCCAGGCTGTGTGCTGAAGTTTCCTTGAGCAAGTTACTGAATCTCGATTTGCCTCATCCATGAGCATGAGTGTGTGTGACTGTTAAGAGAAGGTGATTATATAGAAAAAAGTGTTTTTATGAATATGTGTTATTAATCTCTGTCTCTCTTCCACAGCATGTCTTTTTTCCTGTCTTCCTTCTCTCAACCCAACTGGTTGAATTAGTTGGCCCCGCCCCTCCCTGAGCCTGGTTCTCCCAGAGCTTCCTTCCTGTTAAAAGGGAGTTTTTCCTTCCCACTGTCGCCAAAGTGCTTGTTCATAGGAGGCCGTATGATTGTTGGATTTTTCTCTGTATCTATTATTGTAGGGTCTACCTTACAATATAAAGCTCCTTGAGGCGACTGTTGTTCTGATTTGGCGCTGTATAAATAAAATTGAATTGAATAGTGTGTGACTGAGTGAATGAGGCTTGTAGTAAAAAGCATTTTGAGTGCTCAGTTAAATAACAAAAGCACTAAGTACCAATCTAACCTTTATCACTCAAACTGAAAACAGCACAAACTGAAATTGTGGCTGCATCCATCTTGCTAGCATGCAGCCCATGTTTAAAGTCATATTCATGTTAAGTTTGATAACAATAAGCACTAGCCAGCGAAAGCTGCTGGTCATACCATATATGGTTAATAACACGATTAGATTGGGAATTAAAATATAGCCAATCTGACCTTTCGGCTGCAGTAGTAAAAACTGACCAACTGACTCTTTGGAATCTAAGTTCTCACTTTCAAATGACAGATAGTGTAACTTGTTATTGTCAAAGTTGCATGGTCTTGCTTCAACACATTGTTAAAGCAAGAATTGTTTCATTGTTTTGTCATTTAGCTGAGAGACGATAAAGACAACAGACCATAAATTCTGATAATGATCACCCCTTTAAGATGCTTCCATGCTTGTAAACTCTACCAATACATCTCCACCCAGGCCCCAACTTTCCAATACACATGTAGAGATGCAAAAGTGCTTGAGTGTACGCTCAAGATACTCACACCCTGCCCCTGAGTTCTCAATGTTGTGGAATAAAAACAAAAATAATTCTTGTGGGAGCCACATAAACAGCTGGATCATATCTGGGCTTAAGAGCACCGCTCACTCATTAACACTCGCACACACAGACACACACACGCACAAGAAGGTTTAGTCCCTGCATGCCAACAAGGTCGCATGAGGCAGCTGAACAATAGCAACCAATTTTTTGTGAATTTCATTGTCCGAATTTTTTTATTTGGTGGAGACCTTTTTCCAAAAGAAAGAGTAGCAGGTTTTGTTTCTTGTGTATAAGAAGACATCATGTCTGTCCGAGAGGAATTAGCATCTCGATTCCCTGGTCTGGGGCTGAAATTCCAAAGCTGTGAATCAGAACCGGCTGCTTTTGCTGCAGCCTCGGGGAAAACAAGGAAAATACTGTATGAACATTTAAATGGGATTAGAATGAGCAGGAGTTATGTGTTTGCAAGTGTGTGTGTGTGTGTGTGTGTGTGTGTGTGTGGAGAAGGTGGAGGTGTAACAGTTCAGAAAAACCTGTTTATTTGCGTCTGAAGAAAATGCACTGCTGCTGCTGCTGCTGAGTGTGTTAGATTAAAAGAAATCACCGGCCAAAGTCACAACTAGCCTTCGACCGCACACTTTTTAAGTAGCCTCATAAATCAAGACTTAATTTTTTCTAGACGAGAGGCGAGTCCAAACTAGCAAAAGACTCTAGCGGACGGACAGACATTGTATTTATGTGTTCTGGAGACGTTACAGGTGATTACGCGCTGCCGAACTCTTCCAACCATCACGTAATGTTTAACTGACCCTAATGAAAGAGCAACAAAAGAATAAACAAAGGTGCAAAATGATGCATGCATTAGATGGAAGACGGTGACCTCACTGCTCCTGCTGCTGTTAACGATGCTGCATGTTTGTCTGCACACGTGAGCGTGTGTGTGTGTATGTGTGAGCGTGTTTCTTATCAACTCAGACAGCAGCTTTCGAATGGTGATGAGTAATGTTAGAGCTGCTTCGGGTTAGACAGGCATTCTCCTCGGGTCTTCTCATTTCTGACCTTTCTTCAACTTGTTTTCACTGCTGCTGTTAAACAACGTCTCTCACACACACACACACACACACACACACACTCACACTCTTTCCACACTGATTAATTAGTAGCCGGCTCCGACTGACTCACCGTTCTTTCACTTCTGTTCATTTTCCCCCACAGTTAGAGCATTTTGGTTTGGTGGGTTTGTATGCTTGTGTGTGCTTGTTTCACTCACCTGTGCAGCCTGTGGTTCCCTTGCGTACAGAGTAGCCCAGGTCGCAGTGACAAATGAAGGATCCCTTGGTGTTCTCGCAGTTCCCACTCAGACAGATGTTCGGGTTTAACTCGCACTCATCCACATCTATGAGGTGAGGTAAGAACAGAGCGATGCCATTTTAAAAAATAAAAATCAAGAACTTGCTTAAAATGAATACAATAAAGGAAAGGTTAATGGCAGTTAATAGAGATGAATTCGCTTTTGTATGTTCAGCCAGCCAAAAAAAATGGTTTTAAATAAGCTATAACATGGGTGCTAGGAAAGCACAAAAATTACATCATGAGCTACACTGAGGCTTTAAAACATTTACTTTAAATAAATACAGCAATAACAGTCAGCTTGTGCAGATCCATTTAGAAGTCGGTTCTTTGTTTTCTCACTCAGTGGAACCAGACGTCTAAATGTCACACATTCCTCCGGCTAACACAATGTTCACTATTTTATAAATCAACAACAGCACTTGCCCCGTTCTCTCATACACAGACTCATTGATCTGAGTCATTTAAGACTTATTCTCATGACTCATATCTTGGATAACCCTGAAGATGCTCATTATGCAGTTTCAGTAAATGCGAGAATCCCCTGGATCTAATAAGCGCAGAGCTACAATTGGTGTGGCTGCAGTGTTTTATTTGGGCTATAAAAAGAACGTCCGTTACCCAGGCAGGTCTTCATATCCTCGGATGACATGAAGCCATCAAAGCACAGACACTGATAAGTCCCTGGTGTGTTTGTACACTGGCCCCCGTCACAGATGTCTGGGCTTTCTTCACACTCATCGATATCTGCAGATTGGAGAAAGCAGAAAGGAAATAGGAATAGAAAAGAGAGGGACAAGAGGGAAAGAAAAAAAAACATATTTTAAAGCTAGGTATGCAAACAATGAGGGAAAAGCACACATCAGCTTCAAAGAGGAAGTCAGGACTGAATTTACTTTGTCTCTCATAAATAAGCAAGTTCAATTCAGGACAGCACTTCTGCAAGAAACTGAACAGTTCTCTCCAATTAACCCCTCTATTGCCTGGATCTCTGTCTGTAAACCCGTCTCTGTTAATTAAAGGAATAAGCATCACAGGAGTGAGTCTATAAGCAGCGCCTGAAACCTGCACTCATTCTCCAAAAAAAATTCTGGCACCATAACCCGGCTCAGTGTGAGCTTTCTTTAAACATGTGCCAGCCAAGTCACAGCCACGTCTTTGTATTGTACATGCAGGCTTTTTGATGTAAACACAAAAATTAAGGGTATTTTCTTTACATTTTCCATGCAGTGTACAAAAAATGCCAACTGTAAGACAACGACAGACAGGTAACGCAGCTACTCACCAGTACAGCTTCTTAGATCAGGCATCAGGGCGTACCCAGATTGGCAGCTACATTCATAGCTCCCCTCTGAGTTGGTGCAGAAGGTCTCACAGCCACCGTTCTCAATGGTACACTCGTCAATGTCTAAGCGGCAGACAAAACACACATACTGTTGGCAAAAATCGAAATAAAATCTATTCTTTAAAACACAGTCACGTGACAGTCAGAACATACCGACGCACTCCAGTCTGTTCTCAGTAGATTTGTATCCTGTGTCGCAGGAACACTGGTACCGGCCGATCATATTCACGCACTGACCATGCTTGCACAGCCTGTCGCTCAACTCACATTCATTGATGTCTGTAAAGACAAAAAAACATCATATTAGTTCATTTCTCAACGACTGCAAGAATGTCAGCATATAGGAGAGCACATTGGCCCAGAGTTCATGTCTGCCCGTCTATCTAAGGACACAAACGCTCTCTAATGAGCCCACACACAGCATGATCCAAGTCAATCCAAGGATCCAAAGAAAATACAGTAGAAAGGGCCTAATGTGCAGTAATCAATGAAGGGAGAAAAACAGGAAAGAGGAAGAGACTCTCTTCTCTCTCAACACTCACCTAAACAGGCCGATCCATCGGGGGCGACCTCGTGTCCCTCCGGACACGCGCACTGGAAGCTGCCCTCTGTGTTCATGCACTCACCTCCTCGACACAACAGAGGGTTTCTCTCACACTCATCGATGTCTGGGGATGGCAGAACACACAGTAGACACAATGATGCAAGTACAGCCATTCAGCGCTAGCCATCGGCAATCGAGGCAACATTAGTCTGTGCACATGTTTGCTTCACCATAGAAACCCACCGGACTGACAACTTCAGAAGTTCTGTTTCCATTTTAACAAAGACCGTGGGACTGGCAGTCACAAAGTACTTGTTATATCTCAGTCAATATAACGGCATGATTACGTTATTTCAGTCAGCCTGCAAACCCATTCAGTACCACCAGTTTATGATTGTAGTTCTGCCCACATTATTTCCACTTCCAGCTGCTTTTTTGCCACAGCAGTAAATTTTGCTTTGCCAATTTCTGGCTAATTACGGCTCTTCACCGACAAAATTATTGAGTCTCACCATTTTGTTTGTATGACTTTTCCAAGATATTTAATCAAACGGCATCAAAAGGCAGACCAGAACAGAAATAGACCATTTTTTCACTAGAGTATTAGAACTTGAAGCTTCAAATAAAATTCATTTTGGTTGGGCAGCTGATTGTGTGCGGGTCCTTCGCGTGCAGGTCAAGTATAGCATGTAATAAAGAGCTATTATTTTTAAGATTTTATGGACCAGCTTTGTCAAGCAGTTGTGACCACATTGGGCTGCCCAGACTAGATGCTTTCAACACCCCGCGGGGGCTGAAATTAAGTGAACTAAACTTTCATTTCATTTCGATTACATCATCTTCTTCAACAGTGAGGTCCTGGTCTGGCATACAAGCCTAGGCACCTCATCCAGAGATTATGACCCATGGGGGGAACGTGAAGGAGGTGGCAGGCCGTCACTATACTTTTCAACCTGGCTGTGCTGCACTCAGACATTGTCCCTTTAACAGGGTATATGAGAGAGCTGTTAAGGACATCAAATTACTCAGTTATGTCCTGACAGATGAAATGATTTCACATGAAAGCATGCTGTCGTCTCTGCATATTACTGAACCAGATCATATGAAGATGAGGGGGTATGCATAGTCTGAATCCTCAGGTACTGCTGTGTGGGGATTCAGTGCTCACCCATGCAGTTTTTCATCATCATGAAGCCACTCTCGTATCCTTCAAAGCACTCGCACTCAAAATCTCCAGGCGTGTTCATGCAGGTGCCCGGTCCGCACAGGTCCGGTGAGATGCGGCACTCATCGATGTCTATAAGAAAGGAACAGAACAATGCAGCAAGTTAGATATTATCCATAAAACTGCACTAACATTCACGAGTAAAGAGAGCATATTTAATGTATTTATTTATTGTAACATAAGTAAAAAATAAATAAAATAGAGAATTTATTTTAAGCGGAGGGCAAATTAACATATCAAAGCACAGAACGCTTAAAAATAGTCGACTACATGAAAGTCAAAGTATACAATAAGATTGAAGGGCCAATGAAAGCTAAAGTTCTGATCCCTTTTGACTTGAATCCACATTTTGAAACACTTAACTCAAACCATTTGGGCTGGGATTTCCCTCATATGGGGTTAAAGGGTCCCAGATATCATTTACTCAGTCTGGGCCTATAAATTATTTCAGAATAACGAAATAGAACTTAAAGGCATTTAAACCTAAAGTGATGTGTGCACATTTTAACAGTGTTGCAATGTAGCTAACCAGACTGCAAGGACCGGCTCCAACAAGTCCCCAAAGCTAGCCAGACTCCCATTAGACTGAATGAGATGAATGGAGGCAATGTCTTTGCAACACTTTGTTGTAATTAGTGCTGGCAGAGGGATTCAGAGAGAGCGGAACTGATGAAGGATGGTTAGACTTGCAGAGACATAATGGAGCAGCTGACATACTCCAGTCAAAAATAGAATTTTAATTGTAGCTAAAGATTATTTTCATTACAGATTAGCTGTCAAAATGTTCAGTAAATCATTCTTTCATATATGTGAGAAATACTGAAACATGCTGATCAGTGTGTGACCAGAGCCCATCAAGTAATCCATTAAGAAACTATCTAAGAGTTTATTTTACAATGAGGAGGAGATGTTGCTCTTAAGTAATGGGTATTGTTTGTGGAAGCCAGCTGAGGGGCAGCCAATCAGAAGAAAGCAGAACGCTTAAATAAGCAAATGCCCTACAGACGCTCGCTGTTTAAATATAGAGGTTGAATCAGAGGTTGAATATCACATAAATAAGCTGCTTTAATGGACCTAAACTACAGGGTGGGCCATTTATATGGATACACCGTAATAACATGGGAATGGTTGGTGATATTAAAGTCCTGTTTGTGGCACATTAGTATATGTGAGGGGGCAAACTCCTCAAGATGGGTGGTGACCATGGTGGCCATTTAGAAGTCGGCCATCTTGGATACAACTTTTGTTTTCTCAATAGGAAGAGGGCCATGTGACACATCAGACTTATTGGTAATGTCACAAGAAAAACAATAAATGGCCCACCCTGTATAAACTACAATAACAATAAATTAAGAATCAAAAAATATTTGCTTTCATGTCTTAACCAAATGATATGACCAACAAGCTTCAGTTCTACTCACCAGTACAATTCCTCTCATCAGAGTCCAGAGCATAGCCGTTATCACAGCGACAACGAAAGCTACCAATAGTGTTTCTGCACCTCCCATTGGAGCACAGCGTGCTTATCATCCTGCATTCGTTTATATCTGAGGTGCAGAACAGAGAGATTAAAGACACAGGTGAGAGGTAGTTGATGCAACAACCAATAGCAGTCTTTGCTATTTGTGAACAGTGCCACACCTTTAAGGAAGGGCCTGCCGTTAATGAAGTCACCCCTGTGCGAGAAGCCTCGGCCCCGAGGACAGAGCTGGTTAAATTCCGGAGTGCCTTTTTCCGGGCATTCATCGCATTCAGGGCCCCAGGCCACACCCACTGAGCAGCAGCAGGCATCTACACGGTGCCGCCCCGGGATAGGAGTCCCGCAGCGCTCATCCTCATGAGTGAGGTAGCACTGCTCCGTGCGCAGGTCTGGATGTCACAAACACACATTTAACATGTATTTGATATAAGACTATGACGCGCTATAGATTGCACAAGTATAAAGGACAGCTACTACCGATGCACATCCTGCCACTCATGTCAACAGTCATTCCTGGAGGACACTGGCAGTAAAAGGAGCCCGGTGTGTTGACGCATTTGCCATTGATGCACACTCCAGGAAATACCTGACACTCATCCACATCTGAAGGTAAGCAGAGAAAAAAAGCATCATCAATCTGAACATTACAGGAATAAGAGTGGAAGTCTGATTTTCCAGAACCCAGCATCAAAGCAGCACTTACCCTCACAGACGTTTCCTTTGACTCTAGCAAAGCCTCTACTGCAGATTGGATCTAAACAAAGAAGGGCACATAACACGTTCCAAATCAATGAAGTCATCGGTTAAAATAAAAACTATATAACATAAACTCATATCTAAAAAAATCAGCGATTGTCCACCTTTTTCACATTTGGCACAGGGGCTGTTCCAGGCTTCTCCCAGTGTGGCACAGCAGTGGGATTTCAGTGTGGCCCCGTTGATGTTGACCTCACACCGATCATTGATCATCTTCAGCCAGCAAGTGCTCTTAATAGTCTCTGGTTTATCAAACAGACCTCAGAGTTACTAGACAATCAGTTTACATGAAGTAACTTGGATTTGGCTTTATATACAGTATGACACAGTGCATGATATCGTTTACATTCAATTAATCTCCTTTGATCGTTGGAAAAAAAGGAATGTGCTGATTGGCTTGCAAGCGGTGGCGTAGCACTAATTTAGGGGCGATGCATTGGGTTAAGGTTCAGCAAAAGTGAAGCAAATTTTCATTTTTCATCTATAATGATCTAATTATAATTGGTAGGACTGAATCAATCCATACTACAGTATACCTTTTTTTAAACTTTTTTTCAAATACACAAAAAAATCTATTGGTAATGTATTGGTATAATACTTACCTATGCACTCCAGCCCGGTGCTGTCCAGGGAGCTACCCGCTGAACACAAGCACACAAAGGACCCTTGGCTGTTCACACAGTCCCCATTTATACAAGGGCTAGACTCACACTCATTGACATCTGTGGGACACAAAAATGAGACAACAAATCTGAGACACGGCAGATGCAGCTACACTGCGCCGCACAAGGGAATGAAGGGGTCTCTGACCCTCGCAGACGTCTGTCTCGGGATCAAAGCGAAATCCCGTCGAACACTGGCAGGAGAAACTCCCCGGCGTGTTCCGACACTGACCATTTTCACAGAGCAGCCGGTTCATCAGACACTCATCGATATCTGAAATCACAGACAGGGACGCGTGACGACACTGGCTTTTGAGATCAAAGCTGTAGACAAGGACATTACAGAACAGTCCACCCACCAACACAGCTTTTCCCTGTCAGGTCTACTTCAAAACCTTCATTGCAGGTGCATTTGTACGTCCTCAGCATGTTCTCACATACTCCGTTCTGACAGATGTCAGGGTCGAGGGCACACTCATTAATATCTGCAAAAACAATAAACCGCTGAACATATCTGCAGGAAAAAAAACCAACAGACTAAAAAAAAACCCTTAAATATGCGCAGCACCACTTGGTTTCAAGGTTGTCAGTGGTTTGAGCTTATGTATTACATTACCTCGTCCATCACCGGTCGTTCCGATGCCAGTGGGGCACAGAGCCAGGAACTCAGCTACAAACACACACACCACAGTTTGCTTGAAAAAAGCAGCAACAACAGCAACAGAAGTAATATCACATTTGCCAAAAGCCATTTAATACCATGTCATTATCCATTTACACGCTTTCTCATTTAGCCTAGATGTGTACAAAACAGGCTCTTAATGTGGTGCAGCTCTGGCATCTTTTGATACCGAAACCTTAATTGGCACAACTAATGAGAAGTGACTGGATTATGTGTGTGTGTGTGTGTGGTTGTGGACATGGGTTTGTGTGTGTGTTTGGTGGCTGTCAGTGTTTCCAAACTGCGGGAATCACCGTCAAACAACTTAACTTCATATTTTTGTGAAATCTAAGCTGGCATGCAGAGGAAATGCAGTGTTTCGTTTGGTCATCCTCACATCAACGGGTGTGTTTCGAATTATGCGCAAACTGTGTCTGTCTGCGTTTGCATCTGTCAAGCAGCAGGAGGTGGTTCTATATGTGTAAAGGTTGGGGCAATTTGAATAGCCGTACCAGAGCTTTGTGGTGGGCACGGTTGGCAGGGCTCTCCGTAGGCGTATTCTGTGCTGGCACAGCAGCACTCGGACTTGGTCACAGCCCCAAAGAGAGGCTTAACACACTGCCCTCGCTTGTAGCCGCCGTAACACGTACTGCGCATGTGCGTGTCTGTTTGAAACAAAAATAAGACAGACAGCATGTGTGTGAGAAACCGAGATGAGGAAAGAGATCTCGAAAGAGACCGAAGACCAAGCAAAAGAGAGAGAGCGAGAGAAAAGGAGGAAAGAGGCCGCAGCTCCAATAAACAACAACACTGGCAAAACAAATGGTTGTTCTCTTTTCACAATATCCAGGGATTTCAGGAATTCTCTTGCACTGATATCATTCTGACAAATGTTCACATAGATCAAACAACAGCGTTTCGACATTTCTCACACAAAGAGATATCATTTATGAAAATGCAAAACAAATCTTTCAAAGGGCTCCTCCGTGGGACCGGAGCAGAAGGAGGGACAGAAAGTTCTTTGAGTACTGATCAACATGTGCTCAGTAACTGCAGTAAATGTGCAGGAACAGCACAGGTTGATGGTAAAGGTTAATATGACGTGAATACTCTCTGCTTTATCACGTTCATCTTTGCTGAATTTTGGCACAGAATGGGAAAAAATATGTACGCTTGCTGGTAAACATCTGTAGACAGTTGTGGGATTAACCCATCTTACAAGTATGTTCAGTCTGTGCTTTCAGGTCCTTCGAAAAGTGGAACAAACGCTTTCATCACCGGCTTGTCCTTTGTTGGTTAAAACAGTCACATGTACTGAAGTCTTCGCCAAAGCACTTTAAGTTCTTTTACTTATTTTTTTCTTAATGTGCTGGTTGTTCCTATTAAATATGAACAAATTTTCAAATATTGACATCATGGTATGTACAAGTAATCAAAAGCAAATTTTCAGTCTGCTCTAAACAGTTTCAGACAATGTTTTCTGTTCTTGGACTTGTGCAGTACAAAGTCTGGAGCCAACCATCATTTTTCATATTTTTCTTACAAAGAGCCAGTTTTCTTGTATTTTTTTAAAGTGTTCTTGAGCAGTAGTTGTCCAGTGTTAATGGAGGTCTTACAGAGATTTCTTTGAACATTGGCTTCTTTTTCACTCTACATTCCTGTTTATGTGTTGTTTTCTTTTTTTGTTTGGTTTGGAGATAAAGTATCTGAATTTCAGGAGCGGGACCTCCAAACACGCTCCTTCCGATTCTTATCTATATATGATCCCCCAGTTCGACAAGGTTTTCGTGCCCCAGCCTCCCTCCCCTTTTCGATTCTTTCACTTCTTCACCTCTACGTAGTACATGGGGATCAGCCAGGCCCGGGAGCCGCCGCCAGTCCCCTTCGAAACAAACCGCAGCTCCAGGACGTGGGCCCAGCGAGTGAAAAGGCACATACGAAATAAAAAAATGCAACTCAAGGGTTGAACCAGTGTTGAGTCTACACATAACAGACAACTTAGCAAAGAGACAATTTTAAACTGTATCTTTATGCACTGTGTTACTAGCAGTCTATCAAATATACAATCTACAAAAAAAGTGAAAGATGGTAAAGTTTAATGGGTATAAAACTGTTATTCTTCACCAACAAGGTGATTTCCATATATAGCCAAGCACTTTTCATATCTTGGTATGCTGTGCAGATGTTCTTAGAAACTTGAGGAAGTGAATGAACTTTCCTCAGAAACAACTTCAGTGAAAAGGTGGCTGTCAAGAAGTCATTATTGAGGAAGGGGTACAGGTATGCCAAATTACACAAGAACTGGACCAAAAATCTGGACCAACAGGTATTTGGGAGTGATGAGTACAAATCTGAAACTTTAGGTTTTTTGGTTCATCGGTAAGTACAAACGTCAAGAGGTACAACAGTCATGGATTGGCCTCCCAAGTGCCCGGACCGCAACGCTGTTGAAACAGTGTGGGATCATCTTGACAGAGTACAGTCCAAAAGGTAGAAGAACTTTGAAAGAAGAGCTTTGAATGTCCTTCAAGAAGCCCAGAGAACTATTCCTGGAGATTACTCAAAGAGATTACAAGAAAGCTAAATAAGAGAGTTCAGGCTGTGTTGAAGAATAAAGATGGTCACACCAAATATTGACTTATTAGAATTGTACAAACTCAACTTTTTGCTTTATTTTTAAAAAAAGAAGAAAAAAAGGTGGGATTATTCTTGACTCTTGATCACGCAATCCACTCTAGTTCCATGTACTCACCAACACAGACCCGTCCATCCAGGCCCACTGCCATCCCGGCCATACACTCACAGCGGAAGGATCCCTCAGTGTTGACACAGTGGCCGTTCATGCACATGCCCGGAGTCTCACATTCATCGATGTCTACAAATAGAGACAAGAAAAAACACTTCTGTATATATCTATATCAAACTATATACCTTTCTCTTCACAATATTACGAGGTAAGAAGATAAAACAGATTGAAATAAATAACTGATTAAAAAAATGCAGCCACAACTCCTAAAATTTCAGCTTTGACTTCAGCTAAGAAAACGTTCTGTGTTCTCTTTGTTTTCTCACTGTGTTACAATAATTACGATAACGAGCATACACCACGATAAAGCATGCATGCTGAAGTCTGTGTTTATGTACGTATGTGTATGATGTGTATGTGTTTGTTCTGTTTGGGTGTCTTGGAGGACAGACAGACTGCGGAGAGAGACAATGAGGCCCCAGGGCCCCTTCAGACTACACATTTCATTAATGGCTGCATACATCAGCACATTTCAGCCACACTCTACTCTCCTGTTTATTTATTCTGTAATGACTTAACCAGGTCAGTGTCTCTGAAATCAAACGTCTGTGTCTGAGACCATGAAACTCTAGTTGCCATCTAACGTTTGATATAGCTTCTGATGTTGGCATATACAATAGTTGTTGGCTATTACAGCATATTAAAGCACGTAACAAGAAAAAGCCAAATCGTTTTTTCTTCTTTGCACTCAACAAGTTTAGGGCGGTCTGTCTGCTGAAATCTCAAAACAGGCGGGTCCCAACTATCCAACTATGTCCAACTGGCGTGCAAGGAAGCAAAGGGATTTTTCCAAGGCTTTTTAGGGGGATTTTTTGCCCTGTGTGTTAAGAGTCATATAACAGAGCTATTAACATGCCAGAGAGGTAGTCATCCTCCAAGCTAGGCGAAAATGCAGTCAAGAGAATATCTTACTCAAAATACATTCTGCTGATGCTTCACTTTGTGGGCTTTTGGACAAACGTACCTACACACATGCGTCCGCTGGTGTCGAGATAGAACCCAGGTTTACAGATGCATCTGAAGCTCCCATCTTCATTGATGCACAGTCCATTGAGGCACATGTTCCTGATCAGACACTCATCCAGGTCTGTGGACAAAGGGAAACTAAATGATTTACCCTAGTTTACTCTAGTAACACTAGAGGTTTACTCTAGTAATAATTATTTTCAGTGATTGTGCATGATTTCACCCATTATGGTTCATGCTTCCACCACCTCTAACATATCCATGGTCCATTTGTCATAAATACTAAAGGAATCTTTACCCCATAGAGTAGTAAGTGACCAACATGAGAAGTTAACAGACCTTGACAGTTTTTGCCATCTTGAGAAATTTCAAATCCAGCATTGCAGACACAGTGGAAGCTGCCTTCAGTGTTCACACAGCGGCCATTGTTGCAAATACGACCATTGGCCACACACTCGTCCAGATCTGGCAGGGAAAAAAGAAACAGATAGCAGAATAAACATACACACTCTTAAAGTGCGCATATGTTGCATGTATGTAAATGTGTAACCTCGGCACTCGGTTCTGGTTGAGGTCGACTGGAATCCAGCAGGACACTGACAGATGTAAGAGCCGTCTGTGTTCACACATTCTCCGTGCGCGCATGGGTTCTTCTCGCATTCGTTATCATCTGGAAAGCAAGCATGAAATTTAACAGCCAAACGCATGCACCTTGAGTTTTGTGTTAAGAAAACTCGTCAGAACTCACCGATGCACTCTCCCCTTCTGTCCAGCCTGAAGCCCATGTTGCACTCACAGCGATATCCAACGCCTGGCGTGGGGATACATCTGCCGTTCAGGCAGAGGTTACGAAAGGCCTGGCACATGTTGGTGATATTCTGGGTTTGGATAATTACGGGACCTGATAGAACAAAATCACGCGAGCGTTTCGTCAATAAAACATGAGGTAACATAACGAAAAATCGTATTTTTGTTTAGTTCAACATCTTAATTTACAGGAAGTGTAGCCAACACACCTGCTTCTGGCATATTGCACATATGTAGTTTTACATTGCCAGATAAATCTGAACACTGCATTAGTATAATGGTTGTGCAAAACAGTATGTCGGAATTTTTAAAGCCAAAGATTTTGGACATGTTTAATATAACTCTAAATACTACTATGCAGTTGTGTAAGGATGGTTTCTTTGAGAAAGGACACTCATTGCCATTCATTTTTTAGTTCAACGGTACCGGTTGTTTGTATATCAAAAGTTGGACGTTGATGGCAATCCAAGATCAATTGCAGGTTGAACATGCAAACATGAAGCAATCACGGGCAAAAAGCTGGGACATACCTGGCCTAGGTATAGGTATAGGTTCTACGGGTGGTCTAGGATAATCAGGCTGCACAGGTTGGACAGGGACCTTGATTGGAATTTGAGGAATGTCAGGTCCAGGATATGGAACCGGGTAGATGCTGGGTATGTCAGGGCTCACTGGGACACGATCAGGTATCGGTGCACTGGGTATCTGAATGCACAGTTTCTGGTGCTCTTCTATAACAAGCATATTTGAAAAACAGATAGAGGTTAGCTCTGAATTGTCTAGTGTGTGTGCGAATATGTGTGTACAAGTGAGTTTGTATGTTAACTTGCATTTTATTCTTTGTAAAGTTTGTTTTTGTTGTTTTCATTGTAAATCTCCATAGATTCTTACAGATTTATTACATTTTTATTAAGAGCACTGATTTTGAGTATAATTAAATAACAATGCCACAAAGATCACAATACTTAAGCCATGTGAATGACTGCACCTGTTCCACGAATGGGGCACATTTCAGGGGTGGACCCATCAGACCAGCAGCGTCCACTATCACAGCAACACTGCATTTTGGTCAACAGCTGTGAATTTTGGTTGGCGCAGCGCCCGTTCAGCAGGCTGGCGTAGCAATACCCACCACGAGCATCTGTGGGAAACGACACAGCAGGAAGTCGGTTAAACTAACCGCGCCGCATGGAATATGGCATGTGCTGTCTGCGTGTTGAGCAAATTGGCAAGAGTACAATCAGAAAAAAATTGTTGTTTTTGCTTCAGATTTTCCATCATTTGGAAGGTGGAAGCCACTTCCAATAGTCCTCATTTCCTATTTATATGAACCCTTCCTTCATCCTGCAGTTTTTGGCACTGTGTGCCAGCATGACTCACACTCAAGTTGCGCATTAACATAAATAATATATCATGTTTTGTTTCACACCCAGACCATCCGGGGCAGATTTCATGTGGAGAAAATGACAGCCTAAACTACAGATCGCTTGCTCCAGTTCGACAAGGTGTCAGGCACAGAACTGCTCGCAAGCAACCACGAGGTCTTAAGAGGGTCGGGCGAGAAGTGTGACTGCATGCGAAACAGACGAAAATGTTTTGGGCAAAAGTTTTCTGGAAACGAAACACACAGACATTCCTTCCTCAGGAACACGCTCTCCTGGGGGGGAGTAATGTGACTGCATGGTTGCATATGTTTGTGCGTGTGTGCTGTATGCACGTGTATGTGTAAGTGGCTGCTCTGACCTAATTTTTTTCCTGCTCTGGTTTTAGGGCGAAAGTGAGCTTAACTAGGAAGCATACAGGAGTTTTCTTTACGAAGACGCACATAGATTTAGCGTTTTCCAGCTGTGTAGAAAGTCACCTGGAATTAAGACTTCATTTTACTTCTCTCATCACGTGCTCGCCACAGCTTGAAGAGAGTTTAACTCAACAAGTGACTATTGACCTAAATTCTACCAGCTGGAACTTTGGAGAGTTTCCTTTCTCTGCTTTCAGTGCCAAGAAGAATCAAAATAGAGTGGAAAAAGGAAAGAGAATGAAGCAGCATCTTTTGCTTTGTCTCCTTTTTTGTCATGCCTAATAATGACTGCAACTATGAACCAAAGCAAATCACACACAATGAAACTTGCAGCTCTTTGGAGTGGGAAAGGGGACAGGGGGACTCACCTATACACCTGGATCCATCCACTGAGGTATAAAAGCCCTGGGGACATTTGCAGAAGTAGCTGCCGACAGTATTAGAGCATTCACCCACACCACAAATACCTGGAATGTTTGAGCACTCGTCCAGATCTGCGAAAGAGGAGAGGAGAGGAAAGTGAAAACTATCTTGAAACGTGAATTTCTCCAAAACTAGAGCGTGCGTTGGCAGGAACAATGGAAATGAGGCATTGTCACAGGATATCAAATCCAGGGACCTCCGCACCTCTTCTGTTAGCACCATTAAACACCAAGCGCACACCATGGAGCACAAAAGTCTGCAGGAATAGCGCTGTGACTTCGACACATTTGAAATATTTCTTACAAAGTGCAGAAGTTTTCCAGTAATTATTTCTGGGCATTAAAATAGCACACATAAAGTAAAGAAGTGCCCGATTACCTTTCTCTGAGCTTAGGCCTTGAAATTGTTATATACACGTCTAACGGACAATACATTTCACAGGATCGATTTAGGCCTATATTTGTGGACGAGTAGTAAAAATTTTCCAGCAAAAGCATTAAAATCCATGTGAGTCCCACAGCAGAGGGAGAAAAACGTGTTTTTATCAAGTAATCCTGAAACTGAGTCTAATTAGGATTCATGGTGCAGATCAACCATGTTGATTACAACTGACAGCAATAATTAATGCTAATAATGAATTTTAATAAGGTGAAACATTCAAAGCAATAAAACAGAAGTATTGTAAAGAAGAGACGTAAGTTAAAGATGAGTATTTCAATAAAACAAACACAATATTAGCCTCCCAAATCTAATGTTCATACCAGACTGAGTTAGTCTGGAGCAGCAACTTACATAGTCTAGCTTTAACATTTGTATAGAAGGGGGAAAATTCTTTTCAAAATTCATCAGCATTTCTTTCAAACATCAAAATTGAGTGTTACATGGGGTTACTGAGAGAAACCAGAGCGCTGCTTTGCGTTAATTAGGTTTTTTTCAAGGGAAGGGCAAAAATGCGGCTTACGTGTGGTCTTTCCTTACAAAGTAATAATCAGACTACCACGACTGAGGTGAAGTTAACCACATCTTGGCGGATGTGGCTTTTAACTGTCTCAACTTTTACGGATTTGAAAAATATCCGAAAGTCTACTCTGTCATTCAAGCTGACACCGAAAACCAGACAGTTCATGGCTTCACTGTTGCTTACCTTCACATTTCTGCGAGATCTCGTTGAACTTGTGCCCAGCGGGGCATTTACATTCAAACGATCCAACAGTGTTGATACAATTTCCGCCTTGACAGATGCCAGGGATGGCCTGGCACTCATCCACATCTGTACATGCATATCACAGAATTAATACTCTAACGGTGAAACAGCAAAAGGACACAGACATTATTGTGGTAAAATAAACTTAGAAGAGGAGCAGGAAGTCAATACACATGCTGACTGAGTTTAACGCACAAATGTGAACAGCCTTGGATGTACATGGGTCTGTTTTTACAGTCTCTCTCTGACTTTCCTGAGATCAACAGTATGAAAAACGAAAAGAAACAGGGGGAGAGGAATTTCTCCAGCAGAATGAACAAAAACTGCAACCAAACTGGTAAAAAAACACAGGAATGGAGTGAATATAGAAAAAAAAGGCTGACAGTAAAGCATCAGGTTCGATACATTTATGATCACACGCACATGAAGACTAATGTACATAAAGATATTGCTTGAAAGGAGGGCCGTGATGACGCCATTTGTGAGGTGACCTGAACCATCAGGTTTGTGCAGCTTTCTAATCTGTTACTTTGTCAGTGATGCTGATGATTAAATGAAATTCATTTAATGAATGTGACAGACTAAAACGAAGGTCTCAGGCTGGAAACCTACAGGAGGCTGTGACCTGATGCTGTCTCAGAGTACTCCATGTTCCTCTGGGTCCTGGCTCAGGTCCGCCTCCCCTGCGGAGGTTCTGATGTTGTTGGGTCTGGAGCAGGCAGACACAGGGCCGTCTTACCAGAAATGAGCTCTCCCACGTGGCACCGCCACTGACCCGTGTTACTGACTCTGACAGTCCCGCCGCAGCGGGCGTCTGCGGGCATTCCATACACATGTGGGAGGCACTGCCACCCACCCCAATTTAACCCAATTAGAGCTAATCCTCTGGAAAAGGGATGGTGGGCAGAGCTCAGGGGGTGACAGAGGGAGGGGGGTGAAGGCAGACAAGGAGGGAGAAGGAGTTAAAGGAAAAGATGGCAGCAGCAGCAGCACACTACTCAAAGAACGCAGAGGGTAGAGGGAGTGTAACAGAGAAAAAGAAAGATAGGAAAACAGACTGGGAGGCAGAGACACAGAGGAATAGACTTTACCTTGGCATGCCCCGGTGCGGTGGTTTGGTATGAACCCTCTTCGACAGGGGTGAGGCTGGGCTGGGCACATCTCACAGGGGTGACCCCACGCCCGTCCCACTGTGGCGCAGCACAGAGTCTTTGTGCACACAATGCCCGTGAGCTGTCCTTGACACATCTGGTTATTTACTGAGGCAAAGCACGGCCCGGTGCGATAGTCTGCAGAGGTAAAAGGGTGATTTTGTTAAACCCAAAGCAAAAAGACAGGTTGTAAGATTAGGCCAAAAAAAAACGGTTGAAGCTGGAGCTTAAAATCACAGCATATGAACATTATCCTGAGTGAGTGAGCGAATGGCTGTCTGGCATACACAAACGCTCAAACTCAATGTAATCTCACATGACATCTACAACACACTTAGATTATAAGTGATAAAGGGCCTGCAGAGCAGACGGTAACGCACTGCATAAAGCATGCATTGTATTTTCCTGGCATTTTAATTGGTCTGGCTCTCAGGTGCACTGTTCGTGAGTGTGTGTATGTGTGCGCGTGTCTCTGTGAGTGTGTGTATGTGTGCGCGTGTCTGTGTGAGTGTGTGTGTGTATGTGAGTGAGTGAAAGAAAAAAACAAGAGATAGGGAAGAGGTCTGGAAAACCTTTTAAAGTTGTGTGGGCGGCTATGGAGAGCAACGGACACAAGTAAGGACAAGAAAAATCAGTCTGTTGCTTCTATTATATGATCACCGGCTCATTAGTTACCGATGCTACTGCTATTCTGTAAAATGTCACATTTACCATCAGCAGTTTGCTACCTTTTGCGATTTTCTTAATAATCCACAATCTAGGGTATAGATCATCATCCCTAAAGCCACCGGAGGCTGGCTGGCTGGCAAGGGTGTGTCTGTGGAACACAGTAGGTGATTTCCACACTAGCTACTACAGCCTAGAATTAAAACTAAAAGGCTAATAATAAATAACAGAGTGTAAAGAAAGTCCCTCCATCAAGACTATTCATCTCTCCTTCCCTTCAAATCAGATTCCCTAGAGCCGACTCCTTGCTTTATCTAACCCCTCTTTTTTCCACTCTCTCCTTACAAGTCCCAAGGAGTTTACACAATCATTTACTCTTATCAGGTGAAGGCCTGGAAGATGAAGATGGAACAGAGATAGGGGCACAGAAAAAAAAGGGTAGGAGGGGGATACATCTTTCCCAAAAGAATCTGGACATGAGCCAAAGACAAAAATCATTTCCACATTTCACAGCAGACAACAGACAGTAAGGAAAAAGGGAGAGCAGTTCCAACAGCGCAGTCGTTTAAAACAAACGAGACATTGTGAGTTTCCCATGTGGACCGGGGCCCAGCCCAGTCCCGTCACGTGCACCCCAGCCTCCACCGTCTCTCTGCCTCTGGCACCAGTACTGTGTGAAACAGAACTGGGTCATCTCTCTTTCTCACTCCCCTCCTGCTCAGGCTCAATTGGAGACCAAATGCTTTTGATTCTTTGTCTACTTCTCCCTCCAACAAGCAGCTGAAAGTAGCGCAGTGCATTTACTCAAGCCCAGTTTGAAGATACTTGTACTTTACTTGAGTATTTCTATTTTGGAAAACCTCCATGAGACACTCCAGGATAATGTCTCTTTCTTGAACAATAATAACCTGAAAGTTACCAAAAAGTCAACAATCAGACTGCAGGCTAAACACAACTCAGTGCGACACTCCCATGTTTTGCCATTTTTGTGTTAATTCCCAGTTTAATTAATTTAAATTTGTGCTGAATGTTGCTCCCTGATTGCTCATAGGATATGAGAGGCAGCCCACACCTTAGATGCAATCTGAAAGGCAAACGAGGGCTCTACCTCTTCATTGGTTTAATTTTTCATGCTGTAGTACATTCATGGGACCTTTAGCAAAACAAATCCAAGCACACATTGTAACACGACTTCACCTTTTTGCAAAAAATACTATATAATGAAAAAGAAATAACTTACATATGTTGTACAGCAGGGGTGATTCTAGGTTCAAAAGTTTAGGGGGGCTCAGCTCCCAATCATAATGTCAGCAGTTCCTAGTAATTATTATTAATGGAACATGCTGTTTACAAATGTAATCAACCCTTTTCACATTTACAAACCTAAATTTACTTAGATACACATTACAGTGTTACCTTCAAATGCAAACTATTTTAGGGTGGAGCCTTTAGTTAAAGAAGATAAGGAACCATTTGTGCCAAAGGAGACAAGATGAGAAACATGCACAAAACATGCAGTGTTTTAATCACATAGAAGCAGCCCACCAAATCATCAGTCACATAAAGTAGCAATATTCAGTACAGACACTGGAAATCACCCCAGACCTGCACATGAAGCAAATTGGTAACAAAGTTCTTTTACCAATTCACAAAAACCCTTCCTTTATTATGCCAAATCAGCACAGGAGAATAGTGTTATAGTCCGTCTCATCAGTGTAGTGGCAATCATCCTGTTCATGCCATGTTTACAGTGGTATGAATCCTGTAAAATGCTACCATTCATATCAATACGCTCTGTTTACAATGTCCAGTGGCGTTTTTTAAGTGTCCTACTGCAAAACATGCAAAGCATCCATGAAGTACATGAAAAACTACTTTGTGAAAAATAACTTTTTTTTTCCCAGCTAACTTCACGATTTGCTCCCTCGTTCTTCCTGTCCATCCTCTTCACTCAACTAGCTAGGCAAACAGAAGCTACAGCTTTATAATTTTGGGTGAGTTTGTCTACGTTTACTCTTGTTTCTTTTTGCTCTCTCTCTTTGCTGTTTTCATTTTGCTCTCTCCCTTTTTTCCCTCTCTATACTCCTCTGTCACTCTTTGTACTATCACCCAAAAACTAAACATGACAGTGAATAAAAGACATAAACGGATCAGTATCAGTTTATAGCAATATTAAAACTGAATACAGGCTTTTGCTGGACATAAACAGGTAAGATCATTTTAACTTGCTGTCACCTGGATCTGGAGTTGTACTGTAAACAAAAACTGAAGCCCAATTTGATCAGAACAGGAATGAACATTTTTTAGCAAACAAAAGTAATAAAGTATATCAGCTCCTTGGCTGGCAACTCCAAATATGTTTTACTCTACGTTAGCTAATATTAACACTATTTAGAGAACAATTTAAACAAAATAGGCACTTTATATGCATAACAATGCAATTATGAGAAGAGTTTGAACTTTTTGCTATATTCCAGTTAAAGTGTGTTTTAAATCTGCATCATTGATTTGTGTCATTAGATTACCTCTTCGTCTTCTTTCTGCCGCAGCAATGAAAGTCTTATTAAGCAATTAATGACAAGCCAGGCTGTTGAAGCAGCAACACCTCTGTGTGAGTGCACTGTAACATCATGACATCAACAATACTGGACATAAAACCTGTTTTCATCCTATCCTGTACTGTCATCAATGGAAAAGTTAGGGGGAAAAAGTTATTAATACTATTAATATTTTTTTTAGGGGTGCTCTGATAAAAAACGGGTCTAAACTCACCCATGTGAGTAGTAAATTAAAGCACTTCCAGCAGTTGATTGGCTAGGCACAGCAGAAATAACGAAATATCGAAATAAGTAGGTAGCAGAAAAGCTTGTCAGTATTAAAGCCAATCAATTCATCTATAATATTCTACCCTTCTAACATAATTCATGTTTTACAAGTTATCCTCTAATAATGAAGCTGCCAGTCGAGCGATCACATCTGATTTGAATAAATGTCTCTTCATAACATTTTTATTGAAAAAAGCAGCTAGACTGCAGATAGATAGCAGTGGAAAACACCAGCAACCTAACAAGACCTAACAAGACACTTGCAAATATGAGATTCTGTAAATGCGAAGCTGTGCAGCTTGCTTGCTCTAGCAGAGCTCGCCAGTTCTAATGTGGATCGGATTTGTGAAACTAAAAAATTTCAGCATTTGCAGTCATTGTTAAAATATGTTGGGAGGAGGAAAATGGTTGAGCAGACTGTAACTTCTGAGGAGTGGAGATGTGTACATAACCTTTATTTTTTTTATTGCACAGAAGGACAAGAATGTGATGGTAAAGTAGAAAAGTCCAGGACAAAAACAACTCCACTGCTGCTAACTCAACATCAGCTCTTTGCAAGCATCTGCAAAGACAGCATGCTAACACAAAGCTAGCAAAGAACCCAGAGTGATGGTAGAGCTAAAGGTATGCAGACTTCAGCCCGGCAGCCAGAGCTTGAACTTCAATAAGTAACAAAGGCAGTAATAATTAATCAGGCTTCACTTCTAAAGCTTTAGCTTAATCAAGACCAACCTGTCCACAACTGGTAAACAATACCAAGCAGGAAAAAACACAACTAGTCAAGTTAGATTCTTTTGCATTGTGAAAGTATTGTATGGTCACGAGCCAAAAGCTAACAACAACTGTGAATTGCTATAAAATGGACAATCATGGTAACAATGTAGAATCAGTTGAATAAGGCCCTGGTCACACTGATCTAGAGACCAGTCTGCAACCATCTGGCAATCAATGGTCGTGAGGGGAAAATCAGTATTTCTGCACCAGTTGGCAAAAAGCTATTTTTCGTTACTTTGGTTGCTAGTATACTGCTGCTGTTGTAGCTTGATCAGAATTGACGGATATGTCTACAAACACAAATACTCAAACACACAACTCTCAAGCAATGTGTGCATTGCGCCATGCAAGAAACCTCAATACCTGCTTGACATTAGCTTGCTAACTCATCAAGAGTGAGAACATGATGACCTCGATGAAGACCACTAGCCGAAGTGTGCTCGTCAAGCAATAAAGTTGTTTATCACACTTCAAAAATTGCTGACGCTTCAATGTCTTCAAATGTTATCATCTTCTCTAGTCACCTTGAAAGTTGGCAAAGTTGTGCTTAACTCGGTTTGTATCAAGAGTTGCAAAACCAGCCATATGATGTTATTAAAATCACAGCTATGTTGCCTATGTTGCATGTTATCAATACAAGTATTCATAAGTATCAGTATTGATAAACAGGATCACTATTGATATCAATTAAATCCCGGTGTATCAATAGGTGCCACTGCTTTAAAAACAAAAGAAGAAATCATAAAACCAATTTTTATACTTCACTGGTAGCCAGTGACGAGAGCCCAGCACAGGGGTGATATGGTCTCCAAACTGCAGGAGAGATAAGGCTTGACTACACAAAAAGAACTGCAATAATCGAGGTGAGAGGGGAAAAAGCATGAACTATGAAATCTCCAACAGAAGGAAATGGTTATAATTTTGCAAGTGATCAAAGAGCCAGTGCTGACAGGAGTGGAATGATTTTTTTTTTTGTGAAAATCTAGACTAGAAAGCCAAAGATTGCTTTAAAAAAGATATATTCAGGGGGGAATTTTCTCCAGTATTTCCTGCTTTCACTCTATTTTCTTAACACAGAAATTTTGCCTACGTTACTTAAGAGATCTACTAATCAAGAATGTTCTGTTTTAACTAACTGTGAGCCTTATTTTCTATCTAACACTGTGTGCCTCATCTAAAATAACAAAGCGAAAATCTCTATGTAGGCAAAGCAGTTTGAGGAGCTATGGAAAGTTTTCACATGGAGCCCAGGCTGAGTGAGTGCAACAGGCTGTATAAAGAGAACTCAGGTTTCTCTTTTCATAAAAAAAAAAAAGGTTGTTATGTCTTATTCACAATGCTCTAAGTACACAATCTAACTTGATATCTGCTTATTACAGCTCTTAGCTGAGGAGAGTGAGTGAGTGTTAAGGCGAAAGATCTGAGCACAAGATAAAATAGATCCAAGCACTGCACTTAAACAGTCAGCTGAGGTAAACAGGGAGAGGCAGACAGCTGTAGGGTGAAAATGGTGTCATTTCATCCGTCATCTTACTGTCTCTCTGTGAACTGCATACAGCTGGGGGATCCACCCATGTCCTGTACATCTGGGAGTAATCGCACGTGCTCACACACAAACACGCTCACGCACACATGCACACACTTAAAAATTCTGCCCATGTCCCAACTCCTCATCCCCACTCCAGCCAGCGATGATCTCAAAAACACAGCAAAACTTGCAAAATGTTACTCTTGTTTTTGCCCTAGTTTGGAAAAATGTGGTGGGAACATTTTGGAGTAGCTGCTTTAGCTCCTTCAGTAAAAAAGTATCTTAGATTCAAGACTTTGCGTTGACTCTGATTCGTTAGCTCTTTGGTGTTTGTTTTGAGGTTTGGTTACTTTTAGAACACAATAGAAATGCTCCCTCAGTGCCCGGCGAGTTTATGCACAATAACAGCATCATCGAGAAAAGAAACGAGGGAAAGCACGACGGGAAGTGGGTAAAAGAGTTTCCTGGATTAACTCCAGGAACACATACACAAAGATATCTGCACACCTTCTCCATATCCACCCTTCCTAAGTTTTTCCCTTGCAGATGGTGTTCATTATGAACACCACCTTACATGCTTTTATGTGTGTGTAATTTGCATATGTTTGTGAGATTTGTGCATGTGTGTGTTTCATTGCACGTGTTATGGGTCTTAATATTTGGGTGGGGCCTTCCCTAATGGCATGTCAGCAGATTTCTTCATCCTCCCCGGACTAACAAATTGAACTCAAACACACACAGACATACACACTTGGGGGTGTCAGTGAGATGCTAAGAGAGCCCCTCAGCTGATTGACCCACTTCCCTGTTGTGCTCTGGCTGCTGACTTGTTGACTGTGTAACTCACGTGTAGCACCATTTCAGGCCAGTCTTTCCCCACCGTCTCAATGGTGTCATACTGAAAGCTCGACTTTATTGCTCCACAGTTAAATGACTCTACAGCCGGAGCACGGAGCCCTGCATGCAATCACCAATTCCACATTCCAACCTTAATCATATTTGCAACGAACAAAGAACACGTTCATGTACCAGACTGCATTTCCACTGCAGTCAGCTGTGCCTGGTGGTGGGACGACTGGTCAGCAGATCGCCAGCCAGTTTAGCACACACAGCTCAGTATGTTCATGCTGAGCCATGACAACGTCATGATAACGCTACAGCCGTGAAAACCTCGACCTCCTGAATTTAGTGACTTCTGGTCACATGACGTGTGTGGAAAGCTTGTGTTCTTGCTAATGCGATAAGACAGAGCCATAACGGGACACCGTTCTGTAAACTACATTAAGAAAACCCTGTGGGGTGTATGTATACATGTACTTTATGCATCTGTTTGTATTTATGTGAGAGCACAATGTCTTTCTCTTGGGAGGTAATGGATTATAGCCAAGGAAATTCCAGGGAAAGTAGCTTAACCAAAAATGCCACTGAATGCATCAGCCAACTTTCTCTGCTTCACTTAATTATGACCTAATCTCTATAAATATACATTCACTGGCCACTTCATTAGGTACACCTTGCTAGTATTGGACCGGAGCCTCGTTTGCCTTCATAACTACCTGGATTTTTAGTGCAAAGTTTTAAACAATGCTCAATTGGCATTAAGCTAGGAAACACTTTTCCAAGCTTCTTGTGGGCCAATTTTGGTGAGCTTGAGTGTGAAACCTCAGTTTCTTGTTCTTAGCTGACATGAATGATACCTGGTGTGGCCGTCTGCTACTGTAGTCCATTTGCTTCAAGGTTCAACATGTTGTGCATTCAAAAATGCTCTTCTGCATACCCAAACTGTTGCCTTCCTGTCAGCTCAAAGCAGTCTGGCCATTCTCCTTTGACCTCTGATATCAACAAGACATTTTACCCAGAGAACTGCCAGTCACTGGACCTTTTTTTTTTTTTGGACCATTCTCTGTAAACACTAGAGATGGTTTTGCAGGAAAATCGCAGTAGATCAGTAGTTTCTGATGCATGCCACATGACAAAGCCACTTAAATCACATTTCTTCCCCATTCTGATGCTCAGTTTGAACTTCAGCAGGTCATCTTGACCATGTCTACATGCTTAAATACATTAAGTTCCTGCCATGTGATTGGCATACTAGATAGCATAATTGTGCAGCTGAATAGGTGTACCAAACAAAGTAGCTAGTGAGTGTAAAAAAAGTTACCTGAAGAAGGTTTCGGGTCAGATATCTGCCTGGCTAGACCACAAGCCCAGAAATACTATTTAAGGCTCTATCATCAGATGATAGCCTATCAGTTCCCAGACTGGGCCCAACAAAATACCAGAAGAATAGCCAAAAAGAAAATTTATGGATTTCTATTTATTTTCTATCCACTATTTCTCACTAAAAAGTCAATCAAATAGAGGAAAAATATCATCCCACATTACCCTTAAAAGTTGAAAATACATTTTAATTCAGTGAAATACAGTTAGCTAGCTTGTAATTCTGAGCTGTTTCATTCATATCCTAAACGGACATCTTCAAAGTGCTGACAACAGTTGAAGCTAACAATAACACACAGAAAAAGATGCATATTATCAAAGAAAAGATGTAGAGATGAATTATTTTTTATTTTTCCACTATTTATACTCATCACTACAAAATCATCACTTTTATTGATTTGTTCTGGCTTTCATCATCTTAGATTTTGGCTAAACATGAACTGGCAATGGCATAAATGGATAACTCCATACAGTATATTACACTATGTTAAGAACCTGACTGAAATTGGAAGGTGGTCTCTAAGTAGCTGCCTGAAATACGCAAGTATACCTGTTTCACTCATTTAAAAATGCATCATCTCCTTGAATTCTCATCACCTTACATGGCGAATCAAACAGTTAAAAAAGTTATGGCCCCCTTCCCTCCCAGTGCATAATTATTTTGTCAGAAATAATTATATAAGACAAAACATGTTTTTTCCTTGTGCTTTTTTGTGTTTCTTGAAAAATATGACTATTGACAAGTTAATTTGTTGAAAAAAAGGCTTAATTTACATTCCTGCAAAATCTCACAAACACTCCAAAGACTCCGCAGCAAAGAGTAGAAACCCAGCAGACAAGTGTTGAGCAGCCAGATAAGTTGTTATTAGATACAGGCTAATGAACATACTAAAGTAAACCAATAGGCACATCTTCAGTTGGACTTAATTGACAGGCCTCCCAAGCATAATTAGGATCTCGGCTTCTAATCCAAATATTAGTTTTAGTAGGTCACCATTTTGACCTCTAAAGGTCGTCAGCACAAGCACAAAACACGTACACTGAAAAAATGCTCACATTTTTGTTCAAACACATTGCAGGCTGCCCTTGGTTTGCGTGTGCTTGTATACTTTGGAGACTTTGCTCACATGTGCCAGAGAGCAACCACAGGAGGTTGGGAGGTCTTCAGTTAACAAACAGCTCACATTTAGAAAGACATTACATTCCCCAAAGCGTTGTTTCAGAGCAGATGTGGAAAATAATGGTAATTTCTGAGCTTGAGCTTAAAATGCAAATGTTCCACAACAAACCACATTCCTGGAGCCGATGGCATGACTAAGCAGGAATTGCCTTCAGTCAAAAAAAACAAAAAAACACAACCACCACTCAACATCAAGTCACGTTTTTAAAGAAGCAGCACGTGCGCCTTTAAAAACTACTTCAGCAGCAGTGAGAAGTGAATGTAGAGCACAGGAACAGTTTCATGTAAAGTGAAGGAGGAAAATCCAGAGTAATGCGGTGTGGCGCTCATTACCTCGCTCGCACTGAGCTCCGGTGAAGCCGTACGTGCATACACATCTGTTGGGAGCCACGCACCTTCCTCCATTGAGACAGCCATTTTCACATACCGCTGGAGAAGAGAGAGAAATCGACAATGTCACAACAGGAGGACACCGCTGTGTAGACGGGGCCAGGATTTTGTTTTTGTAGAGTGTCACCAAATATAACTGATGCAAAGTGAAGGAATTCAGTAACACAATGATGTCACTAGTTGTGGTTAGGTGGAGCAAGAAATGAGCATCAAAAGTTTAGGCACATACTCTTAGCTTTAAAACCATGGGAAAAAGACACCCAACCTACACACAGTGATCCTTTTCTATAGTGAAATTTAGTAAGCACAGTCATGTGAAAAAGAATATTTTCACGGGACTCATAACTCATGATTTAATACCAAATAAGCTGTATGATATTATTAGTTTCTCACATTGTTGTGTAGAATTTCTGACCCACTCTTCTTTACAGTGTTTGCTTCAGTTCATTGAGGTTTCCAGGCATCTGATTATACTTTGCTCTCTTAAGGTCCTGCAGCAATATTTTAAGGAGGCTGATATCTAGACCAGCGGTCCCCAACCCCCGGGCCACTGACCGGTACCAGTCCATGAGTCGTTTGGTACCGAGCCACGAGAGTTGAGGCTCGGCTGTGAAATTCATGGTTTTTATCGTTTTAAAATCATTACTTTTTAATCGTTTTTATCGTTAACTCGGTTTCCCTGGGTCTTTTCCCATGTGTTATGAATAAATCTTCTTTTTTTTGGTACCGCTACTGGTTTATTTTGTTGTATTTATCTGCGAAACCTTCAAGGCCAGTCCGTGAAAATATTGCCGGACATAAACCGGTCCGTGGCGCAAAAAAGGTTGGGGACCGCTGGTCCAGACTCTAACTGGGTCACTGCAGCACCTCAAGTGTTTTCTTTTTAAGCCATTTTATTGCAGATTCAATGCTGTATACTGTCAGAATAATGATGCTTTAGCTGTCAGAGAGATGGCCTCTCATTTGACTCTAGAATACTTTGATATTCAGAGTTCATGGTCAGCTTAATGGCTGCAAGGCACCCAGGTCACAACACAAGCCCAAATCATCACCTCTCCTCTACCATGCTTCGCAGTTGGTGTTAAGTGTTTGGTTTTCACCAAATGTGGTGCTGTAAATTACGGCCAAACCTCTCCATTCTGGTCGCACTTGCACAAAAAACATTATTCCAGAATTCCTTTGATTTGTTAAGATGCAAATTTTCAACCTTAATCTGTGCTGTTCTCTGACCTTGTGATTAGCTTGTCTGTCCAGTCTTGGGACGATTGTGGCGCTGTGTTAACACACATCTCAATGCTCAGAACAGAAATCTGCCAAAACCTCTGCTTCCACAGTGCTCACACTTGCTGATGATCAGTTAATCAGGTTCATTTGATTAGCAGCACCTGAGTGCTACTTATTCTCTGATTTCCCTTGAAAGCAGTAAGGCTTTTTCACATGACTATACACAGTGTTTTAATTAGACAATAAATTCTGTTCTTGCATTCATTAGCTCTTTTTTCCACCCAAATAAGAGTTGCCAGACTTGCTTCTAGAGGGCCTCAATGTTATTGATGCTAAGTTTTACTAAATAGCACTATTACAAGCTTGAGGGTAAAAAAGAAACTCTAAGAAATAGAATTAAAAAGGAGGCAGATAATGATGAAGTTATTCAGAGTAATGTGTTTTATTATGAGCCTTACGTTGTCCACAGTGGTTTCCCACATAGCCCTTCTGACACAAGCACTGGTCCTCTGCACATGATCCCCCATTCATACACCGAATGTTACAGTGCTGGACTGTGGGAAGAACAAGACAAAGATACACACACATGAACACAGACCAGCGTTAGGGTTCAGTTCAGTGTATCCAAACACATGCTGCAGATTATATTTACGACATCAACAAAACTGACACTGAACCATGTTTCTTAAACGTTATGCTTCTAGATATTTCCTAAAAAAATTTATGGTGTGTAAACAGATGAGCACACCAGGTTGAAGTGCGGTGAGCTGCAAGGGAGCGACATAGAGAAGATGTTGATGGTGGACATCTTCCAAAGCATACACACTCCCAGTCGACACTTACACACACCCGTTCACAAAACCCACAGGACCGGCCGCTAGTATCAAGGATGTGATTGCAACATATATCAGTTGCTTCAGTCTTAGGCAGTTAAAAGGGATGCGTTCAGGTTCTTTGCCCTGCTATCTCATATGCTAGTACACGTAAGCTGGTGCCAATTACTCATGATAAGGAGAGAAAAACAACTGTGATTTTTTTTAAGTGCCAAAAAATCAATTCGATTGCAATTTCTGTAATAAAAGAAAATTTATATAAGATGGCATATTTTCTGTCATCCATTACTCCTATTTGCATAAATCATAATTATCTTTGTCTATTGCCCCCCCCCCATTCCAGCCACCCACATTATATATTACAAAACTAATAACACTTCAATGGAGCTGATTCAGAAGAAAGTATATGAAAATGGAGGTGAATGAATGACCTGACTTGGATCCACAGGATGGTGCGATCTGACCATTGGGGCAGGTGCACATATTGGGTCTGGAGCAGAAACCATCTCCACATGAACTCCGGCAGATGGCTGCAAATGAGAAAATGATACTCGGTCAAAGAAAAAACAAGGCCAAATAACAAAGCAACGCTCACGTCACGGCGCCAGGACTTGACTTTATTTTGCGTTCGAGAAATTCTGATGTTGTGGGTCTGCTGCTTGTCAGCCTGTCCGCTGCCGGTTTTGAATTTCAGGTTAGAATTTCAGTTGTTGCAGCTAAAGCGCTCATCTTAACCTCATGCTAAACTCTCTTCTGTAATATTTCAAACACAGACCACAGTCCAAAGAAGGCCAAATCTTTCTTTTTGCCCTGATCGTGCTTTACTTGTAGAAGCTGACTTGGCAACGTTGCTGCGCTATTTTCTTCTGTGAGTTTTGTTACCATAAATGTTATGTGTTTTCAGTTGGTGTCGTCTGTGTTGCTCTGTTGTTCTCTTTCCCACAGACTTTTGTTGGCATGGTCCACTTCCCCCCCAGCTCCCATCAGGTAGAGTCCAGCCACTGAATCCTACTCCATGAACCCCACTGCTAAACAATGTCATTAGAGCTGCGACCGGCATCCAGCCAGCGCTGCAATCACACAGCTTCTCAGACTCTCTTGTCTACTAAGTGAGTGAAGGCAGGTGAAGTTTGACAGAGCAAAATGTGGAGTCAATACAATTAATGACAAAATATACCTGAAAAAGTAACCACAGCCAGAGAAATAGACCAAATAAATTTTGGATAAAATAAATAATAACTGAAATTTATGGCAAAAATTGATTTAAAATTGACAATGAAAAGTGCAAGTAGACTAATAGAGGTGATACTCACGAACAATGCACTGATTTCCTCCAGTCAGAGTCTTCCAACCTGGGCAGCAGTAGGCGTTGTTTCTTGAGCCGCACACATTTGGGCTGCAGACGATCAAAAAGTGATGATCCATGTCAAAAAAACTCAAGTATTTTCAAGACAAGTCCTTTAATTAAGATATATATCGAAGATCTGTCCAAGTGGGCTTGAAATTTGGCACACCAAACACTAATTACTCTATATTACTTACTTGTCTACTAGGGCTGGGCCATATTATACCGTTCACGGTAATACCGGTATAATGTTAGGCAACGATAGGAAAATGAAATATCGCGATAGAATGAGTAAAACGCGCATGCGCAGTGCCTTTGTTTTCATACGCACATGGCCGATTGTTGAGTGAAACAGATGAACCAGAATTGGTTTGTAAAAATGGTGCAACTTCAGTGATGTGGAACTGGTTTGGTGTTTGTCCGTCAGATACACGACAAAGCACATTTTTTTGCAGAACATGCAAGCGGCCGTTGTTATTGTCGTATTTGTCGGACTAAGATGCTCTTAAATCTGGGAGTAATCTGGGTCCTAAACTCCGTATGCTTCAGGTCAAACGAACACTGCAGCATCACTGAGAGTTAAAAACTGTCTCAATTCTTTCATCTTTAATAAAACGATCACCATTGCTGCTTAACCAGGTGAAACTATGAAGTTTAACTTCCAGGCATCCATGAAAACAAAATTTATTACATTTAACGGAGTTAGAAGTTAGCAGGAAGCTAGCGGAAGTTAGCTCGCTAGTTTCGGTAGTTACCTAAGCATGATATTGCATGTTCTGACAGAGATTTCTGGAAAAATTCAAACGTACAGCTCTGCTATCACGTCCAACATAAATGAAGACAGGAAACTAAAAAGCAGTGACGTTTGTAGGGTTACTGAAGTTGGGCTAGCTGGTATATAATGATGTGCTACCTGATCGCTAGCGACACAGCTATGTTAGCATAACATAAACAGTGAAGCTGGAGGACGAACACTAACACTTTTCCACTTATAAAAGTTAACGTTAAAGTTCCTGATAGTTAGAGACAAATGCAATCGCATGGCAGGATGCTGTAAACGGACCAAACTTCAGTCAGGAGAACAACTGAGATAATCCATCCACAATACGAGGTTAGTCATTCATATACTGCAACAACATGGGAATAGAGCAGCTGCCAGAGAATTCAACATTAATGAATCAATGGTACAGAAGTGGAGGAAGCAAGAAGAATGAGTTGAATAAAGTTTGATTTATCTGACTGCTTTGTTTCGCTTAATGTGCCTTAGAATCCCGTGCACCTCATGGTCCGAAAAATACGTACTGCACACTGCAGTTTAATGTTGCAAAGCACCTCTTTTTAACTTCAGTGGATATTATACATGGTTATGCTCAGGATATATCAGCCCATTTCTACTGGAAATGCCTTTTGGTTAAATTTTCAGCAAGGAATTTGCATTTGCACTGTTACATTTTTATAAAGCTTTTAATTACATAAAAACCAGCTTCTTGTTTAAGTGAAAATAAATGGAAGGTTGTCTTTTTGCGCTAGTCATGTTGTGGAGTTGTATTTTGTCTCGCATCAATTATATCGTCGGTTATATCGTTATCGCAAATTTTCAAATATATATCGTGATAAATATTTTTGGCCATATCGCCCTGCTCTATTGTCTACATATTATTGAAACTGATGGTCTGTTTCTTGAAGCTTTTAAAACAGGTGGCAGGAATAATGGCACACTGCTCATGGACACTTTAATAAAATGGTAGTTGGGATCTGTCTGTGTTGTCCAAGCACAGCATCCATATTTTGTTAAATACACAAACACTGAGACCCTCCCAAAAATACTAACAATCAGGCATAGTGATAGATCAGGTGAGCCACAAAGTAAAGATAACCTGTAATCCCTGCTGATCACCTGATGAGCTGATCTGAAACCAAGTCCACTGCACCTGTACACAAGGCTCAACATACTTTGTAGAACTTCACTTGGTAAAAACCACACAGAGTGAACTATTTATGCTTCTTTAGCCCAGAAACAGTAGCTGCACATCTGCAAGCTGCAAGCTGCTTTGCAACCCACCTTCATCTCGACTTCTCATTGTCACCCCATTTCTCACTTAATACCAAATTTTTTGTCACCATGTGCCAGTAATAAGCCATGTATTACTGTAGAAGTAAATGACAATCTTAATCACAATCTTTTGTATGTACAAAGGAACTGCCTGAATCATATCCTAACAGTCCTCAAAAAAAAAAAAAACACAAGCTGTCCATTGCTTTTACTTAGAAAGTTCTTGTGTGTGCCTGTGGTTCCCAAGCTTTTTTCACATGGATCTGATGTTCCCTTGCACAAATGACAGAACTAATTCTTTCATTTCTTAACTTTTTAAGTATCGAATAAAGCTGTCTGGTGTTCGTGTGTAAAACAATGTAGGGAACCACTGGAATATGCTATGATGTGAGCACAGCCACTATAAGAAATTTACTGCACCTGTACACAAAAATGTTTTATCTGACATGAAAGTGAACACCTAGTCCGTCCTCCCACCTACAGATGTTGAGCAGGTCGACATATGTGAACTTATAATCACTTTGCATACATTGACCAAGGGGTCAGTATATACATAATGTACACTGTAACTCAAACCAGACAAATGAAGCCATTTGGATGTTGGAAACAGTGGTAAGTCTGCATGACACAGTATGCAGCCTGTATGCACTTCCTGCACTGAACCCAGATGTTCAGATAGATTAACTTAAAGCATGTCAAATAAAAATGCCTGTGGAGAATGCTCATTGAGTTGTGTGACCTTCATCAGCTGTTTGCTGTCATCACTGAACACAAACGTTCTTTCTTTTCTGTATTGGTTTCCTCCTGTCTGTCTTTCCTTTCTGTCGCTCTCTCTTTCTCACACACACACACACAAAACCTCTCCAGCAGTGACCCACTGTGTACAGCTGCAGATGTGATTTATCCACAACTGGGGTGTGGTGTTTTTGGCTAGAAAGAGGATTAGGCTGTTACTCTCTTTCTTTCTCTCTCCCCCTCTCTCTCTCTCTCTCTCTGCCACAGCCACACGACCAATGGCCTCCTTTGTTTGGATGTAATTTATTATTGCAGTCAGCAGGAATGTGATATTCTTGCCAGTATTTAATTACTAAACCTTTTCTCCAAACTTCCCATCACAGACAATGTCACTCATGGGTCCCAGTCTGCCTTTTTAAAAATACACAAAATCACACACACACACACACACACACACACACACACACACACACACACACACACCAATTAACATGTGAGGACAGACACCTGCTCCAAGTTTAAAAGAAAAGAAAAGAAAAGAAAAGATTTCCAAAACTGACTTTGCCGGATTATTAGAACCACATTACCCTCTGAGGACGTCCGTCCCTCCCCTCCTCTTGGCCCTACTGGCTCTGGTGTCGGTCTGCTTCGTCGCCAACTCAGTGATTTCGGTATCTGCCACCTCTGCTGCGTCTTTAGCCTCGGCACAGAGCGACAGTAAAGCCACAGTCACGGCCAACTGCAGCAGCCGTCCTCCACGCTTAATTTCTGTCATTTCCACTCTCAAGTGTACGACTTCAGTGAAGAAAAATCACCTTATGTAGTTTCCCAGCCCCGTCGACCTCTCCTGTCTGGAGTCAAAGCTGCACAACAATAAATGCAGGAGGGGAAAAAACATTTTGAAAGGAGACAGTGGAGACTGCAAGAAATCGTGGGCAAAAAACCAAATAAAAAACACTCTGCTGTTGTCACTGGGTTGGTGGTGATAGGTTTGCAAAAGCATGCAAAAAAAAATAAAAAATCATCACCAATTCCTTACCTTGTCTCCCGAATAGGAGATTCGCTTGGGACTCGACAGAGGACTGTCTGCACTTTGACTTGCAGGTAAAAACAAAACAAAACAAAAACAATCAAAAAAACAAAAAAACGTGTAGGAGCAAACTGTGGAAAAGAAAAAAAGCCACTGAAAACCGTCGCTTAGGCTCCTAGGCTATAAATAGATGCAACTTTTGAAGTCTGCCCGAGCGCATCCAATTGTGCGTGAATTGTGCACAGATAAGTTAGCTGATGCATTCCAGAGGATGAGAATGGTAAAACTCACTGCGTCTCTCCTTTCCAGCTGAGGTCTTTCCTCATCCCTGCTCAGCTCAACTTTCCCCAAACTCCCCCCTTCCGTGCCCTGCTCTCGCGATACAATAAAAATCTTGAGTTTAAAAATGCACTTTAAGCCGCGGACCTTCAGCATGCAGCGACACTATAACGACAGAGTCAGCCCAGAAAAAACCGGGAGGATGAAGACGTTTATATGTTTGTTTAAAGTCTGAATAATATAAATAACATATCTTTTTTTTCATCTTTGAAACCAGTACACCTGCTCCTCCTTTGTTTAAACGTGGTGACACAGAACAGTTCCAAACGATAATCAGACGAACCATTCTCTCCAGTAGTTATAAATATTAAAGAAATGTAATTTCTTTCGCTCATCCCCTCAAAAAATAAAAAATTAAGTCACTGTTATTCCTCTTGATATATGTCCGGTGGATATTTACACTGTCCATATTTGAGGAATTTTGTCCAGTCCAGTGATAGTTTTCACACGCATTGCTTCATGTCTGCAGCCACACCCAGCAAATATAGAGTCAAACTTGCTCCTCGCTCCAGTCTGCTATCCCTCTAAAACCAAGAAGAACAAAAAAGGTTTTTGACACTGTATAGGCTATGTGTTCCATTGCATTGGCTTTCATCACTGTCTTTTTTTCCTTCTATTATGCGCATTCTCCTTTCACACGAGTCTGAGCACAGCCCAGTCTTACACATTAGTTTTGCATTTTAGATTTTATAGCTTGAACGAAGCCTCATGAAATCACCACAGAAAGTTGCCGTTGCCAGGTTGAGACAACACACTAAATTCTCCATGTTTTATGTAACCCTTTGTCCATTTTTCACCTCCCTCTGTAAAGACGTTGATGACAACTTGCTTCAGCTGCTCCAACAGGTGTCCCACCTTATGTGGAGTTGATCTGCATTACAGTTTATATCAGCTTCCACAGCTATTCTTTTCTTTGACACTCAGGTTGAGGCACGCATCTCCATTAGGCCTGCTGACACCTCCAGTTGGATGTCTGCCCACCAACTCAAACTTAGTCTCAACAATGCTGTGCTGCTTTTTCTTTACTCTGGAAAGTCCTGCCCTCTGCAAGGCCTCTTCATCACTGCGTACAAGACCACGTTTGCTCCTGAGCGGACTGCCAAGAATCTTCGTCTGCCTCAAGACGACCAACTGTGAGGCAGCTCCCCGAGAGCAGGTTTGGTCTTGAATAGCTTCATCCAGTCCAACTTTTTCTAATCAGTGTCTTTGAAAAGCATCTTAAAAGGCATCTGCTTTCACTGTCCGTTTTGGGCTATTGCAGCTCGCTCTATAAAAACTGTGAACCTCAAAGCAGATCACCAAAATATTGCAGGCGGATCTATCTTAAGTGTAATTTTCACTATTTTAATTCATATGGAAACTCACATTTTCCACCAGCCAGTGCTCTCTTTTGTATACAGGTTTTGAAAAATGTGCTTCACAAATTCATAGCCCAAATTTGATTCCTTTGGCTTTGATTGCAGATTTTTAACTTTTTTTTTTATATTCTTGACACAGGATTATGTTAATAATATGTTAATAATACCCAAATGCAAATTGTTAATTATTGATATAAGACTCCTTCCTTTACAAAAGCTTAAAACAAACATATGTTTAATATTTCATGAATTTGATCGTAGGACTGGGGCAACAAAAGGCAGGGAAACTAAGTGGTACCAAAAGAAACAGTTAACTGGCAGTAAGTCAGTAACATAACTGGGTATAAAAAACACTTTTTTTTGTCATAGTACATAATATCATGAAAAGATTCAGAGGATTTGGAGAAATCTCTGTGCGCATAGGACAAGAACAAAAATAAATAAATTCTTTTTATTTTTTCAGTAACATTTGTCTCCACAGCATGCAAATGCCTACGGCTTCTCTTTTCCTTCACCTTTGGTGTACTCCATATGTGGTCAGTCTCTAGACAAACACATAAAAAGGGAATAGGCAGAACAGTTCATCTAAGCCACTGTTTTCAAGGTGGCGACCAACATGGGGACTTCCACAAACCGAGAAAACATAATTACACACTGACCGAGGTATATTTATGAGTACAGCATTTCTTTTCTTTTAAATAAACTCAAAAAACAGCTGACTGTACCTTTAATTAGAGATGGCACGATACCACTTTTTTATGTGCGATACCGATACCGATATCATAAATTTGGATATCTGCCGATACCGATATGAATCCGATAAAGTGATTTTAATCAACAAAACTGTTTTTTTAATATCTTACTGCATTTTGTATAAGTTCATACTCAAGTTTAAAAAACAACAACACTAAAGCTATTCTGTTATACCTGTATGCAAAAAAAAATATTTCATAGTTCAGCAATACTGTACTGGAACTGTTTGTATGTTATTTCTCCGGGCCTATAGGGGGCGCAGGTTTGCACAGTTTGCTATGTTGAGCCAATTAGTCACTAAAAGAAGTGTGATAGGAAGTGTTTGCTCATGAGTGAAGCAAGACATGGTGTGTTTCTTCCGATCCAAAGCCATCCACTCCGTTAAATCTCTTTGAGTGGCAATATGAGTAAGTTTCTTAGTTGTGTTTACCTTTCAGACAGGGTATATGACATTATTGAAGCGATTTGGAAACATTTGATGTGTTTTATATGTCCAATTAAGTTCAACCCAAGCTAATGTTTATGTGACATTTCTGTATTCTGTATCATTTCAGTTTCACACTTTTTTGCATTAAATCCTGTCCAAATACAACATGTGCCTGTTCCTTGGAGGAAGTGATGCAAGAGAGAGTTTAGCTGGCTGTGAATCTCAATATAGGACACTGGGTCACATTGGGTGCAACAGTACAGTGAAATCATAGCACTCTGCGAGGGATGTCGACTGACAGTTCTACTCTAACATGGAGAAATCACAGGCTGAAGGTCAAAACGACGAGGAAACAAGGTCCACTCGCTCAAGAAGGTCCTCAAAGTCTTCAGGAAAACTGACTGTTAGATCATCTGCAGCATGTTCAAGCAGGTCATCAGCATCAACCCGAGCCAGTATGGCAGCAGCGCGGGCACAAGCAGAAGCTCAAGCAGCAAAAGCCAGATTAGCTTACGCTGAGAAGGAGATGAACATTAAAGTAGAAAAGGCCCGCCTAGAAGCAACTCTGGATGTAATCAACCTCCAAAAGGAAGCAGATGCAGCCTTGGCTAAAGCAGAGGTAATGGAGTCAGCAGCAGCTCAATTTGACAAAGCTGAATCAGGGGAAGAGTGGCCATTGTCACCCCTACAAGTAACCCCAGAGCAAAAAGTGAGTGAATACATAAATAAACACAGCCACACTGACCTGGCTCCAGACATTACATCTCACCATGACGACAGTAAATATCAGAATGAACAATCCAAACAACCAGTAATGTACACACCTCTTTGTCCCAAACAAGAGCCAGTGCAGTACTCATTCATGCCACAAGATGGGGCAGAGAGACGACTACAAAGAGATGTAAGTCCACAGACTCTCCACGATGCATTACAACTGCAGCATGGATTAAGCTCAAATAATAATGCAGACACCATAGCAAGTGACCTCGCCAGATTTTTAGCTAAGAGTCAGCTAATAACTGGAGGGCTGTCTAAATTTGATGACAAGCCAGAAAATTACCTTAGTTGGAAAGCCACATTCCAGAGCACTGTTAGGGACCTTGGTCTAACAGCCACTGAAGAAATCAACCTACTCATTAAGTGGTTAGGCCCAGAGTCTTCTGAACACGCCAAGAGATTAAAAGCAGTCAACATAAAGCATTCACCTGCCGGTCTGAACATGATATGGTTGAGACTAGAGGAATGTTACGGCTCACCAGAAGCAATAGAAAACTCCCTGTTTGCCCGAATACGAGACTTTCCAAAGCTCTCCAGTAAAGAACCACACAAGCTTCGCGACCTATCAGATCTGCTGTGTGAACTCCAAGCTGCAAAGCTAGATGGTTATTTGCCTGGTTTAAGTTACCTCGACACAGCTAGGGGAGTACATCCAATTGTGGAGAAGCTGCCCTTCCATCTTCAAGAGAAGTGGACAATGGTAGGGTCAAAGTTTAAAGAAGACCACAATGTTAGCTTCCCACCGTTCTCATTCTTTGTCGAATTTGTGAAACGTCAAGCAAAAGCAAGGAATGATCCAAGCTTTACCACACCTTTCAACACGACTCTTTCCTATGCCAACCACATGTCCAGCTACAGAAAAGAAAAACCGTTAAGTAACCACAACCAAAGGTCATCGGTTACAGTGCACAAGATGGACATATCATCAGAGGGATCAAAGGTAAAAAAAAGCAGACGAAGACATTGAAAGACAGTGCCCCATACATCACAAACCCCACCCACCCAAAAGATGCAGGGCCTTTAGAGCTATGCTGCTTGAACAGAGGAAGAGGTTCCTCAGAGACAATAGCATTTGCTACCGCTGCCTTGCTTCCACCGGCCACCAAGCCAAAGACTGTACAGTCATGATTAAGTGTGAAGAGTGCAATAGTGAGAAACACCTGGCAGCTCTTCATCCTGCCCCAACACTGCAAATGCCCAGGCCTCCTTCATCTCCTGAAGTGCACGGCGGGGAGCAAGCAAATCCACAAGACCCGGATGTTACTGCCACATGCACAGAGGTATGTGGAAACAAAATCACAGGGAGATCCTGTTCTAAGGTTTGCTTAGTGCAAGTCTATCCCAAGGGTCAGCGAGACAACGCCAGAAGGATGTATGCAATAATTGACGATCAAAGTAACCAGTCACTTGCAAAGACAGAGTTTTTTGACATATTTAACATACAAACCACACCTGAACCATACATGCTGAAAACTTGTAGTGGTGTAACACATACGACTGGTAGAAGAGCATGTGGCTACATGGTTGAGTCATTAGATGGAAAAATGAGTTTCCCTCTCCCCATGCTCATTGAGTGCAATGCCATCCCCAACAACAGGGAAGAGGTGCCAACTGCAGAAGCTGCTTTACACCACCCGCACCTGAAAGCAATAGCTGCTCAAATACCACCTCTCGACCCAAGTGCAGACATTCTGTTGCTGATAGGACGCAACCTTCTGAGAGTTCACAAAGTGAGGGAGCAAATCAACGGCAGAGATAATGACCCATTTGCACAGAAGCTTGACCTGGGCTGGGTTATCATTGGCGATGTGTGTCTTGGTAATGCCCACAAGCCAAGTAAAGTGAATGTTCTGAAAACCTATGTATTGGACAATGGACGCCCAAGCTATCTCACTCCCTGCGACAGTCACCTTAGTGTAAAGGAGGACTTCAGTCTGAGCCAAACCAAAGCCATCTCCAGTCAACTGCCATCTGCTCACTCACACCAAAGGCCCACAGCTGAGAATTTGGGAGACTCTGTGTTTTGTCACACCAGTAACGACAACCACCTTGCTTATTCAGCTGAAGATGTAATCTTTTTGAAAAAGATGGCAGGCTTCTTCAAGGACAATACAAACAGCTGGGTTGCACCACTCCCATTCCGAACCCCCAGACGCAAACTCCCGGATAACCGGTCCTACACCTACCAACGGCTGATGTCGTTACGACGTACGCTCGACAAGAAACCAGAAATGAAAACACATTTTATGGAATTCATGCAGAAAATGCTTGATAACCAACACGCAGAGCTTGCACCACCTCCCAATAGAGACAAAGAGAACTGGTATCTCCCGATTTTTGGTGTGTACCATCCCCAAAAGCCGGGGAAGATACGCGTTGTGTTTGATTCGAGTGCACAGTTTGATGGAGTGTGCCTCAATGAGGTGCTGCTTTCTGGCCCAGACCAGAACAACACACTTTTGGGTGTGCTGCTTCGCTTCAGGAAAGAACCAGTCGCAGTCACAGCTGACATTGAACAAATGTTCTACTGCTTTGTGGTCCAAGAAGACCACAGAGACTACCTTCGCTTTCTTTGGTACAAAGACAACGACCTTAGCAAAGACATAGTAGACTACAGAATGAGGGTGCATGTCTTTGGTAACAGTCCTTCCCCGGCAGTGGCAATTTATGGGCTGAGACTGGCAGCAAGGGAAGCAGAAAGTGAGTATGGAACTGATGCCCGAGACTTCGTAGAGCACAACTTCTGTGTCGATGACGCATTGAAGTCTTTCCCAACTGCAGTGGAGGCTGTTGATGTCCTACAGAGAACTCAGAAAATGCTTGCCCTCTCAAATCTACGTCTCCACAAGATTGCTTCCAATAAAGTGGAAGTGGTGAGTGCATTCCCCCCTGAGGATAGGGCCAAAGATATCAAAGATCTCGATTTAACAACAGATGAGCTTCCAGTCCAGCGCAGCTTGGGGGTAAGTTGGAACCCCACAACAGACACGTTCACATTCCACGTTCCACAAGAGCAAAAACCCTTCACTCGCCGGGGCGTACTCTCAACAGTGAACAGCTTGTTCGACCCTCTTGGTTTGCTTGCACCTGTAACCATCAAAGGCAGACTTCTTCTCAGAGAGCTCTCCAGCGGCAACCTTGAGTGGGACAGTTCCTTACCCCAAGACATGTACGATGGCTGGAGAAGGTGGCATGACTCGCTACGAAGTCTCACAAACCTGCACATTCCTCGCCCCTACGTCACGTTCTCCATCTCACAAGCCACATTCATCGAACTTTGTGTTTTCTCAGACGCTTCAGTGAAAGCCATCGCTGCGGTAGCTTACCTGAAGGTCACACATGAAGATAGGCACAGTGAGGTCGGATTCGTTATGGGTAAGGCCAAACTAGCTCCTGTATCAGAACCGACCATTCCTCGATTAGAGCTGTGCGCTGCAGTGCTTGCTGTGGAGATGTCAGAGCTTCTCACAGTAGAACTAAACGTAAAGATTGACAAGACAACATTCTACACTGACAGTAAAGTGGTGTTAGGATGCATTAACAATCAAAGCAGAAGATTCCATGTATATGTGAACAATCGTGTACAGAGAATCAAGCAGTCTTCCCTACCAGATCAGTGGAGATACGTCCCATCAGAGCACAATCCTGCCGATCATGGCTCTCAGTCTGTACCAGCAGACAAACTCTCTGGTACTTCATGGTTGTACGGCCCAGCATTTCTTCTCAATCAGGAGACTCTCTCCCCAGAAAAGGGTCCATTTGAACTTGTCGATCCAGAGTCGGACATTGAAATTCGACATAATGTCAATGTGCTTGTGACCACAACTGCTCCAGGTGCCTTGGGTTCATCACGCTTTGAAAGATTCTCAAAATGGACTTCCCTTGTCCAAGCGGTGGCCTACCTTCGCCACATCTCCCACAGTTTCAAATCTAAAGATGGTGGTGCCTGTAGCGGCTGACATCTTTGTAAGGCTAGTCTCACAGATGAAGCGTTATCTGAAGCAGAGCACACGATCATCAGGTGTGTCCAGCGTGAAGTCTACGCAGAAGAAATAAAATGCATCATGGCAAAACGAGACTTACCTCGCAACAGTGCTCTTCACAAACTTCATCCCATCGTCGATGGCAAAAACTTATTGCGAGTAGGAGGTCGACTTGCAGAGTCTGGCTTGCCGAGTCATCAAGCTAACCCTCTTCTGATACCAGGGAAGCATCACATTGCAACACTGCTCATTCGACATCGCCATGAAGCCACCCAGCACCAAGGAAGACACTTCACTGAGGGGGCTGTGAGAGCAAGTGGCTTATGGGTAGTTGGTTCTAAGAGGTCTATCAGCAGTGTAATCCACAAATGTGTCACCTGCAGAAAGCTTCGAGGTAGAACAGAGCAGCAAATCATGTCTGACTTACCTGCCGAACGCCTTCAGACGGACCCCCCATTCTCTTATGTTGGCCTCGATGTATTTGGACCGTGGGAGGTTTCAACACGCCGCACCAAAGGTGGTCATGCAAACAGTAAGAGATGGGCTGTCTTGTTCACTTGCATGTCTACACGGGCTGTTCATATTGAAGTGATTGAAACTCTCAGCTCTTCAAGTTTCATCAATGCTCTTCGCAGGTTCTTTGCGATCAGAGGCCCTGCCAAACAGTTGAGGTCAGATTGCGGAACCAATTTCATTGGTGCCTCCAAGGACCTAAAGTTGCATTCCCCAAAACCTGGTGAAACAAGTGTGGATGACTACCTACGCAAGCAGAGGTGTTCCTGAGTGTTTAATGCTCCTCACTCATCTCACATGGGTGGCGCCTGGGAGCGTATGATAGGCATCTCATGACGCATCCTAGACTCAGTGCTCCTACAAGCAGGAAACCCTACTCTAACTCACGAGGTCCTGACAACGTTAATGGCGGAAGTCACGGCTATCATCAATGCAAGGCCCCTGGTACCCGTTTCCTCGGATCCAGACGCTCCCTTAATCCTGACCCCCTCAGCTCTGCTCACCCAGAAGTTCGATCCGATCCCAACTCCACCTGGGGATTTCACCAAGGCCGACATATATACACGGCAGTGGAAGAGAGTTCAAGCCCTTGCTGACACATTCTGGGCCAGGTGGCAGAGGGAGTACCTCCACATGCTCCAAGGTCGTCAGAAATGGCAGCGCAGCAAACCAAACTTGAAGGAAGGAGACGTTGTTCTTCTGAAGGACAAGCAACTAAAAAGAAATGAGTGGCCTATGGGTGTCATCGTGAAGACACTTCCAAGCAGAGATGGAGCTGTCAGAAAGATGGAAGTGAAGGTGACACGTGACAAGATTGCGAAGACATTCTGTAGACCCATTTCGGACTGTATCCTTCTGAGAGATTGGTCTCATGTGTAAATAGGGTCTAGTGGCAATCTTAAAATAATGCCAGGCGGGGAGTGTACTGGAACTGTTTGTATGTTATTTCTCCAGGCCTATAGGGGGCGCAGGTTTGCACAGTTTGCTATGTTGAGCCAATTAGTCACTAAAAGAAGTGTGATAGGAAGTGTTTGGTCATGAGTGAAGCAAGACATGGTGTGTTTCTTCCGATCCAAAGCCATCCACTCCGTTAAATCTCTTTGAGTAGCAATATGAGTAAGTTTCTTAGTTGTGTTTACCTTTCAGACAGGGTATATGACATTATTGAAGCGATTTGGAAACATTTGATGTGTTTTATATGTCCACTTAAGTTCAACCCAAGCTAATGTTTATGTGACATTTCTGTATTCTGTATCATTTCAGTTTCACACTTTTTTGCATTAAATCCTGTCCAAATACAACATGTGCCTGTTCCTTGGAGGAAGTGATGCAAGAGAGAGTTTAGCTGGCTGTGAATCTCAATATAGGACACTGGGTCACATTGGGTGCAACAGTACAAATACTGATCAATCTAATAAACTTAAACCTGCACCATCCTCCCTATTCTGGTATTTGAAAGAGTACTTAGCGTAAATATTAAGCAACCTAACTAATAGGGTTCCAACTCCCAGCAACAACAAAAATAAAAAATAGGGAACCACCCCTCACGCTCCACCTCATGATGCTTAATCAACGTAATCAACCTTAATTTGATGCAGTGTGGAAAAAAATGCACAGAAATAAATTATTTTTCAAGAATAATTAAATAGATTCAACATCTTTCTTTAACAGAACAGCAGACTGCACAGATGGTGCCTTCCCAAAGGAAAAAGTACTATAGCTTACTAGGGTATATTAGACTTAACAGTTACTATATACAGTAATGGACTTCTATTCATTTTAACATCAAATTAAAATTTTGGGTGTCAGATAATTATTTAATAAAAGCTAGACATTTTAAATGAGAATAAGAAAGAAAAGTATGTCTTTGTGCCCCCTTTTCCCTGTTAATGCCCTATTGGCCCCCCTGGCTAAACTTTGCTAGATCCGCCCCTGCACAGTTACCAGCCGTCAGCTACGTAGAAAAGGATCCTGGTGTAAAAACTAATATTAAATAAATTCTAACAACAGCTTATCAAGCTTAAACGTGCTGCTGTTGCTCAGGCACTGGTTTCCTCTTTCTGGTGCAAAGTGGGCCAAAAACAAACAAGAGAGACGGACTGGCGACAGAAAAGCTGATCAGCTGATCATTAAGCAGTTTCATGATTGAAGTAGCAGCAGGAGAGGGAGAGAGAGAGAGAGCCAGTCGCTTTACAAACATTCAGAGATGGACTTACACACTTGCTTTACTTCTGTCTGGGATCACTTTGTCGGAGATGAAATGCCTGGTTGGTAGCGAAGCTCCAAATGCTCAACCAGACCGTGGACAGGTCTGGCACAGCCGCTCTATCACATGATGCACACTGCTCCTACTGCTAAGGTTATGAGGCGAGTTACAGCGTGTCACAAGTTTTGTGAGGTGCTTTCGTGATATTTAATGGATCGGATTACATTTTTTATTTCTCTCCGATATCCGATCCAGTAATTTAGGTCAATATCGGACCGATACCGATATGTAATATCGGATCGGTCCATCTCTACCTTTAACATTTACATTTTCTCAGTTTGAACATATGTTTCTATGTTTTACTGTGGAGAAAGTATGGGTAGATAAAATATACAAATGATATACAAAGTTAATTAGGGATTTATGTGAAAACCAAACCAAAAACAAACTATGAGGTGCCAAAAATTACAGTTCCTTGAGTGGCCACTTGAGGCTGGCTCCAAAAGTAGCTAAATCCTCCACACACACATGTTGTAATTTTATAAAACTGTATATAATTGGATAAAAGTTCATTGAGGTGTCTGTGGCTGTTAGCTATCTGCCAGACTTCAACTTCACTCATTTCGGTTGCTGATTTGCACCCTGCTCCTTGTCAGTGTTTATAGCATTTTATTTGTGTGGTATTTAGCACTAATTAGCAGGTATCTGTGTTTATGCATTCATACAGTCTGCAGGTTGCTGGTGTGAGTTGACACCTTAGCAAATAAAAAAGAACTAATGGATGATGTTTTGTTGGCTATGTCCAACTTTTATAAAAACGTTTGAAACTGTACATTTAACAATGTATTACTGAAGCAAAAAGTTTTTCCCTTCAGTCATTACACATATTTGTGGGCAATCATCTTTTAAGCTTTAAATCAGTCTCTTCTATCATGTAGTCATGCCGTCATGAGCCACTTCTTACAAAGGTAGTAACAGAACGTATTGAAGTTTTAGGCAGGCTTATTTTAATGGTATTCAAACATAAATAACTGGATCACCCATACCATTCCCCCAACTTTTCACTCAACATTTCTCCTCTCTGCTGTTTTCCCTGAGTTCTCTGAAAAAAAAAATCCATGTGAGCTTTTCTGTTCTCAAACATTATCTTTGCACTTAAATATTATTTGGACCCACATTTATGTGCTCCATTATAATAGGAATAATACTGGAAGTACTGTTGAGTATGCTTGGTAAAAGTGAACGACATCTAAAGCTGAACTTCATATTGCACCAAGATAACAGACTGGTTACTGGCAAACGGGGCTGGAGTGGTTTATAGTAAAACTGCCTCTCCCTGGTTATCTTGGACCCTTAACTCTCTTGCTGAACCTAACTGTGATTACCCTCTGCAAGAGAAGTGTGACCTGGATAGAAGCTGAGATGAGGGTGAAATTCTGAGTACTAGATTTTGAATTCTAAGTATTTGATTCCAAGTGGTTTGTGGGTGAGTTAAAGGGAGTCAGAGGCAGCTCACTGGCTTCAACACCAAAAAAACTCTTGGCATTAGCCATCACCAGGCTTCTGCTGCAGCCATCTGCCATCTGTGGTGAGTAAAAGTAGGCCTACCTTCACTCAAGTATTGCGCGCAAAGTGGTTGTTTCACATTTTGAAATTCAAGAAATTCAATATGCCTTCTTGCTGTGAGGCAACAATACTCCATCGCATTCAAACAACTGTGGGGATGCTGGGGCCTATCCCAGCTATCATAGGGCGAGATGTCAGGGTCCTGGGTTTTTGACTCAGTGTTTTGAGTTTCCTGTGTTTTTTGTCACTTTGTATTGTGAATTATGTTCCCATTGTTGGTCTTTAGTTACCTCCTTGAGTCTAGTTTCTAGTGCCTAGTATTTCCCTCTGTGTATTATTTGTCATCTTTAGCCTTTTGGTTCTTAGAGCTCTATGCCTTATGGTTTATGTCTCTGTGTTCTTAGTTGCTCTGTCTCCACCGTGTCTAGTCTGCGTCTCAGTGTTATACTTCCTGTTTTACTTTGAAGGTCTGTGTCTCATGTGAGTGTATTCTGCTTTGCTTCCTTGTCTTCAGTTCTGATTTCCCCCAGCTGTGCTCTCCTTCTGTGTCTCATTTCCTCGTTATTCCCCAGTGTATTTAAGCCCTGTGTTTCTTTGTGTCAGTGTCGTGTTGTCCCTCATGCTGTGTGTTCCCTTGTGTGCCTCACTGTGAAGTTTAGTTTATATTTTCCCAGTTTCGTTTTGTATATTTTCCTTGAGTCAGCAAATAAAGCTGTATTTTGAGTTCATACCTCGTATCTGAGAGCTTGCATTTTGGGTCCAACTCCTGCCTGCCACACAGCGATTCTTGACAGAACGACATGACCAGACATGGACCCAGTGGCACTCAACCCGTCAGAAGATCTTCGCCAGGACATTATCTACTCCTTCAACTGTGGCTTGAACATAAGGGGAGGGAGTTTAATCGCGCTGTGGAAACAAGGCTACAGCGGTTAATTTCCGGTCTTCCTTGGCTACTACAGTGGGGCAAAAAAGTATTTAGTCAGCCACCGATTGTGCAAGTTCCCCCACTTAAAATGATGACAGAGGTCAGTAATTTGCACCAGAGGTACACTTCAACTGTGAGAGACAGAATGTGAAAAAAAAAATCCATGAACTCACATGGTAGGATTTGTAAAGAATTTATTCGTAAATTAGGGTGGAAAATAAGTATTTGGTCACCTCAAACAAGGAAAATCTCTGGCTCTCACAGACCTGTAACGTCTTCTGTAAGAAGCTTTTCTGTCCCCCACTCGTTACCTGTATGAATGGCACCTGTTTGAACTCATCATCTGTATAAAAGACACCTGTCCACAGCCTCAAACAGTCAGACTCCAAACTCCGCCATGGCCAAGACCAAAGAGCTTTCGAAGGACACCAGGAAAAGTATTGTAGACCTGCACCAGACTGGGAAGAGTGAATCTACAATAGGCAAGCAGCTTGGTGTGAAAAAATCAACTGTGGGAGCAATCATCAGAAAATGGAAGACATACAAGACCACTGATAATCTCCCTCGATCTGGGGCTCCACGCAAGATCTCATCCCGTGGGGTCAAAATGATCATGAGAACGGTGAGCAAAGATCCCAGAACCACACGGGGGGACCTGGTGAATGACCTGCAGAGAGCTGGGACCAAAGTAACAAAGGTCACCATCAGTAACACACTACAACGGCAGGGAATCAAATCCCGCAGTGCCAGACGTGTTCCGCTGCTGAAGCCAGTGCATGTCCAGGCCCATCTGAAGTTTGCCAGAGAGCACATGGATGATACAGCAGAGGATTGGGAGAATGTCATGTGGTCAGATGAAACCAAAGTAGAACTTTTTGGTATAAACTCAACTCGTCGTGTTTGGAGGAAGAAGAATACTGAGTTGCATCCCAAGAACACCATACCTACTGTGAAGCATGGGGGTGGAAACATCATGCTATGGGGCTGTTTTTCTGCCAAGGGGACAGGACGACTGATCCGTGTTAAGGACAGAATGAATGGGGCCATGTATCGTGAGATTTTGAGCCAAAACCTCCTTCCATCAGTGAGAACTTTGAAGATGAAACGAGGCTGGGTCTTCCAACATGACAATGATCCAAAACACACCGCCCGGGCAACAAAGGAGTGGCTCCGTAAGAAGCATTTGAAAGTCCTGGAGTGGCCTAGCCAGTCTCCAGACCTCAACCCCATAGAAAATCTGTGGCGGGAGTTGAAAGTCCGTGTTGCTCGGCGACAGCCCCAAAACATCACTGCTCTCGAGAAGATCTGCATGGAGGAATGGGCCAAAATACCAGCTACTGTGTGTGCAAACCTGGTAAAGACCTATAGTAAACGTTTGACCTCTGTTATTGCCAACAAAGGTTATGTTACAAAGTATTGAGTTGTATTTTTGTTATTGACCAAATACTTATTTTCCACCCTGATTTACGAATAAATTCTTTACAAATCCTACCATGTGGATTCATGGATTTTTTTTTCACATTCTGTCTCTCACAGTTGAAGTGTACCTCTGGTGCAAATTACTGACCTCTGTCATCATTTTAAGTGGGGGAACTTGCACAATCGGTGGCTGACTAAATACTTTTTTGCCCCACTGTAGGTACGCTCCACCCACTCGCACAGGATTTTATCCTAAGCGAGCTCCACCTTCTTCCCCTAGCTGCTACTGCTCACCTGCCCAACTCGCTGGATGTGGAGCTGCCCGCCCCATTGGTGCTGTCATCAAAATAGAAGCAGCGCCGCAGCCCATCGCCACAGCCGGACCCCGAGACAGAAGTCAGAAGAGTTGCCGGCTGTGGTGAGTGAAAGAGACAATAATCAAGAGTTTTCTGACTTAGGGACTGTTTATTCCGAGGCCGTGTTTTTTGAGTCAACTGCCCAGCCTGAAGCTCAGTTAGCCGCCCAGCCTTAAGCTCAGTCATCTTCTCCGCCACTGCCTCAGTCTCCAGTGTTTCCCGCTAGCTCAGTCTCCAGTGTTTCCCGCTGGCTCAGTCATCTACTCCGCCACTAGCTCCATTTTCACTTCAGCCATTAACTCAGCCTGCTATTCAGCTTCCTATGTTGCCATTAGCCCAGTCTGCTAATCAGTGTTCAGCTCAACCTTTAGTTCGGCCACTTGTGCAATCCATAGCTCAATTACCTGTTCAGTCCGTCGCTCATTTGCCTATTCAGTCCATAGCTCACCTACCTGTTCAGTCCATTGCTCATTTGCCTGTTCAGTTCCGAGCTCAGTCTCCTACGCTGCCACTAGTTCAGTCCCCCCGTAGCAGCTCGGTCTCCCTCTAGTTCAGTCCCCCCGTAGCTGCTCGGTCTCCTTCTAGTTCAGTCCCCCCGTAGCTGGTCGGTCCCCCCGTAGCTGGTCGGTCCCCCTGTAGCTGGTCAGTTTTTTCCGCTGGAAGGTCCGAGGGACCGCTTCAGCCCCCTGTCTCCGCTGGAGGGTCCGAGGGATCTATCCAGCCTGCAGCGCCTCGGCCTCTGGCTTCCATGCCATCGCCTGCAGCGCCTGCTTCGCCTGGTCCTGCGGTTGCTACGCCACTGTCCAAGCTACATCCAGCGCCTCAACATCGCCGGCAGCTTTCCAGGCCACTGGCTGGGCGTCATAACCGTCATGGGCAACCTCCGGACCTGCTCTGTTGCCGCTGCTGCCTTCCGCGTGGACAGTCTCTGGATCTCCTTCGACTGCGTCGCCGCCGCTGCCTTCGGCGCGGCTGGACTCCCGAACTGAACTGTTTTGGACTCCTGTGTTGCCGTCCTCCGGGTCGGCCCCCTGAATCATTCATGAACTGCTCCCTGTGCGCCAGTGTGTTTTGTGCACGTTTTGTTTTTGGACTCTTTGTGCTCCTGTTTTTTGTTCGGTTCCGGTCATTTTGGGTCCAATTCCTGCCTGCAAAACAGCGATTCTTGACACGAGAGGCGGGGTTCACCCTGGAGAGGTAACCATTGCACGGCCAATGCATAAATTTCCACTGCTATACTCAGGTATATGTATTACAGATTACTTGGTTAAACTCTTAAAGACAGAAAGACCTGGATAATCTGTACTTTTCTAGTCCGAAAACGAAACTGAAGTTCTTGTTTTTGGTTCTAAAAGTTTCAGAAACATGGTTTTAATCAAATATTGCCTTGGTTTCCATTGCTACCATGTGGAACTCTTTAATAATTTTTATCACTATATATCCTTTAAAGTTTACTCACATGCACAGCTGTCTTTTTTATATTTACAACATTGCTAAAACTGGCAACATGACATTTCAGATTGATGGTGAAATATTATATCATGCTTTTGTTACTTTGAGGCTGGACTGTTGCAGTTCATTACTATCAGGCTCAAAAAAACCTAATTGGATACAAAAGAAAAAAAGAGTGCTAACGTGGAATAGAGAGATCAGACAGATATACATCCCATATTAACTTCTCTACATTGCCTTCTGGAGAAATGAATAATTTAATCCTTCTCCTCATATAAAAAGTCTTGAATTATCAGCCACCTTCATATCTTAAAGACCTCATAGTGCATCCTAGTAAAACTGTACTTTCAGAGTACAGGCTTACTTTGGCTTCCTAGACTTTTCTCCCACGGACAAATTAAGCTTATTCAAGTCATGCCACTTCAGTAAATGCATTCTGAGTTACTCAAGATAATCTAAAAATGTGTTCAACAGATGAGTAACATTCCCCAGACTTTTGCTCTGACCAGCATGTTTAAAACTCCTGGATTTCCCCCTTTGATGCTAAGAAAGTAATTTGAATATAACAATGCAGACATGTGTATAGGATGAGCACGCATGAATAGATGGGCTCATGCTGTATTCCCAGACTCACAGACTGATGTCAGAGTCTACGGCAGGATTGTTTTTTCGTGTCATGGTTCCCATCACAGGGTCGCCCTCTGCTCTTCCTCAACACAGAGTGGGTGTCATTTACAGTAAGTCACCACCTCCTCACCCCACCCTACTTTCCTCCTCTCCACCACCCACCTCTGTGTATCACCCCATCCTTCTTTCAGTCTCTCAGCTAATCTCCTGACTTTTAGAAACTGAGCGTGGGTTTCATTTTAGGGAATGTTTACTCCTCTGTCCTGAAATGGCTGAACCAAAAAAAGCCTGAAATAGTAAGACTGAAACAGAGATTAGATAAACACTGTAGAAGTAGAAGTTCTGCCTTATTGTTTCTTCACAACCCCTCAATTCTTCCCTCCCCCTCAGAATACCAACTAACTGTCATTTAGTAATAACACAACCTGCGTTTTATATTTCACTTGTTTTGCTGTATGGGACGCGAGCCGATCTCCTGCAACAACCCAAATATCATTTCACCAGCTCATCTCCCTGCCCTTGTGTTTCACATATCCCCTGGCAGTTTTTAATAGCTTAGATTGAGATTGCTTCTCACTGTGCTGTGAGCAGCAACTGCAGCAAGACTTTCTCACACTGTATGTTGTCTTTGGCTCCGGCACGCACGGTTCATTTCCTTTTGTCTTCTGCAGCACAACTGCTGCCAATATTCATATGAAATATTTCAAGAAAATGAGCTGCAGCAGAAACGAAACCCCCCCCACCCCCCCACCCCAACACACACTCACACACACCCCACTAGCACCACCCCCCACCTCCCTTCTCTCTCACTCTTTCTTTCTGCATGGGTGTGTATGCATGTAACACATGAGTTTGGCTGCCCGGTGCTCTGTATTTGTATTTTCTATGAGGATAATGTACTGGTGCAATTCAGATGTTTGGGCTCAGTCACTTTGTCATCACAAATCATCCCCTTCACTGCCACATAGCACACTACAGACTGCGCACTGGTGCAGCACGAACTCAAACATAACCACAAAATAACTCAGAGGAATCCCTTCTCGTCTCCAAATGGATCATTTTCATTATGTGTACCTAGGCACTGCGTGAACTCATTTCCCTTAAATTTTGTTTCCACGGAAGAAGAAAAATTGAATTTCTGGGCTCATGAAATGTTGTAGTTGGTCTATTTCACGGTGAGGATGCCTCTTTCAAGGAAAAAGGCCCATGTGTAGGAGGAGAGGAGAAATGCTGGGATGACAGCATGAGTCATCCCTAAGAGTCCTGGGAGCTGAGTTTTAATAGCTGGTTTACGTAAACCAAATGTTTTTCAGCAATACTCAGTTGTGTGACCCTTGATTGAGAAAAGAGGACGTTACATCAGAAAAGCCCGCTACCCTAGTGTAATCAATATAAAAGAACTTGTATTAATGGAACCGTTAAACCCCAATCAAGAATGTTTCACACAAGCATGCACCGCATAGACCTGTTTCACTGCACCCATTTGGGTTTGTAGTAAAGTGGAAACACAGGTGTTACTAATCACCTTAATCAATGTTCTGTCCCTAAACACAACAGACCCTTAATTAAGGTGATTAGTAACACCTGTGTTTTTCAACTATTACTTGTCAAAATGGCAACTGTGAAAAAGTGCTTTGTACCAATACAGAGTTAGCTGAGAGAAACATCTTAACATCTCTTTGGTGAATAAAAAGGAATTCTTTCTTTGTGCTGTCCTAAGTAACTAAATTAGCCGTCATCATCTCTTCATATCACTAAGTAACACAGTATACAGGAAATGTCTGTTGTTTAATCCATACTCTTGCTAAATTAGGGGGGAAAGGACAAGTTGTTTTTATTGGGTGTGTGTGCTTGACTTTTCATTGACCCAGGTCAATGGTTTCCTGGAGGCTTCACTGATTGCTTGGCAACTTAAAAGTGAGGAGCTGAAAATTGATTAAACAGACATATGAGTAAATACAAAAGTAAAAGCTAAATACAGGAGTGTGCAAAATCTGATTTCTTTACATTTGGCAGACTTTTTTGTTTCCAAACTGAATCCAAATCCCATTTCTTTAGATGAGCCTATGAAAATTGCCAAAGATAACGCAATCATACAATAGGCATGAAATTGTATTTTTGCACCAAAATGGTGATTCTCAAAGAGCTATAAGCTTGGCAGTAACTTGGCAAATCTCAGCATGGTGTGCAGTGTGTTCTTAAAAAAGTTGAGGAAACTGGACAAGTGGAAGACAAAAGAAGTGGCACACCCAATGAACAGTATCTGGCAATGCTCTCCTTAAGAAATAAGAATAAATCAGCCAAAGACTTGACACAGGACCTGAGTGATACACCTGAAATTTCATTTGATCCAATAACCGTTCACTGAAGCCTCATAAGAAGATAAGTTAAGAATGTCTTTCAAAGAAGCCATTCTTAAAGAAGTAAACAGGGATAAATTAGACAAGAACTAGAATGAAAATCAGAGGCAACAGGTTTGATAGAGTGATAAATACAAATGTAAAATATTTGTTTCAAATCATTATCAGTATGTACAGATGAGGTCAGGAGAGAGGTACAACACTGAGTGTCAGCGTGGACACTGTGGGTGCACGGTCATGGTTTGGGGCTGCATTTGCCACTGGTGTTGGGGATCTTGAAAAAACTGAATTTTAATTATGATTGCAAAAAGTTTCTGTCAAATTTTGATCCACCATGAAATACCATCTGGATCGAATTGGCAGCTGCTTTATTTTTCACCATGACAATGACCCCAAACACACCGCACTGCAGTAAAACTATACCTCGATAGAAAATCAGACAGTGCAACACTATCAGTCGTGGATTGGCTTCCCCAGAGCCCAAACCTCAATGTTACTGAAACAGTATCAACTTGACAGAGAACAGAAGAAAAGGCAGCCAGTGTCCTTCAAGAAGCCCGGAGAACTATTCCTGAAAGCTTATTGAAAGAAATGATGTGAAGAATATTGAAGACTAAAGGTGGTCATACCAAATACTAACTGTTTGTTAGAATTGCACATACTCTGTTCTTCCTTTATAAATTCTATTTCCATCCATTTTTATGAAGATTTCAATAAATTGATGCAGCTATTTGCCATTTTCCGAGCAAAATATTAAAAAATGAGAAGTGTCTTGGGAATTTTGCGCACCATTTTTGTTCACACAAGGATCCTGCCACCGAAACTAGTGCTCCTCCTTTCATATCACCTCTTCTACACTGGATTTGCTCAAAAATCCTCACATGTGTTTATGTTCCTTTTTCTTGTAACTACTGAGACTGCTGCCATGCAAATGGGATGTTTTTGTTTGTGCATTAACCACAGACGTTTAGCTCAAGCAAGCTAAAGGTTTTTAGTGGAGGTGACCTTGTTGAAAGTGTGTTTACGAGGAGCAGTTTCCTGATGACTGCAAGGTCCCTAGTACAATTCTGGCTCAAGCTTTTGTTGACTGCCATATTGTTTCAAGTTTGCATCACCTTTCAATGAATTTCAAATGACAAACCCCAAAGCGGGAATTTTTCCTTCGTCCTTACTTTTAGGACAACAGCAGTATCCAAGCCTTCCACTCACAGCTCTTACAATGGCCATAAATGCTGTAGACAAAGCACAGATATAACCTTAGCTGCAGAGGCACTAGTTTTATTGCCTTTAAAAATATCCTCATCTAAACTATTCTTTTGGCTGCAATGCAATGTTTTCTCAAAATGCTGAAGAGCCAACCTGTGAGTTCATAAAGCTACTCAACATTAAATAATTACCTTTTGGCATTTGTATTTGCATACATTTATTTTTTAGGTTGTAGTTTGTGATGCCAGGTGTTCACATGCTGAATACTCAGAGATTTATTCAGGGTCTGCGGGGTACACTCAATAGTAGCAATGCAAGCTGTTCTAGTTTGCCTACTTATCTCCCCTCCACGTGCGATTTATGCAGAGTCGGTGTCCCCCCACAAGAATCTGACCATCTTAGGGATGGAAAACATTCCCTGTTTCCCGCTGGTGGTTCACTGCCATCTGTAAGAGACACACACTTGCAGAGAGAACCATAAACACACCCCGTGCAAAAAGACAGACAAATACACTTTACTCCAGTTTTAATGTTATAACTTTATTTTAGGACATCAAGTATGAATGCATTCTTTGTTTGCAAAAGGAAGAACAGAGAGGAGGTGAGGAGGATGCCTGAGAAGGGGATTGTTACTGCTGATGAAGAAAGAGCAGTAACAGAAGAGAAAACAAAGAGCTGTGGCTTTAAGGCTTTTTTACCTTGTTGTGGCCTTGTTTCCTTGTTTCCAAGCATAAATCTCACTACTGTGAGAAAAAAAATTGTAATTTATCACTATGCTACCAACTGCAGGAGGCTTCATTTAAGTACTATGCATTTGAAACATTGGAATAACAAACACAATGACTGAGCCTGATGGGATTGTCAAATTGATGATTAAGTTGGGCACAACCTGAAAACAAGGAGCTGGAGTGGAGGTGGGTTACAAAGCTGCTTGCATATGTAATGCAAGATAATGTTCCATGTGAGGTTTACTCACTGGTTGTCTAGAAGAGTATCTGCTTAGCTATCAGCTGATGCGGACTAAACATTGAGAGCAGCTGATTTGCAGCTGAGCCTCCTAATGCAATTACAAACAATAAAACTGCAAGAACATATCCTAATCCAGACTTTTGGGAGATTTGTGAATTGTACTGTAAATTACATGAATAAAGTCAGCACCAGTCACAAATGGATGAAAGACTGATTTCAGTTTATATAGTAAACTTTTACAAGAAGGTCCCCCTGAAACTTTGAGACCTCGGTTCAAAATCTGTAGCAGGAGTTCTCTTAAAAAGTGGGGAAAAAGACGTGAATTAGGGTGTACTATTAATTATGCCTTTTGAGGTCCTATAGAGACCACAGGTCCTCCGGAGCAAAGACAGAAAGTTAAGCATGATAAAGATTTACTGAAACATCCGTCCTGCTGTTTGCTCAATTCCAAGCCTCTGCTTGAAAGACAGGGGAGAAGCGTGAGCTGCTGGCCAAAGCATGAGGGAATGACAGAGGAATGGAAAGCAAAAAGAGACCAACACTGGAGAAGTCGCCTTTTGAAGTTGGCCAACAAAACAGTTTTGATTCAAGTCTCCCACATCTGTCTGCTGCCTCGTGCAAAAATCCTGGAATCCCCCACCCCCTCATCATCACCGTGTCTCACACACACACACACTCACTCACACAGAGACACACACGCATGCGCACAGACTCATTTCCAATGCACCGGCACAGATCATGAAAACAAACATTTTCAAGGAAGTTCTTTAGCCAAGTGGCAGATAAGCATGGCTGCTAACTGAACATGATCATGCACACCCTTGTGAGTCCATCTACACATGCACAGTTAGAGCACACACACACACACATGCACAGTTGGAGCAGAAGCTAATGACATGAACTGACATTGACCTAGTTTCCAATGGGGCAATGATAAAGAGAGAGTGGAAAGATGAAGATTTGAAAGAGGTTAAGAAACTCCAGGGCATTTTGTGCTCGAGGACAAAGTGTGTTGCGCATGTGTGCATGTGTGTGTGCATATGTGTGCGATTCCACTCAGTTAGGCCTGCCAAGCTGCCATGCTAAGCCAGGGTAAAGAGCCTGTGAGCACAGGGAGGTAAAATCTCAGATTGAGGGCTGCTGAGGAGCGAGGCAGTCGCTGTGGGGGTTACGCACACACTCATCTATTCTACACAGACCCGAGCCAACAGCAACTCACTGTATACTCATTTAACAGAGACTCGTGGCTCTCTCTCTCTTTCTTTCACAGCACACCCTCACTGGTCCCTGACTTGTGGAAACAGGAAATAGAAACAGGCACAAAGGCGTCGGTCTCTATATTTTTTTGTGCATTTTGTTTGCAAATCTCACATGACTCACGTGTCTCCACCTCTGGGCTGCCTCTGGGGGAACATACATGTAGATTTTGGCATGGCAATAAGTGCTGCAACATGGCCCAGTCAGTGGGCCAAGTCTTGCTTTGCTTCCTTCCAGATCTGAACTCTGTGTGACTCTGATAACATTGAAACGAGGAACAATTTCATGCTCTCGTATTCTGGGCGCTTTTTATGACTTTAATTGTTCCATTAAGGCGCTTCAGGGTCTGGGAATGCTTTGTCATTTGAGCAATCTGTATGTGTGTATGTGTGTGTGTGCAAAGTTAATGCCCTCAGGCTCATCAGCACTCAGGTTTATTCTGCAAAAGGACTTCAAGTTCAGGCTTTTATATTAATGCTCTGGATCTGAACTAAATCCACAGAACTTGAAGATTTTTTTACAAAAAGTTTATCATTTCCTTTTTCTGAGGAAACGTCTCGATATCGGTTCAAAGAACACACTCACACACATATGCACTAACAAAGGAAAGCTCAACATGTGCTTACACCATTTAAGGTAAAGTTCCTTTTGTTGGTCGAGCTGAATATTTAAATCACTCTAATAGTAAATTTTTCTGCAAGCGAAAACTCAAGGCCTCATGGGCTCATGTTGCGAGGTGGAGGGAGATCTCATGTCCAAGGGTGTCTGCATCTATTACTGGGGGTCATGTTCTTAATCAGATGATTGAATAATGAATTATAGCTTGACACAGTGGAGATTTTGTGAAACGTACTGGACATTATTCAATTATTTTAATTATTGGGTTCGAGGGCTGTAAAAGTTATGCGGTGGACCACAACCCTGACTTTTTTATTATTAATTATTAAACCGATGGTTTCCTGGATTAGTTTAATAACTTTTTTGGTCAGAGCAAGTGATAAATTGGTTACTTATCCATTTTGTGACATTATATTCTTTGTCTTAACGGTTACTTTTAAGATTTTTGTTGTTGTCTAGTCATCCACAGTGGCCATTATGTATTAAGTGGTTTCCACCAGGAATTAGGTCCACCAGGGTCTTTCTGTGTGGAGTTTGCATGTTCTCCCCGTGTTTGCGTGGGTACTCCAGCTTCCTCCCACAGTCCAAAGACAATGCAGTTAGTGGGGTTAGGTTAAGTGGAAACTCTAAATTGCCCATAGGTGTGAATGTGAGTCCGAATGATTGTCTTTCTCTTTGTGTTAGCCCTGTGACAGACTGGCGACCTGTCCAGGGTGTACCCTGCCTCTCGCCCTAAGACAGCTGGGATAGGCTCCCACGAACCTGAAGCGAACGGATGTTTGGAAGGCTGGGACCAAAAATGTCTCAGTATTACCATTTAAAACCTCCTGATCATATATCTATTAAAATGTTGAATGTCCAACCTTCTTTTTTTCTAACTGAAATATCATCGGTGTCTTTGAAGTCACTTAAAATTACTGCCTTTCACTGAAAGTGCCAAATTTCTTTTTATATCAGAGTAAAAATATGCTTTTATCCTGCTCAAGAGTCCAAGAGTCGAGGGTTATCTATAGACAAACATTCCCTTTGTTCAAATTATCAACACCAGTCTGATAAATTGACTGTCTTGTACAGTTACACTCCACAGCTTTGCAAGCTAGGGGCCAGAGGTCAAATGGTGACCTCGCAAGTTTGACAACATGTGACCCTCACCAGGCCTCACAAGTCTGAAAGAATGGCATCACACACTAGGTCATTGTTGTTTTTGGTGAGTTGTTCTGGGTGAGGTCCGTGTGACTCAGAGAGAATCCACATGGGCATGAGCGAAGCAGGAAAACCGCATTTCTTGGTTGTAAAATTATTTAATTTCACCCTTGTGAAAGCATTCATATTAAAAGATGATATCTGATTTTTTTTTTTTGTTTGTTTGGACAGAGATGCATTCAGTCCCTGCCTGTTTACTGACTGTATCAAATGACGCAGATATCATTATTACATTTACCTTCTGCATAAAGTGTTCAGGAAAACACGGGGACAATATTTCAAGTGTGTTCATTTCCTGTTCTTTACCAAGAATTGTGGGAAGTTAAATGGCATGTAGGTTCTGTGATAACATCCAAAAGAGTTACCGAACAAAAGGCTTCGAGTGTTGCTGTTCTTTAGATATCCTATCAGTGTTTGTCGCTTTTCTCTCGGTTATTGGCAGAGCAGTTTATTTACCCATCAACCGCCAGTTGTTCCTCAGTCTCAGCCTGGCAAACAGTGCTGAAGGTGATTAGTGTGGGTGAGACCCTCCAAGTCTCTCTGAGAAGGCAGCACAGCCCCAAACAGTCCACTGCATACTTTGAGCATACAGTCATTTTCTTTTTACTACACCGAAATCTACAAGTGACAGGGTGCTGAAATCTGAGGGAGCAGCGCTGCAGTTGTTGTTATAGGCTGTTTATTACCAGCTATTTTCACTGATTTTTCAGACACATCTGTGTGAATATCATTAAAACAGACACTGAAATGCAAAAAGGTTTCACTCTTTGTATTTAGCTCTTGTGAATTTGCTTTATATTGCATATAAGAGTAAATGGAGATACAGTTTTAGAAAACTATCCAGATCTATTTGACCAATCAGGGGAAAATGTGCTGGTATAGTATAGGATGAAGAGCTCTTGTAAAGACTGATAGCGCCACCTTGTGGTGTGAAATATCCAGTGAAACATGGATGCAGTGAAACATCCTTTTTTTTTCTTTCAGTAAAGAAGAAATAATTAGATATTATATGCAAAATTTAAAATAAAATGAAAAATCATAATGACTTTTAAGAAACACACATTGTATAAAAATGTTGATTTCTTTATATTTTCCAAGTGGAAAGTAAGTTAATGGATTTATTGAAAGATCTGCAAATATACATGGAAATATAGTACATAAGGTAAAAACTTAGACAGCCTTTTTGTCGTTTCTTTAACCAGTCTTCAGGAATAGTTCTCCAGGCTTCTAGAAAGGCATTCAAAGCTCTTCTCTGAATATGTAATAATGTGTTAAATAAATACGCTACAGTGTTTTTGATAATGCGATTAATGGTTTGATATTCACACCTTTTGACTAGGATCTGATGTTCTGGGGTTTACTTCAAAGTTGGGCTCAATTCTGTCCACTTTAGTCCAAATCATTTGAGGCCACTTATTTGAAATGCAAGGGAATTTTTTTTCTCCATGTTTCTTTTTTATCTATCACAATCAAAAAGCTGGTAGTGTTTAAATTTAGTAAACTAATGAAACAGAGTAAAACTCCCAAGGCCAAACCTAATCATGTTCGATAAAACAGCCAGAATCTGGAGTGATTAATTTGACCCAAACAACAGGGCTGGTGATTTTTTACCTTTATGGGACTTTCTGGGAGAACTAATTTCCAGATTCCTGCTTTAAAATTGTTGCACAAAGTTGCAATTACCATGCTGATCCTAAACATGGAGTTTATGAAATAATAATAATACATTTTATTGGCTCTTGCTTTCAAGCTTCACCATGTGAGCTCAGCCCATGAAGTACAGAAGATGAATCATCCATAACATCAACTTTTCTTCTTCTTCTTTTACCTTCAGAACCGCTTTAATTCTTCATGGAACAGATTCAACAAGGTGCTGGAAAGATTCCTCAGGGAGTTTGATCTAATAGGATGGGATGGCATGCCAATATGATTCAAAAATCACTATATGTACATGTGGATGTGACGATTTGTCAGCTGCATATCCACAATGTGAATCTCCCAATCCACTAGAATCTCGGTGAGTCAGCTGGTCTTATTATTCTGAAATAATAAGACCAGCCCATCTGACAAAAATAACCACACCACATTCAAAGTTACTTAAATCATCTTTCTTTCCCATTCTGATCCTCAATTTAAACGTCATCGTCATCCTGCGAATGTCTACATGCATGACGAAGGGGTTGATGACTGTATGTGTATAACAACTCATAATTATGCAGGGTATCTAAGGTTTTTGTAGTAAATGGGGGGAAAAAAAGAAAATTTCAATACAACCAAGTTAATCAGTTAAATGTTATCGTGAATACAATGACATCTGAATGCTTTTAGCTTTTCTAAATTGAACAATAATGTGGGCAATGTTGTGAGGAACTGTTTATTTTGTGGTACAATCCCTAGTCACTCAAAGCTAATTCCATTAGTTTGATATCTTTTTGTTGTGGCGTGAATTGACTGGAACTCTTGGATGGACTGCAACACGATTTCAAAACAAAGTTCTGTTATTCTGGTTAGAGGTTTAACGTCAAATAAATCACCAACAAAATCCGATTTAATCACTTCTGTAAAAGACCCAAAGATGTGTTTAACCACATGTAATGTGGACCTAAATGGGGCTTCTAGATACAAAGACCACTGCAGTTTCATATTCAGTATGCAACAAACAAGTGGGATGAAAAGTTATTTTTCTCAAGTTAAGCATGGAAAGTGGGAACGAAAACAAAAGAAAATCAAAACTAATGAACACAAGACAAATATAGCATATAGAAAAGGATTTGGAAAGCCTGCCAACATTCTGGTTATTTCCTGCCAACACCAGAGACTGTGTTGAGACACTGAGTAAATAATAGCAAACTGCCTGAGAGCGAGACAGGATGTTCTGCAGGCCAAAGGCTGTTCTCAATACAGGCACAAGCAGTGACTTGAGAGTTTACTCAAACAAAAAACAAAACACACAGTAAATAATATAATGGGCAAATAATGCAAAATCGTCCCATCATTGGAAAAATGATCACAGCTCACTGGAAATTATGTCCAGGGGTGCTCTTCTCTTGAGGCAGCTGAAAGTGTTTAAAGGTTTAAAAGTTCTTCTTCTTTTTGTTGTTGCTAGGCCTCTCTGTGTTTCATCTCAAAAACCACTGCTAATTCAAGACCATGCATCTGGCAGTCTGTGAATGTTTGTGTGTTTGCAGGATCGGCTGTTTCAGGCACAGCTCGCTGCTTCCAGCAACAATGGGCATCTGATTCTCCATGTGGAATCGCACCAGGTGGCCAACGCTCAGAAACACCTGATCACGGGTCCGCACCTGGTCAATAAATGGAAAATATGCTTAAAAGTTGCTTTCTTTCTCTTCTTTAAACGATATTTGAATTCCACCAGCAGAGCTGTACCTGTCCATGTGGATCAACCAGCAGTAGGTGTCGCACAGTAGCTCCCTCCATACCGCTGAGTACATACTGACCAGTGGCAGAGCTGCTCTCTCTGACCAGGAAATCTCCGCTACAGGTGAGAAGCGACTCCGCCTGCTCTCTTCCTAACCTGGGATGAAACAAACAGAATTCCATGGGAGAGAATGACCTTGGAATTAGCAGCATTTTGACGCATCACTAATAGTCAAACAGATATTGATTACCAACCTGCCGTGGAACCATCCTTCATCCTGGATCAGCTTCTGGACCCGCGTCTCAGTGAGCAGAGAGCGTTGTTCAGTATTGATCTCAGACTGCTCTAAATCTGATGGAGATTAGATAGAGGAAGAAAATAACAGTTAAAAAGCAACAGCTTTAAACCCCAATTGAAGCACTGCTCACTTTATTTGATTTTTAATAACCAAGTTAAAGTAAAGTACAGTTTCCTCTGAATCATAGAGGCATCGAAGTCATAATTGTACTTGAGGGACAAACTCGAAACTGGACTCGGATAACGCAGTTGATTTTCACCTGCAGGTGGAGCTGGAGTCTCATCTGTGATGGAGCAGTTCTCATAAAGGGAAACAGGCCGAGGGAAACAGACCTGCAATGGCACACCATGAGTCATACACACCAGACACATATTGTTGGCTGTGCACGTTTGAACGTCTGTGTGTGTTTAGGGGCAACTGCGCTGGTAACATTTTAGAGATGAGCAGTCATGACAGGAAATTATCATCTGGTAATTCTGGGAAGTGAAGAAAACTTGTGAGGTGATGTTTGGTGAGAAGTAGCTCAAGTGTTTCTCCTCTGGGATCAACATTTGTGCTCAATAACAAGACCATAAAATGTGTTAGTGCACTGTGTACCTGCTTCTATCATATTTAATTATAACAACATCATTTCTATATTTCTTCACAAAAAAACACGTTTTGGCTGCCATTTAAAAATGACCTTGTATAAGTTACAAAGTCTCCTGGAAAAGCATTTCAGCATTTACAGCGATTACTGCAAAGTAATCAGATCCAGCTTATCTGTTGGCTAAATGCTAAAACTTTTAGCCAATGCTAAGTTTGTGAACTTAGTCCATAGATGTGATTATAGTCTACAGTACATCCTATAAAATATACGTTTAAATAATGCAGTCTCATGCATTGCAACATAATTATGTTTCAAATTGTAATGTGACAAGCTATGACATAACACTATCAAAAACTAAACTGTATTCATGCTAGTCGACCACTTTAAAAATGCTGAAAAGCACCAAGAGATGTGGTTTTAAGCTTTTACAACAACAATGGGAACTTTTCTTTCTGAACAAATTGTGTTCAAGGTCCCGTCCTTATATACACAAACTCAAGTGACTGTAAATTATTAGTGCTTTGGTGTTACAGGTAAGTCTTACCCTGTGAATGTTAGCATCTTCTTTGCTCTCCTCTTCTGTGACCTGAAAGTCTTTTATTCCACCTGGGTCTCCTGGGTTCACATTGTAGTAGTCACGGTGTTCACTGAATTCTCCTTCCCGGTTTGCCTTTTGGTTTATTATTAACTCTTCTGGGCACCATTTGTGACAGATTCTCAGTGCCGGTCTGAATATACACATAGTGTTGAGGTATTGGTAGAAGGAAGGAAGGACAGAAAAGACAGATACATTTTAATATCAGATAAAGATACCCTGATTTGCCTGATATGCCTTCCCTTGCTAAACCATGAATTAACTGTAATTAATCACATTTTTTTGAAACCTGGGTTCAGTTTCACTTGCCCAGGCCTGATTACCGCCAGACCTGCTGAATCAACAAATCACCTAAATAGAACCTGTCTGACAAAGTGAAACAGGCTAAAGGATCTCAAAAACAACCGATAAACAAACTAATTTACATATATCTGGGTGAGATAGTGAGAGATAGTGGTGAACCTTCCCAGGAGTGGAAGGCACACAGGCTCATCTCACATTTGCCAATTAGCATCTTGATGACCCCCAAGACTTTTGGAAAAATATTCTGTGGCCCGATGAGATAAAAGCTGAACTTTGTGGAAGGTTTGTGCCCCAAACATGTCGGTGGTAGTGTAGTGGTCTGAGGCTGCGTTGCTGCTTCAGGAGGACTTGCTGAAACTGCTGGAACCATGAATTCTGCTCTCTAGCAGAAATACCTGAAGGAGAAGGTTTGGACATCAATTTGTGCCCTGAAGCTTAATGACGCTTTGGTTTTTTCAAAAGACCATAAAGTCCAACTCCGAATGGTTCAAAAAAATATTGATGGGTTATTCAAAGTCTGGACTTTCATTAGGCCAGAATGATCTGATTGAGATACTTAAGCATAAATCATGCTTGTTTAACATGAACAGTATGTCTGAATTAAAACAATTCTTCTAAGAAGAGTGGGCCAAAATTCCTCCACACCTCAGTTATTCTAGTTATCATGAGTGCTTGATTGCAGTTCTTGTCGCCAAGGGTGGCACAACCTGTTATTAGATTTAGAGGGCAATTACTTTTTCACAAAGGCCCAGTAGGTTCAGATAGCTTTTAGCCCTAATAAACCAAACGTATCATTTAAAAACTGCATTTTGTATTGATTATGGTTCTCTGTCTCATATTAAAATTTATTTGTTGATCTGAAGCATTTAAATGTAACAAATATGCAAACATCAGGACGGGGGCCAATACTTATGGCACTATATACAATCATACATATACACATATATTCAGCTATACTTATATGTACATATGAATTCACTCAGAGTCACTGACATAATAATAATAATAATAATAATAATAATAATAATAATAATGTATTATTTATTGATCCCCGTGGGGAAATTCCTCTCTGCATTTAACCCTTATGCTCTGTGAAGCAGTGGGCAGCCATTGGGCGCCCGGGGAGCAGTGTGTAGGGATGGTAACTTGCTCAGGGGTACCTCAGGGTAGCTGTTCAGTGGATTTCGAACTCCCGACCTTCCGATCATGGGGCCACCACCACTATCCCTGCCCCATACAGTAAATACTGCATAATATTGTTTCTATATTTAATAGCAAATCCATAATATACTATAATATTTATGTATATATACACACATGCATATATATATATATATATATATATATACACATATATATATATATATATATATATATATATATATATATATATATATATACACATATATATTCACATATATACATGTAAGACATGTAAGAGCTATAACCTGGAACTGGTGGACAGGACCGTTGGTGTCTGGCTGAGAAGGTGGCGGAAGCGCGTCTCAAAGGCTTGACCGATGCTGTTGATAACCTCATTGGCTTGACCCTCGGGACACTCCAGGATGTGACAGGCTGCCATAGAGAGCAAAAGTCAAACATTATTTTCATAACAATCAGTAAATTGAAATTTGAGTGTAAGGCCAGCTCAAAGCAAACTCTCTCTCATACCTCTGTCATTGGCAAGGTCTTTAGCTACATAAGCAATGTAATCTGCCATGTCCTGTAAACAAAGTGAGAGAAAAAAACACAATAAAAGGCATGATTATAAATTATAAATGCAAAAAATGACTCGATAGACTTTTTCCATGTGGAAAGCTCAATTTCAATTTATATTTTCACCCATTATTTTCAGTTAATGCTCATCCACGTGTACGCTTCGTCTGAAGAGTTCAGCCTAATACAAGAGCACAGTAAGCTGAATGTGGTTCACCATAAAGCTTCTGTGTCAGACTGAATTTAATTCCCCTTTGCTATCTTTCATGTGCCCAAGCCAGCTGAGCAGAGGCTTAGAGCACACTACAAGATTAGTATGGCTAATTAATTAAAAACAGTGAGCTATAATCCCATCCACAGCTTTGCTGGTGTTGTCTTTCCCAGAGAGTAACTACCTTCTTATTTTCTCTCATCTTTAGTCAGTGTATATTTCTGCACATGATTTGTAGTGAATCTGTGTTTGAACTAAAAGGCCAACCAAAATGCAGTTTGACCTAGACAGCAGCTAATAACCACATGCCCTACAGACAGATCTGCATTGATTTTTATGTTCATTACACACGTTTTTAGGGCACAGGAAATTTTCACTCAGGCCAAATAACTTGAATCCTGTCATGTGGATATATGTGCGCACAGAGGGAAACAAATTAAGAAGAATAGACCTGAGTAATTAGTCTGATAAGCGCTTGGCAAGGTGTAAAGATGATGAAGGCAGTTAGCTCTGATGAGTGCATAAGTCACAGCAAAGGATTTCATGATTTGTTGCCTTTAGCAATTAATTAGCACAAGAATTACATTCAAGAGTTTTACAATGAGCCAAATTAAGGGTAAAACCGTAAACAGACACATTTATTAAATGACTCAGACTTGAAAGAGTAATCCTTAAGAGAAAACTCACAAGCAGTCACATGATTAATCACTGCTACAGTTCTAGCAGAAATAACCCATCAAATAAAAATTTTTTCTTTATATTTGCCAGCTCTTTTATATAGTACCAACAAGCTTTAAACACTTAAGGAGGTGGTTGTCAAACTTTTCTGGAAGGCTTCGCTTCTGAAACAGGCAAAACATTCACGTGACACACTCCCAAGAATGAAGAATCCAAATTAAATTGAACAAAATAAAGGTCAGTATACCCCCAGCACACTCTGAATGCTGGGGATAATATACTGTTGAATATCAGAGGTTCTTTGCATAAATCATATTCATTAAAATTAATCACAAGGGAATGTTTAGACATTTTTGCCAAAGTCTGAAGTTTCATTTGTAGCATGCTTTCAGATCCTGACCTTGTACCACTAATTAAAAGAGCAGAATGATCAAGAGTTGAGGCAGGAAATGATTTAATCCTCCATAAATGGTAGTACACCAATGCAATAATCAGACTAAATCAAATTACTCACTGTGTGTGTGATTGTGCTCTTGCTACCCTGTTTGTGTCCCTATCTGATCATCAACGTGTACAAGGGGAAAGATTTGAGAATATGAACATACTGAATCTCCACCGGAGGCAAATGAAATGGTCTGCATGGGGTGGTGGGCAATCTTCTGTGAAAGAGAAAAGAGGAAATGATACAATAGCAGATAGGTTTGCCAGTAAACCTGACATGAGGCTGTTTTGATGGGGTTTAACATGCTGAGACTGTCACCTGTAAGGACGAGGCAGCGATTAGAGTCATACTGTCGGTGGAGACAGTGAGGATGATCCTTCTTCCAGAAAACTGCAGGTTTGTCTGACCCAGAACAGAAGACAGTCCCTTGCAAACAGGCTAATGATGACAAAAACCACTGTTATTCCAGCTGAACGTGGCAGAAAGAGAGAGTGTGTGAGTATGAGTGTGTGCCTGTCTGTGTACACAAGCCTTACCCTTTTAGTTTTCACTGCTGTTTTGAGCAATGTCCTCGCACAAAGTCTGCTGATTGCCTCTCTGCACACAAACACATAGACACAGATCAGCATGTACATAAGCACATGCACACAGTAACACAGAGATACCTTTGTATGTGATCTGGTGTGCCCTGCGGACATGTGATGTGCATGTGAGAGGAAGAAAACTACACTACAGAAAGCACATATACATGCACTGCTGGAAGAATGTAACCAAATATACTTACTCAAATGCAATACTTTATTACTTTAGTTTTGGAGTACATTTAGTACACACAACCAAAAAAGCCCCAACATATTACACAAAAGGTATCCTTTTATCTGCATGTCACTGTGAGTATTTGATTCAAAAGCCAAACATGACTTAGTACTTGGTGGAGAAACCCTTGTTGGCATGCACACTGATAAGACATTTCTTGTAGTTGGTCACTAAGTTTGCACACATGCTCAGCATTTCTCTTCCCCCAATCTCAGCACTTTCTCCCAGTCCTTCTCTGAATCGTCTAAATGTTCACTTAATACGAGCCTGTTCATGTGCCTTGTTAAGCATGTGCTGCAAGACTTCAATCCACTGCATATCGCAGTGTGTTCCTAACAGTGTTCTTGGTGACTGTGGTCCCAAGTGTCTTAGGATTATTAACAAGCTCCTCCAGTGTAGTTTTGAGCTGATTCGCCATCTTTCTCAGGATCATCCTCACCCTGTGAGGTAAGATCTTGCATGGAGCTGCAGACCAGGGGCAACTGACGGTCATTTTAAATTTCTTCCATTTCTGAATAATCGCAGCAAGAGTTGTCACCTTCACACTGAGCTTCTTGCTGATGGTCTTGTAGCCCCTTCCAGCTTTGTGCTGGTCTAAAATCTTGTCCCTGATGTCCATTGACAGGTATTTGGTCTTGTCCGTAACAAGATGAGATCAGGAGTATCCGTAATTGATTGTAATCTGTGTGTTACATGTGCACACAGCTAATCGTAGGAGCAAGAATTCTGGCTGGGTGATTAAATACTTATTTCACTCAATTACATGCAAGTCAATTAATAACTTTTTCTGAATTTTTGGTTAATATTCTCTGGTAAACATGTACTTCAACAAAAGAGAGGAACATAGGGTAATGTATATAAGTGGAAGAAGATGAACACAGGTGGACTACATCTTATGCAAAAGCTGCAACCTGAAAGAGATAGGAGACTGCAGGGTGGTGGCAGGGGAGAATGTGCCAGGCAGCATTGGTTAGTAGTCTGAAGGATTACTTTGGAAATAAAAAAAAAAAAAGAGTTTGTGAAGACAGAGCCAAGGATTAAATGAGAAAGAAAGAAAGAAGAATGTTGAAAGAGTTGGTCGGTTGAGAAGAGGTACCAGATGACTGGAATGGAACAGCTGTAGTACTTAGGGAAAGTCCAAAAAAGGTCTTTGGTGTATTCTCTGGATGGAGGATAGAGGACGAGGAGACCTGGTGGTGGAATGAGGAAGTACAGGAAAATATTCCAAGGAATAGATTAGCAAAGAAAAAGTGGGATATCGGGGAAATAAGAAAGTGGACAGCAGCACTGGGAGGAAAGAGAGAAGTAAAAAAAGGAAAAGGAAAAGGCTTATACTGAGTTGTATGCAAGATTCAAAAACTTGTATAAATTGGCAGAGGCAGAGAGATGGAGCTGGAAAGGATGTGCAGCAGGTTAGACAGCGAGACAGTGGTGAGGTGTGCAGCTGGAGTGAAAAACGGGTTCAAGGTTGGGATGGGATTACATCAGGGATCAGCTCTGAGACCTGAGGTTGCAGTGATGATGCACAGGTTGACAGATGAGGTCAGGCAGGAGTCTCTGTGGACTACACTGTTTCCAGACAACATTGTGATGTGTACTGAGAGTAGAGGGCAGGTATAGCGGATATACTGGATATTGAAGATAGAGCAGCAGGCAGGAGGAAAAGAGGAAGACTGCAGAGAAGTTTCAGGGATGTAGTGAAGGAGGACATGCAGATTGGTATGACAAAGGAGGATGGAGGGTGAGATGGAGGCAGGTGATCTGCGCTCCATCTTAAATGAGCTTTGGCTCAAAGAAGGTACAGTAGCAGCCTTTATGGATCTTTTTTTAAAAACTGCTTTTGTTTGTTTCTTATTTTGTTTTTAATTGTATGGCATATTTTCAATTTGCATTTGTGGACCAGGACACAAACTGTCTACACTAGCAGTGAGTTTCAGCTGCCCACACATGGATTTCCACTATAAAATCTGTGTATTGTCTATTTTTAATGCAGTGCTGCCTGAGGTCTTGAAGATCACACCCTTTCAATATTGGTTTTTGGCCTTGTCCTTCGCTAATGTCTCTCTGGATTCTTGGAATCTTTTAATGATATGATGAAATCTTCCAATTCTTTGCAATTTTGCATTTAGAAACATTATTAAATTGTTGCGCTGCTTGCCATTGCCCACGTGGTCTTTTACAGTGTTACGAAATCCTCCTCATCTTTATTTTTAAGAAGTCTAACTGAAGTCTAACTGATGTTGATGTTGTTTTTGTTAATTTGCTTTTAGCGTTTTACAAATTCAGTTTTCTTGTAATTTATAAGCTCATAATAGTTAAATCCTTCTTTTAAGGATAACTTGCAATAATCACTGTAGTGAAGAAAAAATTACAGAAGAACAACAAAACAAAAAAAACATAACTAGAATAGCTGATCACAAACTTCCATCTGCAGTGTTAAAGCAGTAACACTTCAAAATATTCCTGGTATGTTTCTTTTTTTTATCAAGTCAATCCGAGCTGAGATTGTATCTCTGACGCTTGGGTCAGCGAGGGCAAAGCAAAAAAACACCCCCACGCGCACGAATGGAACATCCCACTACCTAGGAAGCAATGCTGATTTCCAGGAAGACCGTTTTTCTTCTTGAAAACACATTGTAAGAATTGGATTGAGGTCTGTCTCCCTCTCTCTCTTTTAATAAGACTGAGGGATCATTAGGAGGAAATTCATCTAATTGGATTTTCTGCTCCATCATTCAACAGCGCTTCTGTAAACAGAGAGGGCTGTGTTATGGCATCCTGCACTAGGATTTCAATATCAAATGATGAGGAGAAAGCCCCGTTTATGAAATATTATACATTTAATTTGATTTCCCTCTTTGAAACATTTTTGAAATAAGCTACACATGGTTAGCTTGGCAAATATATGTTAAATGAGTTCAGGATAAAGCAATTTTGCTCACTTTTTTCCTCATCTGTGTGCAAGCGAAACAGCACCAAATCCATATATGGCATTCCCCTGCAGTCAGGATTACGTTGCATGTATTATACGTTCATGTATTATATCATTAGATGTATATATTCGTATTTGTGTTTGTTTGTGTTTGTTAGAAAGGGGTGCAGAGAGGACCTCCTACCGTGTAACTTGCATTCTTGTATCAAAGTCAAGGGTTCTCATGGACTGGGTCACTTCCACACTACCCATGTACTAGAAAAACACATAGAAAAAAAAACAATGGAAAAATATATTATAATAATAATACTAGTAATAAAAGTCTCAGGAACATCCAACAGAGTCCTGGGGACTCTGAGGTGGGCACTTTCAACAACAATTAAAATATATTAAAGAAACACAACACTCTTACAGGAGTCTGGTCACTTTTCATGAATTTTCTGTTATTGCATCCTCACTTTTAGTTTTTATGATGGAAGAAAATGATTCTGCAGAAAAGGTGAAAAGTTCATGAGCTGATTTGCGGCAGACAACATAGATTTACACATAGCTGCAACGAGTCAAGAGGAATGGAAATAACTGGGCCTTCGAGAAGGTTCCAGAAAGCTGATAGAGAGAGAAAGTGGTTTTATGCATTGTTGTGTTTAAGTCATTTAAGTTCCATCCATGTGCGTTCTTAGAGTTTTGTGGCTGGGAATGGGAATTTTGTTTAAAAAAAAAAAAAGTGTAATAGAACACGTGAGACAGGATGGAAATGCTAGTTTGAAAACAATAAATTAAATACGCAGAGCAGAAATTTAAAGTTCATATCCAAATTATGTCATTGTTTTCCTGAAATCGGTTTAACTTCTCAAGGAATGTATTCTGAAACACATGAGTTGTTGTTTTTGTTTGCCTGTTGGTTATATATAACCATGCTATTAAAATAAAGGTATTTTAGTTATTCAGAAGAAAGTACCCCAGGGTTCTTTAAGTGATGCTTAAAGAGATTTCACAGGACACTGAAAAACTAACTCAACCTTAACTGCTTTCACTGGCATTAAGAAGGTAAGCAGGTGGTGCTAATCAAATGCGCTTAATTAAATGATCATCTGGAAGTGTGACAACCACTAAAAAACCAGACATTTTGGTAGTTTGCTGGTCTGGAGTATTCAGCTATGTTAACACTATGTCACTCCAGGGAGTGGATGTCCCAGCAAACCTAAGAGCTATATCTCAGGTTCTACAGATCTCAGTTAGGATGTGAAATGTTAAAGTTCATGACAGTACAATTAGAAAAGGACTGAACAAGTTTGTTCTGAGTGATTGCCAAGAGAAAGCCTCTTCTCTCTAAAAATAACATGGCAGCGTGGCTTAGATTTGCAAAGTTCCATCTGCAAAAACCGCAAGACATTAGGGACAATGGCCAGACAAGTCCAAAGCAGAAATGTGTGGCCATGATGCACAACGACTGTCAAAAATCAAACACAGCATATCAGCAAACACAGCTCATACCTACTGTCAAGCACAGCTGTGGAGGGGTGAAGATTTGGGTTTGTTTTGTAGCCAAAGTACCGGAACACCTTGCAGTCACTGAGTCAACCATAAACTCCTCTGTATAGCAACATATTTAGGAGTCAAATATGAGGCCATCTGTGCAACAGCTAAAGTTTGGACAAAATTGGGTGAAGTAACAGAACAATGATCTCAAGGACAGCAGCAAATCTACAACAGAATTGCTGAAAAAGAAAAGACTAAAAGTGCTGCAACAACCAAAAGTCCAGAATGCAACACAACAGAAAATGCTGTATTGGAAACTTAAGAGAGCTGTGCATGAACGAATGCCAACAAACCTCAATGAACTGAAGCAACCTTACAAAGAAGAGTGGGTCAAAATCCTTCCACAACAAAGACTGATAAAATCATACAAAACAAAACAAGAAGACCTCTGAAAGCATAAACCTCTGCTAAGGCAGCTCACTCTCTGTGCAGTATTTACTTTAAAGGGAATGTTGTACTCTGTGTATATTTATATTTGTTCTTAGTTTAAGAAGTTTGTAGTTTCTTCCATTTTAAAGGGAATTTTTCTTCCTGTACATGCTCGTTGTTGGAGTTTTCTCTGTATTATTGTAGGGTCTTTACCTTACAAATAACATTATAAATAACATTTAAAAATTATAACTGAATGACAGGCACACAGTCCTTGGCGGAGGTAGTGATTTGCTACTTTGAGTTATTACTGCCCAAAACTAACCTTTAAAATCTTTGTAGCAAATTTTGATTGGAATACCCAAGAAATAAGTAAGTCTCAAGCTTACAAAAGCAAAAGCAAGATGGCAGTTTTAAGCAAAGCAAGTGAGCAGAAAGTAAAAGCTGTGACTACATTTTTATGTGCAACCTGTCAGCAGATTCTAACCATGCGACAAGTAGCCAGTACAATCTTTACAGTCTTACTTTAGCTTATTAGAATGCCAGACAACTCAGAGTTGAGGTAAATGTTGACATGTGTCTGACTGTAACTGAATTTATCAGACTATATAGATGTGAGGAAGACAGAGAAGCAACCAGGCAATATTCAGGCCATGTGCTCAAATACACTATGACGAGTCCCGCTTCTACTGGGCAGGAAATTCAGTATCGCAGACCTCATAGGCTGGAGGCAGGATGAGTAAGTCCATTGATAAAAACCAGACTTAAATCAATATATGTATACATGGGTGGGTTGAGCGGGCAGAAGAAACATATGTGTGTGCTTGTTTATAGAGGTCAATCAGACAGTCCATTCTCATTTCCACCAGTGGTCAGCTCACAGGCCTGTGTGGACACACCTCTGCCATCGGGGCAAGATGGGTTCTGTTCTAGGACAGCATGCTGATACTAGATATATTCACGCACATGCATTCACACACATAGCAGGACTGAACTAGAGGGAAGCAGAGAGCTAGGATGAGTCACTACTGCCTACATAGGAGGCTCTAACTGAGGAGGGGAGCGACTGTGAGTGTGACGGTGTGGATAGAGCAGAGAGTGTATGCATATGTGTATTTTCTATGTTCACGTGTGTGTATTTATTTTGGCCGTGGCACTAAGTAAACAGTAATTTAACACTGCTGAAATCTGGCATATCTTTAGGTCATGACGACTTGCATAGTACAGAGAAAAGGAGCTTGCACAGCATTTTGGTAATTTCTACACACAAAGAATTTTACACACATTAACAAAATTAAGAATATGAATTACTTGGGCAAGTAAAATGTTGGTTTACTCTATCTGATCATGCACATGTGCAGGGTCAGGTACCTTGATGTGATGGTGAACTGCTCTGCTTCCTGTCCCCACCACTGTACGATCACCTTTTGCAGAGGAAATCTTCACACAGCACAGACCACCTCTGTGATGTGAGCAGGGAGGATATCCAGGGGTCCAAGGGAGGCTTGCCATCCGTTGTAGGGTGATAGGTCTTTTTGTGCAGAGCAAAGCAGGGTGAATTAGATTTTGGCCCGTGGATAGGGGAGCGTTGAGGGAAGCGTGAGTGCAAAATCTCTCATTACTTCCTGAACCCCACTCTGTTCTGGACAAGGGTTTGTCAGTAGGGGCACTGATGCTTCTGCCTCTGGCTGTGTCTGTCTGTCCTTTTAGGCCTTGACGGGAAATAGGGCTTTGCAGTCGGATGTTGGCCATGCGGGGGATGAAATCCCTCAGGGTGGATGGTCCGTGGTGTGTAGTTATCCCAAGTCCCAGCTGACTGAATTCAGAGTCTAAGCAGAGGTCCTGCTTCAGGGGCAACATTCCCTGGGGGTTCTCCTCCAGAGATGTTGGAGAATCGTTGCGCAGTCGACTGTATTTAGTACGCTTCAGCATACCTGTAGAAGATGAAAAAGAAAGTGTCAGAATCAAATCAGCCGCACTGTGATTTTCATTGTACTGATTAAGCGACCTGCCTGGTAGGAGTCCCGTCTGTGATTTCAACCTGGATAAGGTTTGCTCTCTCATAATCAGGAAACAGAGCAAAGGAGAACGCTGAAATAAATGTAAAAAAAAAAAAAAGGAAACTTGAAAATTCAGGTCACCATTAAGGAATTTTAACTAAAGATTTTGGTAAAAGGAGAAGAAGAAATAACATCAGGTTTCAGGAGCGTCTGAAAACTATCTTTGTGTCAGGTGCGCTCTGTCGTCAGATCATTTAAAGGGAATCCTGCTGCGCAGATTCAACTCACCACTGTAGGACTCTGGGATGTCCTGTTAAGTCTAGAGTCCAGTCTGCTCCACTCTAGTCATGTAGAGTACAGCCCCATCCTACTGACCCACACACTTTCTCAGTCAGTTGCCAGGATCCCAGCTTCACCTTCACATCAACTTTCCTCCCCTCTGTCTTTTCTTTCTGAGGCGCAGCAGGATTGTGCAGCGTGTATGAATGAACTTTCTCTTTTTTTATGAATGAGATCTCGCTCACTTCCTCTGTCTCTCTCATGACGCTGCATGCAGATGAATGTGTGAATGGAGCAGAGGAGAGATTGACAGACGGCCCCCAAAGGCTCTCTTTCTCCTCCCTCACCCATAAACTACCATCCAATCACAGGCAGGCAGGGTGACTCATGCTGTGCACATACACACACACACACACTCACACTCAGTATTACACTGAAGCAGTGCTCCATTCCTTTCTTCTAACATGACTTCCACCTTAGAGATGTTTTATAAATAAATTATCATTAATTTGGCTTACTTGTCTCTTTGGAAAATAACATTTTATCACTGGTACCATGACTGACATGATTTACACAATAAAATGTACCCCATAGTGACTGTATTGTTCAAACTAACACACAGGAGGAAGAGGATTTAACTGAAGCATTTGCATTTCCCTTTGATCCCGATCAGAACAATATTCCAGGCGCCATTTAAACAGTGTTTTACATACTGGTATTATTCCTGATTGAAAGATTGTCTTTCAGATTGCAGCAGTGCAGCCATACTCTCAAATTCCACAGTAAAAGCATTTTAAACCATGGAGCTTTACCTTTTTCCCATAAAATAATAATTACACACCACTAGCTATTGTCAAAGAGTATGCAATATTGAAATCTGAGTGATGTCTATGGCAGAGTTTTGTCCCTTCCTAGTGGCCGTTTATTAAAACTACAATCTATATGATGTTGCTACCACTTTTTTCAGTAATCAGCTGGTCTGTTAACTATAAGCTCGGAGCTGCTTTGTTTGGTAGCTCTGTTCAGCTGCACATTTACGGCAACCACCACGCTGCAGCAAATCAGTGTAGCTCTAGGGTTTGGAGAGAATGATCTTAAAAAGAGAAAATCAGAATCAGAATACTTTGTTTCCTAGGGGAAATACCCAGCGAACGGCAGTTCAGTGGGAGAAAATACTTATTTATGTCAGAAGAGAATGGCCAGACTGCTTTGGGCTGAGAAAAATTCAAATTACTACTCATTACAACCAAGGTATGCAGAAGAGCATCTCTGAATGCACAACATATTGAACCCTGAAGCAGCTGAAGAGCACACCACATGCAGCGTTCGTGAGCTACAGGTTACACAGGCTCACCAAAATTTGACAAGATTGGAAAAATGTTGCCTTCTCTCATGAGTCTCACTTTCTTGCATCAACAGTTCAAGCTGGTGGTGGTGTAATGTTTTGTTTTAGGTGTCATTGAAACACAACAGTCTACTTGAGTGTTTCTGCTAACAAGTCCATCCCTTTACGACCACAAGAGCAAAATCACTTTTATTATGAAACTCATAGCGAATCAATTCTGTTGTTCCTTTTCAGCTCTTGTGCAGTGTTTTGATTCATTTGGCATTCATTTTAACTTTTAACTAATCTAATTTCTAGACTTTTTCATCTTTTATTGGTTTAAAACTTATTGTTTGGTTCTTTTAACCTTGTTATTGTGATCATTTTTCTTTCTTTGTGGGGGATCTTCAGGCTGCATGTGTTTATGAAAGAACACACATTTGGCTCTTTATAAATAAACCCAAATTAGGTTGACAATGGAGAGAAGATGAGGCAACAGTCAGAAGATTTTCTTAAACAACATTTTAATGATGTTAATCATCAGTCCATAGGTTAAGAGTGACAACAGGGTAATGAGAAACAGCCTCTAACAATGCTGTTAATGATGTACAGTCTTAAGGAGACCATCTTAAATATCCATGTAAAGATGAGGAACACGCTGAAAAAAGTACTTCATTGAACCATTTTTTTTTTCTTTGTTCACATTAGTTACAAGACCTTTACCAGTACTGTATTTACATAGTGCAAAAAACACATTTGCTGTCAAATAACATACTTTAAACACTTTGATGGAAGTCATACCAAAAAAATGCCTACACAGCGTACCTTGAATCAAACTAGAAATACTTTCAAAATCCCAAGTATGATATTCAGTACACCGTCGCATCCCATCTCCACATTGCATACAGCCTGACGTACTGCATCATTAACGACGGGCCAACACCTCTCCATGATTCACGATCGAATACTTTTATCTAATTGGATTCCAACTATTACAATGTTTAACCCACCAAATGGCTTGAAGAACAGGATGATTGTATTTTTTAATACAATGCAAAATCAAAATCTCCTTTGTACAATTATATTTACAAAGGCATGTGCATGACTTGGTGATGACTTATTTAACTAGCGGTAGTGAAGCACTGAGGGTTTTAGTTTTAATCAAATGTTGTTTGAGGGGGGGGGCAAAGACAAATTTCTTTAGTTCACATGTTTGTCTTCCAGCATCCAGTTTCCCAATTATTTCATGAAGCTGTAAACTACACACACAGGCTCAGTGCTTTACTATTGAGAAAGTAACAACCAAGTTGTGTCTCTCATAATTTACTAGGGAAAATGTACTTTCGGGATTGATTAAAGATCTCAGTGTTGATGATAATGATGCTGGGAACCTTGGTAAGAGACGGCTTGAGAGCCCCGCCATCAGAGAACACGAGTGAGTGGAAAAAAAACAGGAGCATTTTTCTTTGTTTTGTTTTTTTTATGAAGCATGGACAGCATCTAGGAACTAGGACTCCATTCAGAGGAAAACAAACCCCAAATAATTTGACAATAGGCAAGATCAATATGACAAAACATTACATATTGTAGTAGAACCACCTAGACAAGGTTATATTCACAAAGCTTGATTTGCTTCTTAGAAGTTAAGTAATTTAAATCATCTGAATACAGAATGAGACACTTATTTATTTAAACATTAAAAAACACAGACAACTGATGCGCGGGAGTGGTTTTGGTACAAAGACAGAACCCCTGACACTGTAATATTCGGTGATGAAAGCTAATTGCCAACTAAGCAGTTATAAAGAAACGCCCTCTCTCTCTTTCCTCCTGGAGCAGCGAGGTGAAATTAAACACACAAACACACACATTATTTACATAGCTAAAGCCAAAGGACAGAGCAAAATAAATGCAAACTGTGCCTCCAAAGCGCACACGCAAACACACAAATACTTGCAGAGCTGAAAACCCTCCGAGCTCTGAATAAAGTTAAGATGTGAGTTGAAAGGTTCCAACCTTCCTCCTCTGTGAGCTGCAGACACCAGCTCAACGCCACTGAGCGCTCATCGCTCGCTCCCACAAATGTTCCCGACTCTGAAAGAGTTCAGCTGTGGAGGAGGGAACGCTCCACCCTATATTCAAGTGTTGCAGGTTATGGGGCCAAAAAAAAAAATGAAAAGAAAAATAAAGAGGGCATCCTTTTAAAATCATCAGATGAGTTTTGGTGTGAATCTATAACCCTCAGACTTTGTTAGCTGTTTGGTCTGTGACTCTGTGTGGTTTTACGTTGGTCAGTTTCTCTGTAATGTGTGTGTGTGTGTGTGTGTGTGTGTGTGTGTGTGTGTGTGTGTGAGTGAGAGAGCATTGGTCAGCTGGGTGGATACCTGAGATTATGACTTGTGTCAGGGGCTAGACACAAAGGAGGAGGGCTGCTGGTTGCTGTGAAGAGGGATGTGTGAGAGGGAGGGAATGTACGTGTGTAAGTGATTTCAACCAGTGGGCTTTTTAGCCTCCGCTTGTTCTTTGCCTTCCATCTTTGTCTTTGTGATCTCTGCTGAATCAAGGTCCTCATCATCCTCACTCTGTACCCTCTCTTCTCCATCCTCTTCCTCCTCCTCTTCAGTACTTTCTTGGCTCTTTCCCAGCTGGAGGTTTTCCAGGGTCTTGGACACCCAGGATTCAATGCGGCTGCTCAGAGTGGGCACTTCTACAGAAATGGGTTCAGGAGTGTAGTCCTCCTCCTCATCCTCCTCTTCCTCAGCCTCCTCCAACATCCCAGGAACCAGGGTGGAAGTGGTGGAAGTGATGGATGAGTTCAGCGGCCCCCTGCAGCTTCCATCCAACGAGCCTGTCTCTGTGCTCTGCTGAGAGGCCAGCTCCAGCCTGTCGTCAGCTCGGACCTCATCTCTCTCTGGAGCTGGAGCCCTGGGCTGGGGAACGGTAGCGCCAAGAGGGGCGGTGTTGTTGGTAACTGGCGGGGCCTGACTGTCTCTCTGGGTGCCTGTTAAGGGTGAAGGGCGACTCAGCTCGCTGTCTACAGGCTCTGGGGCATCAGAAGTCTCCATCATGCTCCTCCAATTGGTCTCTGAAGGAAAAATACAACCACATGGTCCATTTTCTCAGATCACCAACATTACAGGTGAGGAAAGTAACTCAATAAACTACACAATATCTTAAAAACATTACACCAGTGGTCCCCAACCTTTCACATGTTTGAGTTGTTAATACTTCCAAATAGAACTATCTGAATTTTATTCAGGAAAAAAGTCTAAATTAATGAAAAGTCGAAGAAAACAACCATATTTCTCTAAACCTTAGTGTTGCCTACCTTGTTTCCCCATTAATCATCTCACCATCCCCAGGATTTATCCACAGAAAATTCTGTTCGACCTTTAAACCTAGGTTTGTAACAACTAGTATACTGTACATTTAGATAAACAGAACTCTACTCCAACCAGCTACTACTGCCAAAGAGGTTCTTTGATAACACTGATAACATAAAACAAATAGTAAAGAAACAGAAACAGGGCTTACCATATTCCTTTTCATTAACCTCTGAGATGGGCTCAGAGAAGATGGAGCAAAAGGAGATGGCTGAAGCAGCAGAGTGGTTGCGGGAATGCCCCATGTGATGAGGGACCTTCTTGTCATTCTTCAGAGCCTCCTCAGCCTGCTCCTGCTCCAGAGCGGACACCATGTCCTTGTAGGCCTTCCTAGCCTCTTCGGTTAAAGAAACTAAATGGTTGAAGAGTCCCTGAGAAAGGCATTTAAAAAAAACAACAAACAAACAAACAAACAAAAAGATACAGAGAGCTCATCATCATCACCAACTTGGGCAGATTATGTGGATAAAGGTTTAAAATGACATGAGTGTCCTACCTCAGCTCCAGAATAGTTGAAAATGCCCACAACACTAACGGGCACCAGCTTGTTGACACAGCGTCCGAGAGCTTTTCTGCCCAAGGCGAACACAAATGGGATCTCCTGCTCCCTGGCCATCGCAATTACATTGTATAAAGCTTCATCCAAACCACCTGCAGCACAGAAAAACAATCAGTGACTCAAATGTATCACACTTGGGAAGAAGAGAAAACTAAACAAAACAAAAAAAACCAACACACACACACACACACACACACACACACACACACACACACACACACACACACACACACACACACACACACACACACACACACACACTACACACACAAAACATTTGGAGCTCCCACAGTGACATGAGTGACGATCACGGGTTAATACACCGTGGTAAAATCAATAAAATATGCACACAGTACAATGCATGGATTTTTAAATATAAATGTATTTTGCCAGAAACACCAGAATCTTTAAAGCTCACAAAACAATTTCAACAACCGCCAGATAGCTAAAACAGCAAACAATTAAAGAGCAGGTAAACAGACTCTGCGCAAAAACGTAAACACAAAGCGCAGACTCCCCCGGTCACACAACGGCACATACGCGGACATGCCGTCGGGTGGTGAAAGACGATATCTCACAGATTCCCAAACTGCACGTTTTGTTACTCTCTGACCAAAATTCACTGAACCAGCAGCAGAAGAAAACCAAAACTACACGTCATGTTTGAAAAACATTGTCATGTATATTCCCTCTTACTTTTGCCATTTTACTTCCACCATGAGAACAATCACACTTCCTCCTCTCTCTCACTTGACTTCAAGACCAGATTCCCATCAAAGATCTGTTTGCTTTTTAAGGTCAAGTCTACTTTTGTGTTCAGTGTTGGTTTTTTTTTTTTGTTTTTTTTACCCCGACAAGAAAGCCTAATTTCTGCTGTTCAGTACTGAAGAAATGTAAACTTTTACAAATTATGCCAAATCACAAAGCACTTTGCTGTGTCTCTAATAAAACATTAATAAAACCTCTGTAACTTTGCTCTGCTTCACTTCCTTCCATTTTTGATCTACTGCAGAATATTTTCAAGGTGCTTATCTGCTATAAAAAGCCTGGCCAGGAAAATCTCCTTCATATTTTTTGGTTTTATCCTCAATTACTCTGACACAAAGGCATCTGCTGTGATGCTTGCACCTCTGATTAAGTCTAACAAGTGTCAGCTCTGCTTTTGTACATACAAACTCGGTGTAAACGATCTAATTGCAAAGAAATAGTCAAATAATTTGGAAGTAAATATTTTTAATTTACAAGGTTTAGATAGTACAAGTCCAAGACAAATGCTCATAATTCTGATTTTTCTGACTGTCCGAGTCAAAATCGAATAGAATAAAATGAAATCGAGACCTTGTGAATCAGAATTGAATTAGTTGTAGAAATCAGTGATGATAACCTGCCCTAATTAGATCTCAAAAAATACAATGAATCTAAAGCAGATAAACTGGCTTTCATATAATAATAACTGCAGAGCTTGCCCAGTATGGCCAGCAGGAAATGACATATCTTGTGGCCATGCATTACTAACATGTGGCTATGTGCATTTGATCTTATGGTCACACATTACTACATTACTTGTGGTAATGCAATAGTACCTCTAATATCTTGTGGCAACAAAATAACCACATTGGCCTAGCAAACACAGGTACTGCATTCCCCTTCTTAAATCCATTTTTGGTTGAGCTTCGTCATTGCTCAGTTAGTGTGTGAGCTGTTTAGTGCTAAATAAGTAGTATAGTTTTTTTATATAGCTTTTTTTATCATTTATTTTTTGTTGTTTCTGAAAATGACTCTATTAGGCCACAAACAGTGAATTAAAACAGGCCGGAGAGCTAAAATATGAAAACTGCTGTAATGGTCCTTAAAAACAGACATTTCTCTGTTAGCTGCAACATGTGACTGATTTCCAATTGCAACATAAATATATTAACAAATAATCATATGAACTCAAACCTATTGGCAGCTCAGCTGGTCAGACCTTAGACAATATGACCTAATATGGCTTGATGCTGGAGGTAGTACTGCAATAATCACCTTTGGCCTGAATCTTCTCACAGTTGGGAGAGATGATGACACACTTAATCTTATGAAGCTTCATGTGCTTGGTGACCTCTCTGAGACCCATGACCAGGCGACGCTTGGATTTAGCCTTGGTCGGATCCTTCTGGTAGACTCTCTCCTGGAAGCGAACCAGTTCCTGTAGCAGCAAAGTCACGCTCTCGTCGATCTCTTTGCTCAGCACTTGGTTACAGTACCTGCAGAAGAGGGAGGGAGAAAGAAAGAAAATGACAATAAAATGCTAAACCTTCTTTTAATTGTAACAGTTAATTGAAGAGTGTCTTATGGCTAACAAAAAAGGACTAGGAGATATCTACTTGGGACTAACTTATGTCCTACAAGGCTTTAAATGACTTTCAAAGTTTATGCAGCTCTTCATGACAGCTTTGTTTGCCTCTTTGTTCATGATGCTTATGCTACTATACTTTGCTACTGGAAGTTCTACTGGTGTGGTCTGAGGAACAAGTGTCCTGGGGTCATAGCTGAGAGGAGGAGCGTGGCTACAGAGGCCTTTTGAAGACTTAAAAGCTAAATCTGTTCTAGACGAGTGGGTTGGCACAATAGGCCCACATCAGGGGCCAGAGAGAGACAATGCTGTATTTGTGACCGCTGGCATACATTTTTGCCGAGAGAGGACAATGCGCTCGGCATCTGTGCCATACTCTACAATTCTTTATTGTACAGATCCGCCCTTAAAAACACCCGATAACATTCAGAGTATGCGTCTTACAAGCCGAGGCTCTGTGATTTTTGAGTGGGGCAAGTATTTGCTTTACTAACCAGTTTTGTTACCACACTGGGTTTTTGCAGACATTCCAGGCATTTCTTACTAAAGGTCTGCTCCATTCGATAGTCACAGTTTTTCAGTTCACGCGGGGTAATAGTGAGCACTTACTCTCTGAAACGTCGGCTGTGGATCTTTGTGATGGCATTTGAAGCCATGGGACTTCCGATACCCGAGCTGGCAGGAGAACCTTGGGACACTGGGGTGATGCTGTAAGGAGAGTTCTGACTGGCTGGGGAAAGGGATGTATCACTGGGCACACTCAGACCATTTTCTGGATCACAAAAAACAGACCACAAATAAGAATGAGGAACTTTATAACGGATTAAAAAAAGAAAAGCGTGGGTACTGAATTACTTCACTTCTTGGTAATGACACTGACCTTCCTGAGAAGCAGGCTCTTGCGTAAGATCATCAGTAAAATGTAGACACTCATCCCCATGTTCGTCATGACTTGATGACTCTTGTTCTGCACATGGCTTCCCTTTCTTCCCCTCACGTTCCTTCAAAATAATCTACATAAACAAAGAGAAAAAATAATGTCTAACACAAAGGTACTTAAAGAGAACTTTAATATACTTTCTTAAATTATTAACCTTCTTCAGGGCTGTTGGTCGTTTGACTTTGGGGATCTCTCTCTCCTTCCCTCTCTTTATACGAGGTGCAGTGGAGTCCAAGGCATTATGCGGGGTCGAGTGCGACTGCTGATGACCCCTCAACATAGACGGCACACTGGTAAAGCCTGAGCTGTGGAAGGGAGTAGTTGTTCCAACTGCAGACAAAGAGAATGAAATCTAAGTCTATGTAGATGTGTGTGAACATAGGGGTCGTGATGTTTGGTTCAAGGCTGCATGACAAATCAAATTTTTATCTTGATCACGATTTTTGCTTCCTGCAATTACATGAACATGAGCAGGTGGGCAACATTTAAATTCCATGTTCTGCCAATTAAAAAAAATGCAAAGCAAATTAAGTGCTGCCTAACTTCGACCACATGCCAATCACAGCTGCTCCCCACTGTGTGCAGCTTGAAGTTTCCTGCACTTTATGCACAGCAGAAGGCAAAGAGCTTGTAACTCAAAGCAGCCAGTTGCTACATAGTTGTTAAATGGAGTACTTCAGATTTATCCTGCAAACTGCCTGAAAACACACGACAAACTGCAGTAGAATTAATGCCAAAGATCCATGTCCACTAAGAACAGTAACAAATGCTTTAGGAAAGACGTTTCCTCTCGTGCTGTATGCAAAACATCACAGGATATAAAAGGGATCTCATGGCTGTTGAATGCTTTGCTGCGTATGTTCACATCCATCATGTGGGTATAATTAATGGAATGAAAGAGTTCATCTTACTTTCCTGCTAAGATTCATTTAGAAAGATCAACAGGAATACACTGTAATGGTGAAAGCAGTGTCCTGACTTCATTCTGAAGCGTTTTTTTTTTTTCTTCTAAGAGATGCTCTTGAACAAAATAATCGTAAATGTAATTTTGGCCATAATTGTGCAGCCCTGGTTTGTCTGGACACAGAGGTAACAGTCAGTTACAGTTACCAAGCCAGCAAGACAAATTCTGCAGCATTAGGCAACAATCACTACAAATCTACACAACCTACTACAAGCCTCAAAGTAAAGAGCTTACTTTTGATAGATTTAGCTTAAATCCTTATTTCCAATTTGTGTTGTAGGTTTTAAGACACTTTTTAACATATGATTAACTTTCCCGATACCTGTAAAAGACAGTGGCTTGGTATTGGTGAGTTGCCTGGCTTTCATAGCCTGCTGTTGCTTCTCCAAAGCTGCCAGCATGTCTCCCAGGTCAAGCTCCACAGAGGTTTTGCTCTTTTTCCCTGCTGCTTTGATAAAAGCTTCCTGTCAGATGACAAGAGACAAAAAGTACATAGAATTTTTAAAAGGTTAATTACAACTGAAGAATACCAGGTTTGTGTGCTAAAAATAATAATATAATATTTTAAGGCCATGAAGTGGTGAGTTCCAGCCTGTTCCAGCCCAGGGAACATAAGCAGAGTTCATACCTGTAGTTTCTTCTGCTCCATGCTGATTTCAGAATATTCCTGTGCAGTGGCCAAGGCAGCAGCAAGAGCCTTTTTCCTCTGGCTTTTGGCCCTCTTGGGAACAGAAGTGGTGATGGGGATGGGTGTCTGTACAATGTTGATAGGGGAGTTTTCTGGCAGATTTTCCAGCTGTTATGAAAGTAGATGCACACATTAGCAAAGATGCAAAGATTTCCCAATACAATATTTGGTGATTTGGCTGCATTGATACACAACCATCAGGGGACAACAACAACAAAATATCCAGCTGTCAGAAAACAATTTTTCCACCCTGTGTGTGATTTGGTCTTAACTGTACTCTCAATTTTTCCCCAATCATGTACAACTTCAATTATCAACTACATTTACACACTGAAAGACATAATGGTGTCACAACTGAGTGATGGTGAGTAGGAGGACACACCCCAAATGTTTGTACTTATTTAAGAAGGTGATGGGCACTGACACAAGTTAGATAAAGAAATCTTGCTGGACACTTTCTTATATACACAAAGTATGAAGTAATAGTTATCCATCTATATCAAAAAGTTTGCATTTCCTATTTGTTTTAATAAAAGAAAATTGCTTATTTAAATCACATTTAACTATTAATGTAGAAAAAGTAGAATGGCAAATCTGTTCATGTTTTATGTCAGGGATGGTATCACTGCCTGATATAAGAAGGACACATACACAGCCCTTATATTCAAATGATGGCACAGAGAACTGTGTTCAAAAGGGGTTTTGCCTTACCAGGTTTTTGGGCAGTTTAGGTTGCGTATGTGTCTGAGCTGGAGTTGATTCTGGTTTGTTGCTGCGGTGAGCGGCCCCACCAGAAGCAAGATCTGGAAACTCATCTTCATCCTAGCAAATCCACAGAAATCCATTTGGCACAAAATTCAAATTCTCTAAAAAAAAAAAGACATGTCATGGTAACAGTACTGAGATATTCACAGATAACACTCGCTCACCTCAAAGTAGAGGGGCTCTGGAGTGAGGTCTGTGCCTGCTACTGGCGGATGTCTTTGTTCCGACTGGTTGAGTGGCATACGCCCTTGACACCCACTGTGGTAATCCTGAAAGGCAGAAACAGAGGGTGAACACACCAGTCAGACAGGGTACCACTGGTATTCAACAAGTTTCTCAACCCCGGCCTATTTGTGTAGCTAGTATCAAAGGAGGGGAACTTGTTGGGAAAGGAGGCCAGAGCAAAAATAGCAAAATAAACTAATTCACACATATAGCTGACTCAGTATTTCAAGGCATCTAAAAATGGCAACAACAAAAAAAAAAAAAGAACGCTAATGATTTATGTAATTTTGAAACATGACAATTATTTCTCTTTAAAGTACGTTATGCTGAACAAGTCTGTCTCTGCTCCACTGGGATCTATTTTACCTGTGAGAAGTTTCTCTGCTCGGGATTCTTCCTCTGATCTGCTCTGTGAAACTGACCGTTTCTGTCCACCCAGGACTTTGAGGTAGCCTGAGATGCTACATTTACCCAGGTACCTGCTAGTAAATATAAAGGGGGGAAAAAGTATTTCTCATGCAAAAGGAGCACCTCCATCCTTTTTAATACAATAACTACAGGATACGTAATAAATATCAGTATAAAACACAAAGTGAAATTGAGCTCAGTAAATATCTTAGACCAAACTTACCAGTCATTACACCAGCCTCTACTCCCTATAACACACACAGACAAAAGAAAAAAAAAAGCTGAGCCATTTGTGTGTTTCACTACGTGGGCAAATTAATTTAAAGACTTTAGTACAGCTCCCTCATTGGTGTTAGCTCTGCTATGTACTTAAATTGGCTCTATTATAACTATAATAGCAAACATGAAAAAGAAATAAATGGACTAAAAGAGAAATTTGGAAATGTGGCACTTTATACTACATTATACTTTTATTATACTTTTTCCAAGTATAACAAAAACAAACCCTCTGATTCAAAGTGCCCTCAGCACCTTTACTATAAAATTGTAAATTAATTTAAGCTACATCTGATGAAAAATGTACATGCTACCTACCACTTTCGCTCATTAGTCCTTAGGCTTATGCAGCTTCTAGGCTGTGTGTTGCTCTAAAGCAATCATTTAAGTTCCACTCTAAGTACACATCAGAACATATTTTGACAGATATCACATTACTAAAGCTAGAGACACTGTAACTGACCTTTCGGTGTGACTTTAAAAATATTCAACTTCCTCTTCCCATCTTACATCTGTACAGCTTTGTTTATTTTATCCTTCACATGATTAGAGTTAAAAATATCCTTTGCTGATAAAATATATATTTCAAAGGTAAGTGTATTGGTTCTGGAGGACTTTGTCAGTAGGCAACATACCATGGGTGTTGCTGTGTTCTCTGCTGTTCTTTGCATCGCCCCGGTTCCCTGGTTATGTTTGGGGCTACAGTAGCCGCTATCACTGTCTATGTCGGCTTCACTTGCACCAGTCTCGTTGTAGCTTTCAGCTGGATGGGAAGCCCGTCTTCTCTTTGTTCGGTTTTTCCACAGCAGAGGACTTACTCGCTCGGCAGCACAACGCCCTGATACCTCACCTGGGAAATCTGAGGACAAGGTAGAGGAAACTTAGACCGTCAATGTAATAAAACTTCAGTCAACTTTACTCCGACCATCAATGTGACATTTTATTTTTATATGGTTAGAAAATCCCAGCTGTGGAGTCAAACTATTTAAACAGGCTTGTTAGCTCACTCAAGCAAAAGAAATATTGCTGACATACTTGTCTGCGAAAGGTTAACCTCTCTAACTAGAAAATCAGCATTCCACTTTTTTTTGTTTTTATTATTTTTTTTAGAAGCACAGACATCACCAACATCAACCTGTAGGACTAGACACAGCTCTTACTGGTATTGTGTCCTACTTCCTCGCTGACAGGAAAGAGTCTTGTTGTTACGTAAAGCAATCAACTCTAACAAAGTCTGGAATGTGTTCAACTTCAGCTTCCTTCAAGTGATAGGAAAAAAGGAACATGACTGACCTTAGTCATATTTGAACTCAGATTATTCAGTCTTCAGACTTAAAAGTCTTTCTTATTTGACATTGTTTATTGTTACATAAATCCTGCATACAGCCTGAGTGCTAGGAATTAAACATATCTTTAATTATAGCCGCAGTATTCGTACCAGTCTGCTGTGCTGCATCCACCAACATTACGGTTTTAGTCCTGCCATCCGGCCCTAAGGTGCACACCTCCTTCTGTACAGCTACACTCCTGGTTGGAGGCCGACGACCTCTTGTAGGCTGGCACACACCCAAATGTTGCTGTAGAACAAAGAAAGGGCATTCTCACAAAGTTGATAGAGATAAATGGGGGCAAACGTTTTAGTGTGGAATAACATCAGTAGAACAAAATCCAAATAAAGCTGTTGATCTTCTGCACCTTTGGGAGAACATTAGACCGGACCATGCCTCTCCCCCGCTGACTGGTCATTCCATACGCTGGCCCCAGTGCCATGGGTCTTTCACTGACATCTGCAGACACAGGACTGACCACTCCAGCTTGTACTGGACCTGGATAGGTGCCAGGGAAGGGCTGGTAGAAGCCCATCACAGGTGGGCATGGCGCAGGCATGATTTGGTAGTAAGCGTAGTCATTAGAGACAGGCGGCTGGGGAGAAGACAAGATTGGGTAGGCCAGGTATGGACCACCAGGGGTAGGATTAGGCTGCTGCCAGCGCAGCTCTCCTCCATTATACATGGGATGTTGCCTGTGGAGCAGCAGAAAAATGACATGTTGGATTATTACCAATATTACACCCTTTCAACTAAACGCAACCATGAAAATCGAGCATGTCTTCTCCACCACAGGGTTTTTGTGGAAAGCTGTCTAAAGCCAGCTAAAAATTTTCTGTAACAACTTAAACAGAACAATACTCCCTTCCCAGAGCACACTAAACAACAACATACAGTACGCCACAGAACATTGCATGTTAGCTAAATATCGGCAAATACTGAAATTTGTTTTATATACCAATGCATCTCTACTTTGTGGAATTTGTTTCCAGTGTTTAAAACGTGTCTTCGTTTTTTTAAAACATGTAGCACTGCTGGGACAACTGATTAATATGTCCTCTACAAAATAAGAGGGCTATAATGGAAAGGTTATCATATGTAATGCTGGTTTGTAAGAGAGTACATGCACAAAATACACAAATGGTGATAACGATCCAGTTGACATTTTCACAGCCAGCCTGCTATAGTGGGCATTTCCTTGCATTCAAATTGTAGGGAAGGAAACAAAAGAACGGATGTTCGCAGGATATAACAGATCACTCAGGACAAAGAAAGAGGGACTGGAAACACAGATTACCCCTCGATATAAACTCTCTAAAGCTATGGAGGTTTCCATTCATAATTAAACAGTCTTACAGTACAGAGCAATGTAATGGTTCACAATCAGCGCATTGTTTTAAGGATCTGATCAGCATCTCGTTTTGTGAAGCACAACATTGGGAATGAAATGTGTGTTTTTTTCAATGACTTTAGTGACAAAGAATAAATGAGTTACTCCAAAAATAGAAGTAGTGGCGAACAGTTTAGAAGAGAGCAGATTGTTCTTATGCAGTTCAAAAGTCACCAGACTTCCCACAATGCTACAGGGGGGGGACGATATTTCAACACTAGCAACACTGGAAAAATCCATAATTATCCTGAACTAGAACCACCAGTCCCATCAGCTCAGAGACAAGAGTTGGGGTTTCAGCCTTAAAGGTTTCAACCATTCCCAAATGTCCCCTCATTTTGGGAGAGTAACACTACCTGTTGGGTTGGTTCTCCTGGACAAAAGGGTAGCAGGTGATGAGGTAGCTTGGAATGGGAGTACTTTCCACCCCTCCACTGCCTCCGCCCCCTCCTCCACCTGCCTCGCCAGAAAGACTCATGCTGACTAGTGATCCGTCAAGACCTTTCTTCTGTGGGATGAACGGTTCCACTTCAGGTGAAAGCTTCACATTCTGCACAGAGATGAATGAAGAAAGATTAATGACAGATGCTGAGCAAAGCAGACAATATTTGGCTCCATGAGAAGACGTAAACATATCTCCACCTAAGATCTATTTGTCAAATTCTAACCAGTCACTGAGCCAGCTGATCACATTTTCCACACATGTAACTAAAGAGAGCAATGAATAACATTATTGTACTGTTATTGCAACCCCACACCTACTTGAGATAGCTGTAGAATGAAGCAACAGGCCATAACAATATAATCATGAAAACCCTTCTACCAGCAGACTAACCAGTGTTATGCGTTTTGTAGTAATCATAAACTATGCCACACATTTCCTCATACAGTTTCTGTTGATTTACAGTCTTAAAGAGCTAAAAAAACAAAACAAACAAAAAAAAACAAACAAACAGGAGGGCCTTAACACAAGGACATAAAACTTCATTGAGATCAGATATGACTTAACACCCAACTGGAAGGGAGACATACACAGAACACTTGCCGTTTATATGGTCGACTGAAGCCAAGAGGAGTTTGGAATATTTTTATGACACATTTATGTCATTTATAATGGGTGTTACCTAACTAGCAATGTCTATTCATTTTTATTTTTAGGGCAATCGCGATCATACATTCAAAGATAATGTTTGAGGCCTTGAACGTTACAATAATTTAAAAAAATTAAGCAAAATATAAGTTAACAGTTCAGTTCCAAACTCTCCTAAAAATGTTTCCTTTGCCATTTGTCTGGAAGTAATTTGCATTCAAAGTAGAAGTCAAAAACTTTACTTAATATCATGTCACCAAAGACGCTTTACAGCTTATTACATGCTCCTTAAATGCTCGTCTGACGAAATAAACAAACAAGAGGTCCTGGTGAAAAATAAGCAAAACACTAATGCCCTGAGGCCCCCCAAAAAACACTTGATTTGAAATAAATTTGATTAATATTAACAAAATGCAAAATATTAAGCAAAGCACTACGGACCAAATATAACTACCCCTCTTGTGCGTCATTAGTATTTCCTTTATTGTTTACAAGAGCCGGACACACCTCTGAGACCTTGGTCTAAGTTGCCATTTTGCAAAAGATGAAGAGAGGTGACAGGGTTCAGAGTACAAAGATGGCCCCTCACTTCTGTGAAACTGTGGTCGGGATGCATGAATGGAGTATCAGTGCAGCCAGGGGATGTCACAGACAGCTATTGTCTCCCACTGCTATTGTCTGTGGGTAGTTCCCACCTTTTCTTATGTAACCTATGGAGCTCATTAAATCTAAAGAGAGTTATGGTAAATGGAGCCTGCTCTGCCAGTTTGGTGACGATCACACAGCCATAAATGAAAGATTCTGAAACGATTAGACCCCCAGAGAACGGTAGCAATGTCCATGACCAGAACGATACTTCCCCCAGAGTTGAGAACTACAGCAGTAGGTCTAAATGTATGCGATTGCATACTATGGCTGACAGGATGATGTTACAGGATTAAGTTTGAGAGGATAAAGTAGGGACAGTACGACAGGATAAGCTAATTATCAGCCAAGCCACAATATGGAGGCCTTGTGTGCACTCTGGGTGAATCTTGCATTTTGAACAGTAGTAGAGAATCCAGCTAACAATGTGAAGGAAGACATAGCTGGTCAGAATTCATAGCTTGATTTAACCTCGTTTTTGAGATGGTTAATGCGTCAGCTGTGATTGAAAAAAGGGCAATGAGGTCAGACCCAGATGTGCATCCCTTGGGGATGATGGACTGGGGGGCTACTGATCTCACAAGCCTTTGTTTGTGCAAGCATTTATTCTCACACCAGCTGCTGTCAAACACCGGCAAACAGCATGCGATTGTGTGCTGAAACCAGGGTAGACAGCGAGAATGTTACACATAAATAAGGAGAGGAACATCATCAGCATTGTCACATGTATTTTCTTAGAAAAAAGGATCGCATTTGACCTGTCTCATCCAGAAAAATCACCAGGAGGGAGCGATTTTGATGCCAGGTTATTTTGAGAGACTGGCAACAAAAGCCTCCGAACAGAAAAGTCAACTTTCTGCATAGCTAACAGCGTCAGAGGAATGACAGACATGCAGAAGAACCAGACATTCCTCTGCTGACGATCCATGAAACCTCTCCGCCTCCCCGATGACAACAGCACTCATGCAAACATACCCACCTGACTGAAACCTTTTTCTGAAGTCTCGAAGAAATTACGATCACAATTACACAGTTAATTAAAAAAAGTACTGCTAGCGCCCACCTATCGCCTATCGCTCAGACTAAAATGACAAGCACCCTCAAAGAACAGCAAAGGTGTTAGCTTTAGTTAGCAAGCCGTGCTAACATTTAAGCAAGTCTGTCCATAACCACAGGAGTACTGCCACAGATATATTCCCAAGACAAAAAAAATGACCAGAAACAAAAATGCTGGAACAATAGAGAACAAACACACCGTGTGCTACCTTTAAAAAAAAATCGCCCTTAACGCTTTAAATGCCGTTAGCCGTTTTACTATTAGCTTCCTAGCCAAATAAGAGGAGTGCTTTTATTGCTGTCGCTTGACAAAACACCGAAGCTCATTGTAGCTTTAGTACGAATAATGACACCAAAAAGCTAATTTACGCAACGAAGCCATTTGAATTACACTATCGCTTTAAGAGCAATGCAAAAAGGATCCGAATTTTTGGGGCCTCGATATAAACTAACGTTATTTATCAATTTCTAAAGGCTAAAGCGTTAGCAACACTCCAAAAAAAACACCAATTTGAAATAAACTGTACCTTGTTGTCACTCGCGTCCATGTCAGTCACTGACGCCGCGCCAGACCGTCATCGACCACAGTGTGGACGTCAGGATTGAAGTATTTTTAATTTCTTCATTGTAAATATTAATAACCAACAGTCACTCACACCCAGTTTCTAAGCAGACCCCCACCGTTAACTGTTGCTGCTGCGTCAGCTAGCTGCGCTCTCAGCAGAGTAGCTGGTGTAGAGGAGCGGACTGCTGTCAGGGGGAAAATGGGTGTCACCTGGAACGGAAGCCGTTGAGGTCCAAAAAGTTTCAAGCGACTGGAAACCGTTTTACGTCACGAGCGCACAAAAATATCTTCAAAGGGGAAGTCAAAGTAACATGAAATAAAATGCTCATGAATCTCAATGCTAACAGTTTCAAAACCTTTATTTATTCAATTCTACTTGATCAAATTCCCAAAGCACAAAGTTTGTAGCTAGTCAAAGGCAGCTGAACTCATTTAGTGCTGAGAGAAATCTTTATTACCAACAGGCAACAGCATACATTAAAATACTGTGTACAGGTTTTCATACACATTTGGAGGTTTTGTTTCACAACTTAAGCAACTTTGTGTTGCACATGGAAGGATTTGCCAATTAGGAACACGGAAAACAAAAACAAGTGCCAGTGATTTCCTTTTATCAGCACAAAACAACACACTCTGAACACTGTCTTAAGAGTGCTGGAGGTCTTCTTGATATTGACGCATTCTCAAAGCCTGTGCTGTGCCTCTTGTCTCAGAGGATAAACTTGAAGGAGCACAGTAGCATAACTTTATGGATGTATTCAAACATGCCATTTCTCCTTGTCTCTTGATTTTACAGGCCATCATGTGAGCTTGCTAACAATGGCTTGGTTCAAGGAGTTCAGCTGATTTGTCCATTTGTCTAAAGCTGTGTAACGAGCCCCTCCTCTTTTCTGGTAGTCCAGTTCTAGTAGTTGGTTCACCTGGTCAATTCGTCCATGGATTGTGCTGTGAAGGAAAAGGAAAGAAAAGTATCAGTGTGTTTACAAGACTTCCACTTGATTTTATATAGGAGTTCAGTGGATTTTTAAAAAGTGCAGCACTAAAATGCAATTTTTATTTTTAAAAATACCATTACCGTGTAATACAATAAAAACACATAAGAAAATACAGAACACAAGACCAATCAGCGAGTGTAACTCCCCACCGAAGAGCAACGGCTATACTAAATATTTTGCTTTTATTACAATATGATGACATCACCCTGTTATGGCATCACTGTGACATCTTGTAGCGCATGAGAAAAAAATAAAACAGTTTTTTGTACAGCCCTCTCCATGCCTTGTCATGACTACCCTATATGGTTTCTTGAAATTTTTTTTTTTTCAAAGTCAACAATGACCTTGGGGCGCTAACAAGGTCCGTCAAGGTTCAAATACTTAAGCCAACATAGGTACTAATATCCTCCAAGACCCAGAATATTGTTGTTAATTGTGAGTAATATAACGTTTTTACTGATTTTCACATTGAACTTGAAACTGACCTGATTTCCACCTAAATTAAATCAGCTCATTATTGGAATCTAACATCACCCAAAATTTGATATCTTGCAAACTGTGGACACTAGATTACTAACAAATAGACAAACAGAGGAACAAGCAGAGGGAAGCGATTACATACGCCCTCCCTTCAGAGGCAGAATAACTGAGAAGACAAAGAAGCAAAACTTAAAGATTTCAGTTTTTGAAACCATATTTAGGAAAAGAAAATAATAACTGTGGTTTTTCTTTTCCCGATACTTTCAATCTTGTAGCAAAACCTTGCAGATGACAACAAGAAAATGACTAAAAATAAAAACATGCTGTGTGTTGTTTTCACATCTTGGCATGTCATTTACACAAGCATTTACGTAAGGTCACTGTTACAGTAAGACTAAATTAAACTGAAGATCTAACTGAAACTGTCTATTCATACCCGCCTTAATCCCTTATTGGCCAAAGGATGCAAAATATGAGGAAGTACATCTATCTACAGGAAGGATCTTTTTTCTGCTCAATTTCTCAGCACACATGTGAGAAGCTTACTTATCCAAGATGCACTGCACCAGCAAACTCTCCACGTCGCACACATCAATGTTCAGCTCCTGAAACACAAAGGAAGAAGTGAAGACCGATCCACTCAGATGCACGCCAGCAGTATACCTAAACATTCTGAATTATTAATAATTCCCCTACTTATGTGAAGATTATCAGTTTATCAGACACTTTAGCTCTCTTTTCTGTTTCAAACCAAACGTTGCTAATCAAGGTTGAAATAAACAGAGGAAATAAACCTACAATGTACATTTCAGTTCTTTTTTTTGTTTGAATTCACACTTTTACATATTATACCACAGAACCATACTATTTTAGTACTTCTTTCTGGAGATCCATTAATGTGATTATATACCTGTTGACTTCCATATGCTGATTTCATCAGGATAAAGTTATGTTGATGCCAAAACAGTATTTTATTTACTTCTGTTATACTTGATTCCATTAATCTTTAAAGACTGAAAGTACAGTGACAGACTGGGAAGGGAAACCAAATTTTCCTTTCAGTCAGAAACGTATGCCTCTCACCAAATCAGCTCCTTTCATCTGTGCCGGAATGACAGCTGCACATTCCAAGGCAATGATGTTAAACTAAAAGTAATGGAGCTTTTTTCACACCTGAGTCACATTTACACCTTTCTTCCCATAGTGTATACACTGTGTTCAGTTTTGAAAGCGAAGACTGCTAGACTGATAATAAAGAATGTGACGTATAACCAGAATCAACAACATTTCAACATGAGATTCTGTCTGAACATCATCTTTGTTCTGTACTCCACATTCAGCCTTTTCGTCTTGAATATGAGTGAATGCTTTTCAGTAGAACCCATTTAAAGTCTAAAAAAATTCAAATGAGCATAAATGGTTATCTAAAGAGGAAAGATTACAGACAGAGTCAATGTATGGGACAACTTTATTGCCCTTGGTCTTACCTTTGATATGAAAGGGATGTGTATTCTTGTGTATGGTTTGATGAGTTTAATAAGTACTTGAGTTCTAATATTGCGCAGGAGTTCTGCAACATAACATCACATAATCAGATACACTTTTCAAACTCATTCACTGAGCACGTGGACTGAAGTCACGTTCACCACTCACCCTCTATGTGCTCTCTGATGAAAGGGTCGTCCATTATGTTACTGTGATTTGTTTTCAGGATTTTCTCAAATTCAGTGATGTCATTGTTCTGGTAGGCGCTGAAAGGGAAAACAGTCACTGTTGTTTTACTGTATTTATGGTGTCCCCGTGACCCACACACAAACTCTCATCCTGAAAGCTGTCAAACACATTGCGAAAATGTTACATTTTTATGTAAACACTATTCTTATTGCAGTATTGAGCGTGCATTCCGAGCTTCTTGTTTATGTAATAAGTCTTAAATTTAATCGTAGAACACAAGATTGTGCCTGTTGTTTATGCAAACATGCAGACTAAAGAGTGTAAACAAGGAAGCAGAAGACCAGTAAAAGTTTCAGGAAGACAAAAAGAATATGGGTTGATCATTTATAAAAATCCTCTTACTGCTTTGCGAGCTGCTATGAATAAGCCTACTACCACTAATGTTGTTAATATATCACTGTTCAGGCTATAAAAAAAAACAATTACAACTAGCATGCAATTGCACAACTTAAATTATTAACCCACACACCCTAAGTAAACCTGAATAGAACGTGGGATTTTCGAGAAATGATTTTTATACATGATGTGCCTGGGACTGATGGCAATCTCTGCCAGTTAAAAGTCTCTTTTTGTGTTAAAGCTTGTTCTCTCCTTACAGACACGGTTTAGTGACGGAGCTGGAGACATTGTGCATAGAGTGATCATAGAGATCATTATGTAATAAAAACAATCTGGCCCTTAGCAGATAAATACAACTACTAAGGATCAGGTAGGTAAATATAACCTCAGATGAACTACAAAACAATACGTTCTACATTGTCATTATTTATTTAACAAAAACTAAATCAAAATGCAGAAGCAATGTCTGAGAAAAACTAAATACATCCTTACTATTTCCATAGAAATCCAGAAGGTAAGTAGGAGCATGTGCTGTGAATCAAATATGCTTGATTAACTGATTATTAGCAAGAGTGACCACTTCTATGAAAGCAGATGTTTTGGCAGTTTGGAGCATTTGGGTGTGTGTTAACACAACGCCAAGGAGGAAAGGCATCATCAATGATCTTTTGTGTTGCTGCTCATCCTATTGGGAAGGTTTCTAAGGCAATTTCCAAACAATATGAAGTCTGCCATACCACTGTTTTCACAAGTGGAAAAAATTCAAGACAAGTCTTTTCAAGAGTGAACATCCCAACAGGGTCAGACTGTGGAATGCTCAGAGATTTTGCAAAAAACATCCACGAGCTAGATCTCAGACTCTACAGGCCTCAGTTAACACGTTAAATGTCAAGGTTCATGACAGTATAATGAGGAAAAGACTGAACAAGTATAGCTTGTTTGGAAGATCTGCGAGGATAAAACATCTTCTCTTTATAAAGAACATGACAGCATAGCTTAGGTTTGCAAAAGTGAATCTGAGCAAACCACAAGACTTATGGAACAATATCCTTTGGCTAGAGGAGGCTAAGGTGGAGACCATAACAGAAAGCACCACCTTTTAAGAAAACCAAACACAGCATATCAGGAAAAACACCTCATATCAACTGTCAAGCACGGGGGCGGTCAGCTTGCCTTGCAAAGTGCCACGTGACCTGGGCACCTTGAAGTCATTTTATCAACAATGAACTCCTCTTTTTTTAAAAAAGCTTTGTTTTCCGCATACCGTTTTTGCATTTTGCCCTACTTTTTGTTAAATAAATGACGACACAGTATAATATGTCATACTTTATAGTTCATCTGATGTTCTATTTAACTCATTTTAAGACCCGTTCAGGACTAGATTATTCTTATTACTTGTATGTAATAACTTATAGCCCTTGTTAACTAGTACCGACTTAGAGTTTTCCATTAGGTGGTAGTACCTGTACCAGGTACTTTTTTTAAAACCTATTCAGCCAGGGTTCCAACTGATCTGAGGCAATCCAAAGATGTGACATCAACAGACTAGCCACCGATTGCCTAGTCAGTGATATCACTTAATGAGGCGTGACAGCATCTCGTTTATGAAAATCAAACCAGACATTTTTGAAACCCCACAACACAAGAAAAGGCTAAAAAATAAAACAACACCATGGTCCCCGTGTCTGACAAAAAGCAATACACCAACCAGAATATATACCATCACTGTTGCTGTGGTATTCCTGTTGCATACAAATGTCATCGAGGGACTTTCAGCTAAAGGAAATTGACCAAAACAGAGTAGAGTCGAGTTGCATTGAGTCGATCTGAGTAAGTACTAGCGGAAAAGGTGTTTTTTGGATTAAACAACACCTGCACTATTTTTTATGTTTAACAATTTGTGCGCTTAACTAACTTTGTGATGCATGCTGTACTATTAGTGAATAGAATATGAATGCATGCTTACCTTACTAAGTTTGTCATCGCTAGGATCTCTGGGTCATTTTTGTATGGTTTGGCCTTGGGGGGGAAAAAAGGACTTATTTGCAGCTTAAGCATAAAACATTATTCATTCATTAACAATGCATACGAATGTTACATGCACAAATCTGTGACTGATCAGTATTTAAAAATTTAGCCTTGCCTCAGATCATGCATACAAACAAATGAATCTGATAACAATATTAGCAGTTCGCACATTTCATGAATGCTTCAGTAATTCTGCATGTGCACTTTTTTCGTGTAAAAACAGTTCAACTTACAAATTAATGAATAGAATCCACTGGATGTCTTTTCAAAATAACAACAACAACAAACCCTGCAAAAACTTATGGCAACCAGCTAATCTGTGTGTTGTTTATATTACTAGATACACTCTATCACCATTTACGGAAAGCAAGCTTACAAAAAATTATAAAACAACTAATTCCCACCTCTTGAGAGTCAAAGGGGTTAATTCCAGACTTCATAAGCATGTTTGCTAAGACCAGATACTTCAGGCATGTCGTCCTTCGTGGGCTTCCAGACTCGTCGTAGTTTTTAAAGGCCTCAAAGAAGTCTGTGTGAGCTTTCTCAAACTCACCCTCCCTCAGATGCATCTTCCCACCACACTCTGGCCAGGACCACAACAAAAACAAGAAAGCAAAAACCACAAGTTATGCAGCAAAAAGCTTGACAATATATAGTGTAGCAGTTGCACATTAAACTATGTAACTGCTCTGTGAGCTACACCTTCATACCTCTAATAACTCCCATTATGAGTGGATGAGGAATGGCAGATTTAATATGAAGGGATTGCTCATACAAGGCTTTCAATTTCTTGTTGTTTTTCTGTGCTGTGTACATTTGGATCTCCAGAGCATAGATCTCCAACAGCTGCGTGCCTTTCTTTAGGTCATCCTCGCCATCATCTGTCTGTAGTTCATAAAAAAAAGAAGCAACCATTTATTAAATAATTACTATTGTGAAATATACATACGCTTCTAACATACCAGCAGCTTCATGATAACAAAAGTAGTGAATTAAGACTTATTTGACCTCTTAATTAAAAAATGGATATTATCTCAGCCTGAAGTAACCAGGCAACCACATTGCATTTAATTAGATCTACAAGACAATGCTGTGATAAAACCAAAGACATATATTCCATATTCTGCAAAATAAAGATTAACAGAACAAATTACCTGACAGGACTGGTGTAGTTGTCTAAGGATCTTTTGCAGTTTCCCATATTCTTCTCTTTCCAAGTACAGTTTCCCCAACTGAATTAAAAAATAAAGTCTGAACATTTATTTTACTAGAGAATTATTTAAGACTACCTGGAATCAGCAGGAAATCGTTGTATACCTTTGTATTAGTTTTGAACCACAGTCTGTCATTTTTTGCATCCTTCAAAGCCTCCAGTGTGGTTTCATAGAATTCCTGTAGCAAGTCCATCTAGTGACAAGAGAAGTAGATTTTAGAAAACACTGAACACGGTAAACGCTTCAAGTCCCCAAAACATATGCATGTCAAACAGTCTATCCACACCTGTTTGGAGGTAGAGATGTAGTCCAGAATGGAGTTGATGGACTTCTCTGAGTAGTTTCTGGTAACAGCACTTCTTATGTACGTGAGAAGCTGCTTGTACCTGTTCATCATCTCTGGAAAGTTTGTCTACAGAGTTGAGAAACACATTAAACCACCTCTCAATAATTTGTGGGGTAAGTGTAAAAGACAATGGTGAAAGGTTTTACAAAGTATACCAGCTTAAAGTTGATTTTGATCATCTGTTTAAGTGCTTTGAACCCCCATTCTCCTTTCTCTCCTTCTAGTTCCAGCACCTGAACACACCAAAGTCAACATACGTTAGTAAATTCCATTTTTAAGTAACTTGAATAGAGAGCTACAGAGAAGAAATTATTGTTCTGGCGTATGACTCCACCTTCTGGAAACTGCTGAGCGCTGCTTTGGGATCATCTTCCTTCAAGGCTTTGGAGTTATAGTACTGGTTCTCCAAGTCCACATTTGGCTCTGAATTGCTGTCCTCTGAGTATTCCTAAGTTTAAGTATACAAGAATGTAAAAACTTAGATCGCAAAAGTCACTTCAAACGTATAAAACGCATGTTCACCACAAACTCTCAGCAAGTTAACGCAAAAACTAAGCATGCCAGACCGCCTGTGAAAATATTCTATTAATATTAACCATGAGCTAATGTTAGCTATTGTCATGCTTGCTAGCTAGCCAGTTGACTTGATTTTCCTGACTGCAGTTCAAATCCAAATGACAGCTGGATACGCTTTAAACTACGTGTTTAAAGTATATTAATATCAGTTAGCAGCATATCAGCCAAAACCAACAATGGATAGCCAGCTAGGAAGCTAACCTTATTCATTCGCTGTCAACTTGGTGCTAGCCAGCAGGCTAACTAAAGCGCTAACATTAGCTAGCATGTACTGTCGGGACTTGTGTCAGCGCTCAGCGGACAAACGTTAACAATATTCAAGCAAGCAGAATAATTTTATTTATAAATACCAGGTCGTAATCTTCTTCATCATCGCACATAAAATCATCTTCCATGTCAGACATCTTGCTGGTGTTCCTTGTTGTTATTCACAGACAGACTACTGTAGCCCGGCCTGTGCTGTGTTTTGCAGCAGTGAGGTGATGGGTCGGGGCGGTAAGACGCAGGGTACACTTCCGTCTATAGATGGCGCTGTTGGATCACGACTGATACGTGAGGTTTCACGTGGACGTCATAACGTGACATGACAGTAAGATAATTTTTATAACAATGCTTTTGACTTGTTGACTAGATTTACTGTTAGTGGAAGAAAAGTACATTTACTCAAGTACTATGGTTAAACTGAAGTGTTTTGATTTCAAAGGCAAACCTTGTCACTAAGAATATGAAATTTATTATTTTAGATTTAAAAAAATCGAATTGGCCTTTAAGCGCACTAACATTGTACTAATACTAATGTAGTATTTGAAAAAGTGTACTTTTTTCAAATAAGTACAATGTATAATGTACTTTTTTTCAGCTAGTTAACATCCACTTAAATTCTATCTGTGTTTGTTAGAGTTCAGTTAGCTCTGTGAATCAAGTTCACGGCAACAGGATTTCGTGACTCCTCAACACTCTTGGCTGCCACACAAAGAGCCTGTTGGCAGCATGTCTTCCCGCTTTAGCCTCTCTGTCTCACTCTGGGGGTCATTCCACATTGAACCATGTGAAAGATTTTATTTCTGAACTGATTTAGTTCAAGTTGCAAACATTTACGCAATCATCTTCCTGTGTCATCAAGTTATGTGTCATAAGTTTATTTAAAAAAAAAAATCCTGATGAGTGTGGGTGAAAAACTAAAGTCGATCATCCTGCGCAGTCAGGTTGGCCATAATATTTACAATGTCCAGACATGAATCACTAACATCAATACTAGAGGAAAGAAAGTTAAAGTCACAGACTGACTAAGTTTTAAAGTATCAAAAAGGTTCATATTTATACTCCATATGCAAATGTATGTGTATTAATGTGCCATAGTTGGGCACTATCCCCGGTCATTTATCATGGAAGGCAGTCATTGCATTTTCTATATAATGTAATTCTGCAGATTTTTAAATAGAAAGCAAAATATTCTAATTGGTATGGACATGTATGCATTTGACGCAATACAGTCTGGGTGCACCTCTTTATTGCATGCATGAAATGCGTCATTCCAGCATCAGTGGTGTGTGTTTCTTTTGTCTGTCATCATTTCATTAATTGCACTAGGTTAGCATCAACACAAAAGCTTCACAAATAAGCAGTGTTTCTCTGCACAAATCAACAATTCCAGAAAAGTTGTGGGTCTGAGACAAAAGACACATGGGTGCTAACATGCCCTGTTTTGTAATCACGTCACGCACACGCCTTCTCAAATTAGATGGCATCTTCACATACCTAAAGTGCAATGTTATGGCCACAGGCTAAGTAATGTTGTAACACAGTGACGGTCTCTAAAAACTGCATGACCCAGCTGTGGCGAGGACATGTTATAGTATTTGAAGGGCAAAGCTCATTCTACTACACTTCAAGGTCCAACTTAATGCCAAAGACTTTATTTATCTGATTGAGTCAGGCAGACGGTATAATAAACACAAGTTCATCATGATGTTTAACCTTTCCATGCAAATCTGCAAAGCTTATTCAGCAATCCAGAAGTGTGGTATTAAACCTTATAAACACACATAAGCATCCCTTCTTATTTCCAGTAATTGTTTAGGATTAATTGTTGAAATTAGTACAATGATATTATTCCCTTGGTATCAATGTATACACTACAGTTCATAAGCCGTTTAATTTTTTGATGCCAAAAAGTGTTTTATGTTGAGCCTAATAACCTTTGCAGAGTTAATTTAATCACATTCACGACAGTCTAGTAAACATTAGAAAAGTCTTTAATACATCTCCATCATGGCACATGACAGCAAACGCCTATGTACCTTTCTGTCTCTTTTACTCCCTCTCTCCTCCAGCAGGCTGCCTCTTTTATATACTTTTGCCAACAGAAGAGCCTAACACATTAAGCCATTGTTGTCCCTATGCCAACTCCCTTGTAGATGATTACTCACGTATTAAAACAAATGCACAAACAATCACACCCCAGCAGTATGCAGAGTTGCAAACCTTGTGCAGTCTACCCTTAGGCGATCATAGTGGCTCGTACTTTTAAACTCGAGCAAGATGCGTGACTAGCCTGCTTGTTTTTCTCTTTTTACTTTTTGGTAGATGTTTTCATTTTTACAAGGTATGTAGAAGCGTGTCTTAATTTTATGCAACGGCTTCCATCATTTGGGGGTGTTATTTCAAATCCAACTTCCAAAGAGCTGCAAAGTCACTGCAGCCAAGTCTACACACACACTCCTTATGCTTCACACGCTAACATAGTGTGTTATGTATTTGCTTTGTGTGGCCTATAGGAGATGGGTGAGTTTGAAAGTGTTGGGTTATATATATGTGGGAGTGTTATATAAATTTACAGAGGTTTCAAAAATACTATTCACTAATCACTTTATTCTGCGTTAGGTGAGTTCATGAAACAACACAAGATTTAAACTAAATATTTAAACTTCTGCTAATTAGAGTATTGGTAGTTTCAATCCTGGCTGCTCCAGTGTGTGTGCCAAAGTATTCTTGGGTCCTTGTTGCTCTCTGATGCATCCATTGGTGTGTGAATGTTAGTTAGAAAATGCATAGAAATAAGTTGCTTGTATCAACAGGTGAATGAGACATGTTGTATAAAGAGCTTTCAGTGCTCAAGCAGAAAAGCAAAATATAAGAACCAGTCCATTTAATATTGGCCTTTGTCATGTGTTGGCTGTGCTGAAGCAGGAAGTTGGACCCAAATGCAGGAATCAGGAGGCATGGTGTGAACTCAAAAACAGCTTTATTGCTGTGTTCACAAAATACAATTACTCAAAAAACTAGCAAACTCAGAGGAAGACATAGAAAACACAAAACAAGCACTCGAGCAGCATAAGGGCAGGTAAGATGACAACGTGACAAATAACAGAGGGAAACTGAGGACTGTTAGGGTTTTCTATGAGAGAGAAGACAAATATGCTTAAATGTTAAGTTTTCACAATTTATCATCAAAACGGTTAGAATTTCAAATTAGCTTTATATGGCTCCATGGACTTCCTCTCTCTGTCTCAGAGACAAAAGCTGCCACGCCCAGGTAGTATACACTTATTGTGGGTCACAGAAACTGAATGTTAACATCGGCTGAAAGAGGTGAGGGTGGCTTCAGGTCTGATAGCAGCTCATGTTTCTTCTTCTGCAGCTTTCTGGGCATCTCCTTATTTGGAGATCCTTTCTGCAGGCAACACTCATGTGACTTTTTGCAGGAAGTACAAATACTTCATTATTGTACTTAAGTAGAATTTTTTAACACTATTTTCTGTACTTCTACTTAAGTAAAGAATGTCTGTACTTTTGCCACCTGGAGATAGAATACACCAGGAGACCAAAATGAACTGCTTCAGGGAAATGAGACAGAGGGAAGCAAATTAAACATAACCCACAGAAGATGAGAGACCATCAAAATACAGCAGGAAGCATAAACACAGAGACAGAGACTGAGAAACACCAACTGACAAGATAAATACAAGGGAATTAACACAGGAGAAAGGGGGACACAGTGACAGGACAAGGAAGAGTACATGAAACATTATAAACATTAGCCAACTGTAGGAACTCTAGAAAATCCACAACAAACTTATAACACTGGGTCAACTGACCCAGGACTATGACGGAGCCCTGGACCCTCAGCCTCTGGTTCTGGTACAGGCTCTGGGTGCCCACGATACTTGAGCTCAGGTTCCGCCTCAGGTGATGGGTGTCCCTCTGGCTTAGGTGCAGAGGTAGGCCGGGTCCTGGCTGTCCTCACCCTAGGAACCAGGATGGGTGCAGGAACTGACTGAAATATATACTGACTGGCTGGAACCAGCCACCCCTACCCGAGGAACTGATGCAAGTGCAGGGACAGGCTGGGCCATCCTGCCCTCACCCTAGGAGCAGGGACGGATGGGGTGGCTTCAGGCGCAGCAAGAATCTTTAGGAGTTCAGGGTGTGGTGCATAAACATTCTCCGAAAGCGGCTGCTCTGGAACACAGCAAACAGTTTACGGAGGTGTTGGCTCAGCAGCATAATCAGTCTCTGCGGAGGTTAGTGTCCTTGCACAATAAACAGTCTCAGATTTAGCTGGCTGACTACCGCAACAAACAGTCTCCAAGTGGACAGTCTTATGAACACAAAAAATTTGTTCAGCATTGACCAGCTCAGAAACAGAAAATGAATCAAAACACTCAGACTCCATAACATACATAACATTCCATAGGCTCAGGAGACACCACATCATTGTTGAGTTACTCAGAAACCAACTCAGTATTATTGTTCTCAGGCCCTGGAGGTGAATGCATGGGCACAGACGTTGCTGACACAGAAACAAAGCACATCTATAATTCCTAGCAGAATATTTTTCCCGATACCCTGGCTGAGCAACAGAACACACAGCGACAGAAAACTCAGACTGGTTACCAGTTGACACAAAAGCAGAATAAACACAACTTCCCCCACAGAAAACTTGGACCTCTCCTTTGCCCACTTAGATACAGAAATGTCTAAATCTTTACCAAAATTTGCAGATTTACAGAATGAAAAGAAGCCTGATACCTCTGTGTAGCACTCTGCCGCCGTCCCCGACACGACACCCAAAACACACACACACACACACACAACGGGAAAGAGCTTTCCGGTCTCTGTCTCACTTTTTATTTATATGTTTATATGCACATACGTCCACATATAAGTCGGAGCTGTCCACTCCGTTCGGCTCCAGTCTGCCTGACACTCTCTCAGCCTCAAACAGACTGTCTCCTCCAGGCACCAGCAGCTACTAAAATGAGGAGAGCAAAGTAATCAGTCTGACCAGCATCAGCTGTTTCTGCGCTGACACTGTCCCCTGAACCTGCTGCTCCACACCAATCCTGCAGCTGGGCCCCAAACCACACCACGCCACACTCTGCCTCGCATGAGCTTCCAGAGGATCGGGCAGCATCAATGAAGTGGGATTGCAGGACGTTGACCAAACAGAGAGCTTCTGAAACTCAGAAACCCCATGAACAAGTCAAGTCAAGTGAATTTATTGTCATTTCAACCATGTGCAGTGGTACAGTACACAGTGAAGCTAGATGGCGTTCTTCCAAGACCATGGTGCTACATATTACAGACAATCAACACAGGACTACATAAATGGTAAATGGTAAATGGCTTGTATTTATATAGCGCTTTACTAGTCCCTAAGGACCCCAAAGCGCTTTACATATCCAGTCATCCACCCATTCACACACACACAAAGTTCAAGTGTGCAAAAACAGTGCAACACTAGACAGAACAGAATGATACAGACACAAGACAGTGCAGACACAGTGCAATAGAAAAGTGCAACAATGACAGTGGGTTGTGCAAAAAGTAACTTGATGTGTGAAATTGTGCATGTGTCAGTCCAGTCACTGAGTGTTGAGGAGTCTGATGGCTTGGGGGAAGAAACTGTTTTGCAGTCTGGCAGTCGGGGCCTGAATGCTCCGATACCTCTTGCCAGAAGGCACCAGGGTGAAGAGTGTGTGTGAGGGGTGTGTGGGGTCCACAATTCTGGTGGCTTTGCGGATGCAGCGGGTGCAATAATTGTCTGTGATGGAGGGAACAAAGGCTCCAATGATCTTTTCAGCTGCTCTCACTAGCCGCTCTAGGGTCTTGCGATCCGATACAGTGCACTTACCATATCAGACAGTGATGCAGCTGCTCAGGACACTCTCGATAGTCCTCTGTAGAAGGTGGTGAGAATGGGTGTTGGGAGGTGGGCATAGGATTCCAGCAGAATGAGCTATTAAGTCTCAGGTACAGAATTCTTTTTTCAGCCGATGAGAGCCCCTGTTCCTTGAACGGAAAGTGTGAGAATTCTGAACTAAAAGCTGGAATTCTGAGAACAAAGATAGAATTCTGAAATGAGCATACCGGTAAGTAAAATAAGAATTCTGAGGTAAAAGGGAGACATTCTACATTCTGTGAATAAAGTTAGAATTCTGAGAACAGAAATAGAATTCTGACAAGACTAAGCATTCTGATGAAAAAGTCAGAATTCTAAAAGGCAAAATCAAACAAGAAAGTGAAAATTTTGAGGTTAAACCCAGAATAGGATTATGAGAATGAGGTGAGAATTCAGAGATAGAAATGAGAATTCTGAGGTTTAACGGAAACTTCTGGGACTTGAACTAATTTAAATATAGAATGAAATTAAAAGTCAGAAAACTTATGAGGTAAAACTCAGAGTACAATTGTGAGAACAATTAGCCTCAAAATTTTTAGTTTTTTCTCTGAATTTTGCCTCTTGGAATTCTGAGGCAAAGATCTGTATTCTAGTGAGACAGTAAGCATTCCATCTTTGTTCTCAGAATTCTCACATTATTCTTGGAATGTTGCCACATAGAATTCTCATTTTTACCTCAAAACCCTGAATTCCATAATAGAATTCTTACCCGGTTTGTAGAATTATGGACTTTACCTCTGTCATGATCCTGGGTCATTTGACCCAGCGTTTTAAGTTTTAATATATTTTTATGTTAATGTTTTATGTTTAAGCTCGTTAGGTTATCTAAGCTCATTTCTATTATGCCTAGGTTGCCGTTAGAGCTCATTGTTTCTTAGACTCCCTTTGTGTTATCACCCCCTGTGTTTAAGTCTCCTTTGTCAGTTTGTCATGTTAAGTCTGCTTGTTTTAATCAGTCATGTTTCATGTCTGCGTCTCATTATGTTTCCTGTTTTATTGTGAAGAGTCTATTTCCATGTTCAGTGGGTCTAGTTTCACTTCCCCTGTGGCGTCATTATGTACATTCATATCAGCTGTTTCCCCATGTGTTTCCACTTCCCCTGATCACCTCCTGTGTGCATTTACGTTCCATGTTCATTGTATCTTTGTTTGGGTCCTCCATTCACACTACACACAGTCTGGTCAATTTGAACAATCTTTGGGAGCCAAAATGTAGAGAAAAAATTACTTAGTGCTTTTCTCAACATTTTGGCTTTTAATGTACATAATGGAATTGCTTCTGAGAATCTTGTCGCTGAACACATCACTCTGAGTATGTATTGGTGTCTGGATTTAGTAGACACAGTGGACCCATGAAATCCAATATTACTTTTTTAAATGGTTCCCCTGAAATAAGATGTAGCGGAGCATGTGGGATTTGTTTAGTAGGTTTCCCCACCAGCTGACATGTAGTGAGTGAATGTCAATATGCCACCACATCAGCCTTCAGCAAAGGCCAAAAGAAATTGTGCAACACCTGGTGATAAGTTTTGTTCACCCCGAGGTGTCCCGGGGGGGGGGGTAGTGACGGCAGATTTGAAACAGGGAGTCAGTGACAGGTCATTTTGCTGAGCAGTTATTAATGCATCCCTGTTTAACTTTAAGCTTAGCTCTTGCCATCAGTATTGTCACATCATTGCCACTTTTTATTCTACCACTCTTAGTGGTGGTAAACTTCTTCCCGTCTAACGTAGCCATGAATGTGTCAGCGACATCAATAACATCATCAAATTTGCGCGATTGCACACGAGTAATGGTACAAACACGGAACACACCTGATATAGGGGTGGCAGCACTAGTGACAGAGGTAACAGGCATTTCGATCACTTCAGGCGCGGGGAAAACTTTCCCACCAGCCAAATCATTTCACAGAATAAATGAAACCCCTTTAATCTGTAACTGGGAGCTTTAACATGCCCCGTTGTTACGGGCGAATGCAAATGCACCTTATGTAGTGGCACCCGAAGAATGCTCATCTTAATCCCCCATATCAACACATTTGAATCACAAGCAGTTTTATCTGACAATGGCAGTGCCTGTTATGTCCAACATAACAGGCACCTTATCCTTCTTCTCCCACGTCACAGAAACTAAACCTTTGGAAATGAACGGTTTGAAACGTGGCTCTATTTCAGCATCTAAATTCTAAATTCCATGAGTGGAAAGCATTTCGGGCAGAGAGATAGATTCTTTGCCAGGTCTTTGAATTATGGACTTTACCCCAGAATTTTCACTTTCCTGTCGGAATTTTTCCTCTTACAATTCGGAGGCAAAAATCAGTATTCTGATGAGACAGTAAGAATTCTATCTTTACTCTCAGAACTGTCAGATTGTTCTTGGAATGTTGACACATAGAATTGACAGAATAGAATTGTGAGAACCATGTGGCAATTCTCAAATGAACATTAGAATCTGAGATAAAAGTGAGAATTTCATAGGTTTTGAGAATTCTTTGGTAAAAGCTGGAAATCTGAGCACAAATTGAGAATACATTATTCTGATGAGACAGAGTGAACTCTAACAGGCAAGTTTCTGGCAGGAAAGTAAAAAAATCTGAGGTACAAACCAGAATTCTGAGAACACGGTGAGATGAAAATCAGAATTCCCAGATTAAAGTGAGAATTCCATGAGTCAAAATTCTGAGACTAAAGTAATGATTATGAGGAACAAAGTGATATATCTTGGATAAACCTGGAGTTCTGAGAACAAAGAATTCTGAGAATAAAAATCACTACAAAGATGCCTAAGAGGCAAAATTGTGACACGAAAATGAAAATTCTGAAGTTCTGAATTGACAAAGAGTTTACTATTTGATTTTCATAAATGTAAATATGTCAGAACATCCAGCTAAAGATTTCCTTACAGCACAGAGCATGGGAATATCCCACCCATCTTTACTGATGTGACTTCTCCCTGACAATGGGATGGCAGGGAAACAGCTCTTAGTTGCCCTGTTTTTATTATTCTGCTTTGTAAGAGAAAACAAAAAACAGATGTGACTCAAAAGCCAGTCCAGCTTTTAGGTCAAATCCAGGATGCAGAATGTAGGATGGGACTCTGTGAAATATCCATCAGCCCTCTGTCCTTTTCTGTCTCTCTTTACGTGTTACTTCATGTCTTCTCCCTCCCTTTTGGCACGCACATTTCTGTAGAAAGCTAGAAAATCAAATTAGAAGACTGTATGTTTCTACGTATCTCAGATGTCAGTCTGAGGTTATAGAGGTTATGGGTATTGGTGGTTTCCAACCTTATATTCATGCAAAGATACATGACCACATTCAGTCAAAGAGGCGTGACAGAGTTTTTACAGAGTGAGTCCACGACAATAAACTTACCTTCTGACATCATGGAGCTGACCTGCCAGAGTATTGAGATTTATGTATTTAGCTTTTAGCCAAGCACAGAAGAGCCGCAGCTGTTGAAAATTTCATAAAAAGTGTCAAAAGTTGAGTGATAAAACATTCGCTTGGATATAACTCCTGTCCTTAAAAGTCTTGCATGTGTTTTGAGCTTCCACACACTTAAGCATAAAGATTTCTGAAAGCTTTCATGTCTACTTTTTGTGCATTACTATGTTCTTATGGGTTTTTTCTATTACTGTAGAAAGTGCAAATACACTAAATCAAACAAAAGTAGGTACAAGTCTTTCTTCAATTCTGTTCTTTCTGTTATTTTTTTAATTAAAAAACTATCTTACAAGGTTTATAATGTTGTCTGTACTAAAGAATCTAGCAATGACTCTTTCCTTGTGGACTTAGGCTGTGAATGATGCACTTTCTGACATCAGTTTCAGTGCAGTTCTGATTGTGCTCACCTGTTTGTAATTCTGCAGTCTTTTCCATTTCAGGATGAATGCTTTAAATAAGACAAAGGGACACCAATTGTATAAGTAAATTGATTATAACGAGTGTCTCTCAGCTGTTGAATATCTGTAATGTGTGAAATATGTTTCAATTTGCATTTAATTGGTTGTGTTTGAACTACCAAATAGTTCACATACAACTGGAACTAATAGACTTAGGTTTAAGTCTATACTACATCGATACTAGTATTGCACCATTTTGCTTCTTGAGTAATTTCTTACACAAATCTTTGTACTACAAGGTTTCTGAGATAAAAATGTTTTAATTTTAATGTACTGCGATGGCTGCAGTTACAGCCACACAGTGGTAATATCAGTGTAGAGACTTAAACACAACACTGCATTCACATTTGTCTTTCTTTAAATATAGGGATTAATTTACAGGATAATAAATAATTGGTTTGGTTTAGAATTAATTCACATATTCACATGACACTGTATTCTAAAATAAGTGCGCACATTTTAGTTTACACTGTTATGATTTAATCTTTGTTTTCTGAGTTACCTTAGTTGTAGCAGCTCCAGTCCCCTGATTGAGGAGCCAATAGGTGGAAAAGAGGCGGAGCAAGCCTTGATGGAAAACTGCAAATTGGCTCATTCCATAACTCGGGACCATGGGTGGGGGATTGGATTTCATTATGTTAGTTTCAGTTAAGTTTTGTGTGTTTTACCCCTTTTTGTGTTTTTGTGGGCTGATCAGCCACTATTTAAGTTCCCCCTTTGTCTTGTTGGGTAGGTCAGTTTGTTTGGGTTATCAGTATTGTTTGTTAACTTTGAGTAGAATTCTGTTATTTTGACCTCTTTTATGGGCCCAAGATTTTGATTTTTTGTAAGATTTAACCAACTGTGTTTTGGGGTTAAATAAAAAAAAAACAACTTTTTTTGGACTTTAACCTGTGCCTGAGTTTCTTTCGCTGCTCGGTCATGTACAAAGAACTAAATTCACACACATTTTGTTGAAAAATAGCCACAAATTACTTCTGTTTAGTATAACGGAGATATATATTGGTCTGATAAACACTGTATGCATGGCGCAGAGCTCGCTGTGGCTTCATCTGTCTGCCCTGTTGTCACTCCAGCAGGCTCTTATGTCTGCCATGAAAGACTGTGTGCATCTCCTGGATTAGATAAAAGCCCATGCATCCACCCATTAGGATCAACTTTGTTTACCTCTCCGCTGAGTCGCCCAAATTGTGAGTTGAGACTGGTGGTCTACTACTGAGGAGGCAGTGAGATTTTCCACAATCAGTTTCAAACAGTAAGTTTCCATTACATGGAAAAGGGTCCTGGTCTTATCTACGTCTGAATGTCCTCAGGATTAAATGGCAACAAATTACAGTTCCGGGGAAGACATTTATGGAAGAGCAAACAGCCTTGATAATAGAGTGGATTGATGACCATTCATAGGTTCTAATGGTATTTATGTTTGGACAGTTCATATCTATGTTTGTGTACAGCTACTGCCTGTTAGTGCCCACTTGCTAGTTAGTACATTGTTGTTTTGATGTAAATAGTGTCAGCCGTGTTGCACAACCTCCCCAGAGATGGATGATCCACTATGATCTTCCATTTCCCAGACTTGATGAGATCACTGCTTACATAAGATAAGAACCAGCAGCAGAGGTGACACACATGGCTGTCAACACTGGAGCTGCTGCAGTGAATCAAGCAAATGTTAACTCAGAAATAATACCAGTCATCACAGACTACTGTTAATGGAGACATTTAACAGCAAGCAAAGCCACATCAAACTCTCATTTGTTTTTCTCTTATGCTTCTGTGAAGGCAGTGTGCATATAAGCTACCACAGATGACGGTGTGGTTAACAACAGCTAGGCAATCCAATAAGGTGGGAAATGATAAAGACAAATAGTAGTTCAGCATGGAGCCCTTTTCTTGGTGTGATACAAGCCCTGCTGACCCTGAAAAGCAGAGAAAAAGCCGAAAGTTTGCGCAAGGCTGGAGCTGTACTGAGTGTTAGGGGGTGGGCGTTAGGCTGGAGGTACTTTTTAGGATGTTATGGCCAGTGCTGCATCAGAGAATATTTTGCGTGCAGACATTTTTATGAACTTAGACTCAGTTGCCAAAATGTTTCATATTTATGAGCTCAAGATTCGTGCTAAATGCAATAAAACAAATGTCATTGTACATATCACGCTGTTTTATTGATTTAAATTGGGCATATGGCTCAGCTTTAGCCATGACTGGAGCAAAGGCTGGTCAGTGTTTCCCCTGATTGTAGACTCCGGTGCTTAACCTTACCCCAAGAGTAAACAGGTTTACTTGTGCATAGTATATAGCGCAATACAGTAAATCAATATCATTCACATAGTTGTCTACATGTAAACTGTCTATGTTAGGCTGAGGTCTGCTAACCACATATTTACACAGAAGCAACAGGCTATAGCAAAGCTATTGCTTTCAAACTATTATGGAAATGAATACATGTGACTGAACCTGTGAGGTTTCAGCCCGAGAAAGATAAATATGTTTCATTTCTTTGACTGTGTTTTCTTTTCTTTTCTTTTTCACTGTTAAGTTAAGTGACCCACTGAAAGAAGGGCCAAGAACCTCCGTGTGTAGCCTAATATAGAAATCCAGAGTTTTACAATCTGTAAAGAGTTAGGAGGCGGCGGAGAAGAGGGTTTACAAATGGTTCTGGGCACATTTCCTGCACAGGCGGGAATTCCATCCCACTTCACCAATCTGGAGATGTTTACTTGCAAAATGTGGAAGCATGATGCAGTGCTTATGTGTCAGTTTCAGAGTGTGCGTGCGCACAAGTGGGGGTGCGTGTGTGTGTGTGTGGTCAAAGGAGACCCTCAGCTCTCGTGACTCTGGCTGGGGATAGAAGCAGGGGGTGGGGAAGATGCTATCAGGCCCTGATTTCTGTGGTTTTGATGACATCCAGATAATAGCAGAAACACACACACACACACACACACACACACACACACACACACACACACAACAGATGCACAAGAACAAGCATCTCGTCTGCTTCGAGCTTGCCACCACTGGCCTCTCACGCACACTTACGCACACACACAGAAACACAGACGCATACACCAAAGCTTGAAAATTACAGCTTAGCATGCAAGCGCTGAGCAGATGGGTTGCCTAATGACTATTGTGTATAGTGCAGAGGGAGTGTGCTGCTTTCCCATTACACGTCCCCCTTACAACCCCAAAGCATAGGTCTGGCTTTCATTTAGTTTATGTCTGAACTGGCACTAGCATGACACATGCAAGTTGCAGGTGGTCAGGCTATGAAGAAAAAAATGAAAACATATTCTCTGCACTTGCTTTTTGCTTTTATCACTTGTCAAAGGTTTTTTTTTTAATATATGGCCAAAACAATATAGCACAGTATATTTTGTTTATTTTTATACCTGTTTGCTCTTTGCAGGATAATGTGATAAAAATCTAATATTGACTTTATAAAACAACAAGCCTCTGTGAAGATGAGGCTTTAAATGACATCAGTATGTTAGCGTGAGAGTCAGAGGTAGACTGCTAAGGATCTGTCGTGATTGCTATCAAGGGTTGATTACTCTAAGATGATCTCATTTAATGATCTAATATTTTAAAAGATATCGCCCTACTCTCGTTATTATGAGGAGATTGTTTCTTCTAAAAATCAACCTGGTCTCATTTCTTTTTCCCCTGAGTATGCGCGAATATTATCAAAATGTTTTTCAGAGAAGATCAGAGAATTTTACCAACTGAAACTGGAAACATTGTGAAATAATCTATTATCAGGGCTAAAACAAAGCGACAACATGAAATTTGCAGTGATTATGTTGAACTCTAAGATTTCCTTTTTGATTACAGTCTTGTGTTATAATAACAACCTTGTCCAAAAATATTCTGCTTTACTTTTTTTCCATGTCTTAGATATAAAAAGAAATATTATCAGAGCTAAAAGCTGTGCTAATATGATCAATTTGTTTGGATAATACATTTGGCCAGTCAAGGGTGCAGGATGTCACAATGGTGCCTTAGTGCTGTCACTTCACATGAAGAATACATATATATATATGTATATATATATATATATATATATATATATATATATATATATATATATATACATATATACATATAACATATATAACACACACACACACACACACACATACATATATATATGTATATATTTGTGTTTGGAAGAGCTCAGTTTCAGTCCTATCTTTCAGGAGAGTTTATATTTGAATGGACAGATACTAATGTTACAAGCGGGGCTGAGTGCAGCTACTGTGATGGCACTGCACAAATTGGAGTATTTAGAGAGAGCCTATGTCTCTGCCAGTGTATTAACTGTGTGCTGTGTAACTCTTAAAATGAATAAACACATAGCACTTCAGTCTTGTGTTCAGCCTGTAGAAACCATCCTATAGCTACTACACTGCTGCCAAATAAATGAATCTCAGTTTGCTCAGGTTTTTATTTATTATATTTTTTCCTCAAACAGTAATAAACTAATAATCACCTGATCTAACCACCCAGCCAAACAGCAGGCCAGAACTAGCCTTGCTAATCCACACAGAAAATGTGCTTCTCTAGGAAAATAGATTATAGCTGTGACAACGTGTTTTTTTTTTTATCATGATCACACTTTAGGTAAAATGACTGGAACACAGAAGTGATACTTTCTCAGAATGGATTTCTATAATTCATAATTATCATTTGTAACAACTGTGATCATTTTCATGTTATATTAAATTATAAAAAGCAAAGTGATTGAGCTGACTGACAAAGTTTCAGTGACACTGATCTGTTTGCCTCACACACCATTTATAATGCACATAAAAGGAGCAAACCAGACCTATATTTATGAATAGCACCTTTTAAAGGGCATCAGTCAGCAGCTTGCTCAGAGCTATATGACAGAGCGATTGAAGCTGCCTTTATGTGCCCAATTTTTCTTTATGCATGTTCAGTGGATGCGTGTGGAAGAGACAATGGGGGTGAAAGGTCTGTCTGCATCTTTGTCTATACCTAATCTCCTGTTGCACGCAAAAGGCGGTGTATAAGACAACCATGAAGGTAACTTCAGATGGACAAACAGCCGCTCTGAATTACATCACTTGGGGAGGATGCCTTTGTTTCTGTGAAACCAAACACATCCTCGTGAATGACATGGCAAGGTGCCTGTACTTGAGATGTCTTTGCAGGGAGGCGTGCCGATCATCTATTAGTCTCAATTTCTCCCCTTCTCGCACGATAGCTCATCCATGATACCTCCCTTAATTTTCCTCTCTCCCACCTCCAGCCTCAGCACTCGGTTTCTCAGCGAGGCACAGCTCTGTGATATCCTATACAGTCTGCACTTTTGACCAACTGTCCTGGATAATGGTTTTCAGATTCTTCAAGGTGGCCTGAATTAGTGCCAGAGCTGAAAATGGAAAGCAAACACAAGTCCACCACCCTCTGTTCCTACTTAGCTCCAATGTAAGCTGATTATTCAGGTTCTGTCATGCTTTTCCATGTGAGTCTCACATCCCTCAGTGACTGCACAGACAGAGCGTGAGTTTGTTTTTTTGTTTTTTACTGTCCACCTTTATGTAATGCAATCAGATATCAAGGCACAGCGAATTAGATTCCTGCAAAGGGACATGGCTCCAAAAACAAACATGCTTGTGAAACCTCAACATGTACAGTATGAGCCAGATATGTACGATGAGCTGCTGCAGGTTGTCTGTGAGTCAGTACACGTAATGCTCTCCACAGTCTCACACACATTAAACAAGCCCTCCTCACTTCCCACATGGCCTTGGTGTGTGGTTCCTCCTGACCACACAGCTATGTTTACTTTACCGGCCTCCCTTGTTCTAGTCTTACAATTGTTGTGGTTTTTTGATCTGCCCAACACTTCTTTAGCAATCCACAGTTTCTCCACAGTGTTACTACTGGACAACTACAAAAGTGAAATTAAATATTATAGTGTCGGGCTCGTATCTTTCATTGCTTTGGAATTTTCTATGTAAACTGGCAATGACTTAATAAGATCAATGACACATCGTTTCTGTGAGGTCCTGGTGGGCAGACAGTAGACGGATTATTTTCTATGAATTTATACTGTGTTTAATGTGTGATATGAAACTTTTATGGAATTACAGCCGATATGATATTAAAAAACAATCAGTGGGTGGCGATTGCATTTTTTTCTTTTGGTAATTTTTATGTTCTTTGCTGTTGTAAACTGACTGCAGAGACTAACTGGTTGCCCAGTGGTTGAGAAAGCAACAGTCTCAACTTCTGGTCAACCCATTTATGAATGCAACCAGACTATTGTTGTCAACAAGTTGTTATCAATCTGATTCAGCCTTGCTGATTCTCACAAACACATTCCATGTATTTGCCAACTTGACCCTGCTGAATCTTAGATTGATATCAGACTTCCTCCGTCTTATTGCCATTTTATCGCTTTCTTCACACAACAGGGAACTGACTGTGAGTGGTCACAGACCTGGTCGCAAAAACGACCTTTTATTAAAAAGGAGCAAAATGAGATACATACGTCTTTGGACTGTGGGAGGAAATTATTAACACACCATACATCATGACTGAGCTGACAGTGGCACTTGTAGTCACCAGAGCACGGTGGCCCTGAAAGGCCAAACCAAGATTTTCTAGGTAAGTGTGTTTTAATCTCATGATTCATATAATACTGATGATGGATTTTTAGCCTAATAGTTAGGCTAACAAATTCAACTCTTTTCTCAAAAAACCAATAGATCCTCCACTTCTTTTAAGTGTCTCCAAGCGCCAGTCTTAGCATATTTTGGTTCCTGCAACTGGTCCGTCGGGTTATTGTCTCCACAGAAACCCTACACTTGTGCTTTTTTTTCTATTTCTTTTTTCTTTTTTCCTATTTCCGTTGTGTTTTGTGTGCTTTTACAGGGTTTTTCTTATTGCTGGTGTTTTCTTAAGTTACAGTCCGTTTGGCCTCTTAGGGCCAGTGTACCAGAGAGTGGAGCGCTAATGCTAAAAGATAATGATAATATGGCACCATTAATTTAATACACTTTGTTCAGTGTGAGGATTTGGTGGTAAATGTGTGTTGCTGACACAATAAACAGTCTCAGTTATTTTCCACCTGTCAAGGTGATTTTACACATCCCGTCAACGTACACCAGCATACTATACTACGTGCATTATTTTGCTCTTCAAGCTTCCCTCTGCCCTTTTTAAAGAGGCCCTTTCAGAGCACTGTTTGCACTGTTTATGCAGATCACAACTGCACAACCACATACAGGGATATGGCAAGCCACACTGTCTGTTTCAAGCACACGCAAACCACTACAGTGAACTGGACTCAACAGCCAGCTTTCCTAAACCTTTGCAGATTGTTGAAACATCCCTGTAATCTTCTCTGCTGCGGCCCTTGAGCTACACTACTTTGTGGTACAGATGAGTGGTGTGACCACATATAAGTCACACAACAGAAACTATATTGATGACCTCTGAGACTCGTTTATGCATGCATTCCATGTTATGATAACGTATCGAGAGAGGAAACTGGGAAGTTTTCACTCCCCACAATGTGAAATAGTGTGTCAAATTTGTAAGTAAGGGGTTGGAGACAGAGTATGGGTCTGTTTGCTTGCACATAATTTGTTATTATGAAGTGCATTCTAACATAATCCTTATAAATATAATGTAAAAATCTGCAATTTTGTAAAAAACAAAACAAACAAAAACAGGAAAAAAGAGTGCACTGCATGGTTAAGTAAGTGGATTCCCTCTCTGCTTGCTTGCCACCCGTGTAATGTCTTTGTTGCAAAAATAGTTTCTCGTGTGATCCCCCCCCCCCCCCCCCCACACACACACCACATCGCCCCAAGCTCACTTCCCGACCACACAAACGCCACCCTACACCTCAGCTTACCCCAGCTACATAAGTGTGAGATGTGTGTTATAGTGATGAGAGCAGGGCAGGCGCTCCTGCAATCTTAGGAGGTGATGAGGCCAGTAAATCTCCACTGAGGGGTGGTCTCTAAGGCTGCCCCAGCCTTGGCAGGACCCCTGGGTCCAAATTGAAAGCAGACATGTTTGGAGTTCATTCTCTGAGTTACTACTGTTCAATTGTGATTTACAAGAGTGTGTGAGATATGGAAATCTCTCACGCAACTCAAGATATGGGCTGAGTAAAAGCACATTGTGAAACAGGCTCCCCTCCACCCTGTGGGAAGGACTAATCTGTAAACTCATGCTATCCCTCCATTTGGCCAAGACTGTTTATTCAGTTTTTTTCATCCTTTCAGCCAGTCATGTTCTCAAATTGGGACACAATCTCCTCTTTGGCTAATGGAAAAAGCATGCCAGCAAGAAGGGAAATTCAAGCTTTTCTAATAGGGGTGCAAGGTTGAAATTGTTATGGGGGGGTGGGTGGGGGATTCAGTGAAGGGGAGCAAAGCTAAACTAAAGTACTCTGAAAAATCTTCTCTCATAACCAATTCTTACACTAAGAAAACATTCAATCCAAGTCCAAGAGAGCATCTTGTGGATGTCTGCAGGCGACTGAAATGTTCTGGCCTGGACAGCGCAGAGTCTCACAGCAAGACCAAGAGGGCACTAATCAGGTTGGCAGAGGGCATGTTTGATGATGTGGAGAAAAGTGAGGAAGAAGATCAAGTAAAACAGTTTTATAAAGACATTGCTGTATACATCCAGAGACTAAGCAAAGGGGAGAGACAGTCAGAAAGGGAACCCCAAGGCGTAGAGTCTATGCAAAAGAAAGATCTTGAGGACACCACATGTGCTACTCCAACACATATTGCAGATTACTCACCCAGAGCCCGACCAGAGGCGATGCGAACTCTTCAAGAGGTAACACTGAAGAGGGAGTTTAAAATCTGTGGGCAGATTGGAGAGCATGGGCAGAAGGATAAGCTATCCTATGTCAGCCTGATTCGCCAGATTGAGAATCAGTGTTGGGGAGTAACGGAATACATGTACCGCCGTTACGTATTTAAAATACAAAATATGAGTAACTGTATTCCGTTACAGTTACCGTTTAAAAAGGTGGTATTCAGAATACAGTTACTTTGTTGAAATAAATGGATTACACTGCGGTACTTTCCTGTTTCATTTTGTCGCGGATCAGGACTGTTTGGGTTTTGTTTGACAGCTAGTTCTGTTGTTCCAGGCGGCAGCGTTATGGTTGCCATGGTTACAGGGCGACGCTCTCTCTCTCTCTCTCTGCGACTGTGTGTTTCCTGGGTGAGAGAGCGCCTTTTCGTTGTTGTTGTTGTTGTGCTAAGCTAACAGGCAGAATGCTACAAGCATAGCTCTAAAGAATGTAGCATCATGGGCAGTGTTGTCCGTGTTGCAGGGAGAATGGACTGCCATACACGTTATGGGTCTGTGAGCGCGAGGAGGGAGAAAAAGGGGAGTGGAAAGGTACGAGTTGTCATCGAGAAAAAACGGGAGCTGGAAGCATGCAAATATAATAATAACCACTTCAGCCAAGAAGAGTGCCTGACGAGCCCAGTTGTGAGTAAGCTATTAAGACTCGACTGTACACCGTGTTCGTGTTTTCCTCCGAAAACAATAAGTTCCGTTGGAGCAGTCTTTCAACGCCTCTCTCTGTCTCTCGCAAGAAAAGTTGACCCACACAACAAAGTAAAGCTATTTTTCGGCTACTAGCCGACAGGGACCCCGCCGTATTAGTCAGAGGTCCCTTTACTACAGTTCGGAGTCGCGGACCTTCAGTAATAGTAATAAATCACACAGCAATAGTACATTCACGTTGTTGTAAAAAGCATGATAATATATTAAGTAATCCAAAGTATTCAGAATACGTTACTGTCATTGAGTAACGTAACGGAATACGTTACAGAATACATTTTGGGGCATGTATTCTGTATTCTGTAATGGAATACATTTTAAAAGTAACCTTCCCAACACTGTTGAGAATGGAAGTGAAAAAGGGCACTCGGAGACTGAAATAGTGGAAGCAGTAATTAGGGCCATTAGTCCAGGAACGCCCCTAAGAGACATGTTGGAGATTAAACGTAGGTTAACACTTAGCAAACTGCTCACCATATTAAAGGGACACTATGACAGCCCCACTGAGCTTTACCATCAGCTCCTCAATATCTCCCAAGAGCCCAAAGAAACTGCCTTAAACTTTGTATTTCGTGCCATTGAACTTAAAGAGAAGTTGTTATGGAAAGCGGCAAATGAGGAGACAGATGAACTGTATAGCAGAGCCACCATTCAGCGCAAAGTCCTCCACTCCATTGCAACTGGGCTGCTCAGTGACTCTATCAAGTATCAGCTACTGTCCCACCTAAACAACATAACCATAACAGATGAAGAACTGATTGAGAAAGTCAATAAAGCTTCAAAGCTAGAGAATGAAAGATTGGAGAAACGGAAAAGGCCCACTGCAGCCAGGATTCCCAAGGTCCAAGAGGTCCAAACAGGATGCCAAACAGCCCTGACATCTGCTCAGAGCCCCTCAAAAACCAGAGAATCCCCCACTACAGTGCCCATGACAACAGTGAAAAATAAAGAGACTAAGTCAGACATGCAGCAGATTATAGAAGAACTACGTAAAGAGATGAAACAAATGTTTATGGCTGCTATGGAAACCAGTCACCGCATCATGGCACCAAAGCAATGAGAAAAAGGCTGTAAAAAGTGCAAAGAAGAGGGGAAAGGAGAGAACTGCCTGCACTGTTTTAAATGTGGGCGAGAGGGCCACTACTCCCGTGGATGCTGAGCACCGAGACTGTCATCGGGAAACGGGGAGGGACTACTGAGATGGGACCAGCAGTAGCCCAAAGCCCACGGTCCCATAACAAACAGCCAAGCCCACCAACATCCTCCAAAGAAACTGCAGCTAGTGTCCCATCAGCGGTAACTGAGGTTCACTATCTACCTCCTAAACAAAAGTCACGGTTAGTAAGCCTGGTGGGAAACAGATGTACTGTGAACTGTTTTATGGACAATCACCCAGCCAAGGTGTTATGGGATTCGGGGGCACAGTCCAGCATAGTAAATGAAAACTGCCGGCAAAACCACCTCGCCCACACAGTCGTCAGAACCAACAGAGACCAAAGTCATGGGACCCACCAGTGGATCTCCAGCATCTGGATGAAAATCAGCGAACGGCTGTGAGGAAGATGTTGCGAGAGGAATGTGAGGCATTTGCATATGACAGTGACGATGTTGGCTGCATGCCATCCCTGAGGATGCATATAAGCCTCCATGACACAAATCCTGTGAAAAAGACTTACATGTCCATCCCAAAACCCCTGCACAATGAAGTGAAAGAGTATTTGCAAGAACTCCTATAACAAAGGCTGGATCACGGTCCCCCTACTCATCACCTGTGGTGTGTGTCTGCAACAAAGACGGCACCCTCCGCCTTTGTTGTGACTTTAGGGAGCTCTATTGCAAGTCAGTCCCAGACCGCCATCCAATACCAAGGATCCAAGACATGTTGGATGCGCTGGGCGGGAGCTCCTGGTTTTCCGTGTTAGACCAGGGTAAGGCGTACCACCAGGGTTTCTTGGATGAAGAAAGCCGTCCCTTAACCGCCTTCATCACACCCTGGGGGCTCTATCAGTGGGTACGCATTCCCTTTGGTCTGAGCTCCGCACCCGCTGAGTTCCAGAGGAGCATGGAACACTGCATGGCAGGCCTCAGAGATACTATCTGCCTCCCACACCTGGACGACAACCTGGTGCAAAGCAGCAGCTTTGATGAACACTTGGAACATATCCGCCTTGTCCTCCAGCGTTACAGAGAGCATAGTGTTAAGCTGGTGTTAAAGAAATGTGAACTATTCAGGCGAAGTGTCAAGTTTCTGGGAAAGCTGGTAACAGGTGAAGGCTACACAATGGACCCGGCAGAGATTGCTTTAAAGGAAAAGACACCTGCAACTGTCGGAGAGGTACGTGAAATGCTTGGTTTCCTCTCTTATTACAGGCCATTCATCCCCAACTTCTCCCGTGTAGCCCTCCATCTTCTGAGAATTCTGCTCTAGTCTCAGCCGACAAGTCCAAAAAGGAGGTGAAGTAAAGTAAAGGGCACATACCATCACGGGCACCCATTGAGTGGACAACCTCCCACCAAGAGACATTGAACCAGCTTGTAGATGCACTTACAACACCCCCCATTCTCGGGTACCCCGACTTCACAGTGTCATGGTCTGGGTGGTTTTCCACAGCATCGGCTCCTCCCCACTGGGTGGAGTCTTTGTTGTTCCTCACCTGATGGCAATCATACCAGCAGTATTTATCACCTGCGCACTCAACTGGTCTTCGCCAGATTATCTGCCAACTTTAGTCAGTTCTCGGCCTCACGTCTGTTCCTTAGTGACTCATCGTGTATATTAACCTTATTTCCTCTGTTTTCTCATCAGCCTCTGAAACCCACCTACCAAGCTCTCCTGGATACAAGTTTGCAGCTGCCGGTAATCTCTCCCCTTTTTGGAACCGCCAGTCTCTCCTGCCTGCCTCCCTGCATTGCATGCAGCACCCACCTGGACCTCTCCTGCCTTTCCCCTCCACGCAACCCCCACCTGCAAGCTTGTAAGACAGCTCAGTGTATTATTCTCAGATTCACTCGCAGCTCTCTGTGGGATTCCCCTGACTGCTCTCTCCTCTGTTTCAGTGCCCAGGCCAGCCACAGTTTCCCCTGCCCAGTCCCTGCACCCAGTTATCCCTGCCATCTAGTCATAGTGATAGTCACAGTATTTTCTCTCGCCTCAGACGTCTAGTTTATGTTCCTTAATTCTAGTCTGAAATTTCTGTTAGCCTCTGAGCATTGTAAATAAAGACTCTTTTCGTTACACCGCACCTCTGGCCTCCAGGTTTGAAACTGCACTTGAGTTCATCCCATTTCCATGGGCCACTGTGCCATGACAGTATAATCTGGCCAGTATATGGACTCAGCGGATCAAATCCGGACTGCCAACTCGAAACAGGGTGCCATTCTTGGTACTCAGGAAGAAGCGCTCCAGTTTCTCCTGGCGAAGGTTAACTCACTCACTGACGAGCAGGTGAAGATGCAGTCCGTGGTTCAGACCTTTCAGTCCGCCACTGCCCCTGAACCCGAGCCCGTTCCTGGTATGTCGGCACAGGTACCCCTGCCACCGCCGCCTCAGCCCTCTGCGGATTCTGAGCCTCTGCAGACACCGATGTTCCGCGATGCCACCTCCCCGGAGCCGGAACCCTTTTCTGGCGACCGGGGGGGATGTAGCGGTTTCCTCCTTCAGTGCGAGCTAGCATTCGGTCGTTCACCCCGCTTGTTTGTTTCTGATACCGTGCGGATTTCTTATTTAGTCGGGAAACTGCGCGATCGCGCCCTTACGTGGGCGGAGGCTTATCTAGTTAGACATCCGTTATCGACTTGTCATTATGATGACTTTCTGAGAGAGTTTAAGAAAACTTTCGCTCACCCGACCTCTGAGTGCAGTTCAGCGCGGAGGCTGTTGCATCTTCGTCAGGGTCGGCGGAGCATTGCGGACTTCCTGATCGATTTCCGCATTGCCGCCACCGAGGCGGGCTGGTCTGATCGGGCTCTGCATGGGGTGTATTTGCCCTCTCTCAATGATGAGATGAAGGACCAGCTGGCCTCCCGGGATGAGCCAGCTAATTTTGAGGAGCTGGTTTCCCTCACACTTCGCATTGACAGCAGGTTGCGGGAGCGAGAGTAGGAGAGGGACTACAGCTCCCGTCGGTCCTTGTGGCGGTCATCTCCGGTCGTTCCTCCCCCGCCACCGCTTCCGGTTCAGCCGTCCACTCCCATTGCTGGCACTGGGGGTGGTGAACCGGAACCGGAACCCATGCAGATCGGGCGTTACCAGCTGACGGTGGAGGAGAGAGAGAGACGCCGCCGTTCACACTCTTGCTTTTATTGTGGCTCCTGTGAGCATTTGATTTCTTCCTGCCCTAAGAAGGGAAAAGAGACCGCCCGCCGGTAGGTCCGGGGGTACGGGTGGGCGGTACCAGGGTTAACGCTAAGCCCCGTTTTTTGCTTTCGGTGACACTCTTACTCGGTCAGGGAGCCCACGCCTCATCAGCGCTGATTGATTCAGGGGCCGAGCAGAGTTTAATTGACAGGGGATTCGCTGAACAGCTTCAGATCCCTCTTTTTGAGTTAAATCCGTCTATCCCAGTTAGGGCATTAAACGATCAAGTCTTTTCTTACATCACTCATCGCACCGCACTGGTTACTCTGATTACTTCCGGCAACCACATAGAAACACTGATCTTTTACACCTCACAATCCCCTGACACGTCCATAATTTTAGGTTTCCCATGGCTAAGGCATCATAACCCTCACCTGGATTGGGTGGGACAGAGGGTCGTGAGTTGGAGCCCATATTGTCACGCCAACTGTCTCGTCTCAGCTCCCCCACCAGGGGCCACCGAGCCCTCATGCAAGGAGAGCTTTACCCCTGACCTCTCTGCAGTTCCCCCCGAATATCATGATATATCAGAAGTTTTTAACAAAGATAAGGCACTGTCCCTACCACCCCATCGCCCTTACGATTGTGCCATTACCTTGTTTTCCGGCTCCACATTACCTTCCAGCCGCCTCTACAACTTGTCACGCCCTGAACGGGCTGCCATGGAAAAATACATCAGAGACTCACTGGCAGCTGGACTCATCAGACCATCAACTTCCCCCGTGGGAGCTGGCTTCTTCTTCGTGGGTAAGAAAGATGGCACACTCCGCCCATGCCTCGACTTTCGGCCTCTTAATGACATCACAGTTAAAAACAAATACCCATTACCACTCATCAGCTCCGCTTTTGAGCCCCTCCATGGGGCCACCATTTTTACCAAACTGGATCTCAGGAACGCATATCACCTAGTCAGAATCAGGGAGGGGGATGAGTGGAAAACTGCGTTTAACACACACTTAGGAAATTTCGAGTATTTAGTCATGCCGTTTGGCCTCACAAATGCGCCTGCAGTTTTTCAAACCCTAGTGAATGATGTCCTTAGGGATTTTTTGGATAGTTTTGTCTTCGTTTACCTCGATGACATCCTGGTTTTTTCCAAGGACCTCAAGGAACACAGAGTTCATGTCCGGGCCGTGCTCCAACGGTTGCTGGAGAACAAATTATTTGTCAAAGCCGAGAAATGCGAATTCCACTCACCATCTGTGTCATTTCTGGATTACATTCTTGCAGGGGGGCAGGTGAAGACAGATCCAGCTAAAGTGACGGCAGTAGCGGAGTGGCCACTACCAACCTCACGAAAACACTTACAAGGGTTTTTAGGCTTCGCGAACTTCTACCGCCGCTTCATCAGGAATTATAGTCAAGTAGTCACTCCCCTAACTCGTCTGACTTCCTCTAAGCTTCCTTACCGTTGGAGTCCGGAGGCCGACGCCGCCTTCTCCCGGTTGAAAGAACTGTTTACCTCTGCGCCGGTCTTAATCCATCCTGATCATAGTAAACCTTTCATCGTGGAAGTAGACGCGTCAGACGTTGGGGTCGGGGCGGTGTTGTCCCAGCGTTCAGGTCCATCCGCTAAGCTTCAGCCCTGCGCCTTTTTCTCCCTGCCGCCTCTCACCCGCGGAGAGGAATTATGATGTTGGAGACAGGGAGTTGCTTGCTGTAAAGCTGGCGCTGGAGGAATGGCGGCATTTACTTGAGGGAGCAGAGCATCCATTCATTATTTGGACTGATCATAAAAACCTAACCTATTTATGCACAGCCAAAAGGCTCAACTCGCGCCAAGCTCGATGGTCCCTATTCTTTACTCGATTTAACTTTTCCATCTCTTACCGACCAGGCACCCGCAACATCAAGCCGGATGCTCTGTCCCGCCAGTTCGACCCTGTGTGTGACCCGTCTGATGCACCCACCATCTTGCCGGCAGGAGTCAGGATCGGTTCTGTCACCTGGGAAGTGGAGGAGGACATCCGCCATGCGCTGGAGACTGAGCAAGACCCCAGCACGGGCCCCCCAAACCGACGCTATGTCCCCACCGTGGCTCACCCTAAGGTGATTGATTGGGTCCACAAGGGCAAATTTGCTTGCCATCCGGGTGGGGGGAGAACCGGCTCACTCATTAAGAGGTATTTCTGGTGGGAGACTATTGATAAGGACGTCAAAGAATATGTAGCTGCCTGTCCTGTCTGCGCACGTAACAAATCAAACTCACTACGCCCAGCCAGACTTTTACAACCCCTCACTATACCTCATCGCCCCTGGTCTCACATCGCGTTGGATTTTGTCACTGGCCTTCCCGTCTCCTCAGGTAAAACCACAATTCTCACAGTAGTAGATAGATTCTCCAAAGCTGCACACTTCATTGCCCTAAACAAACTTCCCACCGCAACGGAGACAGCCAAGATTGTAACTGAGCAGGTCTTCAGACTCCACGGCATACCTTTGGAGATCGTTTCAGATAGGGGACCTCAGTTCATTTCGCGAGTGTGGAGGTCGTTTTGCACCACTCTCGGAGCGAAACCTTGTTTGAGCTCAGGATTTCATCCACAGACGAATGGACAGGCCGAACGGCTCAACCAGGAACTGGAGGCCACCCTCCGTTGTATCGCTGCCTCTAACCCCGCCTCATGGTCCTCATTGCTGCCGTGGGCGGAATATGCTCACAATTCACTTACGTCTTCTGCTACTGGACTCTCGCCTTTCGAGGCCTCCATAGGTTACCAGCCGCCTCTCTTCCCCGACCAGGAAACTGACCTCGAAGTCCCCTCGGTCCAACACCATCTCCGACGTTGTCAGCGAGTGTGGAGGTTGACCCGCCGGACGTTGTGCCGGTCCGCTGCTCGCCAGCGCCGGTACGCAGACCGTCGCCGCAGAGCTGCCCCTGCCTACTCCCCTGGGCAGAAGGTGTGGTTGTCTGCTAAGGACGTTCCCCTCAAGGTGACGTCTCGTAAGCTGGCCCCGTGTTTCATTGGACCCTTCGAGGTGGAGCGGGTCCTCAGCCCTTCGGCACTGCGGTTGAAGCTGCCTTCCTCGCTGCGCATTCACCCGACCTTCCACGTCTCCCAGGTCAAACCAGTGGTCGTGAGTCCATTGTGCCCTCCTTCCAATCCCCCTCCTCCTGCCCGGCTCGTTGATGGGCATCCTGCCTTCGCGGTCCGGCGCATTCTGGACGTCCGCCGGCGGGGGCGGGTCCGGCAGTTCTTGGTGGACTGGGAGGGTTATGGGCCTGAGGAGCGGTCCTGGGTGTCCCGTTTCTTGGTTTTAGATCCTGCTTTGCTTTCTGCTTTTTACAGGGCTCGGCGCGGGCCGCGGGTGGATCGGTCGCTGGGGGTCGACCCTTGATGGGGGGGTGGTGTCATGGTCTGGGTGGTTTTCCACAGCATCGGCTCCTCCCCACTGGGTGAAGTCTTTGTTGTTCCTCACCTGATGGCAATCATACCAGCAGTATTTATCACCTGTGCACTCAACTGGTCTTCGCCAGATTATCTGCCAACTTTAGTCAGTTCTCGGCCTCACGTCTGTTCCTTGGTGACTCATTGTGTATATTAACCTTATTTCCTCTGTTTTCTTGTCAGCCTCTGAAACCCACCTACCAAGCTCTCCTGGATACAAGTTTGCAGCTGCCGGTAATCTCTCCCCTTTTTGGAACTGCCAGTCTCTCCTGCCTGCCTCCCTGCATTGCACGCAGCACCCACCTGGACCTCTCCTGCCTTCCCCCTCCACGCAACCCCCACCTGCAAGCTTGTAAGACAGCTCAGTGTATTATTCTCAGATTCACTCGCAGCTCTCTGTGGGATTCCCCTGACTGCTCTCTCCTCTGTTTCAGTGCCCAGGCCAGCCACAGTTTCCCCTGCCCAGTCCCTGCACCCAGTTATCCCTGCCATCTAGTCATAGTCATAGTCACAGTATTTTCTCTCGCCTCAGACGTCTAGTTTATGTTCCTCAATTCTAGTCTGAAATTTCTGTTAGCCTCTGAGCATTGTAAATAAAGACTCTTTTCGTTACACCACACCTCTGGCCTCCGGGTTTGAAACTGTACTTGAGTCCATCCCATTTCCACGGGCCACTGTGCCATGACACACAGAGCCTTTTGTGTTACATTGTGATGCATCACAGGTTGGGCTAGGTGCTGTTTTGTATCAGCGGCAGCAAGGCAAGATGAGAGTCATAACATATGGCTCCCGCACCCTGAGTCCAGCAGAGAAAAAGTACCACCTACACTCTGGCAAATTAGAGCTTTTGGCTATGAAGTGGGTGATTTGTGAACGTCCGGGATTATCTGTACCATGCCCCATCGTTCGTGGTGTACACTGATAATATCCCACTAACATATGTGCTCACTACTGCAAAGCTTAACGCCACAGGTCACAGATGGGTCGCGGAGCTGGCCAGCTACAACTTCATCATCCGCTACCGTCCAGGCCAAGACCAACGCAGATGCTGATGGGCTGTTGTGAATGCCGCTGGACATTGACAGCTACATGAAGAGCTGTACAGCTGAAGTTGGACAGGAAGCCATAAGCACATCAATGGAGTCTGTAACGGTCGAGGAGAGAGACCCTTGCCAAGGCATTGGAGTTATCCAGGTGAGTGCTCTGAAGTTAATCAAAGATTCTGACACTACTCGGTCTTTTACACCAGACCAGATTCGCAGAGCCCAGGAAGCAGATGAAGTTCTGGCAAGAGTGCTCTGGTATAAGTCGCTGGGTAGAAGACCGAGTAGAACTGAGGTGAAGTCAGAGCATCCTGCAGTAGTTGGTCCCTAAAGCCTATCGTCCCCTGGTTTTTAAAGAACTCCACCAAGACGTGGGCCACTTAGGGGTGGAAAGGACGCTCGACCTAGTTCGAGACAGGTTCTACTGGCTGCAGATGGCAAAGGAGGTTGAACACTTTGTTACAGAAGAATGTGAGTGTCTTAAGAAGAAGAAACCAAGTAAGCAGACCCGTGCACCTCTGTCCCCGATCCAGTCCACTTATCCATTCCAGCTGGTGTCCATAGACTTCCTTCACCTGGAAAAGTGTAAGCAGGGCTACGAGTATATACTTGTTGTCATGGATCACTTCACGAGGTTTACCCAAGCATATGCAACGAAGAACAAAGCAGCTAAAACAGTCGCTGGCAAGCTCTTCGATGACTTTGAACTCAAGTTCAGGCTTCCCGACCAGACTACACCACGACATGGGCAAGGAGTTTGAAAACAAACTCATGGCAAGATTGAAAGAACTCTCTGGTATCCAGGGCTCCCACACGACACCCTACCACCCGCAGGGTAACGGACAGGTGAAGAGATTCAACCGCACCCTGCTGTCCAAGTTGCGGACCCTGGAGGACAAGGAGAAGGATAATTGGAATGAGTCGGTAGCTAAAGTCGTCCACGCGTACAACTGTACGAAGAATGAGGCTACGCCCCATATTACCTCATCTTCGGACGTTCCCCACGCCTGCCCATCGACTTGCTCTTTGACCTGAAAAGGGATGAAGCTCATGTGGACTATGATGAATATGTTAGCTGCTGGAAAAAGAGAATGCAGGAGGCGTACACAGTGGCTTCTCAAACTGCTACCAAGGAAGCTGCTCGAGGCAAAGCATAGTACGACAAGAAAGTTAAAGGGAGAGATCTTCAGCCTGGGGATAGAGTGCTCCTCCGAAATCTCACTCCTCGAGGTGGACCCACAAAGATCCAATCCTTTTGGGAGAACCAAGTCTAAAAAGTGAAGGAGAGGAAAGCAGATGACAGTCCAGTGTATCTGATCCACCCTGAAAATGGCCAAGGCAGAGATAAAGTGGTGCACAGAAATCTCCTACTGCCCTGTGACTTCCTACCACTTGAGAAGCCATCAACACAGACTGTTCAGCCCCAAAAAGACTCTCCAACAAAAAGTTCAGACCTCCATGTGGACAGCTGCAGCCAGGGAATGGCGACATATCAGATGATGACGACAGTGGCACCTACCAGTGGTACCTTAGGCCGGTTCCAGGGAGACGACAGAGGCAGACTCCGCTTAACCCTTTGGCAGAGTCCTTCCAACCTCATCTTAGTCTCCACTGTCAAGAATAGGATGTGCCACTACAGAGCGAAGAGGATTTGCCACTACAGAGCGAAGAGGATTTGCCACTACAAAGTGAAGAGACTGTGCCTGGGCAGATCCAAGGCCCTGACCCTGACATTGACAGGCCACTGAGTGGTGATGCTATGACTGACATTCTAGCTGCAACTGGTGGTGAGACTGACTCTGTGAGGCAACGACCTCAAAGACAAAGACAGCAACCAACTGTACTGAGCTATGACACTTTAGGTCAGCCAACTTTGGTTCAGAGAAACTATACAGTGACTACTGCTCAAGTTATTGACTGTAATGGCTTCTGGAGACCATGGGCTGTGGGAGTGTGTTAAAGCTATGGTTGAATGGATGATGCACACAGAAATGTCAGGAGACATTTCATTTTGTGGGGGAGAGTGTGGCACTATGTTAAAGACAGAGACATGAAAATAGTAGCCCCCTATTTTATTTTATACTCAGAGACACTTTCTTTTAGTAAGGCCACTGCAATGTCAGTTTACAGAGGGCGCTCAGTCTCGTACGCATCGGTAGCTGACGCTACACTAGAAGAAGTAGTATCAGCGGTGAAGAGGCAGCCTACGGCCTGCGCGTCGAAGAGAACCGATTGTTATATTTTTCTGTTTTTACAGGTAAGCTGGGTGGTTGATAATATAAAACAGAGGTTCTAAACGTGACAGACAGCAGTGGCGATTAATGATAAATGTCTTGTTTGTGCCGAATGTTAAGCTAGAGAGCTAATTTCCAAGTTGGTCCAGTTGTTAGCCTGTGCCGATCCAAGTGTTAGACTGTACCAAAACTCTGTGAGCTCGGTGCAGGTATTTTTGGGTTAAAGCCACAAGATATATATTTTGCACAATAAGAGAAAATGTGAATTGCTTTATGTTTAGTTCATGAAGAGTGAATGCTGTAGAAATATGTTAAGAAAAACATTTATTTGAAAGAGATCTAGTTTAATAAATACACTTAAGAAGACAGGTTCATAAATAGATTAAAACAGTAGTGAAAACAATATAAAACACTAATCAGAGTTCACTATGTTATTCATTATTTACGATTTACACCTACAGGCCAGTGGACACTCTTTCAAGGATGAGGATGTACACATCTTGGACAGGGAGGAACGCTGGTTTGAGCGCAGAGTCAAGGAGGCCATTTACGTGAAAAGGGAAAGACCATCTCTGAATCGAGGAGGGGGCCTAAGGGTACATCTTTCGCCATCTTACAATGCTGTGATTGCAGCCATTCCTCAACTCTCTGTGAATGGTACTCATGGCCATTGATCAGTGGGTTTTGGTCAGTGGTTGTTGATCAATGGTCATAAGAATTTGCATAATTAAGATTAAGGAACTGACCTCCCAGCCCATTGTTCCTTCAGTGGGCTGGTTTCAGACATTATGCAAATGTACTGTTTATAAGATTGGGGAAAACTGCAGTCAGCTGAGACTGAAGAAGTCACTTGGATGAGTGACGAAACGTTTCTCCCACAAAACGCTACGTCCAGATGAACAGAACCAACTTTTGGAGATTTACTTTCCTGGATGATTGAGAATGCATCAAGATGTTTGTTTGTTTGTTTGTTTTTTCCTGCTTTTTGGTTTTGACTTTCTTTTTGTTGTCTTTATTGTCTGTGTTCCCGCTGTTTGTGAATGTGTAAAAAAATTTTGAAACTTGCATAAATAAATACTTTAAAAAACTTGACTTTATCTGAGTATTAGGTGCAGTTTGTATGAAAAATTGGAAGAAAGCAGCATCTGAAAAGTTCATTTGCTTTATATTTTTTTTAAGTTTTGCTAAAAAACATTAATTGTTTTCAGTATGGATGCTTTGTTACTAAGCAGAATGGCGGCTTAGAAAATGTTTCAACTGCGTTTTTTACGACTGATTTCCTACAACAGATGTCACAAGTAAACAGAAACATATGTCACCCTTGTAGGTTTCTCAGTTTTGTTTTGTTCACACAGACAACAGCAACACACCTTTGGTTATACACCAGGCCACTTCAGAACATAACTGTTCACAAAAGTTATTTCCTCTGGCCGATTGCCTGGCCTTTTGCATGCGTGCAACCTCACATGGGTCTTTGTAGGGTACACAAACACACATCTACAAACACAACACGCACCAGCCTTTCTTCTCCTAGACAACACCTGCTTTCCACACGAATAACTCATGTTGATCCAGCGCTTCTCCCCTCATGGCAAGTCTCAACTTCTCAGGTGATGGTGGACTTAAATGAAACACTAAGAAACACTGACCTCTAACCTTTCTAGAAAAAGTTCAGGCAATAACCATTAGCATTCATTGCAAGGTCAAAGTCAAAAAATAAAAAGAAGTAGATGTGAATATAAATAACAGGAATAGAGGAAAAGCCAGTTCAGTGCCATAAAATGGTTTATCACCTAAACACGTAGCAAACCCAAGGCACGTCAGGCTTGAGGCAGAGAGAGAAACTTCCTGGCAAGTTCACTCCATCAGGAATTCATAGGGCAATGTGTTTGTTCTACATCCAATATCAGCTCCTGTTCTCCAGCTCTGCTGTGCTTCTCACACCTCCAACATTAAAAAGACATCCATCCTCAGACAAAGAGGGAATGGAAGAGGCACTGTTATCATAAACCCACAGACAGCAGTGCTTTACTTGTCAAAAATGAAACCACATGGATACGTCACATGAAAATAGACAAGCCTCACACGCACAGACATGCACACACAGGTTCACTTGCATCACTCTGAACAGATGGTCTGGTTAGACAAATATCCACGAGGGATGACTAGCTTGCAAACAAACGTGTCGATACCACAGAGGTTGTGTTTAGTGCTGAAAGCAATAGATGTAAACTCGATAAAAATATATTTGTTTCCCTCCGTGTTTTGAGAAATTCTTGCATGTAAACTCCTAGTTGTGTGTTTGTGAGTGTGCATGTGTGCAAGCATTCGTGGATCCATGAACTTGTGAGCCTTTTGTAATGAGGGTTATGAAAATAAAACACAAAATACTGACTCTCATTAACTTCTGTCATAACACATGACACAGACATTCCTCTCAGAAGCCAATGAACAGTTGAGTGACTCAGTGTTTTGGTTATGGCCCCACTAAAGCCGGTAGCTATGAGAAGATTAAGGAGGACTTCAGATGGATCCAAAACAAGCTCTGCTACAGAAGGAATTTGATTTGGCCTTTCACTCAAGGGAGACTAATTCTGATCATAAGCCCTTTTTGTCTGCTTTTTATTTTCACTAATTACCAAGGCTAATACAAAAGTGACAGAGAGTTGATTAGTGCCCGTGAGCCTTGATTGGTGCCTGTGAGTCTTGTGGGCAGCTGAAGGTGTCCTCATTTTACTGCCTCCCTTGCTGGCCTCTCCAGCTGTCTCCAAATCAAACTATAACTCATGTGCTCCACACATGTGATTCACTTACTATTATTATTTTTTATTTAGAGGATTTGACTTTTCTCTTTTTTAATGATTGCACACACATTTAGTATTTTAATTAAAAAACAGTGAACACTGCATTGGCAGAAGATGAACCAATTTATGTCACATTTTACAGTAACAACTCTGCAGTAAATATATTTAATTTACTGTAGAGTATAGTTAATGTTCTGCAGTAAAGCAAATCTGCAGTAAAGATCGGGTTTTAATGATACTGTAGCTACAATCAAATATTTATACCCTACTTGTGGTAATGAGCTAACAACGGTCATTCTGTAGTTTTGTTTGGCATATAATCCATTACATACAACAGTATCATTTTAGCAACTACAACTACTGTCTGTGTAGGTTCTCACTCATCCAGGTCAAAGTACGTCTTTCATTTCTTCTCCTAGAACTTCTGCTAGAACTGAAGAAGCTTCTTTGATGAGAATTAAAACATCTTCAAACACTTAAAGAAGTCCATTCTTTTCAAGGTCTTGAAACAACATTTACTATTGTCTGTGAAGGTTTTCAGTCATCCAGGTCATTGTGGTCTAAGGAGCTTGGAAAGAAAAACGTCTGGACTTCTTTAAGACATTTCACCTCTCATCCGCAAAGCTTCTTCAGTTTTAAGAGCTACTGGTGGAGAGTCCCTATGGGAGTGTCCCCAAGAGGGTCATGGGCCCCCTATTGATCCTCTACCTAATCACACGAGCCAGGGTGTGAAAATGGGTGTAGGTCACAATCAGCCAAGGTTTCAGGTGAAGCTATTGTGAAACCTAGCCCCACCTATCATGTGATTTACTGAGGTCAAATGGCCCAGGATGTGAGTGGGCATTAAGGCGTCTGCGAGGGGTTTCAAAACTTGATTATAGATGGCTTATGACTGTCTGCCATCAAAGATGACCATTCACAGTGGACATAGATGGCTTCTTTCACTTCTCTTTCAAACCATCTGTCATCTCTGTCCTGTCCTAAACTATTTACTATTACTACTTGCCATCCATGCTCTCTATAGGTCTCTCTTCTTTGGCTGTTTTTCACTCCTTTTCAGTCCAGTCTAAAGAACTGTTAGCCAAAAACCTGGCATGTCTCAGCATGGTGTGAGAACAACATAACGTAAGTATTTTTTTTTATTTCACCCCTAGTCATAAACAGAAATATTTTTATTATGCTCAGTAAGTAGGGGTGAAAGAAAAGATATGACAGCAAGTCATGAGAGAGGGTTATTAAAATAATTTAAAAAGCCCCATGGTCAGGCTATGACTTGGTCTTTGAATATGTCATGGAATTTGCCCTTGAACATTTTAGAGTTTGTTTGTTTGCTTGTTTTAGTTTTTTTTTTTCAATGAAGAATTTACTTAAGCAATAAAATTACAGTGCATTTTAAAATATATTTAAAGAAGATGAACCCCAGAAATTTGGTCAAAAATCATGCCAACATCTGACAGAGGACCGGAGAATTGATCCAAGTCCTTTCAAGCTCATTAGAATAAGATAAGATAAGATAAGATAAGATAAGATAAGATAAGATAAGATAAAGCAAAGTAGACAGGGCAGGAATAAAGAAGAAATAAGGAATAAAGAAATAGATTCAGCATACCTAAGAAAAACAATAATATGCAAAAAAATAGTATACACTATACAAACTAGAAGAAATATCATCTAGATAATTTAGATATAATTATATCTACATATATGTGTAAGCATGTGTGTGTATATATGATACAATAGTACAGAATGTTAGTACCAGCAGAATGGAATATTTCACAGTGCAGTGGTTGGATGTTAAGAGCAGCAGGTATTAAATATTGCAACCTAAACTATGTACAGACCCCAGTGTGCACACATGTGGTGTGTTTTCACATGTGTACATTACTGCTGTTGTACATTGTTGAGTCTGACAGCAGCTGAAATCGCTCCTTCCCACATTTTGGGTGCAGCAGCCTGTCACTGAAGGAGCTGCACAGTGCTGCAGGGTGACCTGCATGAGGTGGAAGGTGTTATCTAACAGTGATGACAGCTTATCCATCATTTTCCTGTCACTGACTAACTCCACTATGTTAAGAGGGCGTCCCAGAACAGAGCTGGCCTTCTTGATCAGCCTGTTCAGCTTCTTCCTGTCCCCAGTGCAGATACTGTTTTGTATTGTTAGTCCAGTCCAGTTTATTGATCAGGTGAACACCCAGGTACTTAAATGAGTCCACTATCTCAATGTCCATTCCCTGGATGTTCACCGGTATAGGTGGAGGATGTTTCAAAGTCCACCACCAGCTCCTTGGTTTTCCCACTGTTGATCTGGAGGTGATTCTGCAGGCACCACCCGACGAAGTCCTCAGTCAGTTCTCTGACTAACTCTAACCCTGGCATCCCCATTGGCGATGAGGCCAACAATTGCTGAGTTGTCAGAGAACTTTGGAAGCAGTTAGCAGATTTACAGGAGAAATCTATGGTGTTTATGGTGAATAGAAATGGAGCCCGGTCTGTTCCCTATGTGGGGCCTGTACTGCAGATGACCCTGTCAGACACACAGCTCTGGATCCTCATATACTGAGGGCAGTTGGTAAGATAGTCTAGGATCCATGTGGTGAGGTGATTGCCAACACCTGTGTACTCCAACTTGTCTCTCAGGATTGTGGGTATGAATTTCACAAGCTCGGTTTTTGCCTTTTTATGCTATATTTCTATACGTGTTTATACATGTTTCAAAAAAATCCCTTGCACATGTTTCCCATTTTACAGCAAAATGTAAGGAAATGAGGGTTGGCTCAAGTCTTTTGTATAACTGTCCAGTAAAAATACTGATTAATATACAGGTAGAGATTAATGACAACACCAGTATTGCATGATTGTATGACACTGTCTATGGGCCAAGTCTCAGGAACACACTATCCAAATAACTTTGCCCTGTATTGCAAGTTAAATGTTAAAAACAGTTATCAGTCCACCTAATTCCAGTCAACCAAGAGGGGAAACACACAACACTGTATAGGTTACAGATAAGAGTCAGGCGAACCCTGGTGAACGAGCACTATAAAAAGAACACTGTAAGAGGTCTATCCCACCAAGGCACCAGTACACCAACCCTGATTCTTGCCAGGTCTATTACGTGCACTGTTTAAGGGAAGCTCTAAGCATGTGATTGTTTTCATAAAGTTAATATGCGTGGTGTATTTGAACCTCGCGTGTTATTATCACTGCACCCTGCTGTTTGAAACCCCTCACATACATTTTATAATGAGGCTAACATATAAAGCACTTTACCTAAATCAGCCGTGGCATTTTATTATCACATTTATCCTGTTTTAAAAGCAGGCTGTGTAAGGGTATTAGCACTTTATTATTATTGTAAAGCAACCTACACAACCATCCAGATACATGGTAAAGAACCATAGTAATGGCCATGAGGTGAGGAAAAGAGGACAGCTAGAGTAAAGCAGAGGTTCTGATTAATAATGAAACATCATGTGGAAGCATTTTGTGTCAAAGAGGAAAGCAACTGTAGTTCTTAAAATGGTCGTGACAGCAATTTTTTAGAGTACACACAGTTATCTGACATCTTAATTCAGATAATTATTTAATTAGGGTGCTCCACTGATAACACATGACTGCTGGTAGTAATTATCATCATAATTTATTTGGACAGTCTCATTCTAATGCTAAAGTTTCCATCAAGTCATGATATCTCTGAAATAAATCTACAAACTAAGACACAGCAATGATATGGTTCTTATATTGTGTTAAAGTTATATAAATTAAATATATAATCACATCTCAAGTGCATGAAGTTTTAAAAGAAGTGTTTAAATAAAACAGTTTTATTAACAGTGATTGTTAGTCAATTTTTCTCATTAAAAGCTGTTTAAAAAAATCAAATCTCTTTATATAAAGGTTTAAATTTTCTAGTTAAGTTTACTATACAGTCCTGTGAAAAAACGAGTACACCCCATGATTTAATGGGTTTTAGCTTTTAGCTGAACCACTTTTAACAGCAATAACTTAAAGTAATAGTATTCTGTATGCCTAAATTAGTCTCCAACATCCTTGTGGAGGAATTTTGGTGCACGCTTCAGTATAATGTTGCTTTAGCTCATTGAGGTTTGCGTGCATTTATTCATGCAAAGCTCTCTCAAGGCCCCAACACAACATTTTAATTAGGCTGATATGTGTACTTTGACTGGGTCATTGTAACACCTTGATTCTTTTCTTTTTCAGTTATTCTGTTTTAGATTTGCTGCTCCCTTCATTGTCCTGTTGTGCAGACCCAGTTTAGGCCAAGCTTTATCTGCTCAACTCTAGAATACTTGTATTCTGGTATATATGGTTGACTCAGTGACTACAAGGTGCTCAGGTCCTGTGTCTTTTTCTAATTTAATGAACTTTAAAATTGTACTACGCGAATTTAGGCCTGTAAACTCTGATGTGCAGCTCTTGCACTGCACGGTCCTTGAGCTTGCTGTGAATTTTCATGGGATGTCCACTCCTGGAATGATTATGGGATTTTATAATCATAACCGAATGCTCCAGATGAGCAGACTCCCAAAACGTCCACTTTTTGGGTCAGGTTAGTTAACCAAGATTAAGTTAGCATGGTCAGTTTCAAGTTTGTCACACTGTGAGACAAAAATGACCAACATTACCCGCATGACATTACCTAACTACATTGGCCTAGGTGGCCAAAGAGAGAACAACATAATGCAGGTAGATTTTCTAAGTTCATTCCTAGTCATAAAAATAATTTTTTTAATATATATCAATAAGGGAAAAAAGAAAAGGAATCAAAGCAAGTCGCAAGAGAGGGATATTGAAAGCTGAAAACAATCTAGTGGTCAGACTTTGACTTGTTCTTTGAAAATGGCATGGAATTTACCATTGAGCATTTTAGAGTTTGTTGTTTTTTCTCAGCATTTTTTCCCCATAAACAATTTACTTAAGCAACAACTGTACCGTGAATGTTACAAGCAATGTTACTTCATGACCACACAGCTATTTTACCTACCACGAATTGGCTGTGGTGAGAAAAAAAGCATCAAAAAGAAAAAACACATGATCAAAGTATTGTTAAAAAAATTACCTTTTACCACCCATTGTGTTGTCAGAGAAACCTACTGTGTATACTGTGAAACGTTTCATCAATATGATACAATAACAGTTACTTTGTTATGCTTTGAGAGACATTTTGGTGCACTTGTCCCATCAGAGACTGCAAGTTTTATCCTATAATTAAAAAAAAAAAAAGTCTACAGGGTGGGCCATTTATATGGATACACCGTAATAACATGGGAATGGTTGGTGATATTAAAGTCCTGTTTGTGGCACATTAGTATATGTGAGGGGGCAAACTCCTCAAGATGGGTGGTGACCATGGTGGCCATTTAGAAGTTGGCCATCTTGGATACAACTTTTGTTTTTTCAATAGGAAGAGGGCCATGTGACACATCAAACTTATTGGTAATGTCACAAGAAAAACAATGGTGTGCTTGGTTTCAACGTAACTTTATTCTTTCATGAGTTATTTACAAGTTTCTGACCACTTATAAAATGTCTTCAATGTGCTGCCCATTGTGTTGGATTGTCAATGCAACCTTCTTCTCCCACTCTTCACACACTGATAGCAACACCGCAGGAGAAATGCCAGCACAGGCATCCAGTATCCGTAGTTTCAGGTGCTGCACATCTCGTATCTTCACACCATAGACAATTGCCTTCAGATGACCCCAAAGATAAAAGTCTAAGGGGGTCAGATCGGGAGACCTTGAGGGCCATTCAACTGGCCCACGATGACCAATCCACTTTCCAGGAAACTGTTCATCTAGGAATGCTCGGACCTGGCACCCATAATGTGGTGGTGCACCATCTTGCTGGAAAAACTCAGGGAACGTGCCAGCTTCAGTGCATAAAGAGGGAAACACATCATCATGTAGCAATTTCAAATATCCAGTGGCCTTGAGGTTTCCATTGATGAAGAATGGACCCACTATCGTTGTACCCCATATACCACACCAAACCATCACTTTCGTTGTTCCAACAGTCTTGGAGGGATCCATCCAATGTGGGTTAGTGTCAGACCAATAGCGGTGGTTTTGTTTGTTAACTTCACCATTCACATAAAAGTTTGCCTCATCACTGAACAAAATCTGCTGCGTGAACTGAGGGCCCTGTTCCAATTTTTGTTTTGCCCATTCTGCAAATTCTGTGCATCGATCTGGGTCATCCGAAGGGATGTTCGACTAATGCCACTCTCCAGTGACATGCGGCGAGTGCTACGCTGTGGGCTCTTGCTGAATGAAGCTAGGACAGCCACTGATGTTTCTTCATTAGTGACAGTTTTCTTGCGTCCACATTTTGGCAAATCCAACACTGAACCAGTTTCACGAAACTTAGCAAGCAGTTGGAGCATGGGAGATGGGTGGTCTCGTAGGATGTCTTGCATTGAAATCTGCTGCAATGACCCGGTTACTGCGTTCACCAGATATCAACACAATTTCGATCCACTCCTCACGAATTAACCTCTTCGACATGTCAATGGCTGTGAACCAAGAGAAACTTGTAAATAACTCATGAAAGAATAAAGTTACGTTGAAACCAAGCACACCATTGTTTTTCTTGTGACGTTACCAATAAGTTTGATGTGTCACATGGCCCTCTTCCTATTGAAAAAACAAAAGTTGTATCCAAGATGGCCGACTTCTAAATGGCCACCATGGTCACCACCCATCTTGAGCAGTTTGCCCCCTCACATATACTAATGTGCCACAAACAGGACTTTAATATCACCAACCATTCCCATGTTATTACGGTGTATCCATATAAATGGCCCACCCTGTACATTAAAGGAAAATGGCGATGTCACCATCTTTAGGGAACAAGAGGTCACTGAACAATAATGAAATTATATGAATCATCTACTATGGTTTTTGCAAATCTCAGCTTAAATATTGGAAAATGTGGCTTGAGAGTGCTCTTTGCCACAAGTAGCAAAACAGGAGATGAGAGTATGATATTGCATGAGAGATAACAGGGCTCATGTTCTCGTAAAATACATGGAAATTGGTCAACAGCTACTGAAAAAAATTACAAGGTCCAAAACTGACATATTTATAACACTAAAAACAGCTGGTATCTTTTCTTCATGCATTCATGCTTCAAATTATAAATGTGAACTTAATTAGAGGTTATGTAAACTGTCCACTGTTTTGACTCAGGAACTAAAACCTGCTCGTTTTAAACCTCTTTCTCCTACAAAGCTACTAAGATAGGGCATGTTTTTATAAGCAAAGCTCTGCTTTTTCTGATACATGAGCAGATATGGTGAGTAGTTAAGACTGTGATCCCTAACAGCTGTTCCTGCATTAGCTGGGATCAGAGTATTCCCCCGACAGCGAAGCACAACGCCAGTTCACATTCTGCAACAAGGCTGATTACACCACCACTAATGCATTGCAACTGCCTCCAAACCAAAGTATTTTTATATGAAAAACAAATATGCACTTTTTGTATTTTACCACATCTTTACCACCTCAGCATACAGCCATTATGTACTGTTATTAAATCTATAGTCTTTCAGATTAATAACATAATCAAATGTGCACAATAGCAACAGTGCAATGTGTGACATTGTATATGCATGCTGAGCTTACTTTTCTCACACCTTAAATTGTTAGCAAAATTGCACACATTTGATTTGCTTGAAATAAATATACTATTACCAATATATCTACTGTAAAACATCTCTTATTTGGGTAAAATTGTGTCCGTGTACAAGTGTACACTGTGTGTTTCTAAGTTACAGTTATTTATAGTCAGAGCTAATGTTGTGAGGCTCCATCCCAAGAGATCCCCCAATTACCATGGAATTTAGAAAGCAAAAGCTAAACCAAACAGTCCAAAACAGCGCTAAGAATAGAGTGACTTTAGAGATCATCCAATCTTCCAACATAAATGTAGTTATATCATTGGAAGACAGGGGAAAGAGCACAGAGAGAGCGACAGAGATAGGCTCTTCTGTCTTGAGGAATGCTTTTAGAGTGTTGAGAGCAGATCGTGTGTGAAGGCAGATGTCTCTGCAATAATAGTGGAAACTATCATAAATTATGAACCTAACTTCATGTGCTAACACTCCAAGAGTTTCTTAAGAACCAAACAGGGATAAATTAGAGAGTAATATTCCTGTCCCAGGGAGTGGAAAAAAACTCATTGGAGGCACTAAGTCGTTTTATCTGGTAAAATTTTGATCAATACTTCCTAGAGTTGGCTCAAAATAATGCATAAATAAATAATGCACTGTACCTTAGGACGGATATTTTTTGAAAGCTAAACAAGACAAATCTGCCAAAGCAAGAGTATTTTCTTTAATTATCTTTGCATCTGCGAGTTAAATGGTGCAAAGGTGTAGGTGAAAGTATAAAGTTGGTCTCATTTCTCTAAAAGCAATGAGACCAACTGACAATAGTATCACTGCGAGTTCATGCTGGAGTGCCTAGCACTGGGGTCTTGAAACTGGAGCTGGTGGTTGGTCTGGATTTGGAATGGGATTTGGGTTCATGGTGAGCTTGCATGATTGCGTGTTACGCTGCAATCATCTAAATCCTTGCAGAGTCCCTGCTGGTTTCAATAGCATTCAACATAGCAATGGGAATCAATTAAAAGGACTAGTAAGATTCCTAAACACAGACCTCTATTCGTCACAGCAGCGTGTAACTCAGAAAAAGAGTGAAATAAAGTATTGAGGCAGACATATGGGAATGAAGGCTGCTTGTTTGTCTGCTTTACAGATACTGTACTTCATATGCTACTGTAACCCTCAAACAGTGCCTTTGATCCTTGAGGCAGCAATTCAGTCTATAAAGCCAAACTACCTGCAAACACATACTGTATCCAAGTGCACAGATGTCTGCACACATTGACACAAGATTTAAGTACATGTCCTTTATGATTACAGTAGAATATATCATGTCAACTAAAACATAGCTTGCAGTATCACCATAACAACCCATAATAACCTATTAAAGCATTTTTACATTAACATCCATAACACTAGTTATACTCCCACTACTTATATGGTTAGAGCTCCAACTTTTATTTGATTGTTACACAAATTAATAGCTTACTCATGCTACTAAATAAACTTTGAATAAACTACTACCACTTTTAAAAAGAGAACGATGTCTCCAAATATGCTTTAAATAATAGTGAGTCTTTAGGCAACAACAGGGAGAACAGAGCACTTAAGTCATTGAAGTCACTGAAATAATTACAGCACTTGGGCAGTGATAATTGAGAAAAACAGTTTCTAAAAACTAATATATATTTATGACAAAGATTAAATGGAAACCCCCACATAAGTGCTGAAAAATATAGTGCATAAAAAAACAACACGTTAGCTACTGTGTGCCAAGACATTAACTTCCCCATCTCCCCCTTAACACATCACATAAGGTCAGCGACACTGCAGTTGACCTGTGAATTTGGACTTTTGAAAAACTCTACAGTGGAGTACATTTAAATGGTGCTATGAACTGTAAATGAGGCATTCCAGGAGCATTTGAAGATTTACACAAACTTTTACATTTGTAGTCCCAGAGGCATCACCTCTGTGACACCACTCATACCGCCAAAAGTGAGAAAAGGCTTCACTGATTAAGCAAATGGTAATCTAGAAATAGTGTCTATTCTTACAACATCTTCCTGTTCTTCCTACCTTAATACAAAAATTATGAAATGGTAAAACTGTGGTTGAAGGATAGTGGAAGAAATCATTGTCCAAAAGGTTACCTACTGAAATAGCAAAATATATGAATACTTGGTAGCAGAGCGTTCTATTATTCCTTCCATTTTCCAGTGCATGCAATTCCATATTAGATGTCAAATCTCCTTTTCTTGAGCCATGCGAAGCTCTTCTTAAGAGATTATCATGTCTTTCCAAGTCTGATTGGATAAGTTATCCGTGAAGGATGTTCTGGATATGAAACAGGGTCTGTGCTAAATTGGACACACCAACAATGCCTCCGCAGGGAGACATACTAATCCGATGGCTCACTTGCTTCAACTGGCTCCTTTTGGAAATGAAAGCAAAACAACTAAAATCTGAGCTCCTTTGGGTAAGTCAGGTCCATGCTATTAATATATGCATCATTGTGATCTGCTTGCATTTCAGCTGAAGCTGATGAATACGTGTAGGTAAGTAGGGTGAGACTGTACACCAGTAAGTCGAGAGCTCAGTCAGCCTGATATGAACAGGGCCTAAAGAAAGAGCATGGCAGTATCTTCACTTGGGGCAGAATTAACTGTACAATTGATCTTTTTGGTATTTTGTGGCTCACCAACTACATTTCTAAACTTCGTGTTAAAAATTCCAGGTAAGGTCATTTCTCTCTTTTGAAGGGATTTTTTTCATAGGAGTCTTGTGAAACACCATGTCTGGTTCCTCTCACGGACACACTCTGCCTCAGGGGGACGTACCAGGTGCGACCTGCCCAGACAACACAGATCCACCCACTATGAGAACCTTGGGATTTTATAGACACAGATCCTGTAAACTTCACAGTGTTCAGATGACCTGAAAAAATATATAGAATGTTGTGGAATTATATGTCTGTTCATGTTGATTTATATAGATTGGGCATTTAGCATTTATTTTAATGTCTGTTTTTCTGGTGTTTGTAACAGATTAAGTAATATTTTCTTGGCTCGTGTACTGAAAAAAAAAAACACAACTCAAATTGTCTCTGAGGTGATAGAGGGGACAGACGAACAGGAAAGAATGAGGTCTTTACAACTGCCAGTTTAGAGATAAGAAGGAAACCTGCTGCGACCAGAGGTCCCACTCTCTCAAGCTGCAGGCCTGAGCTCCCCAGGGGAGCACATCATTAGGGCCCATATAAACTTTTGAAGTTGTGCATCCTGGAAAACACCAGGCATGCAAGGCAATAGTTTATGGCTTTAAATACAAACTTAAAAAGTGAAAGAGTGTATGACCCTTGACACTGAGACGACTACTTCTGAGTTGTTACGTCTTCTGTTTTTCTCGCTTGGACGGATACCTGCCAGTCATAACCTTAGCCACCTTAAGACTCAAAAAGAAAGAAAACTAAAGGACTTCTTTGAAGTTTTTATTTTTTTAACTTCAATTAGTAAACCCCTTACCAGTGATCAAATGCAGCCGAGTAAAATCACAAATTAATTATGACATTTAAATTGAATAGGAAAGAAATTCTTTTGAGGTTTGTCATTACAGCGAATATTGTAACCGTCAATAAAATAAATGTGAGTCAGTCTGAGATCTGTGGCACGCACAGTGCAAGTCTATTTAAGCACAAGATGTTTCTTGGACAAGACAGAAGGGTTGTAACAAGAGTGAGTCTGCAAGAGTGAGTGAGCATGCAAATGTTCTTAAAGTACTTGTGATTTCAGTCTTCCAAGAGTTTATAGCTCCCTCTCATGTCTGGTGGTTGAGTGACAGTGAGAGGCAGGCAGAGGGTGTTTCTTCATTGCATATCAGCCAGGGACAGCTGACTGGTTGGGATTTAATTGCTCTCAAGTGAGGTCAGCAGGAGGCATTTATCTAAGCAGAGTGCACAACGACAGTGGACGATGCACAGAGTCAGTCTGCCAGAATCCGAGAAACATCCATGGGAATTCACAGAAGCTCCCAGTTCGTGCTTAACTTTTCTGCATCACTGGGTCTGGTTTACCACTGAGACTGCAGCTTTAGATCTAAAGAGCCTTCAAATTAAAACTCTTGCTGAAAGGGAGCGCACCTCTGCCAACTCCTGTCACCACTCAGAGCACATGTAAGTCATTGCAATACAGATTTGTTTGTTACAATTAAAGCTATATATTTTGCTTGTTTCAAATTATGTATGTATGTACAGGAATTATAGACAGCGCCAGTGATGCAATATTTCATGCTCTGGATCCATGAGAGGGAGATATATATCTGCATCACCCAAATTTTGATTTACTGCTTGGAAATGTACAAAACATACTTGTGTAAACACAGAAAACCAGAAGCTATTTTAGAAAGTTGATTGAAAATGTAATTTTGTATGTAAGTATTCAAATGCATTGTTTCTTTATTACAGTGATATTCTGCATAATATTTCCTGAACTGGACTACAATGCCCCTTGAGGGACAAGAAGATGGAGCAGTAGATGTGTGCCGTCAATGAAGTTTAAAAGAGGGGCATAATCTCGTGATACAATCAGCCAACTTCTGCCAACCTGCTTCCTCTACAGCCACTCTGTCTCACCTCCCCGCCAGGAAGCAGTGCTGCAGTAACGAAAACCAGCAGGTCACAAGTGAGGGGTCAGGAGATCCCTGAGCTGAGGAACGACGCACAGATCTCTATCTTGTATTTCAGTATGTTGTTCACTGATCCCCACTGCATTGTATTATAATGCGCAAATGGATGCTGACATGGAACCTTCAAAATCTGTTCCCGGGACTGTACCTGCATGCAATCTTTCTGTTTGGCAGTGTGTGTGTAGTCTACAGTGACTGCACCCCAGAACAACTTGCCGCCATCATGAACTGCTCCAAACACGAGCGCCACACCAGGAATTATGACTATATGGAGGGAGGAGATGTGCGCATACGACAACTGTTCAGTGGCACGCAGTGGTTCCTAACTATTGATGACTCCGGCAATATCAATGGTACTCAAGACTCTACCAACTGCTACAGTAAGCATCGCTCTTTTTGTGTAGACCAAATGTTTATTATAGGTCCCACTATATATCTGAATTATAGGCATTTGCCAAAATGTATGTGAATCTGACTGCTGTGCACGTGGGACATGTTATTATACAGTTTTAGCCCCAGCATAATTACTCTGTTAATAAGTCATGTGTCTCTGTTAGAGCAGCCAAAGTGACAGGTAAAATGGAGCAGGTGGGAGATTTGATGGGTTAAATTACAGCACAGGCTGTAATGAAGTAAACTGAAGGGTCTTGGAGACTTATGACCTGAGACTCACACAGATTCACATTTGTTCTGCCTGATTTACTCTCAGTACTCAGAGCGCCAGAATGAGTTATCAGGAAAACGAGTGGGAGAGAATATTAGCAATGGAAAAATCAAATTTTGTAATGGATCTGTGGTTGGCTGCTGAGATCAAACACAGAGACAGAAACCACATTGTGTCCAGCCCAAACTTATTCTTTTCTAAAATTAGAAGCCAAATATTTTAAAATAATGATTACCATCTAACTACTTAATGACACATTTTATTTGCTAATCGTGATAAGTGCTTTTTGACACACCTACTTGTTTGAATTGTTGCTCAGGGGCCAACATTTTCTCAAAGGTTGTGAGATAGTACGAGGAGTCTGTGTGTCATGGTGAGGATGTTTTAAGTAGTTATCATTTCCTCCTATCTGACAGTGCCTCCGTGGCTGGAATGTTGGCTTGAAAGCGAGATGCCTCATGGAAAAGATGCTTGTGCAACAACTGGCAATGAAAGACTGAAAAACTGATACGCCCATATGCGGCTGACAGTCGCACGCTAAAAGCACACAAAGTTCTTTGATGAAAGCAGCATGGTGCAGATGTACATGGAATAAGTCCGCGATTTATGTTTTTGATTGCAGCGAACAAGAAGTCCTTAAAAGCTGATTGCAAAAAGTATTTTATTACAAAGACAGAAAGGAAAAATAGGAGACCAAAATGAGAAACGTTTGCTTTGTAACTCTAACACAAATATCAGGTCACTTTTAGTAAATTCATCTTCGTTTTTTATGATTTATTATATTACATTGTAGTGTTTTGTTTTTTGTTTTCAGTAAAAGATAAAAATCATATTTTTTTTTGTGGTTCAAGCAAAATGAGGCCATACTGATAAAAGGTATGTTAACCCTCACAGAAAGTCAGACAAACAACAAGCTGGAAATAAATAATTTCTAAACAGCAGGTGGAAAACAGGGACTTCTAGGAAAATAACCTAATAAAAGTAAAGACATATGTTTTGGCACAGTTCTCTGCTGAGTCAGAGCAATCGTAGCATAGTAGACTGGCTGCACCATACTCTACGGCCACCCAACTAAATTCATTGCAATTTAGAATTAGAATTAGAAATGCTTTCTTCCCAAAAGATGGAAAATCACTGTGTTACCGCAGCCAAAACATGACAAATACCTTAGGTCAGTAAACTCACGAGAAGAAAAGGCTCAATTTTGGGGATAAATAAAGCATTTCTAAATCGAATTTGATGAATGTCGAAGTAAAATACATATTACCTGATTAAATCCTGCAGTATTTTGCAGCAAAAATGAAAACTAAACGGAATCGATTTGCTAAACTTGCACCTCTGTGAAACTACAAGGTGTTTAGTCTGAAGCTAACTCCACATTTAACAATATTCCGTGAAAGTTATGTCTGGAGCACATTTCGCAATGAATGTAAACACTGAGGATCAACAGTGTTCAGAAAGTAGACTTAGGGATTATCCACAAAGTAGTTTACTTAGCCAGTGGCAGCGAGTGATGGCAAATCTGTTTCAACTGAGGACAGCTTGTGAGGCTTTTGCATCAGAGCCAAAATGTTTACAATATGCGTGTAAAAATGTGATCCATCTTTCCACAGTACACCAAACGACTGGAGCTGTTACACGTTACATTACGGGGATGATGCTCTCAGAAGACAAGCATGCAGTTACATCGATAAATCCCACCAATATTTGTGGATTAAACAAACGTTTGGCTGACTCTGAGTCTGTAAGCGGGTTTACAAATGAGGTTGTAGCTTTTATAGTGTTAAACTGAACTTTCGAGATTGCCTCTGAAATAAGTACAAGCCGGGGGGGGGACCTAAAAGCGGGGTTAAATAAATATGAGTAAACAGTTAAAGGTCAGTAGTATTAAGTCAGATATCAAGAGCAAGAAAAGCACAAACAACATTCCAAGATTGGGACATCCCATCTGTTTGTGATCTAGCAAACACTCAAATGTGGCATGCTCAGTGTCAGCCTAAAGAGCTTTAATAGACCTCTTCCCCCTACTTTCCCCTCTGCCTATCAAATGAAAGAATTTCTAGAGTATGTAAAAAATCAACAAGGTTTTGAATTGCCTAAAAACACGAGCTCTGAACCAGATTGCCAGTCTGTAAAAAGCACATTTCTCTATTTATTTTAGTTTTGCTGCCACTGCCACATCTCACCATTCACTATTTTTAAACAGAAACATCATATGTTTACAGCATGCAAAGGATTTTTCATATATATGATGGCAATGTTTTTACCAAAGGTCAATGTTATGGATATTTGATTTATGAACTGATAATTGGTGCAGCCTGTTGACATGACATGATTTTTTTTTTTTTTAAAGTTACATTTTCGGCTAAAGTCCTACAAGATAACTAAACATCTACTTCACTTTACCCAATAATGTAATCATTTCAAATATTCACGAAAGATCTCCTGTTTTTTGGACTCTGGGCAAAGAAATTTGCTGTTTACATCATTTGATTTTCTATGTTTAAATACTTTAAAAATTCCATCCTTTTAACATGGCACATTGGGAAGAATAAATGTGTTTACCCTCCCACAGATTTGAAAAGCAGGCTTTAAATGCCAGGTCTAAAGCACACACAAGAAGGTAGTTTTCTCAGTCCCTGGGGAAGAGAGCCCTAATCTGTTTCCCATATGTGCTATGGCATAGGTTGTGGTTTGTGTAAAAGCCACCCAGGCCACTTAACAAAGCTTGGATAAAGTCAGAGAGACCACAGACCGATTAATCACAGGAACCTCCACCTCGTTTGCTAATGAAGATGTATGTGGAGCTGGAGCCAGAGTAAAGGCTGGATGATGACAGCGCCTTATCTATCCTGTAACATGCCTCCTTTTTCTGACTGTCTGGCAGGTATCCTAGAAATCAGGACAGTGTCCGAGGGAGGCATACTGGCTATAAAAGGCGTAAAAAGCCAGTATTATATTTCTATGAACAAAGCTGGACAGCTGCAAGGAAAGGTAATATTTTTCCACAGGGAGGAAAGTCATTTGCTGTTGTCAGCTAATTTAAATCATGCAGAAATAAAACAAACAGTTCAGAGCGTTTACTTAATCATATTAATGGCTTGATGTGTTTCCATTACAGAGGATCTACAACGACAACTGCAACTTTAAGGAGGTTTTCCTAGAAAACTACTTCAATGCTTACTCCTCGGCCAAGTGGACAAAAAAAGAAATGTTCATAGCCCTGTCACAAAAGGGAAAGCCCATGAGAGGGAAGAAGACCAGGAGGGAGCACACTGCATCTCATTTCATCCCTATGAAATGCAAGGCAGAGGAGAGGAGAGTAGACTGAAAAATCAAAGAACTTATCTGCAAAATATCTGTGGATTCAGTCATGCTATACGTGCTAACAGACACTTGAATACACTCCACTTTCACTCCAGTTGCAGATGAGCCAGGACCTGTTTTACAAAATGTTCTCATTTTTAAAACAGAAAACAGAAAGTTCAATTTGAGCACCGAAACAGTTTTTTTTACAGTTTTACTAAGTTGAAACAGGAATTCTGGAAATATCATGAAAGCTATTCTATATTATTGGTGTTTTGAATTGAATAACAATACTTCTTTATAAAAGTGTTTCTATATAATACAGTAAAACTATACAATACAATACGAATATAAATTATACGATGCAGTACAGTCCTGTGTTGTATCTTGTTCAGCGATGAGCTACATTCAGCCAGGTGAGGACAATCGTATGATCGCCAGAATAGTCCACAATAAGCTCGACCATGATGTGCTGAAGCAAGCAGGACTTGTTTTTCTTTCTTTCTTTCTTTTCCCCTCATGGTGCTCAGACCACACAGGGCATCCATTTATCAACCATCCTGTAAAGCGAGCTGGAGGCATACATATTCATACTCACACCTAAAGCCAATTTAGAGTCACCTATTAACCTTACACTTGTTCCTGTTTGGTTCGTTTTTTTGTTTTTTTCTTGGGAATGTCGGACGAAAACCAATCCAACACATGCAAAGTCCACACAAAAAGGCTGCTACTGACTGGCAGGTTCCAACCATATGCACTGTAGATGCTCGCCAACTCCCTCTGCCTTAGGGTGTGACTTTGAAATGCTCAAATATTCTGCTGCTGATGCTGCTAAAAGATACCCAAATGAAAACACAAAGTGAACACCATAATAAATGCATATGTTATGTAATCTCTTTCTATCAGAGTGAATAATCCTGTACACTAAAAGGTTATGATATTTATTTTTACAGATGTTATCTTTAGGTTACGGATCATTCCCATTTTACTAAGCATGAAAAAGACAGAAATACACCAGGAGATGTATTTATTTTCACCACACTCGTCAAATAGTTGTAACTTTTAACTTCTAGGCCAGCTCTCTCTTCATGATATCACTGCAATATCTCAGTACTAACTATATCACTACAGTACCTTGTTATTTATGGGTGTAAGTTATTTGTTTTCTTTACGTAAAATATATGTTGTATGTTAAGGTGTCCCGTTTTCTTTCAATGTAACCCACTTGGATCTTTTACTGTGCAACTGTGGAAATAAAGTATTGCACACTGTATTCAGGTTTTGTTTGTTTTGTTTTGTTTTTGTCCACCAGGGGGTATAAATGGTCAAATAAATTCAGGAAGTAAACTTTGGAGAAAAAAAAAAGCAATGACCTACTTACATATTCAGAATAGAAACAGAGATACTTTACAGAAAGTTATCTTGCCTAATATTCTGTCTTTTGTCAGCACACCTTCATTACATGTCATATCTATCTATTTATACTCCTGTGCAAAAGTCTCGACCCACCCTCATTTCTTTATATCCTGCTAGGAAAATTGGAAACAGGTTCAGGGATTTATTGAAGCGCATGCAAACATATATATAAATACAGTATATAAGGTGAAAAAGGTTTGTACAATTCTACGGAGCATGAATGTCAATATTTGGTATGACCACCTGTATTCTTCAACACACCCTGAACTCTCTTGGGCCTACTTTTCTGTCCTTTCTTTAAGTAGTCTTCAGTAATAGTTAGTTAGGAATAGGAAGCTCTTCTTTGATGTTGGCTGCCTTTTGTTCTGTTCTCTGTCAAGATGATCCCACATTGCTTCAATAATGTTGAGGTTCGGGCTCTGGGGAGGTCAGTCCATGACTGATAGTGCTCCATTGTGTCTTTTTCTATCCAGGTGCTTTTACTGCAACAGCAATGTGTTATTGATCACTGTCATGATGAAAAATAATGACAGTCAAGCACTGTCCAGGTGGTTTTACATGGTGGGTCAAAATTTGACAGCATTTTTCTGCATTTGTAGTTTCATTAGTTGTGACAAGACCCCCAACACCATGACAGAGCCTCCACTGTGTTTTACAGATGGCTGTAGACGTATTAATGATCACTCTATCAGACCTATCAGATTTGGCAAAACTCAGCCTTTTCTCCCTGTTTCCCTTCCTTCTATTTTGTCCACCACCTTTTCTCTTAAATTTATTTGAGTTAACCCTAACTTTGCCATTTTATTTTACTGGACTAACCCACACTCTTTTATTCACTTTACTTTGATACATTTTGAAAATTAACCATCTAAGGCACACCATACCAAGATATGGCATGTTCTCAACTAATAGCTCTTTGGGAACCACATTGTTACTACAAAAAATGTTTCATGTATGACAGACTGCTCATAACAAAGAACCTAAAGATATAAAAGATAAAGATTAAAACAGGTTCTTTACTAAGTTTTCTAATAAATGTTGACATAATACTGGTTTTACCTTTGGGTTACAAATATTACATTCATTTTTAAGCTTGAATGATTCTCAGCGAAACATTAAGTGACTTAAAAGAAAGAAATGAGGACTGGACTGAAAATGAGTCAGAAAGCACATATATATGCTTTCAGGCACAACTCTTAAATATGTGTTACTCAGGCCTTGTTTTAATTACTGATAAAACTGTAGAAAATGCATTTTGCTGTGAATTTGAGCTAAAATGTCTTTGGGGATTGTTCTAGTCTGTTCTTACTGTAAACAGCACAATCCTGAAAGGACACATTGCACAAGAAGCACTCAGTTTCAGACTCTAATATTTCTATAGTACCCTGGGGATATTAAGTAGCATAATAAAATATGTTGATATCTTTAAGTAGATTAAAGACAAACACACTGCAAGGGAACATTTTGAATGTCCTTGGACAATCCTTGATACACAATATAACATCAGTTAACCTGATAAGGGAGGTTAAGATATAACAGAACTATTAATATACAATAGCAGATTTTTTAAAAATACATTAATGTTGTCAGATTGTTTAGGTAATTGCCTCTGGTTTTCTGCTGTATTATGAAAAGGTGAATTCTTCCCAGTTGAGAAAAATATTGCAGACATATTGGCAAGGTGCCTACACCACACGTTCATGCATACACTCATATGAGCACATGTGTGCAGGCCCACAGACAGACATCAGCATAGTGAGTTTTAACTTTTTCCTGGGTTCACATCTGGCTTGGAAAACCCTTGTCAGATAAAGACAGTCAAAATGAGAGTGCAACCCTGTAAAAAAACCGTTTGACCCAAACAACATCTGAGCAAGGTGAAGGCTTCTGCCAAGTCACGCAAAGTTAGTCTTAGCAGATAATTTGTAACATACTCAAAATGTAAACACATTTCAGACTCAAGGCTGCGTATTCCCAGCAGGATGAGGAGAAGCCAAAGCCAACGAGAAAGAGAGAAGATTGTCACAGACGTGAAGCTGCAGACGTCCAAGAAAAAGATGCAACACAGGCACATCGGACATAAATTCTTACAGCTTACACAGTGTTCCAAGACTCTTTATTTCTGAAATTAAAAATCAATGAAATCCTGATTGCAAAACTCTTGCCAGTAAGGAACATAAGGACAAAGTCACTTCCCATTAAAAAAACAGTGCCCTGTAATATTATTACCATCACTATTAATACAAATATAAATATCATGTGTGCAAATAAATTGACATTCAGCCGAATATGTTGTCCATCAATATTGTTCAATCATCCCCAGTCGTGATAACTTACAGTCAAATTAAAAACTTAAATCTGAAATCAAAGTTCTATATTACCAGATAATAACAGTAGTTCTGAAACAGAGAACGGGTAACTAACTAGCTGTAATTACTGTTGCTCAAGTCAGCAGCATCATTGTGAAAGTGAATGCACAGAAAGCCACATGTGCACCACATTACAAGCACCATATGCAGACAATTGCAGTGTCTGACACTCGCTTTGAACAGTGCAATAGGGAAAAGAAGAATAGGGGGAAAGTTACTAATTTGAGTGAAGAGTAACAGGGAGAGACATTAGAGAGTCTCGTACAAAGTGAAGCAGTGGACTTGGGGCTGCGGGAGAAAGGGGAGGCCCTGAAGGAGGGGGAGAGGGAACACTCAGTTGAACTTGATACATCTCAGGGCTGTAAAACTTTGTTTCCCTGGAGGAAATCTGTTGTTATGCAACCTGGGGAATTCTGTATTTGCAGCTCTTTGCACGGAATCCCCAGACCACCAGATTATTGTGAAACAAGATCAAGACCTCCAGCAACTCGCTGCAGCATCACACTTTTACTGAGAAGTAAATTAAATTGGTGCCAAATGAGACCACGCAGTGATTACAATATAAATTAGTATTTGACATACCAAGGAGTAATTCACTGGGTTAGTACCATGTAACTGAAGTAAAAAGCGCCACTGGCTTTCAAACTATGGTGCACTACACCAACAACACCAAACAAAACAAACTACTAAAATGCAAAAATCATCACTGTGCTGGGAAATATTTCTAATTAATCCCCTAAGTAAATATGCAGTCATAAGTTTACATCCACTCATCATAAGCATGAAGGTAATTCTGTCTATCAATCTTTCAGTCGATCTATCTAGGAAAGACAGATGATGTGGTATGCTTTGGATCATGAGCTATTTCCCTCCCTCTCCATTCTTTTTTCATCCCATCATGATGATAACTAATAAAAGTTCATCTTGGTTTCATCTGTCCAAAGATTTTTCCCAGAACTGCGCCGGCTCTTTTAGATGTTGCGGTCATGGTAGAGGGAGCGAGACAGAGCGAAAGACAAAGAGAGAGCGAGGGACAGAGATCGAACTTGACATTCATAAACAGACTTCATCGACTACACACTGGGGACACTGGGAAGGACACACAGAGGTGAGACTAAGACAGACACGGAAGAGAATGAAATTAAACAAGAACCAAAAAACTAGAGACACAAGTAACAAAACTCAGAGACTATCAAAACTGAAAATCTCAATATTCCCAAAGAAAGAACAGCAAGCCTAAACAAACTCAAAAACCTGGGTCAAAGACTCAGGACCATGACAGTCTTCTTGCAAAATCTAATCTGGCCTTCATGTCCTTGAGGTTAATTAGTGGTTTGCACCTAGTTGTAAATCATCTGTATTTACATTAATGAAAACCTGTCTTATCTGTAGGCCTATACACCTAGAAACACCTAGCTCCCCAAGTAGTCTTCATTCAGTTAGATGTTGTGACAGAGTTTTTCTTAACCAAGGAAAGAATTCTGCATTCTTTGGTGCATTTCTTCTTTTTAAGAATGCACCAGATTGTTGATTTGGCCACTCCTAAACTTTGCTTTTTTGGATATTTAGCCACCATCGCTTTCATAAACATTAATTTGACGTCATATTGAGAGTTCCAGTTAAAAAATACTAAAAGCAACTTCAATCCCAAACTGCCATGAAAGGACAGTTTGGGCAGTCTGTGGAAACTGCCATGAAAGGAGGAGGGATGCGGCTTCTAAACAGCTTATCATTCTGCTGTCCAAACTTTTGAGACTGTGAAAATGGAGGGTATGTGGTGTATAAAAAGTCTGTAATTTTTACAGTTAATACAAAGGTTTTAGTCAAACCCCTTGAACTGAAGCTGGCAGCCTGCACAACCACGGCTTGATTATTTGGTTTTAAAGGGTGGTGTACAGGGGCAAAACTTGTGCAATTCCTTATATCATAATTCATCAGTTATTTATTAAGCTTCTGTGTTAACATCAACAACTATAATAAATTGTTTATTGTTGTTACTATTTTTGTTACACAGAATATGTACACTATGCAAGGGTCAGGCGGCTGTAGTTGTAGTTCAGGATGTCAGGCAGGTCATCTAATTATCAGAAGGTTGGTGGTTCAATTCCTGCCTTCTCCAGTTTGCATGCCAAATACCCTTGGGTGAGATACTAACTCCAAGTTCATCTCTGATGAAATAATCTCAGTATGAGCATGTGTAAATATTAGATAGAAACCGCATATGTATACAAAAAGTACTTGTATGAAAGGGTGAATGAGGCAAGCTGGATAAAGTCCTTTGAGTGCTCAGATAGAGCTGAAAAGTGCTACAAAGATCCAATCCATTTACCAAAATATTACCATATTATTGTGTGTTTACAAACAGAGATATACAGATATATACTAAAAGCCAAATATCTTTTTCTATATCAGGAAAATCCCTATCTTTATTTCTGTTTTTGAATTGCTTCCACACTCAACCTGTTCCAGATTTTGACTCGTAAACACTAAAAAAATTTCTGGTAGTACACACATTAATATAGTTTTGAAGTTGCTAAAACCCCTTAAATTACAGCTATGTTCTCTACAGAAAACATACTTTGAATATTTCCTGGTAGCAAATTATTTTTTGCTCCAAGCAAAATGTGTGCTTTCTGGAATTTGTAATTATTGCCACGGACCAGATTCATATGAATAAGCAGAGTCCCTAAGGATTTTTCTTTAAGGTTATTTTTAATATATTATTTTAAATATTTTTGAGAACTATGCACAACTCTTTTTAAATTGCCTAAAATGTTGTATTTTTAAATGCAACAAAAAGCATCACAATACACAGTGTGTGTCTAATATTAAACTTGTAATTTAACTTGTACATTTAAAATCTAGAGGTTTACATGATCATAAACTGTGTTTTATTTTAAGAAAAAAAAAATTTTTTTTCTTTCTAACGTTTACCGAAATACATAAGAGCGAGAGTTGACGTTCATTGGCTGCTAGTATGAGTAACTTAACCCTAACTTCGTAATTTTATTTTACTGGATTAAAGCACACTCATTTATTCACTTTACTTTGATACATTTTGAAAATTAACCATCTATATAAATATATATTTATAAATCGCCTGCCATAACACCCCCAAAGGGCACCGAGTAGCACATTCGTTGCTTAGCGACAGGTAACTACCCAGCATTTCCTTCACACGGAGCTGTGCTTCCGGCGTAGAAGAAGACGCTCATGCCGTTGTGCACTTCATTGGTAGGCACTTTTATAATGGGACTTCTTTATGTAGCTAAGCTAGTGAACCCAGTTGAGCTAACAGTGCACAACAGTGCATTCGTCTTCATTTGATCTTCGCTCCTCTTAACTAGACTTTTTGACTTGTGTCTGTTAACGCTAGCAGCGGGGGCTGAGGAAACGTGACGCTTGCTAACAGAAGCTAGCTCCACTATGTTGAACCATGGGCAGTGTAAAATACTGACTCTTTTATACTATCTGTGGTTTCAAAGAAAAGTAACTGCAAGCTGCAGATGTACGGTTTCTGCTCTGTCACATCTCACTGCGCTAGAGAGGGGTTAAAGAGAGCAACGTTTCATGTTGTTTATCCATGTGCTAATTACTAATCTGTATTTAGCAAACGCGCTACATTCGGACACCAGCGTTTCCCCATTAGCTGATGCTTACTATCCCCCATGTTTATCAGAAATTCAACAGTATGTACATACAATCACTGGCCCCTTGATTAGGCACACCCTGCTAGTTTAATCTTCAGAGGTGCGTTAATTCTACGTGTCATCGATTCATCAAGGTGATGTAAACTTTTGATTCACAGTCGCAACAGATTGGCCAGTTTGCCAAGAATATCTTCCCCACACCATTACACCAATACCAGTACTGTTAATACAATGCATGATGGATCCATGCTCTCATGCTGTTTTTGCCAAATTGTGATCCTACCATTTGAAAATTGAGACTCAGACCATGCAACATTTTTCCAGTCTTCAATTTTACCAGTTGTTGCCTCAGTCTCCTGTTCTTAGCAGACAGGAGCAGCACCTGATGTGGTCCTTTGCTACTGTAGTCATCAACATGTTTCTTCAGAGATGCTCTCTGCATTCCTTGGTTGTAACGAGTGGTTAATGAATTACTCTTGCCTTGCGATCAGATTGATGCAATCTGGCCATTCTCCTCTCACCTCTGGCAGCAACAAGACATTTTCACCTACAGAACTGACACTTTTCTTCCTATTGTCTTTAAACCCCAGTAGCTCAGATTAGCCCATCTGGCATCAACAGCCATGCCTTGTTCAAAGGCACTTAAATGACCTTTCTTTCTTTCTTTCAAACTTTCTATGTATCATTTTCATTATAACAACAGACAATCCAGAACGGCAAACAAAACCATGGGGCTCACCAGTTCGTGTCATGATTTGTACAGTACATATCATAAGTAATTCTTATCCTCACTATCCCCAGACCGTTAAAGATAGGAAGTCAATTTTTTCCCATTTATTCAGGGGAAGTTTTTTCACACTTTGGGCTATTTATATCCAAGTAATTGAGACAATTCCATGTAAATCTGATCCCAAAATGGCTTTATTTTATTACATGTCTAAAAGTTATAGGTGTGATTGGCACACAGGTTCCCACACTGCCTCCAGCAGAGCTCCAATGATTCTCAGAATTTGCTCCTTATTTTTGGTGTGATGAAAAAATGAACTAAGCATTTCCAGCCAAATATTCTCCAATTTTTGGAGCTCCTCGAGGTGTGCTGTGCTTTCAGCATTGAGTGCCAACCCTCTTGCGAAATTTCTGTATTCAGTTTTTCTTCCCATTTATTTTTAATGTAGTTAGTATCCCACTTGGTTAGTTGTCTTAGGCTCTGATATAGCTTAGTGATCATTTTTATGGGTTTCTCCTTCTTTCTGATGCTTGGTTTGAACTTCATCTCATCTTCTCTTCATGTCATCTGGAACCATGTCTACTATCCTAAATGGATTATGTTACTGCTATGTGATTGACTAATTAGATATTTCCATTAACAAGATTTATGGTTTTCTGTTTTCTAAGAACTTCTATCTCAGTGACTGTGCTCACAATGTGACGTTTGGGAATTTGACGTGTTCATATTTGAACCAGAAATGGGTAATGTCATATAATGTGATCTTATTCAGTTACCAGAACTGCAGAACTAACATGATGATCTTGCCACTCGTATTAATTTATACTAGCTTCTAATCTGGCCTATGTAAAATCATAAGACGCTACAATAAAATAGTTAAATGAAACATTATTTTTAAAAGATTTACTCATTCCAAGAGTTACAATGCTCTGTTTTATGACATTTTTTAGATGAAAAGCATTCAAGCTGCACCGTACTATCACAGCAACAAATTTTCTAATCTAATCATTACCAGTCACGCACAATTTTAATGAACTCTTTGCTCTATAACTAGCTTTTTCCATGTTATTGTGTCCTTTGAGTTTAAGTCTTTGTAAATGTTAGATTATTTATGTCTGCTAATATTGGCATTATTTGCTCTGTTATTCTTCATCAGCTATGAGTGTACTTGTGCTCCAAGACAAGTCTGTCAACAGAGCAAAAATGAGCGGCCTGGATCAGGACCAGCGTCATCATCCCAGTTGCCGGGAAAAAACACTGGCCTCTGATTCATCCGACTCCCGTGAGCTTCCAAGTCAGCAGCTCCAAGGGCTCAAATTGGCATCACATGCAGTGCTAGAGGAAGCACAGCAAAGGGGCAGGTTAAAGTGCTCTAAATGTGGAGGCTCGAGGATGTTCTTCTGCTACACATGCTGCTCCTTAGTGGGCATGAGCCTGCAAGATGTCCCCACAGTGAAGGTTTGTAGGAGGTTAGCACTCACCTGCTTTGTCTTTTAACAGAGGCCTTCACCATTGTCTTAATTGGTTGCAAAATGCCTGTTTTTAAAATTATTTAACGTTAAATATTTTGGCATGATGTTACTGAAATCCAACTCTCCCCTCGACCTGACTTTACACACTCTGTGTTACACTCAGCTTCCTGTGAAGATAGACATCATCAAGCATCCCAACGAGACAGATGGCAAGAGCACTGCCATCCACGCCAAGATTCTCGCACCCAGTGACATCACAATATATACTTACCCCTGCATACCTGAGTACCAAAAAGACAAGGTTAGTTCTTTTTTATCCTTGTAGTTGTGTTTTTTATCCTAAAAGAAAGAATGGAGTTTATTTAACTGTAAAACATGCTGTCTGCCTTGTGTGGCTTCAGCTAACAATTACGTTTATGATTGATTCATCTGGAAATTACTTCCCAGAAAACTTTTTTGTATCTTCACTTGTCTTGTTTTCACTACTCAGTCAAATAGCATATTCAGTTTTCTATGACACAACACAGAAAAGCATGTGGCATGTTTTGTTTGGAAACAGAGGTTAAATTGATCATCAAAAGTGATTTTCTCTCATCTACTAATCCATGAGTGTCAAACATATGGCCTACAGGCCAGAACAGCGCTTCAAAAGATCCCATCAGGCCTGCTGGATGGCTTGTTGGAGTGTATAATATAAAGAGCGGGGCGGCATATGTAGTTTTTGGACTTTTCTGTGTATTTAGTACCAAAAAGACTTAAAAGCTTCGAGAACTAAAAGGGATCGTGCGAACTGTTATTTTCATCCGATCCAGTGGTCGGAATCATTGTAAGTTTAAAAACTTTCTCAGTGACAAAAACATTACACAAGCACACCATAGCAAACTGAGGAAAGGTGATTGCGCAAAGGAGCTGCGCCCGTGTGTTTCACTGAGCTCACTATACAACAGTCTTGAGTCACTCACCATTTTTTCTTCCAAGACGAAAGCAATTTTTTTGTTATTGAGCAATAGTTCTTCAGGCTTTCTGAAGGTCTTTCAAAGTTTGTCTTTGGATTTTGGCTGCTTTTTCACTCATTGTTTTTAGTCCAGTCTTTATACCTGACCATTTTAAGAGGAATGTTTGTTTGTTTTTTTTGTTTGTTAAGCCACTCCCCTTTTGTAAACTGATGGTTCCTTTTCAGAATTTACTTTACACTAAAACAAATGGAAGTAGCTGAGTATTTATTATGCAGCGGCTTTTGCTAGTTTTGAACCAATGTCTGATATCACTGACTTAGCATTTTCTTTGGCATCTATTAGTCTTTTTCTTTATATTGTTGCTTACAATAATTCTCGATACTATGTTGAATTAACTGTATTCATTTCTATTTTAGTGCAGAAATCTAATTTAAGCGTATGTTCTGAAACTGTTGCTCTCCACTAAAGTCAAATTGTAAATGCTTATCTTTTGCATTTTGTACCGTTGTTTATTCTCAGCATAAAAATCTTAGATTTTTACCCAGTCTGCAAACAACCAGTGAAACATTTCTAAAAGATTTAGATTTATTTGCTGCAGCTTCATTCTTCAGTTCAAAGCTCACAGCACTTATGCAATCAGATTGTTATTTCAGCTGAATGAGTTTAGTCCACAAGCCATACATTTGTATTGTTTTTCTTGTCTTCTCATTTATTTAAATCAATTGATTTAGTGTTTTCACTTCTTCAACTTTATCCCTCACCTGTCAAACAGTTTACATCCTGTTCTCTGCTTCCTAAATTTAGCCTTTTATAAATCACCCCACTGTAAAAACACGTGTTCGAGACACATTTTATGCCCTAGCACAGTTTGCATGATGGCGTTCCTCTCCGTCTTCGCTCGCTCCAGGTGGTGTTGGTATTCCCTGGTCCGAGGGCCGTCTCAGTTCAAGACATGATGAAGTGTTTACATGACAGGTCACACGACTCCACTGATGAACCGTGCAGAAAGAGGTTAAAAACTGAGCAAGTTCAAGGTTCCACACGCACGTCTGAGAGCTCAGAGTCGGGGACGCCAGATGAAGCAAAAAGCTCGGTGTCAAAGGTGGATCCCCTACAGAGGGTGGTCTTCATTGACAGCACATGGAACCAGACCAATAAGATCAGCACAGACGAGAGACTGCAAGGTAATCATGAAAGATTGCATTTGAGTGGGTTTCCAAAGAACTCGTGACTGCTGGTGATTATTCACTCACAATTGAATTTACCATGATCTCACGATGTTGTGACTGACGTGTTTCTCCCCCAGATTTGCTCCAGGTAGAGTTGAAGATGAGAAAAACGTGTTTCTGGCGTCATCAAAAGGGCAAGCCGGACACTTATCTAGCTACTATCGAAGCCATATATTATTTTCTCATGGACTTCCACGAGCATTGCCTCGACGAGGAGTACAGCGGAGAATACGACAACCTTCTCTTCTTCTACTCCTACCTGCACTCAATTGTTAACAAAGCCAAAACCTCTGCTGGAAAATGCTGAAGCTTCCTGTGAGGACAGACTAAAAGACAAACACTGTAGCTGAAGCGTTTTATGTTAATAGATTCTGATTATGCAGAAAAATAATTTTTAGTTTTTGAACTCGAATGACATTTTCCTATGCATGAATGGACAACAGTGTGTATGTAGTAGTACAAAGAAAGGAATTTCTGATACATTTAAACATTTTAATTTACAAATTAGTGCACAATGATGTTTGTGTTCTGCTGTAATCACATTTGTTGCAGACCCAATAAACTTGTTTTTGTAAAATAAGTATCTCACATGCCAAATATTTTAATAACTTTTAAGTTCTTAACAATTGTACACAGCAGTAATGAGTTGTAATTAGTAGAAGGTCTCTCGGATCTTTGCTTGCAGACTGTCACAAGTCTTCTTGGCATCTCCCAGCAACATAGATGTGTTGGGCTTGTAGAAAATAGGGTTATCTACTGCAGCGTAGCCCACACCCAAAGTACGCTTCATCACTATCACCTGGTGGTAATAGTAAGAAAAGAAGGTGGTATATGATTAGATTTTTCTTATTTTGGTACCATATCCTCAAACACATTTCATCTAATAAAGGCAGACCAACCTGTTTGGACTTCCACACCTCCAGGACCGGCATGCCAGCAATTATAGAGTTGGGATCTTCTTGCGCCGCCGAATTCACTGTGTCATTGGCACCGATGACCAGCGTCAAGTCTGTCTCTGTGAGTCATAAACATTTACACGTTTACGCACAAGGCGGATGAACTCAAACTCCAGCGCTGCACTAATCTCCCTCCACCATAAACAGAACCATGTGTGTCAGCCTGCGTGCTTGGTTGCTAAGAAAACAATGAGTGTTGTCCTAATAACTTGGCACATCCAAGTATCCAGACATAACATGTGGCCACTTCAAGCGCAGATGAAAAGGATGCGTTTATTACAAGTCACCAATCGAGTAATTTAATCCAACACCTCCCTGCCAAAGTGACAGCCGTGTAACGGTAAATAAAACAGATCTTTCTAGAATTTATTTTTAAAAACGGAGCTTGCCTGGGAAGTCGTCATTGATCTCATCCATCTCCAGGACCACGTCATAGGGAACGCCAGCCTCAGCCAAGAGTACGTTCAGCTGGCCGGGCATACGACCGGCCACTGGGTGGATGCCAAACCTGTTGGAGATGTTACAGCACATCACTGATTTTTCACTGAAAACTTGTCACACACACACACACACACTGTTAAAAGAATGTCCTGCCTTGTGTGTGTATATACGTGTGTACAAACTAACCTCACAGTCTTGCCTTGTTCCTTCAGCATCTTCACCATATCTGCAATAGGATACTGGGCTTTGGCCGCACACAGACCCCAACCTAACAACATAAATATAGAAACTTGCAATAGCTGAGCAAATTGGCCTCTTGAACTTAGTAGGAATATAATGGTTATATCCTATCTAGATACTCCATAATCCCTTTAGGTTGCTTGAGTCTCCTGTCACACAGCTTTTCTTTTATTGGATGGGTGCCTGGTCATAGATAAGCATTTCACAGCTATTGTTCATTTCTAAATGACAGGCACAGCAGTCCTGCAGGACAACAGTAAAGCCACATATTCATCACCCTTCATTCCTTCTTTTGTCCTCCACCACCACAAGACTCCTCTCTGTGTTAAATCATAGCAGTCAAAAGTCTGAGAGACATTTTTCTAAGGAAAACTTTTGCATGTGTGGTGTGCATTGGGGTCCCCTGCGTGCAAAGAGCTAGTTACCCTCTGTCTGCATAACCCCTGCTTAACCCTGGTGGTCAGGTACCTTCTAGAGTTCAGCATTACCCCTAATCGAGTTTTTCCAAGCCAGTGACTTGTATCCTGTATCTTCTATAATTCCCCAAACAGCCGGAGCCTTCTGTTTCCTCACTGCCGTGCTTTGTTGTTGACAGCACATGGAGAGTCTGGACCGAATAGCCCTTATGATTTTTCACTGTTTCTCTAATCAAACCAGCATGTTCGACCACACAGCTGTCTCTGCACCGATTCGGAGCCATTGGAAAAAAAACAGCAATCCTGGTATCCAAGCTACACGGAGTGGTTCCTCTCGCACAGGCCGTTCAACAGCTACTCATTTGTCAGACAAGTCTGGCTTTTTCTGCTTAATAAATCATGATGTGGGCATTATCTCACACTCTGAAATCCAAACCACCATTATTTAGGCCCCGTGGACAGTTTGTGAACAAACTACTCCCTCTTGTGGTCACTACAGTTCAGCATTCTGAGTTTAATGAAAACGCTACCATCAGATGCCTGACCATTTCCAAGTACACTGCAAAACATTTGGGCTTTCCCAGAGCTGTTTTTGATCTCACAGAGCAACTTTTTTTGCTTGTTTTTTTTTGGTCAGGTGAAAGCAGTTATGTGGGAGATAGATGATGGTACTGATCTAAACTAATGATCTGAAAAATGACATTTGGACTCCACGCAATCTACTGACAGGAGCACCAATATAAATCTCTTATGTTAGTCCAAGTTTCTTTCTACACCTGTCTACACCCGTCTCTAAAGGGCTCCGTCTGTTTCCAGCACCGTCTCCACCCTCAACTGGGGGAAAAAAAGTTTTTCTACTTATGTAGAAGATTTAAAGCTTCCACCAAAATTTGCTTACAGACAAAGTGGCAAATGACAAAAGTAGCTGACCTTTGAAGAAAAATATAAATCATGGTGGAGCATTCTTCCAATGCACTGATTGCAAGCTGGCTTTAGCCCAAATTCTAACAGTTTATATCAGTTTACATAATTTTTTGTGCAGCACTAAAAAAAATTTTATTCCCCAGATGAAACAACTTATAGCTAAGGACTTCAAAATGAGGAAACTTTGGGTGAAGCACCGTTTTATCTAACTTGCTACTTGCTCTTCATGTCTGCTTAAGACTTAATTAACCACTGATAACACAACACACCTGAAACCATTGATGGAGTGCCAAAAACAGTTTCTTAAATGGCCATTTGAAGCTAACACAAAGAAATAAACATACCAAAACACTTTGTCTCCATTTTAACTCATCTGTTTAAATTCAATCTTTGAGCTTAAAGACATGGCTTCATTAACACATAGATGCCGTTACAGGTGGCTATATATATCTGTCTGCTGACCTTCACCTCAGCTAATTCATTTTGCTGGAAACCATTCAAACGTGAGACCCAGGGAGCCAGAACTGGCCAGCCAAAGAATCCAAGCTAGCCCACCGAATCAGCTATGGAAAAGACTTACAGCTTTTCCTACTAATAAAAGACCTTCCACATCGATTATACCAAGGTAAATTAATAGATAAGCAGATCACAGAAACTTCCCGTTTTTATGCTTTACAATCTTTTTTTAAAAGGACATTATCAGTCTCTTAAATAAACAAAGGGGATTTCGACCAGTCCAGCCCACTTAAGCTCAAAGTAGGCCGTACGTGGCACAATGTAAAATGAGTTTGACATCCTTCCTTTAGCCCTGCAGAACATTTGTAATGCTTATCTGATAAATAATATGGCACGCTCTGAGACAGCCAATTAAAAAAAATTAAATAAAATCCAAGATCCAGTTCAGTGAGTAAGATTGCATTATTTTACCTGCATGTTACATAGTATACACAGTAGACGTTTATTATGCATTTTCTTAGTGCATTATGCTCAAGTTGTTCTCCATATTGGACATGGCCCAATGACTCGTCATTTTAAAAAAATTAAAAGAAATGATGTATCTTCATTCACTGCAACCTGGAATCCCTTCCCAATCAAACAGGGTGTTACACCAAAAACCTCCTTAGAATAGCTTTGGTCACTAGATTGCTGTGGTCAACCATATTTTGCCACCATTAACTATAAGAGCAGCGCAAGGTTATCACCAGCAGGTTGGGGGAAAACAAACAAAAATAAAACGGCACAGGACATTTTCCCTATCAGCCTGTAGTTGCCAGAAAGTCACTGTCTAACCTCTAGGCTTTTATGAGTAGGGTCTTCATTCACTTGATCCTACATGACGACACAGGATTCTTCTTCTCTCGCTCTCCCTCTCTCTTCTCCTTTCGGCGTCTCCCTTTAGTGGTCGCCACAGCAATTCATCTGCCTCTATCTCACCCCTCCCCAGCATCCTCGTCTGTCACACCCACCCTCTGCATGTCCTTCTTCACTACATCCATGAATCTTCTCTGTGGTATTTCTCTTTTCCTCTTGCCCGGTAGCTCCATCTTCAACATCCTTTGTCCAATATATCCACCATTCCTCTTTTGCCCATCTCTGAACTATATCAGCTTTGCGTCTCCAAACTGCTCAACCTGCTCTGTTCCTCTGATGTACCCAAATGAAAATCTTAGCATCTTCAGCTCTGCCAACTCCATTTACGCTTCCTATTTTCTAGTCTCCAAACCATACATTACAGCAGGTCCCTCTACCATCTTGTAAACCTTTCCTTTCACTCCTGCTGCTTTCTTTCTGTCAAAAATCATCTCCGTCTTTTCACTATCCTAAATCTCCACCTGCTCCACCCTGCCTGAACCCTTTTCTTCAAGTCTCTTGTGCAATGTCCATTGCTTTTGGATGGTCGGATACACTGCTAATCAAACTAGATAGTGCAACCTAATAACTAAATACAGTCACTTACAAGTGGGGTACTATTGTGGTAATATAGGTACCTACATTAAACGAAACAAACTGATAAAAGATCAGTTTCACAGATTGGTTGGTTAGAAAAAGTTACCAATGACAAAGCTGAAAATTACATTCCTCAACAGTGCTTCGAGACATCTGTAAAACAGTGTGTACCTGGAGTAATGATGATGTTGTTGGCTTCTTTGATTATGTCAATGGTTTGGTCCACATTGACCTCGGTGTGAGTGCCAACAATCTCCATGGGCTTACCACCCAATGTTGAGGTGGTGCCGTACCCGCCCAGGATCACGTTTGGCAGGGAGCGGTTCATAGCCTTGAGGAAGAAGCAGCCCAGTGACATGTTTGTATCCTTTTACTTCATGCACAATGCTGGAAATGTGCATCTACTCACCACACACATGATGTAGGAGAGGATTGCACCAGAGGAGCCAATCAGCGCTCCAACAATTGTCATGAGATTGTTGTCAAGCAAGAAGCCTTCGGCACATAGTGCCCATCCTGAGTAGCTGTTCAGCACAGTAATGACCACAGGCATGTCAGCGCCTCCGATGGCTGCTGTTAGCGTTACACCCTATGACAGGTTGAATCAAAATCAAAAAAAAAACAAAAAAACAAGTATTTTAACATATTCCAAGTTAGATAAAACAATACTTACATTAAAAATCAACTGCTGAAATGTAAATTCACTGAAAGAGATGTTGCCAATCCCCACCCCCTGCCTGTTGGCAGCTTTAATAATGGTCACAAACTCACCATGACAGTGGAAAGCCCAGACACTCCCAGCAGGCACCCCATGCCAGTACCATAACTGGAACTAAGCATAAAGGACACCATGCCTCCAACAGATGCTGCCATCAGACTGGCATTCAGCATGTGCCGTCCAGGTAGCAGCAGGGGGGCAGAGTTCAAAAGACCTACAACCAAAAAACACATTTTTCAGAGAGGGAAGAGAAAGTGTTCTCACACTTTTGTAGGGTTTAAAAGGAACAAGACAAAACAAGTGAGCGTGCTTTTCTTTAACCAGTGTCAGGTGTCTTTGAACCCTCAGACTTATCTGCGAAAGCCTCTAATCAGCTGTCTGAGCATCTGTCTCATCCACAAATCAGCCAGCAACCCTCTACCAACCACAGCCATCCAGTCACTGGCCTGCCCTTCCCATGGCAAATTACCAGAGAGCTTCTCATGTGTTCCTCTTGATTGGTCGGCCTAAAGCGCAAATTAGAGAGTGCTGACACTTACACAGAAACTCCTGGATTTAAGAGGGGATCTTTGGCTTTCAGTAGATGAAAGGAACAATCAGCAGCCGGCCAGACAACCTGATGTGTTTTCATAGAGATTTGTGTGTAATAAGAAGAGCTATGGTCAGATCTGACAGGGACTGACCTTGTCAGATATGGACTGACAATGTGCAAATGAGAGATTAGTGTCAGATCGATTACCTTGAAGCTTGCCATAGGCCACCAGTGATCCACTGAATGTGACGCCTCCGATGTAAGTGCCCAGGTAAGCCACAGTCTTGAGCACACCTGCAGCTGGGTGAGTATCCAGGTGAGGGTACTCAATCATATACTCGGCAATGCATGTGAGAACAGCCGCCAGGCCCACAAGGCTGTGGAAAGCTGCCACAAGCTGGGGCAAGTCTGAGATTTCAATACGCTTGGCAATGGTCAGACCTGTAGTTGAGATATGAAGAAAGTAAAAAAATAATAATTTTAAAAAAGCAGCCAAAAAAGTCAAACACCAGAACTACACTTCGCATGCACATTGGCAGAGTCTGACTGCTAGAAACATTTAGGGCATTGAAAAAAAAAAAAACATGAAATTAAAGAAAGAAGAAAGAAAAAAGGGGAAAAAAATGGTTAAAAGGCAGACACCTGCTTCTAGTTATGGGGCCTGTTCTTCAAAAGGTAATCCTAGGAGTTCAAAGTTGAGGATTTAATTGCGTTTTCTTGAAAACTAAGCGGCTCTTAATGCTGTGTGTATGTGCTCATTCTTAGGATGATTACACTGCCATTCATCTTCCTGCTTCTTAAATTACGATTAACATGTACAACAGAGTGATTGATGCATGTTATGAATTAGCTATACTGGAAGAGCTAATAACGAAACAAACCGCTAGACTTCAGAGGAGTCATGCCGAAACTTGATCAATTTATTTTTTATTGAAAACTGAAACCTTGAGGTGCTACGTTATTTGCAAGTCTCCTTCACATGACCCAATGAAACAGCAGGGCATACCGCTTGAGTTGTTCCAAGACCAAATTAGAAGCGCTGTGAAGCTACAGTGGGCATTTTGCAGCACAAGAGGTTTTTTTGGGGGGCAGTTTAAGTAAAGAAATATCAGTGAACACTATATCATATCCATTTTAGTTGAATGCATGGAGCCACCTACCCAGGGTTCCCCCACCGGCCATAGCCAGAGACATCTGAGACAGCAGCTCCGGTGAGGGTTTGAGGGCACCGAGGGTGGCAGCAAGGCCCCCTGCCACTCCCATCATGCCGAGGGCGTTCCCCAAGCGACTGCTGCTCTGGGCAGACAGGCCGGCCAGCGCCCCGACACAGCACAAACCTGAGCCCAAGTACATCATCTGAGGAGAAAAAGTGAGAATCAGCATTTTATCATAGCTACGTGTTGAGAATGGATCAATAAGTCATCAAAGAATCGAGAAGCAGGATGAAAATTAGTTTAAAGATGAGAGGTAATTCCAATTAAATGAAAGCTTCTGATCTAGACCTGACATCAAAGTGGACCCAGTCTGTTAATCTACAGGGTTTGTTTGTTTTTTTAAATAGTCTTACATTCTACTTAATATCTTTGCATGGCTCACACTTAAAGAAAATCCCTATACAGCCTCTACCAGGCCTTGATGCAGCCCCACAGTGAACTCCCTCAAAGAAAAGATTTGAATAGCAGGTGGGTTGGTTTCTGTGCTCAAGCCAGAACTGTGTACCTGACATGACCATAATGAGAGTTTCCCCATCTCACTGACTCATGCAGAGCCAAGAGTAGAAAGGAAAAAAAAAAAAACATGTTTAAAACGCATCCACTACTGCAGTAACAGAATCTATGTGAGAGAAAAAATATATATAAAAAGCTTAATAGGTTCTCTAGGGCGCATCATTCCAAAACCAGCTGAGAGATCCTCCCAGTACAGCATGCCCAAACACTTCACCTTGGAGGTCTCTAACCAGATGCATCTCAGAAAATTCAAATATTTAAAAGAAGTTCAGTATTTCCCATCAGTTAGTTACAACAAGTGAAAATTTTATATATTGTAGACTCAAAAAAATATGTCATTAGAAGAACAGTATAAATACCTGTAAATGATTCAGCCTACTTAATACACACAACCACAATCATGGAGAAGACTGCTGACTGGACACTTGTATAGATTATCACTGAGTCTCTTCTCAAGCAGGATCATTGACTCTTTTCATAGAAGGTCATTAATATAGCACATCAAAACACGTTAATGGAAAGTTGACTGAAATGGAAAAGTGTGGTAGTAACAAGAAAAGTGTCCACAGGTAATAGGGACGCCTGCAGCCTTGAGAGGTTTGTTAAAAAAGAAGTTGATTCAAGAGCTTTGGAGAACGAGTGGACTGAGGCTGGGGTTTGATCTTCCTAAGATCAAACAAAGATCAGAGACAAAGTCAAAAGCATCTTACCTGGGTCAATCTGAAAAATGACTGGACTATTGTGCAGTGGTCCGAAGCCTCTTTTCAGATCCAAGTAAATTTCGCTTTTTATTTCTAAATCAAGGTCCAAGAGTCTGGAGGGAGCACAAAGAGGCACACAAGCCGAGGTGTTTGAAATCCAGAGTGAATTTCCTGCAGTCTGATGGTTTGAGATGCCACATCATCTGCCGGTGTTGCTGATGTTTGGTCCACTGTGTTTTATCAACTCCAGAGTCAGTGCAGCTGTCTGCAAGGAGGCTTTAGAGAGCTTCAAGTTTCCATCTGCTGACAAGCTTTATGAAGATGTTGATTTTCTTTTCCCAGCAGGACACGTCACTTTCACACAGTGCCAAAACTAGTACCAAATGGCCTGCTGACCATGTTATTACTGTGCAAGACGGGCCAGACAACTTGACCTGATGAGAAACACCTGATCCAATACAGACAAGCTATCAAAGTAGCATGGGCTTCAGAAACAACTCAACAGATCCACAAGCGGATTGCCTCCATGGCAACCTGATGCAGTAATTCATGCAAAGGAGCAACAATCCAGTACTGAGAGCAAGAATGAACACACTCTTCAGAAGTTGGACATTTCTGTATTTGAAATCCTTTTTTGATCGCGCTTAACTTTTCTATTAAACTGACATAACTGCATTTATGTTCATAAATGGTAAGCCATATTTAAAGTTAACATAATATTTCAATTTCAGTCTAATAAATATAAAAATTAAATAATGCATTCATTTCATGGTATCCTCATTTTGTAAGATACAGATTTATACATGAAATTAAATGCACTTTCTAGCAAGCAGAGGTCACCACACTAAAGTACCAGACAGAGTACCATCTACTCTACAACAGCGGTCCCCAATCCCCGGGCCACGGACTGGTACCGGTCTATGAGTCGTTGGGTACAGGTCCGCGAGAGTTATGGCTCGGGTGTGAAATTTATGGTTTTCAGGGTTTTTATCATTAACTCGGTTTCCCTCAGTCTTTTCCCGTGTCTTATGAATAAAACTTTTTTGCTACCAGTACAGGTTTTATTTTGTTGATTAGTACAACAAATCCAAGACATCTTAAAGGCCGGTCGGTGAAAATATTGTCAGACATAAACTGGTCTGTGGCACAAAAAAGGTTGGGGACCGCTGCTCTACAACCAATTAATTTCACTGTCAAGCTACTTAATGCACATTACATTAAGTAGGGGATTGTCAGTGGAAACAAATCTGAGTGAGATGACATGACGTGCATCGTCTCACCTGCTCGATGCTGTACCCAGCAGCCACAGAGGCTCCATATCCTCCAACAAATGTAGCCCCAGGCAGCAAATACAGGTAATTGTACTCAGGAGGGTCGGTGGGGCGTTTAAACATGTCCAGCATCCTCTGGGTGATCAGAAAACCACCTGCACAGGTGCAGAAATAAATTAATGAATTAGCCGTTTTCATTTGTTTGGGTGGGAAATTATTTATGTTCACTGAAGCCATTTTTGTGTCCAGTGTTGAATGTCACACCAGCAATGTTGATGGAGGAAACGAAGGCAGCAGCCAGAGCAAGACTCTCGGGCAGGGAAGAAGGTGTGAGACCTCCACCCATCAGCACCAGGCCTCCCACCGCAGTCAGACCTGACAGAAAAGAATTTGTTAACAAATAAAAAGGAATCACTCAAATATCACCACATCTATACAGATTTTCATGACTTTAATGAGTTCTGACCTGAGATGGCATTGGTGACGGACATGAGAGGTGAGTGCAGAGCGGGGGTCACACCCCACACAGTGTGGTATCCCACTATCCCACCCAAACCAAAGGTGGTGACCATCTGAGTGAAAGCAGCATTGGGCGAGATGATGCCCAGAGCCAGACAGGTAGACAGGCCTAGAGAGAGACAGAGCAAGGCAGTGTTGCTGTTGCCATGTTTGTGCTTTCCCTGCTGCTGTAGTTTCAAGTTTGGTTTCCAGTCCCTTCTTAACCATTGAAGGAATGGAATAACTGAATAAGACAAATAAACATGTCGTTTTATTACCAGCTATTATGATTCATAGTTTCTCTGAAAGAAGTGAAGCGAAATGTTTGAATTTACTGAAAAATATATTCATCGCTGTGCTCGGTTACAGAGGGGCTTCCAAAGGTCACAGTAAGATCTGTTACAATGACTTGTTTTAAAAATGGAAAAATTACAAAGTCAGACTGGAAAGTAAAGGATTTTTCCCCTCATGAATCTTACAATGAAATCCCAAAGAGACATGCTTAAATTGCAAATTGCTTTTCTTGTCCACATACAAAGGTTTCCAGCACATATCCATTATGTAGAAAAGCAGTCCCACTTTACATTTCTTAGTTTTTGGCATACTTGCCATACCCAAATGTTTCAGATCAAACAGATTTTAATATTGGATAACCTGAGTAAACAGGTTTTTAAGGGGGAAAAAGCCATCCCAACCTACCTGAAACTTCTATGTGAAAAACCACCTCCCCCCTAAATGTAATAACTGGTTGAGCCACCCTTGGCAGCAAGAGCTGCAATCAAGCATGTGCAAAAACTGGAAATGGGTCTCTCGTGACTGTGGAGGGATTTTGGCCCACTCTTCTTTGCAGAATTGTAATTCAGCCACATTGGAGGATTTGAGCACGAATAACCTGTTTAACCTCCTAAGACCCAAACTTCATGGTATGCATTTGTAATTTCACTTTGCCATTTGGGCTGATTGGGAGCTGATGAATGTAACAACAAAGAGTTACGCAATTTTTTTTTTTTTAACTGATTTTTGTTTCTGAGAAAAATGAGAGCCACATATGAGGACATTCACATTAAATTTCGATTGAACAGTGGCAGCATGATGTCCTCGTAAGTGGATATCAGGCCCTTGTAGAGCAAAGTTTAGTATTTTGGTCTAGACAACCCAAAATGTGATGTCCACATATGTGGATGCCAGGTCCTAGGAGGTTAAGGTCAAGCATCTAAATCTGATTCAAGTCCACAGTTTGATTAGACAACTCCAAAACCTTCATTTTGTTTTTTTAAGACATCAAGAGATGGACTTTCTAGTGTGTTTTCAGATCACTGTCCTTCTGCATAACCCAAGTGTGCTTGAGCTTTGGGCTATAAACTCATGGCCAGACATTCTCCTTCAGGATTTTCTGGTAGAGACCAGAATTCATTGTTCCATCAGTCATGGCGAGTTGTACAGGTCTTGAAACAGCAAAGCAACCCCTGACCATTACATTACCACCACCATGTTTGATTGCTGGTATGATGTTCTTTTCATTAAAGGCTGTGTATGCCAGATGTAACTGGACTCACATCTTCCAAAGATTGTTTTAACTTTTACCTGAAAGGCCAGGTAGGTTTGGGTAGCTTTTTTCCTTAATAAATGAAATAATCATTTAAAAACTTCTGCATTTACTTAAGTTATCTTTGTCTAATATTAATCTCACACTAACACAAACCATTTAAACTAGGGGTGTCCAACTTGAGTCCTCGAGAGCTACTGTCCTGCAGCTTTTAGATCAGGGGTAGGCAACTCCAGGCCTCGAGTGCCGGTGTCCTGCAGGTTTTAGATGTGTCCTTGATCCAACGCAGCTGATTCAAATGGCTAAATTTCCTCCTCAACATGTCTTGAAGGCTGTATCCCAATTCAGGGTCTGCAGCCTTAAAGGCCGCATTTTAAGGCCGATTACGTCACCGCGACGCGACAAAGGCTGTCCCAATTCGAAGGCTGCTCGAAATGCGGCCCTCAAATGCGTCCTTAATTTCCCTGAATTTTAAGGATGTGGCGGTGTAGACTTCGTGGCCCAATATATCCCAGAATGCAGGATAATTTTGCCAGAAAAAAAAAACAAAAAAAAAAAAAACGGCGGATGAGGGGTGCCCGAAGAGTAAACTTTAAGTAAGTACTGAATATCATGTCACTTATTTATGTGCAAATGTTTAATAACGAAGAACATTAAAACATTACTGTTGGCCACATGTCGGCAAAGTTATGTGACATTAGTGACGTTTGTACTAACTTGGTTTTACAGCCTTTACTTTAAAATATACGCCGTTCAATAGCTGACCTTAATCTTACAGAGAATGATCAAAGATCATGTAGAAACAAACAAACAAATGAACAAAAGATTTTCTCCTTCATTTCTGTCAAACAAAGCTGTATGATTTAGTATCATGGTTGCTAGGCAACCTGGGCAGCGCAACGGAGGCTAGACCGTCCCATTTCACAAGCCTCGCACTTCCGGCCTTAGCGGTCTTTAAGTACGCGGCCCTTGAGGATCCTTGAGGCTGCGTACTTTAAGGCTGCAGACCCTGAATTGGGATACAGCCCTTGTTCTCCAGAGGTCTGGGAATGAACTAATCATTTGATTCAGGTGTGCTGACCCAGGGTGATATCTAAAACCTGCAGGACACTGGCACTCGAGGCCTGGAGTTGCCTACCCCTGTTTTAGATGCATCCCTACTCTAACACAGCTGAATCAGATTGTTGGATTACCTCTTTTCAGCATGCCATCCAGTTTGGCAAAGGCCTGATAACAAGCCAGTATTTGATTCAGGTGTGTTGGAACAAGGATGCGCCTAAAAGCTGCAGGACAGTAGCTCTCGAGGACTGGAGTTGGACACCCCTGATTTAAACCAAAAGATAGTGAAAATTGACATTTTACTTTAATTGGATTATTTGCATGCTTTAATTTCAGTACAAATTAATGTTTTACACAGAACAAATCCTCTCAGTGAAGCCAAATAAAGCAGTGCTAAATGTCCCAGAAGTCTGAATACTTCTGTGTTTGTGTTTAACCTGCAGTGTAGACACCAGCAGAGGTCATGGTGCGGTTGAAGGGCGAAACGGACGCCACTTTCTCGGCCTCCAACTCTGCGACCGTTTTCTGTTTCACCGGCGATGGCGGGACTGTTTTTGGAAGGGGTGATGGGAACATGTTCTTGCCTTCCTGAATGCACCAGAAAACACACAAGAAGACCAGAGTGAGGAGAGAGGAGTCCACAAAAGATTTGCGTGAGAAACAGACATCAAGACTTTCGCACAGTGGGTGAGCTCTCGAACACGAACTCGTGGACGGCACAGGGGATTACGCTAAACAAAAAAGCAATCACAAACCAGTTAGCAGTGGTTTTGAAAGATAAATTCTCTTTTAAGGGGCTGAATAATGCTTAGTGTAACAAGAGGTAAGCTGATATGTCCTATTGAGGTTGCGTGCTTATTCTGCCATAAACAATGTGTCAAAGCTAAATTCCTGGAAAAGTGTATTTTGAAACGTTCATAACATTCTTGCTGGGATCCAACTTGAGCTATTCCCAGCTGGGACTCTGTTTTGGTACTCAATTGGCGCTCTAGCCAAGCATGACAGGATCTGACAGCGCATGCTGAGAGGGAAGGAGGGATGCCAGTGGGGATGGAAGCTGACAGGAGACAGTCACACGAAAAAAAAAAAACTCCACCTCCATAACAAGAGTCCCACGGATGACGTGGTCAATTGTTCCATAATCAAATTCTTCTTTGGGCTCATAGTGGAAGTATTCCTTGTCTGGACTAATGGCCTTCAGAAGCTTCAGTATGTTGTTTGAATATAGGCTGCTGGCTTGGGTGGCCATGCGGCTGGGCAGGTCTGAGTAGCCGATGTGTGTTACTCCCTAGTTAACAAAAAAAGTACATTATTCATACATAAATAAATCATATATATCCCAAATCAGAAATACATCTTTTGCATTCCTTAAAATTATCCAGTTTATCCAAATGTGCAAGCTAGGCCAAAACGTACCCTGTAAACATGCAGCTGTCCGGGCTTTGTGGTCTCGATGTTGCCCCCTGCCTCTGCAGCTAGATCCACCACTACAGAGCCATCCTTCATAGACTCTACAAACTCCTTTTTGATCAGTATGGGTGCACGCTTCCCTGAGTGAGCATAGGACCACAGGTAGAAAGGAATGAGATGCATCAAACAGCATCATACTGTCTAACAAAGAGGATAGTCAATCCGTATTAAAGATGTAGTGACCCTCATGAAAGCGACATTATGGGGTTGATGGGGCTTAAGCCATAGACAGTATAGAAAAATTGGACGAGGCCACTGTGCCATCATACGTTGGTTAGTTAGATCTAGTTGCAAAGTCCAAAGCGGAGGCTTTTCACCATCGCCACCTCTTTTGAAAGTGATGAGTGAGGGGCAGACTAGCAGACAATTTACTCAAGTGTCAGCAGATAAAATTATACGTTGCTTATGTTTAGGACCAACTCCCACCAAGCCTACTGAGTCCTTAGCTGCTAGATTAAATAAAATAAGCCAACAGCGAGTGAAATTCTCAGCACACTTGCAGAGCAATATTTCATATGTTTATCTCTAATTGACGTTCAGTGTTGCTGTGGAAAAGATGAAATAAAAGCAAATAGTGATGAAACTTTTGATGCCAAACGATAAAGGCAAAAGTGGCTTAAAGTACCGATGTGACTCACCGGGAATCAGGGCAGTGCTGACAATAATGTCGACCTCCTTACACTGCTTGGCAAAAAGAGCCATCTCAGCCTCGATGAACTCCTTTGACATCTCCTTGGCATAACCGCCAACACCCTCGCCAGACTCTTTGAGGTCTACTTCTAAAGGCTCAGCCCCAAACGACTTGAACTGCTCCAGAGCAGCTGGCCTGAAAGTCAAGAAGCAGCCAGCCTATCAGCAAAATTCTGTCCATCATTAATAAGCCTGCAGTTTGAGGCGTTGCCAACCTTATACCTGGTATCAAACCCTCTGACTATGGCTCCCATTGACTTAGCTGCCCCGGCTGCTGCCAAACCAGCCACTCCACCTCCAATAACCAGGACCTGTTTACAACAGAAACATCCAAATGCACCGAGGTTTCACTTCACACTTCATTTTTTATTTTAAGTATACTGAAAGGAAAGAAAACGCTGTACTGACTGTCGAAATAGATCATGCTTGGTTGAGTAAAACATAGACTATTACCTTAGCTGGAGGCACTTTTCCTGCAGCTGTAATCTGACCAGTAAAGAACCTGCCAAAGTGGTTGGCAGCCAGAACCACAGCCTTGTACCTACATAACAAAAACTCAAGTCACATTTACATTAACTAAACAAACAGATGAAATCTGGATTTAAAAATACATTTTTGTTTACCCAGCAATGTTAGCCATGGAACTGAGTGCATCGTAGCCTTGTGCAATGGTAACTCTGGGCACCTGATCCATGGCCAGCACAGTGCTCTGCCTCTGTGACAGCTTATTCATCAGCTCCTGGTTCTGTGCTGGATAGATGAAGCTCACCAGGGTGGATTTGGGTTTCAGGAGATCTACCTCACTCAAACTGGGGGCTCGAACCTAAAAAGAAAAAAAAAAATCTATTTTCCACTCACAATTAAATATAACTGATAGATATGTGGATCTAGTTTGCTTATGTAGCAGCAAATCAAAACATCAGTGCTCATTTTCACAAAGTATACAGATTACTCAAACCAGAGGAGAGTGGTTACTTTGACTGGACCATATCAGGAAGCTCAAAGTGATCATTGGTGTCAGATGCTGCACTGAGATGAGTCTATAGTATGAGGCCTTAAGAAGATTGTTGGTGATTACGGTTTCTGAGCTGTGAAGCTGCAAAGAAGAGTCTTATCTGCGGACCAAAGCATGCCGGGTACGAACCTTAAGGACCAAGTCTGAGCCGAGGGCTCCCTTAACATCAGTAATGGTGGCTCCGGCATCTCTGTACTGCTGATCGGAGAACTTTGATTCGTCCCCGGCGCCGCTTTCCACCTGCACCCTGAAGCCCTGTTTGACCAGCGCCTGCACCCCAGCCGGAGACAGCGCCACGCGACGCTCATTCTGTAACGTCTCCTTAGGAACTCCAACCACCAGGTCCTTGTAGAGCACACCTGAGGTCAAAAAAACAAAAAAACAAAAAGAAAAAAAAAAGAAGGAAAGAAAATTGGAACTTGTCACACAAAAGAAAATATACACAACAAGACATAAGTTTATAAGTTTATCTTCTTTTACGCAACAACGCAGCAGGCATGCGCGTACAGCTGAGATTTGCGTTGCTGGAAACAGTGTCAGGTTACACATTTCTCTCCCTACATGGTGTGGTGACCTCGCCACCATGGAGACATTATTAGCAGGTGATTGGCACCAGGCCAGCACACACACAGAGGCCCTGCAGTCCTATGCAGACACACTCCAAAGTCAAACTTAAAAGATTTCAGCAACTCAAAACTTTGACGAGCACTCTGTGCCGTGTGCCTCGCACACAGCACCGGCTCCATACACAAAAGGCTGTCATCAGAATCAGCCGCACTGCTGTCAAGTTTTTACAGGTCACCTTTAACTGACCTCTCGTCCGCTCTCACATGTTAGCAGCTCTCACGAGCAAAGCCGCCGTCTGCTTTATAGCAGCTTTCCCTATTTTGAGAACATCTCTAGCAACCTGCTGCAAACAGTTTGTGATCTGCAGTGGAAGTTTTCCACTCCTTTGGCCGGCCGGAGCTTGTCCTTGAGTGAACTGTTACGCTCTCATTCCTCAAGTCAGACACGAGAAAGCACGCAAGCCCAGCCTGTCCTCTGTGAAGCAGAGAGATTTGTAAATTTCCTACCTCTGGAGGCCTTTTGGTCCCATAACACAGGGAAAGTCCTGAAATGCCTCCTTCCAGGGAACTTCAGATGGACCCCTCGCTGGGACAGAATGACAGAGGAGCTACAGATGCAGCGGAGAAGGGTCGACATGGCTGCTGAGCGTCCGCCCTGAGGCTCCTACTAAGCTCTTGATTACGAACACAAACAAGGAGAAGGAGAGGTTGGCGATAAGGCGACACTACATCTACATCTGCTGTCAAATAAAAAAGAACATAATTTTTTAAAAATACCCTCAAAGCAAGTCCCGGGCCCCCCTTTCCCCAAGTCACACACTCAGACTGTGCGTGCTGCGAGGCCTACAAACAGCAGAGTGACATTTCAGCCGCACACACACATGCAGAGCACAGGGTTGATTACACACTCCAGGCTTCTCTTCGCGAGAACTGGAATTATGACGGCACAGGGGGGAAAGTGTGCCAAGTGTGGCCTGGTTGTTGTGAGCCGGAGAAGAGCAACCAGTGTGCAGATAACAAAGGGGGGGCTGGAGGGGGGACAGCTCAGATACAGTCAAGACTGGAAAAAATGTGGTGTTTACAAATGTTGGTCTGTCTTATATAAAGACAAACAATGCCACAACCAGAAAGACAAAACAAAACACATGACTGTGGAAACTTGTCATACTTTGGTTGATGTTTTGATTTCTGAGTCACAACAACGTTTTGTTGTTTACCTTCCCTCCCATTCATTCATTCAGTCATTCATTCATTTTACTGAATCACACTCAAATCACTGCTCCTCATTCTCCAGTAATCTAGTCACACACTCAAAGACCGGCTGATGGACTCGCTTGTTCTCACACTTGCCTTTCAGGTTTCCAGAAAGAGCGGGTTTCACAGCAGTGTCACCTGCGAGGTTCCTATACCCCCAAAATCCTTCCCGTCTGCTTGCAAGGAGAGACAGACGACCTTCCACAGTTTCCTTATCACTGCCGGACTATTTGAGTATAAATAGTAAGCCCACGTGACTTCAGTCATCACCACCTCTGAAGCAGCTAAACTCCTTCAGGCCCAGCGCAGGCTGATACACTGCCACACTCCCACAGAATTAAGGGCTGGATTAAAACGCCCGGGAAGGAAGACACTGGCTGGTCATTTTATTTTAGAGCGTATGAACCGACCGGCTATGGTCCTTACTGTGCAATAAAGTAGCTGTTAAAACAGTATCAGTAAGAACAAACACATTCAGTGGACACAAATAATTGGGGACTACCTGGTGTCGGTGTTGTTAGGCCAGTGAGCATTTTCGTTTCTGCACACAAGGTGACGCCAGAGAGTCAGAGAACGCTGTCCCACCTGTAAATGGTTGGACGGCAAAAACTATTACTGCTCCCTCTCTTTGTTTCTTTGTTAGTCCCTGTCACGTGATAATGCAATCTTATCGGTTTATAAATTAATATTTAATTTTATATTTACATAAAATCCCATAATTGCATTATAGATAGATAGATAGATAGGTAGGAACAATTAATAATAATGGTAATTACGGGAATAAAATCATTATTATATTATATTATATTATTCTTTTTTAATGTTTACTTGATATTTGAGGAATAACCTCAGTACAAAACATGCAGCCAAACATTTATTCACACAATAATAGGTCATTTTTAGCAGGTAGGTTTTTTAAAGTATCTTATCCATAGTTTTCTAATGATTGTTGTTTATGGCAAATTCTTTTTCACTTATTTTCATTCCAACCCTTAAACCTGACCATTTTCAGAGGAGTGTTTTTTGTTAAGCTAACCTAACTCTGACTTATGAATCATTCAAACATAAAAAGGCAAAAAAAAAAAAAAAAAAAAAAAAAAGCATAAAAAGGTACCTTACTCAAGAGATGAACCAGCGTTGTGTCTACACATTACAGACAATTTAGCAAAGAACCGATTTCAAATCTTTTCTTTAGACAGTTTAGACCAGCAGCCTGTCACAAAACACATCATTTGTTCTCATTTGTTCGGTTGAATTTATGAATTAAAGCCAAAGATAACAAGTTTGACAGGCATAAAATTGGATCGACAAGTGGAGAACAACAGAAGAAGTGACAGGCCTAAAAAAAAAACAAACAAACAAACAAACAAACAAATGCAGCAGACAAATTATTTCTAAAAAATAATGTCCTTAAGAAACGGGGGGAAACAGCAAAGGCCTCACACAGGACGTGAGAGTTTCATGTGACCATTCAATTGCTTGGACCTCAAAATTATTGAAGCAGTGTGCAGAACAAAAGGCAGCCAACATCCAAAGAAGAGCTTTGAATGTCTGTCTAGAAGCCTGGGGAACTATTCCTGAAGACTACGTAAAGAAATCACAAGAAAACCTGACTAAGATAGTTCAGACTGTGTTGAAGAATAAAGATTCCTAAACATTCCAAATATTGACTTTTATGTTCACGAAAATTGTAAAAACTGTCTTTGTCTTATATACTGTATTTCCTAGCAGAAGACTTTTACATAGTAAAGTATAGACGCGGAAGATTAGCGTCACCTCACGCAGGAGGCTGTTTTGGTTGGCCCTGTTATTTTAATGCCACATGGATTTTGTAAACAGTAAAGTAGGAGTTGATATGTTCTGTGTAGTATATAGTTGGTATTATCACCCATTTTATTTCTGATTGTTTGGCTGCTGTCGGCTGGTTTCAGCCGTTTCCGGTACATAAACCTCTTCGGCTTAGACCCATCTTAGTCAGAGTTTTGTCCATTTAGCGCCGCTAAAAGAAGCTCTAACGGCTAGCATGTAGCCTCGGTGAAGTTTTATGCTGCCTCTGAGTTTCTCCTTCGTCTCTCTGCTTCACTAACGTTACGTGCGTCTCTGTCTCTATTTCCCCATCAGGTGGAGTATGGAGCCTCTGAGGCTGCTTTCCGTGGATCCGTCAGACCGGGGCTCTCAGAGATGCAGGCTTGGTCCGGGCATGATGTCGGCGCTGGGTGTGCACCTGGGCTCCCCTCTGCTGGTGTCTGTCTCCGGAGGAAGCTGCCTGTGCACTGCCTGGCCCCGGGCTGACTTGGCAGAGGGCTTCCTGCAGATGGACCTGAAATGTTTCTCCCCCAGTCTTCTCTCTGAGCTCCCCTCGCACCTGAGCCTGGACCCCGCTCAGCTCACACCTGTGATCTGCTCCAAACTGAAAGGCGTCAGGATAACCGTGATAGTCCAGAGTGTCGATTTCAGGAAACGCACACCGCATCGCCTTGTTCATGAGCTCGTAAAAGACATGCTGAAAGGTGTTTGTGTCCATGATGGGTTTTTAATAAACCTGGAGGATTTCGACACAGAGATCAAATATGTTGTTATTGAAAGCATAAGTCCAGAGTCGGATAGTGCTGGATTCATCACCTCGAAGACTGCTGTTGAGATTGCTGGCATCCAGACACTCCGACATTACAGGAGTCAGCTGCAGGAGCGGCACACGGTGCAGCTGGGGGGGCTGGAGGAGGTGAATCAATTTAAATGACACCTTACAGCATTTTCTTTCCCACTGTACAGCACCTAATGTGTGTGGGCTTTTTGATTGTTTGTTTGGTTTGTTTGTTTGTTTTTTACAACATTTTAGGTGTCTGCATCTCTTAGAGAGATGCTGAAGCTGCCACTTCTCTATCCAAGCACACTGAGCTCTCTCGGTGTATCCTGTCCCAGAGGGGTGCTTCTGGTGGGGCCTCCAGGTGTAGGCAAAACCTTGCTGGTCCGCCAAGTGGTGGGTGAGGTGGGAGCCAGCTTGGTGGTGGTCAGAGGGCCAGAGGTAAAAAAGACGATACTAAACACACCTCATCATAATGTTGATGCCGTCTAATGTTCCTCGTAATACACGAAGCATTTTGCATGTAAATGCATTACCAGTAATTCTGAACAATACTTTCAGGTGGTGGGGGCTCGGCCGGGTGAGAGCGAGGAGACGCTGCGGGCCGTGTTCGAGCGTGCTCGATCTGCAGCAGATGAGGGTCCCTGTGTGCTGTTCTTAGACGAGCTGGACTCTCTGTGTCCGAGGAGAACCAGCTCGTCGGCACCGGAGAACCGGCTGGTTGCTCAGCTTCTCACACTCATGGACGGGATGAATCGGTCTGACCGCTTCCTCATCGTCGGAGCCACCAACCGGCCCGACAGCTTAGACCCAGCACTGCGCCGGCCAGGAAGATTTGACAGAGAGGTGCGTGTCCGCTCACTGTCACGGATCCAGTGTTTTTAATTTTTCTTGAGAAAGATGACATTTGATGACGTTTGTAATTCTTCAATTGGTTTCAGCTGTTTTTTTGTTTTTGTTTGTTTGTTTTTTCTGATTATAAGGCAAGATGTACCTTTTTTACTTTTATATAAAATAAATGTCCAGGTCGGTTAGTTGGTGCAGATACGTGTATGTGAGTCGTTAGTCTCTGAGTGTTCGCCTTTCCCACAGATTATAATCGGAGCTCCAACCTTGCAGCAGAGAAAGGCCATCTTGTCTGTCCTGTGTGAGAGGATGCCTGTGTGTCCCAGTGTGAACCAGACAGCGCTTGCACAAACAACTACAGGCTACGTGGGAGCAGACCTCAGTGCCCTGTGCCGGGAGGCCGCCATGCACGCTATACGTGAAGACTCCAAAGTAACCACAGCGACCTGTCACAGCGAAACAAAACACTAGTTTTTGCTTTTTTGCTACAGGAACGACTCACTTTATTGCAAATTGTGCAGCTGTGTTGTAATTGTAAAGTCAAAGTTGAAGCCTGAATAAGAATCACATTTAGAAATTCATCTCAAAAGGCTCACAGTGAATGTGTTCTTTAGATGTGTGAAAGATTGCATAGGAAATAATAGGGAGACTGAGTGGATGACAGCTGTAAAAACCTGTTGCTGTTTCTGTCACACTGTCTGCAGTGTTCAGGGGAGCAGCTGGTGAGTATGAAGCACTTTCATGAGGCTTTGAAGTCGGTGCGTCCCTCTTGCCTTAGGAGCAGCATGGGCAGGACGGAGCTCTCTCCGGTGACCTGGGAGCAAATTGGAGGCCTGGATGACGTCAAACTCAAACTAAGACAGGTAGCTAATTGAGTGGCTTTGCTCAAAAATGCACATTTATGTATTCGGAGAAAAAACCTTATTACTGGAGGTTTGTTTTCCCTCATTGTCTCCACGTCAAAGAGCATCGAGTGGCCGATGGCGCACCCTGAGGCCTTTGTTCGTCTAGGTCTGTGTCAACCTCGAGGTGTGCTGCTGTACGGGCCTCCGGGATGCGCAAAGACGACGCTCGTCAAGGCAGCCGCTACTTCCTCCAACTGTGCCTTCCTGTCTGTCAGTGGGGCTGACCTCTACTCTCCCTACGTCGGAGATTCAGAGAAGGCTTTAGCTCAGGTTCTTCCTTTTTATTATCTCGAACAGAAGAGCATTAATGATTGTGTCCTCCCTTGTGTTTCGTCCACTAAGCCCTGTGTCTGTCTGTCCCCATGCAGCTGTTTCATCAGGCCCGGGCCTGCGCTCCAAGCATCCTGTTCCTCGATGAGATTGACTCACTGATTGGCTCGCGGTCACACAGTCAAACACCAAACAGCGTACAGACTCGTCTTCTCTCTGTGCTCCTCAACGAGATGGATGGGATCGGCCTGAAGACTCATGAGAGGAGAGGGACCGAGAAGATCCTCCAGGCAGAGGGAGTCGAGGAGAGTCACACACCTGAGCAGGTCAGCTTCTGGTTCTTCTCTTAAATTTCCAATTTGTTTTGTTTCATTTTGCTTTCGTGGCACACAGGTGAATGTAAAAATAGCACAGATTTTTTTCAGGGGTAGACTTCAGATGTTTGGGGTTGACATCTATTGATCTTTGGCTTTACCCTTTTCCTATTGCCCCCAAAATTTCCACATTTGATTGTAACAGCTGAATTTTTAAAAGTTTTTTTTTTTTTTTTTAACCCTATTTTGGGGCAAACTCGTAAAGCTGATTCTGTATAAATGGTTTTTGCTGTTACAGCTTTCCAAAGTAACTGCCCTGAAGATCAGTCAACACTATCAGTCGGTTTCTTAATGAGTGAGGTAGATGTGTGGCAGTCATAATAAGAGCTTTTTGAATTCAGATACTAAAGGAAGCAACAAAGATACGTTAAAAGCTCCTTTATTACAGCTTTTAGTGGAGGACACACTGGAGCATCCTTTATGAAAGAGGACATAATACCATCCTGCAGTTCATTGTGACACACCATCCATCCATCTGTTCATAATTTAATCAACACTTTATGTGCTTTAACTGTTTGACAGTTGGACTGCCAGGAAGTGTGCAACAAAGATGTAATGGTTGTAGCCGCCACAAACAGACCTGACTGTTTAGACAGCGCCCTCCTCAGGCCCGGCAGACTTGATCACATCATTTATGTCCCACCACCAGACCACGAGGTAAAGGACTTCTCAAAACAGGACAAAAATATATTACATTTACCAGCAATGTTGTAAGAAAGACTTACAACATGAAGAGGTCATTTAAAATAAAGTAACCGCGCCTCTCCTGTCAGCGTATCTGTGTTTAATGACCCTCACTTTCTAATATTTAGGCTCGACTTGCTGTCCTGAAGGTGTGCACAAAGTGTATGCCTGTGGGTGCCGATGTGCGGCTGGAGGATCTCGCAGCAAAGACCGAGCTTTTCTCTGGAGCTGACCTGGAAAATCTTTGCAAAGAGGTGACATAAACATATGAAACCCTGGAATTCTTAGACTTGTAAAATGTAAAATCCTTTCTTGGCGGATAGATTTGAAACAACTGAAAATATCTGTTTGTTTTGCTTTTGTTTTTTTCCTCAGGCTGCTCTTTTGGCATTGCTGGACGGGAACATGGAAGCCTCAGACATCAAACACACGCATTTCCTGCGATCCCTCAGCAAAATGAGCTCCTCTCTGACTGCACAGCAGATCCACAAATATGAAACTCCTCCCCGATGACACACATAATGTTTGACTGATCTTAAAATTGTATCATTACTCAAATATTGTTTTAAAATAAAAATAAAAAAATTCTAAAATTTGACACACTCTCTCTCTTTTAGTCATTTCAAATAACATCCCTGTTGAGATTGGCTCGAAACCCAACCACCAGTTACTGACCTTCACTTTTACAACATGGCCATGGGAGGGCGCTGCAGACTTAGAAAATATATTGATCATCATCTATAGATGCGTTAACCTCCAGTGGTGCATTTCAGTGCAGGAAACTCTCTGTGTACGTGCTTATCACCTCGTATCACCTCCCGTCCCGCCTCCATCTCATGAGCTCACACCGTGTCGCACTTAAAAGGAGTTCCCAGCAGCAGGTAAACTGTCACAACATAGCTGCGTGTGAGACTGCTCCTCTTCAGTTTTGCAAGTGGATGCTTGAAGCCTTAGAATAACCACAGTTGAGTGGAAATACACTTAATTCCTCTTTGAGTGCTTAAAACCAATCAGAAAGATGTCTGGATTTTTCCAAATGTTGAGAAAAAGGAAGGAGGTAAAGATCATCATCATCATTATTATTATTACTCTGTTGCGTTGAGTTATATCCTGTGTGGGGGGCATTGTGTGTTTTAATTTGTTGGATTGTTTTTTGTGCTGTAGCTCATCCCTCTGATAGGGTTTATGGCTTTTGCTGCAACAGGAGCCACCTCTGCATCGATCTACTTTCTGCTCACTAAACCTGACGTTATGTGAGTGTTACAAAGCTCTTTCTCCTTTATTAAAATAATGCATTTGTCTTATGTTTTTTTTAGATTCATTTGCACTTCTCTCTTACTTTAACACCTGCTTAAACTCTGTTGTGTACAAATACTTAAGAATGCATTTAAATTTACTGTTTATAGTTTGAATAAGACCAGCAACCCAGAGCCATGGGAGAGGCTGGACCCGTCAAAGCCCCAGAAGGTAATGTAATAACATTGCAGAGCACTTAATAATGTTTATATTCTGGCTAATAAGCCTTCCGGTTCTTATCAGCACCAAAATATAAGCAGACTCTCCTCCTGCAGCTTCAATCTGCTGAGTCATCGAGGAAAGAATTTTATCATTAACGCCGGTCATTAATGTCATCGAGAGAAAATAAATTACCACAAGTAATGGCACAGCCCCGGTGCGGCCACATCATTAAGTCTGTTCAGTGTAACACTTATAAATAGGTCAGACGAAGCCTCGTTATGTTTTTTTTTCTTTTAAATTTCTTTTAAATTTCTAAATTTCTTTAAATTTTCATTGCAGCTCATCACCATCAATCAGCAGTGGAAGCCCGTGGAGGAGCTGGAGATCGTGAAGAGCCTCACAAAGTGAAAGAGCCCGGGTTTCTCCCGAGAGTCTGACGACACGCCTCCACTCCCTCCCCCCCATTAGTCTAACAGAATCGTTTCTGCACAAACTAGGACGCTTTGACACTCAGTGTGCGGAAATGCTTCTGCTCAACTGGTGGGGTTCACCCTGCTCTGTACTGACCTTTCTCAAGGACATCCATCACATCACACCACAATAGGCAAATATGGTAACTGACGACCGTGCAGCCTTTGAGTCCGAGGATGATAATGTTATCTTTCTCTGGGTCTCTGTCAGTATATATTATTACAGAAGTATATATCATTGAATTTATTTTGCCAAGGTTGGTGGTGCACGTGTTCTTGCTGTAGATGTGAATGTACGATAGTGTTTTAATGGAAAAGACACAGAATGTTGATTTATTTTGTAATGTACTGTACAGTGATAATAAATTATTTTAAAAATTTTCTGTCCCAGTGCTGCTTTTGTGCTTTATTCAAACTAACGTATTTAAATGTGCTGTCTGCTATAAAACTATAAGCATCATTTAATTCTGAGAGTATGTTTGACCTAGAAATCCATTATGAAGTTAAATGTAGCCAAAAGAGATGCCGCACATGGTTAGTTTTAAGCTCTTGTGCATTTTTCTTATTAACAGCAGCTTCATGACATCAACGCTGCTGTTTTTCACACCAAACATTCCAACTCATCAAAACAGGAAGGGTGCAGGTGTTACTAATAAGCTTAACTAGCAATACGAGAACCCCGGGGCTAAAAGGCAGCTGAATGGAATTCAGTCTCATTATTCTAATGTGTTTGCACCTGATGTCCACATGCTATCTGTGACACGTCCTGTAAAATATCTCATTAAAAAGGCAGAACACCAAAAACGGTTCAAAACTCACCTTTACACTTTTTCAAGTGAACATAGGAAATTTAGGGCAATCAAAATAAAGGAAGTTCCCTCTTAACTGATGAGGGACATTTTCCAAAATAAACACACTGCTAAAAATAAACCTATTAGCTAATTTATAAAATTAGAGATGCAAGCAAATGGGTCACGGGAGCAGATCTGCACAGGCAGCAAGAAATTAGCCGGACAGCCAGGCTGGACCACAAAATCCACTGTTGAATTTTTAAAAGCTTTACTAAGATACTACGAATCGCTGTTGCACACAGCCTCTTTCACGTAAGCTGGTTATCTTTTTCCAGCACACTGGTTATATAAGGAACATTCATTTGGGGGGTTTAAAGCTCCTCTTAGGCCTGTGTGTAATGAATTAAGAACAGAAAAAAAGGATGGCAACAGAGTCCCAATGGAGATGTATGCAATTTTCCATCCTCCCCCCTTCCCATTCCCTTTTTAAAACAATTCAGTCCATCCCCACCTTTAACCTTGCAGCTCCATTCCAATGCTTCCCAGGTGTCACATGACCATTATACACAAAATCCAACAATACTCAAGCAGAAAAGTAAATAGAGATAGAGGCTAATAATCTCAATATCTATGAAAATAATAAGAAATAACAAATAAACAATGATATATATATATATTACAGTATAATATTATAAAAAATAAATATAATATTATATAATATTATATATATTATATCTTGTTGTTTTTAAGATAGTTTGAATGTGGGTAATTACATCTTATTTCAAAGGTTTTGCCAAATTCCAACAAGCACAGAGCCAGGTGCATGCTGATGGAGCATGTAGAGGTGACCAGCATCATGGTACCATTCTTTTAGCAGCTGTTGGTCAAACAAACAAGCCCCTATGATAGTGCTTTGTGAGCACGGGGCAGGAAGACATGTCTGTATTTATTTTAAGCTAAGCTAAAGATATGATAGCCGAAGCTTCAAAGTGTGCAGGCGTGAAATAATACTCTGTTTAAAAAAAAAAAACATTTACGTGCTGGAATATTTTGACTAAGAGTTGTTGATTTGGGTTTTTTTTCTCTGTATGGTGAAAATAATGCTGTGATGCTGACTAAGAGCAATGTACAGGCCTTCTTATTATCACACAGCTACATGAGCCCCTTCCTCAGTTTGGATGAGTGAATCCTTCCTGAAAGGATAGCCTTAAGAATATGTCATAAAAAAAAAATACTCCCCCACAAATAGTTGGATATGAAAGGAACAGGTGTAACTAGTAACAGTCAGTGGCTCTGTATTCAAGCATAACTGAAAAACATTCCAGCTTGGTACAATAGCAGCTTTTTGGGACATGGAGTGGTGCCATTATGGGCGTTATTAGACCCACCTGTCGTTTTGCAGCAGTGACACGGAAGATTCCCTCAATTCCCTCAAGCAGCCACTGTCTAGGTTTTGATCATATTACATGATTTCATAACTAAACTGTTTGCCAAGCTTTGCCAAAGCTTGCATGCAATTGTATAGGTGTGTGTTTGGGTTTTTAAGCATTTTTCATCTGAGCAAATTTAATCCACAGCAACTGAGTAAACTCAATCTGCTGCACAAGATGCTCAGACTTAAAGTTCAGCATTAGACGGCTGTTTAGAATTGTTTAGGATGAACTTTTAGGATTCCATTTTGTTTTTTTCACCATCTAATCTCCACTCATCTGCTCCTTTTATGGCCGAGTGGGCATTCAGTGCTCCCATTGTGTTTCAGCATAACGGACAATCCTCTTAACACCCATACTGCATCTCATAAAAGAACGATAACACCAGAAAGTGTCCGTCCTTTCAAGGCACCATGTCCCCTTCCACAGCCTGCTGAAACAGTGATGGTCCTTAAGGATGAGTCTTATGACTTATTAACCACTAAACAAAGAGAAAGTAAGCAGACGAGTAGTGGGTTTTGTTTCCTGGTCCGTCTGGGCTGCGCTTATTTTTCAGGAAGTTCATTTTCTGCTTGGTTTCAGTTACATGTTGAATTATTAACGCACATGTCGGACATCTTAAAAAACATTTCCTTCCTCTGTTTCTTTGATGCTGCGTATGCCGTGAGAGGTGTATATATACTACACATACTGTGGACAAGCGCCAACTTGCACTGAGGCTGCCGGCTACAAGTGCTCTCATGTCAAATTTAGGCTACTACAGGGGCAGAGGTCACACACAACAGTCACAACATGCTTCTTTTATCAGGTAAGGGGAGTGCAGCTGAAAGCCTATTTAGGGGAACAATGACAGAAGAGGAAGGATATTTTGTGTCTGTGTGTGTGTGTGTGTGTGTGTGTGTGTGTGTGTGTGTGTGTGTGTGTGTGTGTCGTACGTGGTGTTGGAATTTGTGTACGTGACTATGAAACACATCACGACACCACAAATCATGTGACGTCCAAGCATAGCAGGTATTGTTTGCAGGGTACGTTAAAAAACATAAGAGATGGAATTTCCCCCTCAGCTAACAGGGGTACAACTTTAAGACTTAAAAAGTTACCTTCTGCCAATTGTTGTCTCTGAATTAGTATTTTTTAAACATGCATGTGTGTGAGCTTGAGTGTGATATGCTGCGACTGTAGTAGTTAGTTGTAACAGGAGAGAGACAACAGCAGCGTTTTATGGCCCCCTAAAGTAAGGTAGGGCAGACAGGTACATGCTGTAAACAGTTCTTCCTTTGCCAGACTGCCTTTGGTTCACTGCTTCAGGGGTTTTTGATAAAGAAGCTGTTGCCTGGAAACTGGGGCACTCCTAGATTTTTTTGATATTGTCAGTACTTAACCTCTGATATGTCTACATTTTAAACATTAACTTTGCTCTGTGTATAAAAGCCTCTAACAATGACTCTTTCGATGCTCCATTGCATAATTATGAGTAATCTGGAGTATGTTTGTCTATTTAAAGCTTGATAATCACAAGCGCACACTGTGTGTTGACATATAGGGTCCATTCAATAATTTCATTTACTTATTTATGTTCTAGTTTTTCACTTTCATTCTGTGAAGACAATAATGGCTCCGTGTAACAACAAGGCATTCATTCAACAGCACTCTGCACTGTCATGCTGGTAAAGGCAGTTTTGCTGTATAAACAATAGATTCACCGTCCACCCATCCACCTATCTGCTCATCCATCCATTTTTTTTAACAGCAGCTCATCCAATTAAGGGTTTTGGGGGGGGGGGGCTGGAGCCTATCCCAGATGTCACTGTGAAAGAGGTGTGGCACAATGCGGACGGGTTTCTAGTGCATCACAGGGCTGTTCACCACGAGGAAACATTTAATTCTTTCGTTGTTTTTAGAAGTGCACCACCTAGCGTTGAACAGTGAGTGTACACTTACTGGCCACTTTATTAGGTACACCTTGCTACTTGTTGTGTCAAAAAGTAATCGTCTGAAAAAAGTAATTTTTGAATTCCTGTGTGGGGTTTTTTTTAATGTCTAATATCTTTATTTATATTGGTAAATAAATAAAGTATAATATTATACTGTAATAAACAGGATTCATGAAGAATGTATATAAAAAGAAAATTATGCAAGTATCTTCACAACTCTGCGTTCTTGTAAATTATCAATCACTTAAGTTATCTTTATAAAACTTTTTGTTGTTATATGTGTTATATATTCTGCCCTCTTGGCCAGATATCTCTTGAAAAAAGACATTTTTGATGTCAATGAGACTTTTTACCTGGATAAATAAAAAAAAGAAAGAGTCACTTTGTCAGAAACTGATTGCAGCTTCTACCCATGATAGGAATGTTCTTTCTGGTTCAACGTGACTTAATATTATCATGAGTTATGTTTGGCATATTGTTTTTTTCACAGATTTTAGGCCATTTATTCATAGTCATTTATTACCGTTTCAATTCTCAAATCCCTTTTTTGGAACAACATCCAGGATGAACCTTCAGAGCAGCCTTAATTCTTCATGGCATAGTTTTAACAAGGTGCCCAAATTATTCCTCAACGAGTTTGGTACATAGTAGCATGACAGCATCACACAGTTGCTTCACTCTTCCATGATAAGAACCTACCTGTTCCACCACATCCCAAAGGCACTCTATTGGCTTGAGATCTGGTGCTTGTGAAGCCATTGCTATGATCAAGAAACCAACTGGAGATGACTTGAGCATGGTGGAAGCAGCCAACAGAAGATGGGCACACTGTGGTCATAAACGGCTTGATAACAAAAAGATTGAGGTAAGCTGTGGTGCTTAAATGGTCCAAAGTGTACCAAAGGAATATCTCCCACACCACCAGCAGCCTAAACGATTAATACAAGGCAGGATGAATCCATTGTTATATGTAATTTATCCTAATTCTGACCCTGGCATCCAGTTGTATCAGCAGAAATCTCATCAGACCAGACATTTTTTTTACGGTTTTCTGTTGTCCAGTTTTGGTGAGCCTGTATGGAATTTGCATGTTATCCTGTTTTTTACTGTGAAGCACTTTGGTGTACCCCCTGGTCATAAACGTGCTATATAAATAAAATTGTATTGTATTGTATTGTACCTACTCTAAATGGCTGTGATTGGTCACAAATACTAGAAAAAGTGCTATATAGATGCCGTCGCCTTCCTGTTATTTTGGAACAATCTGGTTATTCTCCTCCAATAACAGGGCATTTCCATCCAGAGCAGTACCAGGGAGTAATTCACAATTTCCAATTTCAATAAAAACTGTCCTGTTTTTGTTTTTCTTTTAACTAAATCTAAAGATTCAGAGTTGTGAAAAAAGTCACTTTTTCATATTTTAAATGTTATTCTTTATAAATTAATTACTTTTGTGTAGTATGAATGGCAGCAGGTTAGATCTTAATGAATAGGAAAACTTTTTTAAAGTTTTTAAAATACAGTTAAAAGTCCAAAATCAATCCTCTCAGTCAAATTTTACAAAGCTGTACAGTGGGCCAATTCTTGCCCCTGGGCCTTATGTTTGACACCCACAGTCTTGACTATGGCTACATGCCCGGAGTTGCTGACATGTGATTGGCCAATTAGCTAGTATTAGCAACCAGCAGTTGAATATATGTACTTAATGAAGTCAGTGTACACCTAAATGAGGTCTGTATTGAGCTACAATGTTTCTAACAAAGATTTGCAACTTCTATATTCAGGCTTCTTAAAATTCCAGTTCTCTCTCTTTTTTGTATGAGTAATATCATTCAGAATAAAATATTACAATTTCACAATTAGCAACAGAAAAGAGATAAAGAAAAGTTAACATTTGCCTCTGCTCACTGCAGTTCTAACTATTATTATGCTGCCTTGTGAGCTCGGTTTGTCAAGAAAATCATGGCAGAAACACAAAAAATTAAAACATTTTATTACAAACAAAAACAGTGATACCGTTCCTGAATTTCCTTGGTGATTAATATCAGAGACATGGAAAGGTTTACGCACAACCCCCCCACAGCCTCTTAACAAGTGAAAGAAAGAACATTTTAAAGATCATAACTGGCAAATTGCAACCTTCTCCATCAAAACAACAACTCTGAAATACTGGACACACACCTGTCTGTGTTAAAATACTGTCAGTTGATGATATGGAAAAGAAAGTGGAGTATATAGGATGGATGATACCATGCTGAAGCTATCTGTTTTAGCACGTCCCCTTAGTTAAAGTGATGATTTGATTGTCAGTTGCCTTCTCATCACAATTTAGAAATTGTCAGTATCAAAAAAAAGCCAATTAACTTTAAGTGATGGTAATTTTAGTAATTTAAGAATTTCTAAGGTTATTTATTCTCTTAAAGTCTGCCTTTTTACAGACATCAGCTAAATAACATGAAAGCTCCAAAGCACGTAATGAGCTATACTGTCTCCTAAGGGGATGCAGTGGTGCAGGTTTTGCTCACTTATTCCACTTGTAAAGAGTACAGTGCCTCACTCTGACCAAATATCTTGTTAGACATGAGGTATGTCAGGTGACATGCTTTGTACGGTAATAAAAATCATAATGTGCAGTTCTAACAAAAGGTAAGATTTACATCTTATAACAAAGCATCAGTGGTGACAAATCAGTCTATAAAACAAAAAATAAAAGGTTACATGGTTTAGAAGAGGCTTTGATGGTGAATTAAGGGCAAGTTTTTGTCATTTGACTCAGGTAAAACATTCAACTCCCACTTCAAAAGCTTTGCAAGCGTGAAGACGTGAGGCCCCCAGAGGCTGTAGATCTCTCTTAATTAGATCGGTTGTTATTCCTCTGCCTATCCTTTGGCACCTCTCTTTTTCCAGTTACATCAGTGTGCTGTGGATCCTGCTGTGGCACTGAGCTGCAGCAGCACTGTTACATTCAGGGCTCTCTATATATTGCGTTCTCTGCCATCCGTCACTGTGTGATGAACTGCTGACCTCCCTCTTTAGGCGCTAGCCTCCTGGCAGTTTGTGCAACTGCGTGCCACCCTCTGCCTGTGTGTCTGGATCTGCACTGTGCACCTGGTGAGGCCGTAGGTGTGAAGCAGCATGTGACGCGCCTTTGCCTGGACCTCCTCCCAGTTGTCAGCACTGGAGGGCGCTGTGCACACAAAGAGACCTTTAAATATATTATATATATATATATATATACACACATACAAACAACAACAACAACAACAACTTGCAACTAACAAACAAACAGCTTATGATAATTAGAGCTGGTGACGCCAACAGACTGGCTCTGTGATTGGCTGCACACTGGACACCGTTTAAACTTTGGTGGAGAAATTATGCATCACGGATAATCCTGTCCACCGTCTGTACCACTTACTGGACAGGAGGTGTTTTCTCCTCAGATTCATTCAGCTGCGCTGCCGTGAGGACAGATGCAGGAAATCTCGCAGTAAGTCTAGACATTGCAACACATCTGTCTGAGCAGTATACCAACATGACCAGGCTTTCGATTGACAAACTTAAAAACCTCAGTCAGAGGTGAGGGGTGTGACAACAGCAGTTAGCAGCTTTCTTTGTTAATCCAGGCTTTCTGCTTCTGGCTCTGGGCATGCTTACATCACATTAAATTCATCTGATCACAAACACATGCAGAAGAATAAATGTAATAGTATATTTACACTAGTGTGTTCTTTTTAAACTGCATGCACTAATACATAGCCTAATAAAAAAGAGAACTCGATTTGGTGTGTCGCCATATCAAAGTGAAATTAATTTGATTTTTAACAGATCAGTTTTCTAATGTGTGCTGCAGTGGCTGCAATTCCAACAGCAGAGGAAAAAAAATAAAAGAGCCATCATCGAAGTTAATGTAAATTAAAGTGACAATGTGATGCTCCGTTTGTGTTGCCACAGCTGGGTCACATTTTGGCTGTGTTGACCTCTACATGATGCATCTATATGTATTCCTGCAGCAGAGAATCCATTCTGAAGAGGATACTGTGAATAAAAGAATCAGTGAAAATGTGGCACTTCCAGTTTCAGTTTACTTCCAGGTGATTTTAACCTGAAACTCTGAACACAATCTGCTCCTGACCATGTTATGTGCTATGGTAATTTAATTCAGTTTAATTCAGAACCTACAACAATACAGAGAAATCCCCCAAAATCAAACAACTCCCTATGAGCAACCACTTAAAGAAAGTGGGGAGGAAAAACTCCCTTTTAACAGGAAGAAACCTCTGACAGAACCAGGCTCAGGGAGGGGCAGCCATCTAGGAAGTGTTAGTCGACACACTGTGGAGGAGAGTGAGAGGTTAATAATAATGAATGAATGCGGAGTGGTGTATAAACACACAGAGCGAAAAGAGGTGAGTGAAGAAGAAATACCCCAGAAGCCTACAGCTATTGAAGCACCGTGACTCTTAACACTTTATTAGTTAATGGAGGGTTCATGGTCACCTGATCCAGCCCCAACTATGAACTTTATATTAAATTAAAAAAAGAAAAGAAAAAAGGAAAGAAAGAAAAGAAAGTTTCAAGCCTAGTCTTAAAAGTAGAGAGGGTGTCTGTCTTTCAAATCTGACCTAGTCAGGTAAAAAGATTTCCAACCTGCACTGTTACAACACATAACACACACAGACACTAAACTGCTTTACTGCACTGAACTGTATTCTGTTTTTACTTCGTTAAATCGGACAAATTTACACATTGTATTCTATTGAAGTGAAGTGGAACTCTATTGTAGTGCTTTACATATTTACATAAGAAGCCAAAGACCCCAGGAGGGGACACGAATCCCTCTGGGGTTGTGTCAGGATGGTGTAAAACCTCTGCCAAATCAAACATGCAGAGCTACCCACTATTGTGACCCTTTCCTAAAGGTCAAATGGAGCAGATGAAAGTCGCTCTTTATACTATTGTACTGAGTTGCATAACCATTAAAGATAGTTGTTGTATGTTTGTTATAATTACATTTTTGGCTGCTTTAACACAGGCATGTCCAAGCTTCAGAATACATAAAGTTTATATTATCTTAAGGTGGACGTGGCCATTGTGAGTTTGGCATTCTGGTCATTGCTAAAGAAATCAAGAAATCAAATTTTTATCATATTTAATTTTAGGCTGATATCTGCAACTATTGTTGAACTGACTTTTCTGTAGGCAGTGAAAGTTCACGCTCCAACTCCAACAATGACTGAACAGCTCCCTCTTGTGTACAATCTACAACTTAGCGCATGAGTGGACTGTTCTGTGTGCCACATTTCCATAGAGTTAAGTGGGTCAGAGTTAAACAGTGAAAGCCAGTTTTATACACTACTTTGTTGCATTGGCTTTATAAACACTTATTTCTAATTTTAAAGCAAAAGCTTGAATTAAAAACAGTCTATAGTTGTCTAACAATGATAAATAAATGAATGAAGAACTGGCACTTTACTTTTAAAATGGTGGAAAAAACATTTGTGTGGCCCAAACTTTTCAAACATACTCTAGCACGCTACATTTCGCAGCAACCAGTATGAGCACTTTTCCTGCAAATCTTCCCTGCTGTCAAGTCCGATGGGGCCAGAATTAGGAAAACAAACAAGTCTGAAAACAAAGAAATTCCAGAGAAGGCTGTGATACAGATGGACAAAGACTCTACACAGACCCTTCGCTTCTGACATTTAAAGCACAGACAAATCAGTACAGGAAATGGCACAAATAAGAGAAGCTTGCTAAACCACAGCCCAGATGTGCTTCCTCAGCAGAAAGTTCATGACGTCACTAACTTGGCTCTATCTTGCACAAAAGAAGTCACTGCCAACAGATTTTTAAAATATATTTAAACTAGACTTAAAGGAATTCTTAATGTAAATTTTACTTTTTTTGTCAATTCTGACTACATGGTTATCATTGTATAAGCTCACTGAATAATTCTTGTTATTGATAATTGTTCTGCTCTTGTCCTGAAGGAAAAATTAAATCCAATTTGGTACTGGCAAAGTATACCTAATGAAGTGGCCAGTGAGTGTATTACATCCATTGTAAAGTACACGACTAAAGAAAAAGTGCTCATTATCTGTGTGCAAACAATGACAACTGTATTTTGTGTGAAAAGAAGTTCTGTTTTTCAGTGTTTCAGTAGTTTCTAGGTAACATTCAAGAAGATGTTTCGTCAATCCCAAATTGAACAGGGTTTTTCCTGCATACAGAAATCCCCCCAAATGCTTTAGCCAGATGAAAAATCACCTGCTCTGCACTGTCGTGAAATTGTGGTTTTTATTTTCAATCACATTACACATTTCTTATTGCAGCTACTCACTGAGCTGGAGATGCACCAGTGCTGCAGTCTTGTCTGCCGTCAGCGCCCAGACGTTCAGCTCATCGACTGATTGGACATCCTCCAGCTTAAGGAGGTCCTCTCTGATTCGCTGAGTGTCCAGGTGCCTGGGAACACCTGACACAGCAAGAGAAAACGTCAGCAAACAAATTAGTGTGCCCATCCCGCTCTACACTGTTTAAAGTAAACAGAATGCCCTGATGGGATTCTGCAACAGGAGATGAGACTTACCCTCCAAAACGATGACTCCTGTGTCTCGTAAGATGCGTAATGTGGTAAAAAGAACCAGAATGGAGAAGATGTACGTGCAGATGGGGTCTGCCAACTTTAACTCTGGCTGTGAAATCACAAAGCTACATCAAACCTCCTGAATCTTCTCAATTAATCTTCTTTTTATATTTTATTAAATACAATTCAGCATACATCAGACCTACACTGTTGTAAAGCTCCATAACTACTACTTCCAAAAGGCAAAATTCCCATGTTTAACAACTTCAGCGACATTTCCATTTTAGTTAGTTTAATTGGTTCTAAATGCAGGTTTGATAAGGACAAAGGGACATCAACACTTCTTTTTAACTTGTCACTGAGGAAGATAATAAAACAAAACTTTTTCACTTTATGCTGTGGAATAACATTCAAGATCATTTTCAATCAGTTATATTAAATGTGTCTCAAATGAAATGCAAAGCAAATACACCTGCAGTATTAAAAATAAATATAAGCTGTTAAAAAAAGCAAACAAACACATACCTTGAACCGGACAATGTAAGCAGCTATGAGCACTCCGACACTCTGGAGGAGATCTCCCAAAGCATGGATGAATGCAGCTCTTACGGCGAGGCTGCCATGTGGCCTCTGCTGCTGAGCCGACTGTGAACTTGAAGCACCAGCAGAGGCGGGAGACTGACCGTGGCTGTGGCCGTGGCCGTGGCTATGTGAGTGCAGGTGACCATCTTGGTTTAACAAGAAGCCCATTCTATCATAGCCAAGGAAGCAAACAAGAAGTAATTGAGTCATTTTGTATATTTTTTTCCCTGCTGCCACCAGGGGTTTAAAGACTTGCAGTCAGAAGCTGTGGTTAAACATTACACACTGAAGACGTGTGTAATGTTACTTACATAATGTTAACAGCCACCCCCACAGCTGCAGTGATGAGCATGACATCGCCGTCTATGCTGAAGTCCTGTTTTATTGTCCTCTGAACTGCCTCATAGAGCAGTATGCCAGTCAGTATATAGATGAGCAGCACACTGAGGACTGCTGCTACCACCTCTAGAAAGGAAGAAACAACCAGTTTATCTTTATCTACCAGTCTAGGAAATTAAGGCTTTTTTTTTTTAGACCATCCAATCTAATCTCGCATTTCTATTCAATGTTACTAAGTATTATCAGGCAACTTAGAATAAGACACTATCATGATATAACACTTCTATGACACTACCCCCCAAAAAGCAGAAATGATCCTATTATTACTCAGTTACTATAACTCAGTTCATTCACTCTGCCCACTGTGGACCATTTTCTTCCTGTCAGGTTTAATTTTTACTGAAAGTTAAACAGAGTTTACTGCACCTTCACCCCCTGATCTAACATTTGTTTTCCAAGTTATATGCTGTTCCTGATCAAATATAATTTCTATTTATGGCTCAAACACAAGTCTAGTGTGAACCTTAATTTTAATTTAAGTGGACACCACCATGTGGGGTTTTCCCGGCTCAGAGAGACTTTTTCTTCTATGTAGGAAAAACCCTTCTATTTGTCTACTGACAAATTGTTCCTCCCCAATACCCTGTGTTAGTTTTTTCCCTGTTTTAGTTTATTTCTAGTCCACCTTAAGCTCATGTTTTGCTTTGTATTATTTCACCATGTCTTATCCGAGCCAATGAGTATGCTGTTTAAGAAGACATAAATCTTGGGAGAATGAAGAAATTTGTAGTGTTAAAAATCTGCTCTGTCATATTTATAAGTGTTGAACTGATAAAATGTAGCAGACCAAAGCAATCACGTGTCAAAAAGGTGTATATTAATTAATTAATGTATTAAAGAAAGCAAAAAGAAAAAAACAAAAGAAAAAACAGAACTATCCTGGTTTACATTACATTTAAATACAAAAAGAAAGAAAACTGTAAGTCAGGTTCCCTGCTGGGTCTTTTATTATCCCAGAGATTCCTCAGAGATGTTTTCCAATAACCACAGATTTCCACATTTCACAAATGGAACCAGCTAGGATGAACTTTTGGCGTTTCTGACTTTTGGTCAAACAAAACAGAGCAAATTGAATGTGTTTACTAGGCCTTGCCTAGTAAACTAAACAAACTCTAAGATAAACTGATAATAAAAATTATGACGGACTGCAACTTTACAACACTTCTGCTGGAATAATATTAGCTGAGGTCACAAAGCATTAGCTGAATGTAAACTAAAACACTCTAATATCAAACTATTTTCAGACACATTCCCTCCCATAGCTGATATTCTACTTCAAAGGTCTAACACAGTTTCAGCTAGAGAAGAAGAAAAGGGCAGTCAACACAAACAAACAGAGCAACTTAATCTAGGATTCGGGGGCCTTTAGATCCAAAACAGAGTGACCACACTAACCGCTGTATAAGGACTCCAAAACTTAGAAAACAATGCGTCCTGTAGTTCAAGTAGTTGCCATCTACATGAATGATTGCACTTCAACAAGAGTTTTGTAATAAATCCAGAGACACATGAAGACATTTATATATTTACTTTAACTCTACCGCCATAAAATAGAAACAGTGGTTTATAACCAAAGGATAAACATTCATAACAGATAACATTCATAGAGTCAACATGACATTTATCAGTTTCTGGCAGAACTTTTACAATTATGCATCTCTAATGCTGTAAGGCAGAGATGTCAAACTGATTTTACACCATGGGGCACATACTGCCCAAGTTTATCTTAAGTGGGCCGGACCAGTTAAAGTCCCCTTTCCATCAGTGTAAAGAAGTTTAACTACACATCTAATCCCTGAGATATCTTAATAAAAGAAATAAAAGGTGCAATTTCTCAGCACGTCTCTTTGGGCTTAAACTGTAAGAAATAAATCTTTAAAACAGAAAACGTTCTGGGAGTTCGTCGGCCAGGCAGACCTGGAATTATAACAAAAATGAGAACATACCTAGACGATGGAGTCCAAAAGTGAATCTCTTGGTTGGTGGTTTAGTCGTAAGAAAGAGGGCCAGCATAGAAAACAGAATACCCACAACATCGGCTAAGATGTGCAACGCATCGGTCATGATGGCTAAACTGTTGGACACATAACCACCTGAAAGCAAAACATAATAGTAATCACAAAATATATTCAAACAACTTGTGTGTAACTAATACACCATTAAAAAGTACTGTTTTACTAGAGACAACTGAGACGTAAAGAAGACGAGCAGTCCAGTTCATGTGGGTTCAAAACAAGAACGGCAGATAAAACCTTGATTAAACATGGCTTGTATTTTGTGTTTTTCTACCATCTTTTTTTCTTTCTGGAATAATCATTTTTTAACCGGGGCTAAGTAAAATCACTAATCTATGAGATGGCTGACGTCAAGAAATAAACAGGAGAGGTTTTAACCCATGCCTGAAATTAATGTTTGACGTGTATAATCAGTCATAGGATCTGCAGGCTGCCTGCAATCCTGACATGCAGCTTACACAGAACACCAATGAAGAAAATGCTGCCACTTTCTGACTCTCAAACTTTGAGACATGTGAATGAAATCTACTGGCTCACACTTACCTAATCTTCATGCTTTATGGTGTTTTTGTTTTAAGAAAGCTGACCTTACATGGAAGCCTTTTATTGCTACTGACATCTCATTCGCCTCTTATCATTCATAGATCTGTTATTAAGTTTCCTCTTGTGATCAACCACACAGCGACAAAGGACCATCTCTTACCTATAATTTCACCCGTCATAAAGAGAAAATACAGCAAAGCTGCAATGCCAAGCCTCTTCATCACCCTCCTGTGTTTGATGGCCTCCCGCTTTCTAGTGCAGCTGTCACAAGGATCCATGTTTAGCCCCGGGCTGCCCAGGCTGGAAGACGAGTCCAGCAGGGAGTCATCATCATCTGCCACCAGCGTGTTCACGGCCACACCGTTGGACGAAGCTCCGGCGGAATAGTCCGACATCTCTCCAGACACCACGACCTTCAGCTTGTTGAATCTGGGCGCCTCATCGTCCGCCAGCTCGTCCGAAAAATCGAAAGGTGCCGTGTCGCTCAGGTCCCAGTCGCTTCGCTCCCTCCTGAAGGCGGACCGCACCTTGCCGAACAGGCTCCCACCTGACATCTTTGATACCGATAAGGGTGAGCTCTGTCTGTAGGCTGCTGTTCTCTGGGGTAATCATTCACGCTTTTCTAGCGGGTGCTCGACGGTGGGATTGTACGTCTACTCCATCTCAGCAACTGCAGGACAAAAAAAGATAAGTGATATCAAAAACACACAGAAAGCATCCCTTCACGTTCGCACAGCTCACCGATTTCTACAGCGGGGTCTCAAAGACCTATTTACACGACTGACAAAACGCTGAACTTACGTTTCAAATATAAGACCTCAAGTCGCTCACTTTTCCACGTGAGCCGATGAACTTTGAGTTCAACAGTCCCCCTAAAAACAGTATTGGCTAAACAGTAGCAAGCTTGCTAGTAAACGTTAGCGACCCTGTGGTGTTGGCTTGTGACTCTCACACAGTCAGCAAAGCGCGGAAGACTGTGAGGAAACATGAGCGGGACTTACCACTAACTGTTCCCTCAGACTGTTCAAACTTATTTCGTTCCCACGTTAAAAACGGTCATGTCAAATGTGGTTGAACCGTTAGAGTCGAGAAAAAGAACTACCTCTGTACTGCACATTCCCAGCAGCAAGTTTGGTTTCACAGGCACAGTCACGTGATTACACAGATCACATGACATTTTTTTTTTTCCTTTTAAGACGCAGTGACAAATCCAAAATATTTCCGCTCTGTTTTCTTCTTTTTTTGTTGCTAACATAGCCGTACTAATCACGGCTACAGTTACTGATACATGCCGATTAAACCAGGTAAGGTGCTGACTGCTGTTTACAGACTGCCGAGCCGCTGCTCTGCCTCTCGTGGATCACGCTGTGCTCATTATGGAGCAGCTGAGCAAGCTAGCTAGTTCTTCACAACGTTTACATACCTGATGCTCGATCAGCTGATATTTGCTTCTAGATAAAACAGTAAAAGCCGACTGTCTGCCTTTTCTGTGCCTCTTTGTAGGGTAGAAAAGCACTGGGTCAGTAGAATCGTCACATATGGAGGTAGAAGGAATGGAAGATGAAGGACCTTCGTCCCAAAGTGAACTTCCTCACAGTGAAGGTGTGTGTGTGTGTGTGTGTTTAAATCTCTGCTGCCTACACTTGAATTTGCGGTTGGCTTTAACTGCAAGCCCTGACATGGCAGCTCAGGCATCCTCAAGTAGTTGTAAAAGGTTTTTAATCTACAGCTGAAAGAACGGTTTGTGGAGTTACCAGTATTTCTGCATTTTTTTACGCATAACGTAGTCAAGGTTTATATAGGTCACAACTATAGATCCACACAGCGTGACAAATACATTCACACGACCTCAGCAGTGTTATAGAAATGTGAGAAGTTTCACAAAGCCACTCCACCAAAACAGAAACTGTCTACAAGTGGGGACAAGTGGGAACTTTCATACACGTATTGCACCAAGAGCACAATGTGGAATTATGGTTTCAAAGGGTTGACAGACTTTGTGTGTGTATATATATGAGCGTAATATTTGTATTAAAAATTAATGTGTAATATATTCCCCTTAACTGAAAACACAGAGGTGCCTAAAAGCAGGCTAACGCTTTTTTCTCACATTAGCCAAAGTGTGTTGTTCTTCACAGTAAATTTTCCATTTTAATGTAACCCCTGCACAACCAGCTCTGCAACTATACAAACAGTTGTAGTTCAGAAACCTTTCTAATGTTTTCTCTAACCTCATGTTAGGATAATCCCAATGACAACATCTTTATCATACTTTAGAAAGCTCCTCCAGAGAGACACATATTTACACAGCGTAGTGCCATTTTTAACATTCACAATGAGAGAAAAAAAACTATTTTATTAAAACAAAAATAGAATAATGGAGGCTTTAACGGGATAGTTGTGAAAAGCTGTTATTCATATTATCCATAAAATCAAAATGAAGTATGGATGATGTGATTTTCAGGTGAATTTCATTTAGCTTTTATTAAGGCCACACCAAAAGGCTGAACTCCATTCTGCTTAATGGTAACTTTATGTCTTTAGAAGTTTGTTGGTACAGCCGTCCACAGCATTCACGGTTTCTCGTGTGGCACCTTGGGGAAATCAACTGGGCACTTCTGGTCTTGAGGTTCAAAGAGTAAAGAACATGCATACAATTTCGATAATTAAATTAAACTGTCACTGCTGCACGCAACTAAATTCTGTGGATGGTCCAACAATTAGCTGAAATGCACATGTTTATAGAATGAGGAAAGGATTTTCCACTGTCTACAGCAAAGCTTTCAGCTTGTATTTATGACATTGAAACATCAGCTAATCCAGATCACACTCACAACAAAGAAAGCCAACATCTCAGTAATTAGAATAAACGAAGTAAAAGGTAGCCCGTTACATTTAAAGGATATTCTTTTTCTTTCATAAATATTCATAAATATTTCACAGATCTACAGTCGGTCCAGCAAGAATCATTGCATCTGGATGGCTCAGCCCCGGTGGAAAACGTGTATGTGGATAAGAAAGCAGTGGACAAACTCACAGAGGGATTCCTCACTCACTACCTACCAGATCTGCAGAACTCTAAGAGAGCCCTCCAGGAGCTCACGTGAGTATTCACGTGTGTCATTGTTTCAGGACGCACTCTTGGGCTTGACATCATGTTAGGGTTCACACATTTGCCTAAAAAATCATAATCAATTACCAAATCAAGCATTCGGAGGTACTTGCTTTGGCAACCCCTTGTGAATAAGAGAGAAGCAGAAAGTAGCTTCAGTCAGCAGCAGGTTCCCTCCGTTTCGCTCCGTTTACTGCAGTTTCACCAGTTTTCGGCATGTTCTTGTCCAGCCTGCTTCAGTGGGGGAACTGTAAATACACAAGAGCATTCCAGATCAGGATCTGGTAATCAAATAACATGTCAGGGCAAGTCTGTGCCAAAGGCTGCAATCAAGGATGAGATTGCTCCTGCTGTTGCAATTGTTCTAAGTCCAGTCAGGTAAATGCACACATTGGTGGATCTGAATAAGGCCCAAGAGTTTTTTGCTTGTCAGTAATCACTGAACTATTTGCATTAATAAGAAGCACCCATGAACCTGGAGTAGAGACTAAAAAGCTGTTTAGAGAATCTGGTTTTTGTAATTTCGAGTTGCCTTTTGCACAGACAACTCCCTAAAACACACAGGCACTAACTACAGTAAACACAGTACAGTTGGTTTGACCAGTTCCTCTGATGCTGCCAGTGAGATCATGTGTCATGAAAAACAAACACAAGCTTGTGGACACTTTTAAAAGGGATGTTTTTCATCTATATAATCACTTTATTTTCTTGTTTTTCAGACAAAATCAGCTTGTGCTGTTGGACACACTGGACCAAGAAGTCACAAAGTTCAGAGAATGTAATGCCTTATTGGACCTCAATTCCCTGGTATGTGTGAACTGAATTCTAATCTAATTTGTTGTTGTTGTTGTTTGTGCACTCTACATCAGCCTACAGGAGTGATTTGTAAGCAAGGCCCTTTTCCTTAGTTTACAGAGGCGAAGGTGTACCACAATAAACTGGTGAACATAAGGAAAGAGATGATTATGCTCCATGAAAAGACAACTAAACTAAAGGTACTATTATCTTAGACGGCACTGGAGGCCGTGCTCTTAAGAGGAGGGCAAAATACTGAATGGAGGCAAATTAATCAAAGTCCTGCATGTTGTGTCCTCTCAGAAAAGAGCTTTGAAGCTGCAGCAACAAAAGCAGAAGGAGGCGCTGGAGAAGGAGCAGCAGCGGGAGAAGGAACTGGAGAGAGAAAGGCAGCTCAACGCCAAACCTGCTAAAAGAACGTAGGATCCCCAAGTGCGTCTGCTGTATTAAAATACAATATGGGGCAAGGGGGCGGAGGTTTGCATGTTTTAGTCTATTTATTACATTTCTTATTCATTATAAAGCACGTTACTGCTAGCCATTTTCCAAAGTGCACAACTTTAAAATTATAAGATCAAATGAAATGGGGAAATATTATATGAACATCAACTTGAAACGTGCTTGATACATGTAATCCATGACAGTTAATATCAAATTCTACTTTAAATTATTGTTAAATGTTAATGCAGAGCTCACTGATATAAATTTTCTTTGAAATATTAACTGCGTTTGAAGCATGATTGTTTTAAACGTACATTATTCCTGTTGCAGGCAGGTTTGTGTGGCACAGACAGAGTTTACCACCTGTTATCTTAATGGCTGTTTCTGCAGTCGTTATACGCTGAGATTGGCTTCAAAGACGTTTTTGGTTTCTAGGAGTAACGGGAATGGCTGTAAACTGACTAGAATAACTGGAACTTGCTTGAGTTTTGGAGTTGCGACTCTCTGGGACTTGTTTTTTCATTTCTATGGCAGCACCCACCATCTTTAGATCCATTTCATAAGGAAACAAATTTGGAACAAGATGTAATTTTTCTATGTGACTAATATGAATTGAAAGAAGTGGAAAAAAAACGTAAAGAAAAAATCTGTTTAACCGTCTTGAAACCGAAAGATGCTTTGGAAAATGTTTCTCTTATTAAGTAATTCTTAGTACATGGACTAAAACTTGCAAAACCTCTGGTTTGATTGACCCCAGATTACATTGCCAAGAAGACCACAAACCAAAGACATTAACTAAATCATCAAATGCTGGTACTTCCCACTATCAGTGTCTGATGGCACACCAATTTGTGCACTTCTTCAAACAGAATTGTTGAAAATTACTCACGTAGCCATCAGACCACAGCCTGGGATAATCACTGCGCTTGGTGTCATTTGTTGAAGTATTAATATGTTGTTCCTGGACCCTCTTAGTGTTGAATGTTATAAAACAAGACATGCTGTTTAAAGCCACATAGGTCTGCACTAAATTTGACTGACTGCATTTCTGCCGTTCAGATGATGTATAGCTAATTTATGATGGTGGATGAATAAAAATGTATCAAACTTTGCCATCACAATGATCAGTGTCTGTAAATTTGTTTAGTTGACCTTTTGAGAGGCTTCTATGCACTAGTTGTTCCTGAAACCTCAGTATTTGTATTATTAATAAAAAACAGACTGGTTTATAGTATACGGTCTTATTGCTGTGTTCTTTTGTATTCTTTACTTCTCAGCTGTCTATGTGTGGAAAAATTTAGGGTGAACAGGTCGAAGCAAACTAAAAGTGCAAAGACAGTGTTTGCGTGGGGCACTGTGGGTCATGCTCCTGATGCTGCGAGATGGTTTGAAACTGTACTGAAGTTTAAAAAGTGCGCTTATGCCGCAAGCTTCTTGGATTTGAGCAAAGTAGGATCTTCTGCTTATAGATTTTTAATCTTAAGAATATTTCTGTCTGGTAAATATCTGGGCAGGTTACATTTTGGGCTGCACAGATACACTCACCGGCCACTTTATTAGATACACCCTTTTGCCGTTTAATTCTTCATGGCACAGATTCAAGAAGGTGCGGGAAACGTTCCTCAGAGGTTTTGGTCAGGATATGATAGCAAAACAAATATTTGTCAGGTACACATCCATGATGTCAATCTCACATTCCACTACATCCCAAAGGTGCTCTATTGGACTGAGATCTGGTGACTGTGGGGGCCATCTGAGTAGAGTGAACTCATCGTCATGTTTGACAAAGCAGTCTGAGATTATCTGAGTTATGTGACATAGTGCGTTATCCTGCTGGAGGCAGTCATGCGAAGACCAGTAGGCAGTTAATACACAGCAGGATGCTCAATCATCCGGGGACAAAGCAGGATAGATCTGTGCTTTCATGTTGTTTACATCGTCTCTGACCTTACTGATGGTTGCAGCAGAAATGCAGTCTCAATGGACCAGGCAATATTTTCCTGGTGTTTGCCTGGTGTGATCTTCTGCTGCTGCTGCCCATCTGCTTTAGTCTGTCCATTCAGACATGCTCTTCTCCATACTTTGTTGTAATGAATTTCTTTTGCCTTCCTATTAGCTCAAAGCAGTCTGGCTATTATCCTCTCCACTCTGCAATCAAGACATTTTTGCCAAGAGAACTGCCGCTCACTGAATACTTTTCGAAGCGTTCCCTGTAAACCCTAGAGATGCTCGTTTGGGAAAATCCCAGAATATCACCAGTTTCTGAAATACAGATCACCCTGTAGGGCACCCACAACCACGCCACATTCAAAGTCACTTAAATCACTTTTCTTCCAAATTCTGATGCTCACTTTGAACTTCATCAACTTTGTCATCTTAACGATATCTGCACAGATATCGTTAAGATGAGTTGCTATCTGATTGGCTGATTAAATATTTGCACTAATGAGTGGTTGTTCATGTGTACCTGACAAAGTGTCTGGTAAGTGTGTTGTGCAATTTTCCCAGCTTCTTATATCCATAAATAGAAGACAACATTTATTTTTCTTCTCACACATTTCTATATTTGGGACATTTCACTGACAAAAGAACAATTAGTGACCTTATATGAGTTGTACTAAGCATCTAAGTCCACCAGGTGTCAGCAGAGTGACAGTTAATTTACCCGGATCTGGCTCTGTGACGATGGGGCACATGTGGGACACACCCCTGCAAAGTGACTGATCCATGAATGCTTCTCTCCTTTTTTTTTTTTTGGATGTCTGCATATTCTGTGGTTTAAATGAAAACTCACAACTGAAAATTTTAATCTGTAAATGTATATTTTAAAAACCTCATCCTGTGCTGGGTTTTATCGTGCTGGCAGGTGACAATTTCTTATGGAGGACTACAAGAGCCACGCGCATCGAAATAAAGAATACTGTGCTTAAATAATGAATTGTAGAATAAATTCTGCATTTGTAAATTCATTTTTGAATTCCAATTTAATAAACTGCATTTCAAAAACCTTTTTCCATTTGCTCTTTAATAAACTGCATTTCAAAATCATTTTTGCATTTGCACTTTAATAAACTGCATTTCAAAATCCATTTCCCTTTCCTGTTCGCTCCGAGATTAGCTGCTGGATTAGCTCTTGGATTAACAATTTCCTTGCGGCTATTCAAATTAGCCACACCGTGGGATGTAAGGAGCTCTCTGATTGGTTGGACAGACACAGGCTGTCTGCTTGGATTTTTCTAGCTCATAGCTTCGCCCTGCTATGAAGCGTGTGTGCTTGTACAAAGGCCGTTCAGCCTTGGGATTTACACTCGGCTCGACATGGATATGTGAAGAATGAAGGGAGCTCAACCTCTGACTGAGTGCCTGTTTTCGCAGTCTGACCACCTGTTGAAGGTAACGTGCTAACATGGCTAACGCTAGCATCACCTCACGTAGCCCCGTTATTTTAAGGTCATTTTAGCTTATGAAAATTTTACGTCGCAGCTGTACGAGCTAGCTACGTGTTTTGTAAGCTGCTGTGCTCTTCACAAATAAAGCTGGAATCAGCTCAGACTATTAAAACCGGCACTGAGGCCTGTTACATTTATACAGTGTTAGAGCAATGGCTGCAACCTACAGCCTTTAAACTAGCGATTAAAATGCTGACAGTAAACTCGTCAGTCCAGATGTTACCACATTACTTTATGATGCTTAGAGTTAAAACAACTGAGACAGGTTGATTAAAATAACAGCTGTCAGTTCTCTCATTCCTTATATCAAGACTGGAGATCACACTACTGATTTCAGTTCATTTAATATGTGAGTGCACAGATTCATTCTCAACTGGACATAAACGATGATCAAAGGTTGTGTATATATGATGAATTCATCAAATCCCAGCCTCTAACACAGTGCGCTGAATCTTAGCTTTGAATGTCCAGTATATTCTAATCAATGCAATTTAAGCATTCACTGAACCTACAGTATCTACACCTGTGTGTTAAAGACACAGATAATGAAATGTAATTATTAATACAATATACATCATGAAAAACGAAAGCTGAAATTGATTCAGTTTGGTACTTTTCTCTGTATGCTCTGTGATTATAAAGGCCTTAAATTCTGTGATACTGTAAATGATTTTCACAGAGGTCTTAACGTAGTTAAATCACTGCTGATAGTCTGGTTGTTTATATTTTCACGTTTTTGTGTCTGTAGGGCTGTTTGATGATGATTTGGACTCCTCTGGGAGATGAGGACACACCCACATCTGTTCCATACTGCAGCCATTGATGGTGTTATGGCTCTGAGGCAGCTTTGGGCCATCAGACGCACACACTGGAAAACCTTCATGCAGGAGAGACGGCCTCAGTGATTTAGGTTCATAAGCGAGTTCAAACATTTCTGGCCTCTTATCACTTAGATTTCTTAGTCTTAAAAGTGAATGCATTTAAAGCAGGAACTGCACACCTAGCCACCAGAAGTTTGGCAGCATGAATACTGTAAAGTTTTGTAGGGTCCTTGTTAAAAATTCCACAAGCACCACACCACATTTGTCATATAAAGTTCCATTTTTTACAATACATTGTTGAAATTCTCTCCTGCATGAAGTCCAGGTGCTGGTTTTCCATGCGCGTGGCTCTTGTGGTCCTCCATAATTTCTGACTGCAAGTAACTTACTTATAGAGGCGAACAGCAGGACTGATTTTTGTTTACTGACTCTGGTCCTCACTGGTTTCTAAGACGGCCTCAACAGTCCCCACATAAACCTTAAATTGTCGCTGAACTGGTAAACACGAGACGGACAAACATTGTCTCTGTTCACATTAATTTTATATACTGTTGTCACGTACGAGGCACACACAACAGGAGTTTGTTGACAGCAAAGTAGGTTACATTCCTCTCTCTCCCAACACGACCATGAGTCTCTCCCACCTCCTTCCACTTCGCATAAAACTCTAATTTTATACTCACTACTACAGCAGGAAACTGAGTCAAAAACAACATCACTCTGTTCACACCCGCCCTGTCCTTCTCGGCCGGGGGTGAACCACAGCGTGGCAAGCATCGTGGGGTCCAGACTTAGGAGAGAGGGGCAATCCGGTTCCACACCGATGAACTGAAGTACAGTGGAAACCACAGTTTGAATATCACTTTCAGTACCTTGACTTTGATTTTATTTGACATATTTTTTGTAAATACAGTGGCTCAGTATATGGATGCCTTTTTGCAACACTAATTGCTGGTGTTTTTCGGCATTTTTCTGAAAATGGGTCATGCAAAGACCCAAAAAAAGGAGAGAGGTTATGTTTGGGATTGTGATTTATTATAAAAGAAAAAAAAAAACCTCCTCTTTGTGTAAAGAGGTTTTTGTTTGATTTATAATCAAATAATTTTTTTTTTATCCACTTAAGTGACATTTATCCCAACCTACTGAGTGGTTTTATTTTCCTATTTTGGACTCATAAAATTTGACAAAGTGAACCTGTATCCGGATCTGCTCTTGAGTAGTTAATACTTTGATTGAATGAGGCTCTGGTCTCCCAAAAGGAGAAGGATCCAGAGGTAGACGGCTATAGAGGAGCAGTGGTTTCCGGGGCTGAGCTCTGTTCCCTGCAGGCATTTGGTTTAAACTTGTCTCTGCTTTTAGAAACTTGGCCGTCAGGAAAAACATAACACCCCCCCTCCTTCACAAAGCCGCAAGCGAGTCACAGACTGGAGCAACAGCAGATGATGCTGTAGCGTGCAGCCTTCCTGTCTAAGTAAACAGTGATTCAGACGGATGAGGAGTGGGAGGCTGTGGTTTGCTCCAGCCTGGCAGCACCAAGCCTCTCCCAGCTCCACCACAACAGGATATGGTCCGTGGGCCCACACTGGCCATGGTTGCTTCATAATATTGTCTTCTCCAGCTTTTACCATTTGGTTTGCCTGGTAATATTCATGCACGCTGACTACCATGTGAGAAGCTGGACCCATGTTTCTGGAAAATATATCTCACTGTGGTGTTTTTGACCAAAGTGACAGTGAGTGAGGTTACTTTCCCTTCTCATCTGTGTCTTATATAACTCTACATACGCAAGTCTGGATAAGTGGGCACGGAGAAGATTAGTAATTAGGTTTCTGTGACTCAACAGATGGTACAGTGCAGATTTTAAGCACAACAGTTTACTATGTAACCACCGCATCTTTCCAAAACAGTAATTTTCAAACATATTTCAACTTTATGCTTTGATGGGAAGGAAGAAAATGTCATAACTCAGTGATAATTTTATAAAGTGTTTTGTTTCTATGCTATGGCTTACTCAACTCAGCCAGAGCAAGATGTCCTTCATCTTAGTCCACAAACTTTATATGACTGTCTTGGCTGACCGCTGGCTTGCCAGTAACGATTTTATATGCGATGAGCTGATAAAATAAACAGACAACCTACTGGAGCATTACATAATGAAAGTGTCGATTGTCGGCTGTTCCTCTTTGTGAAAGTTTCACTGCTGGGATTTTACCAGTGAGAGGCTTGCTGTGTTTAGTGATATGAAACATGAAAAGCTTCACTTACATGTGAAAAAGGAAGCTTTCATGAGATTCTGTGTAATCCTGTGAAAAACTAATATGCCCTTTCTACCTCCACAGGAATAAGGGGGTAAATGTCAGCTATGTGCTGCTAATTATATGCACTTGATTAACTGATCACCAGCAAGTGTGAGCACCTCTATAAGTGCAGATGTTTTTGATGTTTACTGGTCTGGAGCTTTAGGTGTGTGTTAACACAATCTCAGAAAATTCACCTCAACTTTGCATTGTGAAAAAGCTCAAGAGCTGCATTTCAGATTCGACGGGCCTCGGTTAGCATGTTAAATGTTAAAGTTCATGACAATAAAATTAGAAAAGAGGAAGCTTCTTCTCTCTAAAAAGAGAATGACAGCACATCTTAGGTTTGCATGTAAACAAACCACAAGACGTCCTTTAGACAGATGAGACCAAAGAAGAGATGTTTAGCCATAATGTACAGCACCACATTTAGCAAAAACCACACACAGCACATCAGCACAAACACCTCATACCAGCTGTCAAACACAGAAATGCAAGGGGTGGTAAAGCTTGTTTTAAATCCAAGGGGCACCTTGCAATCACTGAGTTAATAACAAAGTACTCTAAAGTCAAATGTTAGACCACCTGTGTGACAACTGACATTTGGATCAAACCGGGTCATGCAGCAGAGCTATGATATCGGCAGCAAATCTACAACAGAATGGCTAAAAAAGATAAGTCCAGACCTAAATACTGTGGTGGGTGGGACTCTGAGAGAGGTGTGCATAACTAATGATAACAGGCCTCAATCAATTGAAGCAACTTTGTAAGAGATGTGAGAGACTGGTGAAGTCATACAGGACACCATTACTTTGAGTTAATACTGCTAAAAGTGCTTTGTTTTTCACAGAACTGTGAAAGCTTTTTTGCCACATGTCTGTAGATTTTATTAATATTTACCAAAACAAACATTAACATGCAAAAGCAATATACATGGTAGCATCTACCTTTAAGCATACCTATAATATTATACGTTATTGCCTCATGTGCCAAATAAGTAAAATCAGCTGATGGAGCTGTTGGAAAAATCTAACTTTGTTTTTTGTTGGGGTTTTTTTTTTTTTTTCTTCAGTTGTAAAAATCCAAAAATGACAGCCAGTGCAAATGCTTTTAAGCTGGGCATTTTGCCTGTACCTTCATTACAGTAAAAAATCAAAAACAAACTCAGTGGATTCACTGAACCTCTATACTGTAATAAATTTCCCTTTGAAGTTGCAGCACAGTTATGGGAATGCTGCCATAATATTTGACATTCCCACCAACACCCTGAAGCTGGACCCAGGCTGGTCCTGATTAATCACCATGGGAGTTTCAACCATCAAAGTCTAAACACTACAGAGCAGAACTAGCCATTATAATAACTCTAAATTAATGATTTGGACTTTCACATTTTCTACTTGCTAAAGGAAAATGACTGTACTGTAGCCTACACATCCAGTTTTTAGTTGTATTTACTAGGAGGTGAGCATTGCTGTACAAAATTTCCTGCATTTATACAATGTTTTTACATTTTGTTAGTAGATTATTATTGCTTTTAGTAAATACTACTTCTAGCACCTATCTGCTGTAGAAACAGCAGTACAGCGTCTACAGTTTGAGTACCTAATGTAACGCTGGGGTTAACGGGTGGCTTGTTGTGTCTGCACTGTGGTATAATTTCTTCCAAGGTTAGTTCTGCTCAGTGTAAACACAGACATAGTTGTTGAACCACAGTAGATGTTTTTACTTCAAGCCTTCAGGTGCAACTTGAACCTTGCAGCAACAGCTCGCTGCCACGCTGGTCACATTTTCAAAACAAATGCTTGCAACAATCCCAAATGCCACTAAAAGGGTTTATGGCACAAATGGCTGGTTTCATGGGCTCCTCGGAGACTGCAGTAAAAGAGGTAAATATAGAAACAACTGGTAGGCTGAAAATAAGGCTTTAAAGAGTGAAGCTGTGGTGAAGGGAAAGGGTGATTTGATTAAATGAATGTGCCCTGTTCTTGTTGTTTTCTTTGGTTGGGAATAGACAACAACGCTGCGAGAGAGACAAAGAGATAGTTTTGAGACAGGCAGCCGCAGAGGTACAGTCACCTCTTCTGGCAGGGTGGTTAGCGGTTGGACGGCTGTGTCCTGTCTGACCTGTGTGAGGTGGAGATGTGATAATACAAACCTGAAGTTAGAGGTCTGGAGGGAATTTATAGGGTTTTTTATATGCTCTATTTGAGTCGACCACAGACGTCTGCTGCTTCCTCTGCTTTTAGGATGCACTTTGGAGAGGTGCGTAAGGAGACAGAGCAAGTGACGGGTACAGAAGACGCACACACACCCAGACAGAAAAGCAGGCATACAAAAACTTTCACACGCACACACACAAACAAAATCCAGCAAGAACCAGTACTGCAACCCTCCTAACCTTTTGTGCGGTGGCTTGTGTGGTTTGGAAAACTCCAGGGTGTGTTGCAGTCCAATGGCAGTAGGAGTGTCAGAAGATGATGTCCTCTCTTCTCACACAGCCTTTCTATTAGCGCTGTATCTGAATACGAGGAGTTCACTGCAGCTGTAAGTTATAGATTCACTGGCCACTTCACTTTGCAACACCTGTTCAGCCAATCACACAGCAGCAACTCAGTGGATTTAGGCATGTAGACATGGTCAAGACGAACTGTTGTTGTCAGATGGGCTGGCCTGAGTGATTTATATCCTGCTGATCTGCTGGGATTTCCCCACATGATCATCACTAAAGTTTACAGAGAATGGTGAGCAAAGGAGAAAATATCCAGTGAGGGCCAGGTCTATGGGTGAAAATGCATTTTTGATGTCAGAGGAGAATGGCTACTTGTTAGAGCCAAGCACAAGGTCATCTGTGAATGCACATCACATCAAATCTGAAGCAATTGTGTGATGCTGTCATGCCATTATGGGCCAAAATCTCTGAGGAATGTTTCCATCTCCTTCTAGAATATGCTCCATGAAGAATTAAGGCAGTTCTGAAGGTAAAAGTGGGTTAAACCCAGTACTAGTAAGGTGTACCTAATGAAATGGCCAGTGAGTGTATTTGTACTTCACATTATTGCAACAATGTATAACATAAACTGGGAAATGTATTTCCTGAGAGTAAGAATCTCTTTTGTGAGAGTGTCCTGGACCAAGATAAGCACAAAAGTCCTCCAACTGAATTTGTGTGTCAAAATTTCAGACACAATTTTTTTCTCCACATTTAATTTTTATTTAAAATTTTTGTCACCCATAAACAGTCCAAATTTAGACCTGAGATTTTGCACTTAAAGTAAAAAGAAGTATAACAGTAAATCAGCTCACTACAAACTTCACTTCTGAAGGAAAAGGGGGGCTCAACTCTGCACCAGTAGAGCTTGTTAGTTTTTGGTTGTCCTTGACTTGCCAGTCACTTTGTTTTGTAAAGTGAGGAAAGCCATGGAAATGTAAATGCCACCATGCCTCAGTTCAGATTTGAGAAAACGTCTCATTTTTTCCCAGGCAGGCCCTGCCCGCAACAATCAAGAGTTATGTAACTGCTTATCTCCCACAGCCAGGTCTAGACTGACTCACTTACACCCATTCTAAAACAGGTTTGCTACTTCTTGAGGAAATTGACACCATCTATGAAATGATTCTTGGCATCATTTCGTGCCAGGCTGACCCATTTGAGGACATTAGTACACAGAGTACACTGACAGCGAGACTCTCACACAGAGAATTTTCAAATACTGATATCTCTGCCTGTGACTTTGCACACAATGTCAGACTTCCTGCCTCAGAAAGTCTGGTCCAAGCTAAGGAATTGCATTGTAAATGGATGGGATGAATTATTATGGGTTTTGCCCTGCATGAAACCAGGAAATTCCCAAGAAGTGTAGGATTGTAATGAGATCTCCCACTCACTATCTCTCCTGCTCTCTCTCTCTCTCTCTCTGACCCCTCAATGCCCATGAATGAACATTTGAACATACTGGTTTGAATGCACTGATCTTCTAGTAGGAGGAAGAATTGAAGCAAAGATTATTTTTGAAGTTTAAATGGCATAAATCAAATATTCTAAATGAATGTATGAAGCTTTTCGCTGAAAAAAAATCACAACAATCAAAACCAAAATGAGGGGAAGTTTAAGCAGACTGAAGAGTGTATGGAGGCCATCGATGTCGATAAATACAACAATAAAACATGAAATCTATAATAAAATCTAACACACAGCTTGTAAGAGCCTAATTCACCTCCTCTGGGGTTGTTCAGTGCAGCTGCTTTTTAACCTCAAAAAACCATAAAAGCTGCTTTGTACCATGCGCTCAGGCCTTCATGCATGCTTGTAGTATAATATCAACATGTCTGTTTCATTCCACAATAACACACTGGACACTGGGGAAACAGTGACTACTAAAGGGAAAAGATTTATGACGACAGATCTAAAAATATAATTCAGTTTGTTTCAAAAGGCTGGTTAGTTTAACATCAGGGTAAACGGCTCCTTTTGTACAATGAGTCATATTTTTTAACCAATCCAAAGGATATTGAAAAGGAGCTTTCTGCACAATAACTGCAAACGATGAGACGACGACTCGACACTGACAAAGAGGGGGAAAAAAGCACTTCTCACATTTCTCTGACCTACATAATGCCTCCATACATTCCTTCAGCCACATTACATAACGTGTGGAGTGACTCAGAGAGGCCCAGAGGACACACCCAGCTCAGATAGTTCTTCTGCTGAATTAGATTTCATCAGCTGTAATAGAAGTACAACACTCTGTATTGACTCGTGCACATTATATAGGCCTGTTTATAAAACATTAGGGAAATGATTCATATCATTTCTCTCGAGTTTTTCCTTTTCAATTTTCAAAAGCAAAAGGAAAACTTTCTGAGACTTTTAGGGAACATCTTTTTTTTGCTTCAAAAAAATTACATAGAAAGATGTGGGTTAAGTCCATATGTGGCTACACAATTTCTATTATTCCTATTTTTATTATTCAAAGTGCACATTAAATAAGTATCATTTGAAATCTTTAAACGTAGCTAACAATCTGTGTTAGCTAACAGTCTGTAGGGGTCTTTATATGAAGGTCGATGTTTCTGTAAATGTGTAATTAGCACTACTTGTTTAAACTCAGTCATGGGTTTTTATTCTTTGTTGGATTTTTAATATAATTTTGACACATCTATAAAAGCTGGAAAATAACATCAAAATTTCCTACATTTGCTAAACATGGGGGAAAACTGAAGTTTGTTTATAGGATAAGGTATAAAAACGTTAAAAATGAGTGACTGGGCCCAATTACTGATCACTAAGTGTAAGGTTTATACAGGATCTAAATTAACAGTACTGGCAATTACCAGTTTTTCTATGAGGCGTCCAATGTGTCGCCTCAAATTTGGACATAAGATACATTCAGTTTGCTTTCCTCATAAATAACATTACTGGTATTTACATTTCTAAAATATTTAATTCCTAAGATGTTTCTTTTTTATGACAGGTGGTTAATACATTTGTTAAGCACCGTAGATGTTTAAGATTTTAGTAGGACATAAGTAAAAAATGCATAGTGCTTTTTGTATAGTGCATTTTTTTTTTAATAATCAAAAACACTTTTAAAACAACCTCCGCTCACTAATGTGCTTAAGAAACAAACTATAGCATATACTCAAAAACATGATCTGTGTGCCTTACACCATTGTCCAATCTGACACTGCATGTTTTTTCCTAAATGGGACTGTTTTCAGCCGTTTATTCATGCGATTTGTTACACGAACCCATTTAATCAGTAAAACTTCAAAGTTATGTAATTGAGTTTAATCTGTATGAAAGAAGAGTCCAAATGTGTGTGAATTTGGATAAGCTGTACTCAAAAGCTGAACTCACGAGGAGAGTCCCTCTTATCGTTTGCACCAACTGTTGCCTGGGAGCAAGATAGAGAAAGCTAAATGTGCCCATCTAAGCAGCTACTCAATGTTCCTGGTGTATAGTTTAAATAACCAATTTAAAGTTAAACACTTCAGAATTCACAAAGTTCCATTTTGCAACAGCTGAAGTGGGAGTGTCGTGTTCTAAAAATAATCAGTACACGTTGTAATTGGCAGGAGGATCATTTATTGACATACGCAACTTGAGTGCAACCATCCTGTTAACAAATCCATCAATTCTCTTTGGAGTGTACTCTGTATCAAAGCAATAAATACGATCGATATAAAATCATGCCAGCATCATATGCTGAAAGGTAAACATTTACAAAATAACAAAAAAACAAAAAAACATAGCACTCTGATAAATGAGCTGCCAGGTGGAAACTTAAGGCAAGGCGGTCTTCAGCTTGCAGATTGATTATATGATCCTTTTAGCCAATCAGATGATCTGCAATACAGAAAGTACACAAAATCAGTAACAGAAGTTTACATATAAAAGAGTTTTTGTTGCTATATAATTACAGGATTTTAATACTTTTGTTAGAGAGACTTCTGGATGTTATTCAGGATGTCGCCATAGACAAAGTTGAACAGCGCCTCCTTTGACTTGGTTCCGTCCAGCTGCACTGTAAGAGGATACACACACATTTAATCAGTGTGGTCAGCCTTTATGGGACAAAGCACCACACATGGTTACAACATTTACAGTAATAAAAAACGAAATCAACTTACCAACATCAACAGCTGATGCCTCCATGATGTTCTTATGTTTCAGGTACATGGGCCAGACGTGGCCGTCAAAAAGGCCAGGTGGGTCTGGTACCAGGTAGTTTCTTGAGCTGCAGAATGACACAAGACCAGTTAAAAAAAAAAAGATTAAGCTACAGCTGCATGGATGGCAAACACATGTGAAGAACAACACTAGAGCACTTACCACCTCCTCTTTTTGCATTCTTCATATGGGATGGAAATAAAGTAGCGTTGGTTCAGCACGTCGATCAAAGGTCTGCAACAGGTACAGATGAATTGGTGTCATTTGACTTCGAGAACAAGCACTTAACTCACATGTAGCTAAGCACAGATTCTTACTCGTAGGTGTAAAGCAAGAAGCCTTCCACAATAAGGATGTGAGTCTCCTCATCCTCCTTGCGGTCAGACTTTGGCACGATCTCAGAATCCAGGGTGTTATTAACGCCATGAGACTTCTCAAACTTCACCGGGTTCTCCAGCCACGCATAGATGGTACTCATCATAGCCTCCATGTCCAGAGCAGTGATGACTGAAGAGATGGCAGAGGGGAAGAAGGAAGAAAAAAAAACAGAAGTGTGCAGAAAGTTGCAAAAAAGAAAACAAGTGAGAAACACATGTTCAAACTCCCAGATTTCATTTACATTGCATGCACGTTAGGAATGAAACACAACATTAAGGTTGAGTCATACACGCAAAACACAAACACACACAGACACCCACACACAAAGCCCTTCATAAAAACCCAGGCTTACCATCGTACTGCTTAAAGCCATCTTCACCAACTTCAATCTGATCTTGGGGCTGAAACATACATTGATGAGATGTACCCAGGTACATTCCACTAATGCTACACTCTGCTATATGGAAGGCGCTAGATTTTTTTTTGTTTGTTTGTTTGTTTTTTTAACAATACACACACTGTGTCAAACTGCTACCCAGAGCAGTCTCTTTGGTGAACTATATCCAAAATTCAAAGATATGGAGATATGCATGTGGCTCACCTTGAAGAAGTCATCCTGATGTACCACGCAACAGTTGGGCAGGTTCTTGATCAGTCTGTTGGTGAGGGTGGTTTTCCCTCCGTTGGTTACACTACAGGGGAAGAAAAGGAATTAAAATGAATGAAGTGTGGTTGATGTAAAATAGAGCATGGGTTGCGGGATCATTTTAAGGTAATAGGCAGCCATATTTCCTCGTTAATTACTCATCTAATGCATTTTAACGTGTAATGTCAGGGCTGCCGGGTGCATGGTGTACTCGGCTATATTACATGCTTACAACGTTAGCTATTATTCATAAATTACCACATGGTTAGTTTAATATTTACAGAACCCAATGAGTGGCAATCGAAATGTTATAACGTTACGGTTCGATCAAAAAGCCATACCGGATGTAATGACCGCCGTCCCCACGTGTGACGGCCTTACAAGGCCTACAAGGTTGCTTAGCTTAGCTTAGCTTAGCCATTCATCGTCTAGTACTCACCCGCCAATACCGATGATGTACTTCATGTTTCCGTAAGTAGCCGAGAGGTCAAAACGTCAATAAAACCGGGTCAGGAGCACAGTGATCAGACGAGAAGAAGCTTAAAAAGAGAAGGTTGCAGCAGGAAACGTCAACTACTTGATTCCTCCATGGTACTTGAGTTGAGTGAGTAAGGTAAGAGCGGAGGAGACGGGCTGTCACGCGCACACGGTCTTCCACCAAAGAGGACCTTGGTTCTCTGTCGCTTCTACACATACCGGAGGGAGCCACGCGATTGGCTATTTAAACACTTCGAGTTGGCCGGAGGCGTAAGTGCTTCTATTCTCAGCCAATCAGAAGCGGAATAGAGGTAGCGTCAACTTCTTTATTTTAATCTTAATTTAACTGTTTCTGGTCTGCAGTATACGATTAAACTATACTATTTCATCTTAATTTAACCAGCTATATTAATGTTTACATGACGTCACAGCTATCGTGAATGCGAGCCGCTAATATTGTCAACTTCGATGGAAAAGGTTCCTACATGAAACTGCTCGGTGAAGGATTTTTTCTCTCTCAAATCCCTATTTTATGGAAATAGACACTGCCGCTAGGTTTTTTGAATGTATTCTTTTAGTTTTTTGAACTTTACAAGGCAAGTGCCATTTAATTTTAATCACGAGAAGAAACATCTCAAACCAGGAAAGTCTAGCTAGTTACAGAGTTATTACAGGACCCAGGAAAGCATACCTTTTTAATGTTACTGCCCCTTTTACATTTTTTTTTTTTTACATAAAGATAATAAAAAAATAATACGTTTTATTTCTAGGTCCATTTCAAAGCCCAAAAGCAGTTTACATTAGTATAGCAATTTAAAAACATATGCACAATGAAATGACAATAAAACCAAAAATTAAAATAACAAAAAACTATTTTAAAATAAGTGGTCATGGTAACAATGAGGTAACAGAAGTGATACATTTTTTTTTATCCAGCATAACCTTTTGATGCATCACATGTGCACTAGTTGTAAAGAGTTTTAACTTAGATGAACTTCTGCACAGTACTGTAATATAATATCAGCTACAAGTCATATGAACGCTTTCCACTGAATTCCTGATTTTTATCATAAGCACCATGGCATAATCAATATCATCACCTTTAAGATATGATAGACGGAGTCCTAGTGCACACTATGCCACTTCACTGAGTTATAGAAGGTGTAAAATCACCATAAAGACAGAAAGCACTTTACAGAAAGTGCCTCATTGGTAGCATTTCACTTATCTAATGAGAGAAGACAGAGGCTCTTTGAGTAACTGGGGCTGACAGACGCGTGACTTTAGGGCAACTGGTGGAAGATGAACTCTCCAATTATTTCCCATTTCCCGCTTTCTTTTACAGATTTTCTTTCATAACCTTGTGGCATATATATATATACATATATATATATATATATAAAAAACCACCCAGCACGCCCCTGCGGGCGGTTTATCCTTCAAGCTCGGGTCCTCTACCAGAGGCCTGGGAGCTTGAGGGTCCTGCGCAGTATCTTAGCTGTTCCCAGGACTGCGCTCTTCTGGACAGAGATCTCCGATGTTGTTCCCGGGATCTGCTGGAGCCACTCGCCTAGCTTGGGAGTCATCGCACCCTAGTGCTCCGATTACCACGGGACCACCATTACCTCACCCTCCACAGTCATCTCGAGCTCTTTTTCTGAGCCCTTGGTAGTTCGTCCCGCTTCTCTTGTTCCTTCTTCCTGAGGGTTGCTGTCATTCGGAACCGCTAACAATAGATCACTACGGCCGTCTCTTCTGTTTTTCACCACCACTATGTCCGGTTTGTTAGCCACCAACCATTTTGTCCGTCTTCTGGAGAGTCCCCACAGGAGCTTAGCGTCGGTCATTCTCCCACCCCCCCCCCCCCCCTTTGGGGGGGGGGGCCCCAGTCTCCCATTTGACCTCGGGAACTCCAGGTTACCTTCGGCAGCAGATGTCCTGTACACTATATAAACTATTCACTATATATAGGGCGTGTATAGATATGCGTTTTATATATATATATAGTATATATATAATATATTTATTATATTTAAGACACGCATATATATATACACGCAATAGTATATACACATATATAATGCGTGTATACAGATAGATATATATATATTATACATATATATTATATACACACACACACACACATATATATACACACATATAGATATGTGTGTGTTGTGTGTGTGTGTGGTCAGTATATATGGGGTGGTGTGTGATATATATATGATATACACAACACACACATATATATACACACACACACACATATATATATACATATATACTATATGTGTGTGTTGTGCTGTGCTGTGTGGTGGGGTTTAATGTTGCAATGTGAGTGTGTCTTTACACACTCACATTGCTGTGGTGTTACTTTGGCCAGTCTGCTGCTGACCTTTTTCTGTTTTGTTTGAAACTCCTAACCAACCAGGACACGTTTCCTGAAGGTCTGCCACCAAAATAATGCCTGTGTTAGGCCTTACAACCTCAACTATGAAGAGCAAGTGGCCAAGTGTGGAATTCAGTTAGGCTTGTAAGACTTATATTTATAGTTTGACAGAGCTATATTCTGGCAGCTTGTAGTCTGAGAGTTTCATGAATTTCTTGAAGAAGAAGAATCAGCAACAAAGCCTTCATTTTATTGTGTAATTGTGTTCTTCAAGGTCAACAGTCAAATAATCAACACCTCTGATACTGAGACTACATCTGCACCAAAAGTCATAAAAATTTTTCTCTGAGTATTACACAGTATTACTTGACAAAATATAGATAACTAGAATACTGAAGAAGTCACTTCTAGCTGTGTGACTTCTGTGTTACAGTCCTCTCGTGTATACAAAAGCAGCCTGTAGTGAAACAAAAGTTCATGTTGCTAGGCAAATGTAGCACAATATAAAAATGCTCCTTTAACCTAAAAATTAGGTAAAATAATAATTGTTAAATTATGCACAAGTTTAGAACCCTAAATATATTTGTTAGTTTTGTATCATTATTGTGCTCTGAAAAACAGCTCTACATGAAAAAGACACTAAGTACGTCTTTGCTGCTTCCACAGGAATTAGGTGGACAAGTAGCAGCCAGGTGCTGATAATCAAATGCACTTAATTAACTGATTAGCTGATAAGAAAGTGTGAGCGCCGTTACAGAAACACAAATTCTGGCAAATTCTACATCTCACACTATACAGGCCCTTGGTTTGTATGTTAAATGTTCAAGTTCAATATCTAAATTCACTAAAAATACTTGTTTGGTTTGTTTGGATGGGTTGCCAGGAAAAAGCCGCTTCTCTCTAAAAAGAACACGACACTAGAGCTGGTAAAGTTGCATGACAATGACCCACAAGATTTCTGGAACAATGTCTTTTTGACATATGAGACCAGAGTGCAGATCTTTGGCTGTAATGCACGGTAGCATATTTGAAAAACAAAAAACAAAAAAAACAAACAAGACGCCATATCAGCACAAACACCTCATACCAACTAAACATGGTGGTGGTGTGGTGATGGTTTGGGCTTGTTTTTCTGCCACATGGCCTGGGCACCTTCCAGTCATTGAGCTGACCACAAACTCAACTGTAGGCCATGTGGGCATCTGTGTGACAACTAAAGGTTGGAAAGAACGGGGTCGTTCAACAGGACTTGAGCTCAAGCACAGCAGTAAATCTACAACAGAATGGCTGAAAATGATAAGTCCAGATTTCAGCTCGACTGAAATACTGTGGCAAGACTTAGGCATGCATAACTAATGGTAATAAACTTCAATGAAGTGGAGCAGTGTTGTATAGAAGAGTGGGCCATAATTCCTCCACAGTGATGTGAAAGGCTGATAAAGTTATACAGAAAACCATTACTTCAAGTTGTTGCTGTTGAAGCTGGTTCTACAAGCTACTGAGGCATGGTCTATATTTAGGTTTTCAGAGTCCTGTAAAATCTCTCACACATTGCTGTATTGGCAGATTGCTGTATAATGTTGGCTAATTACAATTTACCGTAACCTGACCTGCAAGGCAATTAGCACCTGTATTGGAAACAGGATATTTTTTCCCTAAAACAAAATTGCTATAAAGCCATTACAAAGAACCATGAAGTGGAACTATATTGCATATTCTGCTGTTGGCTCTAATGTGAGAACAAAATGAATGAATCCACCTAATGCATGTTTTTGTGAAGAATTACTTGTTATGCAAGGTAGATTATTAAAAGTCCACATTGTAAAGCCAACAAACCAAACATTTGTGTACTTGGCAGCCTCATATTTGGTCAAATTTTATCCACCGCCTTTGTTTTGTTTCTATTTAGAGGCATTTTTACACATGGCTGTAAAACTGCACTCTTTGTGTCTTTCCTTTCCAATAAAACACAGATGCCATAGCTTGCCAAACACGCAGTGCTCTGCTTTCGGGTCAGTTTCGGGAACCAGTTACTCAACAGAAAAACAGGTTTTAGATCATTTTATACAAACAAACCAATTTGTATAAAATGACTCACAATAGGATGCCCTATTTCCATTTAACGAGAGATTCATAAAAAGGATGTTTGTGTACAGAGAAAGTAGTTTCACAAAGAAAAGCAGTAAGAAGGTGGCACTCTCTGAAGGTCGTTTTCTGTCTAGCATTTAATGACTTATATCTGATTGTTGATTCACTTATTGTCTGGGATCTAAAACTATCATTTCCTCCTTTTTTTCTTTTCTCCTTTTCAATTCCTATGTGAGCAGTTTATGAGATGACTGGGGTTGCTTATTTTGTCTGCAAAAGTCCTTGTGTTGTATTACACTGACTCCACCGTGTGGCAAAGCAGAGGAAATTCCTCAAAGGATCAAACACCGGAGATACAATCAACACCTGTTGGGACACCTGAGGATCAAAGTGTCTTATCTGGAATCAAGGGGCGGCAGGAGGACGAGGTGTGGGATTAGCTCCTCTTTGCTCACCATCTTTTCCAAGTGGTGGGATTGTGCCTTTCTTAGGATGTACTTCAAGGAATTATTTGCATCAGCTCTCACTGTGGTTGTATAGGGACTGAATCACCCATAAAGTTTTATAGTTGAATGACAGTTTTATATTATTATATTAAAGATATACCTGGTAAAAAAGATAATAGGGGAAAAGCTGGGAGCCGAGGATCAAGATGATGCTGACAACCTTAAAGCTGCTTAAAAGGGAAAAACAATATTTCACATGATGTTGCCTTACTGTTAATGCTGCTGTTTACTCTATCTGTACCAGACTTTAGACAGGACATAGTTTTTATTAGGTGAAGTTTTTGTTATTGAACTTCCCAACATGATCCTAACCATACTCGAGATGCTGACTCACAGTCAAAACAAATATTGCACTGTCTCAAACACAAATGCCTCATACACCTGAAAGATACCGAGGGGTGTGTGAATGTACACTGACGTTTCTGCTTTCTTCTCACTGTTCACACATAATATTTCATTTCAGATTTTCAGAGGTCAAAGCTTTGCCACCCAGCACTCCTCACGCTCAATTAAGTTGTTAATTTTCTGCATGTTATTCACGCTGAGTTCAGGAAATCAAGGAAATCTATTATCTTGCCTGGCTATGTGATGCAGATGGGGGATCATGTGAAATTAAGGCATGAATGTCATGTTGATAAGAATTTAAAATGCTTTGTTTTAAATAAGTAGATGAGCTCCACATTACAACCAAAACATATGACTGTCATCTGGTGGATTTAAAGGTTGTGGTTCTCATTGCTAACCGAAAAGCCTCCATTTCAACCAAAGAATTGTCCGTTTATATATAACAGAAACAAAAATATGATGTTTTCAGAGTTTCGCTTTAAACGTAAAACTATCTACAGCAGATGAAAAGTATCCGAGAGTCATGTTATTAAAAAACAGGGGAACAAAATCCACCAAAGACCTGACAGGACCTGCTCCATCTACACTGTTCACTGAAGCATCATCAGAAATATTCTCAGTGGAAGGGTGGTAGTCGAGAAACCATTCTCAAGGAAGGAAACAGGGAGAAAAGGCACAGGCATGCCAAGTTACATAAAAACTGTTCTAAAAATCAGTGACAAGAAGTCTTATGGAGTGATGAATCCAAATGTAAGGTTTTTGCTTCAAAGTCATCATCAGCAGGTATAGAGGAGGTCAGGAGTGAGGTGAGTGCCTACAGCCTCTGTAAAACACGAGGGTTTGTGGCTTCATTTCAACAACTGCTGTTCTGCACAGAAAAGTGCTGTGAAATTTTAATCCAGCATGAAATACCATTTGGAAAGTTTCTGGGAACAGCATTTGTTTTAGCATCACAATAATCCCAAACACATTCTCAATGCATTGGAAGCTCACCTGGATAGAAAAACACACAGTGGAAAACTATCAGTCATGGATTGGCCTCCCCAGAGCCTGGACCTCAACCTTAGTGTGGGAGAAATTTGACAGAGAACACAACAAAAGACAAAACATTCAAAGAAGAGCTTTGAATGTCCTTCAAGAAGCCTGGAGAACTATTCCTGAAGACTATTTAAAGAAGGAAGCTGTCTAAGAAAGTTCAGGGTGTGTCAAAGGATAAAGATGGTCATAATAAATATTGACTGTCATGTTCGTTAGAACTGTACAAACTCAAAAAAATCGCTGTATTTATCTAGCAGTTTTCTAGCAAAATATAAAGAAAAGAGCGGTGACTCAAGATTTGTGCATACGTCTTTACTGATAACTGTACTTACTGTTTATAGATAGCAGTGGTTACAGTTTTACATCAGAACTGGTGCAAGTAAGATCAAGTTTGCACATGTACTTTAGGCTTTGGACTTAGTAAGGGGGGGGGATTAATGTTAAAGGTTTTGTAAAATTCAATTAAAAGACTCAAACTATTGTTGACAGGAACCAGAAGGAGGCAGTAAAGCAATTTAAAGGATAACCAATTGCTGTTATATTCATAGAAAAGACTGGAAAAGGCTTCAGGTAGTTCTGTGAGCAAGACGGACAGTGACCAACAGTTCAATGCAAATATTGTTTTAGCTAGCAACTAACAGTTATTATGAGCCTTTTATATTCATAGGAGGTTAACTCTTCTGTCTGGTAGCTAATTGGCTTACAGGCAACATTTCAGATAGGCTGATATGTATGCAATCATAACAGTGGAAATTGTTTGCTTATATTTGTATTTAACATAAGAGAAGCAAAAGAGTAACTTTAACCCTAAAAATGGTTAGCAGTCGGTGACAAAGCTGGTTTATAAGCCTTTAGAAAGATGTGGGCATGTTGAATAATGTTACTTGCATGTTACTACAAACTGAGCATCACACTAAGAGGCGAGGTACATCAAAGGTTTTGACTGTAACAAAATAACTATCATTTCAGAGCACCGACGCTTCCCCTGGTCAGGTGAACGTGAGGAAGACGAAAATGAGTACAAAAATGTTAACATGTGTACAGACAGACACTTCAAAACCAGAGGGAGGCAGCAAAGCAATATAAAGGGTGAAAAACTGCAGTGAGCTCCCCAAAGAAGAAGAGAAGGCCTCAGGTAGCTCTGTGAGAAAGATGGACAGTCCCCAGCAGTTAAATGTAAGTATTTTTATTCTTGGCAGCATTGATTATAAGTCTTTTGCCTTCATAGCAGGTTGACTGTTTTCTATTTGGCAGCTAACTAAGTGTCATTCAGCTTATCTAGCAGGTGGCTAACAATGAAGCTAGTCATTAGTCACAGGAACTGTTTGTTTGCATTTTTCTTTTTTGACCTTGTTTAAGAGATGCAAAGGAGTAAGTTTAACTCTGAAAAAGGCTAGCAGTTGCTGACAAACATAGTCTAAGAGTCATTAAAAGTGATTCAACTGCAATCAGAATTACACATTTTTTTCCTTTGCACTGGACACATTAAATAACACAAATTAAAACTTTATAATTCCACATTGCTGTTTCCAAGTAATTGCATTTCTACTAAGCTTCCTTGCTGTTGTACCTCCAGCAGAAATCGGGACTTGTTATTGGCTGCCCTTCTTCATGTATCTGATATTTTCGGATTAATGACTTTATTATCTGTTCCAGTTTCACGTGTCTATCCGGAAGGGATCTTCTATTCCTGCTCTGCAAAAATGCAACACTTGCTGTTCTCCAGGAAAATTTCATTGTCCGTTTTGTTCACCTGAAATTTTCAAACCCACAAACCGCCCCAGTCTTAGGATCCACTTGGACAGCCATCGAAGGGAAGCCTTTGAAACTGGAAGTATGTTTCAGAACTTTAAGCTCCAGCTAAACCAACTCATTCCTAATCATGACGTTTACATCTTTTCTGTTTCAGAATACACCTTCCACAGGTGTCGACTCCAGTGCAGAAGTCAGGCGCATTACCACTGTTTGTACTGCAAAGCCACAGTGATAAGAAAGAAAACTTTCCACAGTCATCTGTCATTTTGCAGTGAGCAACAACAGAGGAGGGTCCGGAAATTATCCAAACTACAGGCTGAATTGGCACAAAGAATCCAAAATGACAGAGGGAGCCCTTCATATGACATGGTGAGGGTGTGATGGTGTAGTGCTGCACATGCTCTATGTTAAAGAAGATATGCATCATCTCTTAACAATGTTCCTAAATATTTAGTGTGCATGTCTATAGTTTTATTAAATACTTTGTGTGTGGTCTACTGGAAAAGCTGTAGCCACTTTAGAAAGAGACTCAGTCACTTCCAATTGGTCAGCTTGTCCAAGCAAAGCAAACCAGCATTTGTTAAAAACATCAGGGGGACATCCAAGAAATTTATAGATGGGGCACAACTCCCCTTCTCTGAAGGAAAAAGAAATGGCCCAGAATGAGTGGATGTCTCTGATATTCAACATTCATTATAATTGGGGCTGAGGGGGTTGAGAGAATGGGTTTCATTTTAAGATTTTTACGGACTTTTAATTGTAGTAGAGTACCTTTCTATTTATATTAATAGAATCGTGCACTGCCAGCCATATATCAGACAAGCAGCAGTCACCTAATAGCCATTACCTTCAACCAGCTGCTTCTGTTTCATTGCTAAATTTAAATATGCTAACATCGGTTGAAGGTCCCACTGATTACCACAATCCTTATGGCGAGATGTGAACCCTGCACATATTTAAGCTATTTGCTTAATAGCTCCAAATGTTTCAGTGTGTTCTTTCAACGTTGTTGATGTGGAACCAGTTCTACCAATTGAGCATCAAACCAACAAAAAGGAAAGTCATCCAAGAGATTTTAATTGGTTTAAAAAAAATTGTTTTATCTTCACAGGAGAGGGATTCAGAGGGCCAAGATTCAGAGGGCCAAAACAGCCACGGAGCCAGCGGCGGCCATTCTGTGTCTCACAGTTTCACCAGATCAGGCAAATGTGACACTGGGAGGAAAATGAAGAGGAGTACAGAGATGAACTCCTCTAAATGTCACAAAGGTGTACAGACAGACACTCCAAAACCACAAGACTGCGATGAGTATTACTTTATGACCCTCACGAAAGTGTTTAAGAAGTTGGCTCCTCAGAAAAAGGCAGGGGTCAGGATGAAAATCGAACATCTTCTTCTGGAAGCTCAATTTACATAGAGAAGAGCATACCGTCTTATATATAAATACAGATTTATTTATTTTTTTTGATTGCACATGAATTACTCAAAGAAGTGGAAGTGATATGTTTTCATTTTCACTGTGGACAAAGCCTGGAGTGTTTTGTGTCTTTGTGCCAGGCTACTGCATCTCAAATGCAAACTTACAACATGACAATTATTTCAAACATTTCAGTATTTAATATAAATGTGTGCGAATTAGCAGGATAGTTGAATTCAAACACCTTTTTTTAGTTTAACAATTAACAGACTTATTTGTTGAGGACAGGTGGCATGCTTAAGTTATACATTCAAACACTGAGGTACAGTATGAGCAGAGAGACAAAACCAGATGTTCTGTATGAGGATCTTTATTTGTAATAAATAGGATATATATTTCTATTAAAAAAATCAACTAGCCAGCTCCTTTGCTAGATTTTGAGTTGATTGTCATGTGCTTCAGACGATGTAAGTACAACTTGGTGAGACATCACAGTAAATGCTTTACGTTAATGTATGAAAGAGGAAATCAGACAGCAACTTTGCTGAATGTTATTTTCCTTCTCCCCAGGTTTTCCTATCTTTTATATTCCTGCTGTCTCTCAGCTATAGTAAAAGTGAAAGGAAAAAAAATGTTTAAAAAGTACAGGAATGCTAGTATTTGAGCTCTGAATCCTCGTGTCAAATATAACGAGGGATTTTCTTTTTACTATTCTGTTGGAGTATTTAAAGCTCCATAGCGTAGTGGTTTACATATTGATCCAACAAATGAAAAAGCTCTACAAAAACTGCTAAATCAAATGTGCAGTGCTAGCTGATGTGGTGAGCCCTTGTTAATAAAGAAACAGCTGAAAGTAGTTTTATTCTACTTGAATAATTTCAGTGGTAATTATAAGTAAAATCTGTAGTAGCTCACATGGAAAGAAATGTATATGAGTTTAGATTCTGGTTTTTTTTTTTAAAATGTTGTAGCATTAAAGTTTCTTCTGTTCATCATCTTGTGAACCTGTAGATGTTTTGCAGACTGCAGAAGTGCACTCGTCTACAGTGTTAAGCATCCTGTTGGCTATAATAACAATTTTAAAAAATATTTAAATGTTATGGCCCACCAAGGATGGGTGGAGATCTACACTCTTTCAGTATCTAACTTGTAGCAGTAGACTCCATGCTTGTGCTGTGGAGGTGGGAAACCAAAGCTGCGTACCCCTGGCTCAGACGGACCACAGTTACTTCGAGGTCTGGTGATGGGATAGCGAACGCTTCCATCGGCCAGCCAGCCGGCATCACAGCGGTCAAGCCCCGTGAACTTCCACGCAGAATACAGCTGTCCAACTTTGGCAATCTCTGCTCCGTCCTCCTGACACGCATGCTGAGCTTCAGTCAGGTTCATCTTGTGAGAGGACTGAAGGTAGTAGACTCTCCCTTAGAATAAAACACATTTATTTTGACAGTTAGCTGCACAGACGTGTTTCAGACTGCTATTTAACTGCGGTTTATCACCCATAAATGCTAATGTGTATTTGTACTTGAGTTTCTGTAAAATTAATTATGATGAATTAGAACATTCAGTTAGGTCATTTATTCATACACTGTATGTATAAATAAATGGAGGCTCAAGTAATGAGTCTTAGCACCTTTAAAGAGAGGGATAATGGGAATCTGTGCCACTGTGCTCTTCAGAAATGAGGGTGTGAAACTGCTAAGTAATGGATCTGCTAATCTTTGTCAGTGTGGGCATCTTGACATGTCACAGTAAGGAAAACACAATTACACATCAGGAAATGGCCACTCAATATCACTTTAGCTTCTCTGTGGCCTTGTTGACCTCGCATCACCTTCTGCTTCGCCTCACCTTGGAGCAAAGAGGAGAAACAGAAGACATCGTAGTGATTAGGGTAGAGGTGAAGTCTATCGTAGCGGCGGACACCCGGGGCGAGGCGGGCTCCCCCGCAGGGCTCCCTGGACTGTGTGATCGGATACTGGACTGTCCCATCAGCCAACCAGCCGGCATTGCACCAGTTCATTCCCTCTTTCCAACACTGGAAGAGCTGTGTGATGGTGGCCACTGTCGAGTCCTGCTCCTTACAGGCTTGCTGGGCTCCCAGGAAGCTCAGATGGTAACGACCATGAGGGTGTTGGTAGGGAAACACCACACCTGGGTGGAAGATTCAATCAGACATCAGAATATCTATGTGGACTTCAAAGTGTGTCAAGCTTTCACTGCTATTGTTATTTCATCTATTGTTGCTACTTTGCTTACCAAGTGATACTACCACTGGCTTGTGGGGTTTTTGTGTTTTGTTTTGTTTGTTTTTTTTTAATTTCAGTAAGCAGGTTTGCAATCATCTGCTCTTACTACAAACTACAAAAGAAAACACTTTGATCTGCAACAGTGGGAAATCACAGGCTACTGGGTCAGCTGAACCAAACAGATGAGTGGTTAAAGTTAATCGTGTGGTTTTCTATGGCAACTCAATTTGGAAAGTAAAATGTTTATCAGTTGTTTGCAGCTTTTTTTTTTTTTGTTTGTTTGTTTTTTTTTTTTTTTAAATGGATGATTTATTTGCAAATGTAAGCAGTCTGCTTTTATAATGGATATCTACACCAGCGGTCCCCAACCCCCGGGCCACAGACCGCTACCGGTCCGTAAGTCGTTTGGTAACGGGCCGTAAAAGATGAGGCTCGGATGCGAAATTTCTGGTTTTCAGGGTTTTTATCGGTTTTTAACTTGTCAAAGGGTTTTTTTTTTCTCCGACGTTTTTATCGTTAACTCTGTTTCTCTAGGAATTTTCCCGTGTGTTATGAATAAATCATCTTCTTTTTGGTACCGGTACCGGTTTTATTTTGTTGAATTTCTCCGCGACACCTTAATGACCAGTCCGTGAAAATATTGTCGGACATAAACTGGTCCGTGGTGCAAAAAAGTTTGGGGACCGCTGATCTAGACTCTACATGTCGCAGCTTTCATTCACGGAAGCAAACAGGATAGCTGAAGGTGTAAATGCAGTACCTTGTAGCTCTAGGTGAACCACTGCGCTTTGGTCCTCCAGTCCATCCACCACAGTACATCGATAGCGACCTGTATCATTCAGCCAGAGTTTATTCAACACAAGTGCAGCATCTCCTGGGAAATCCTGTCGGAGCTGCACACGACCCCTGCCCGACAGACCGTGCATGTTAATAGTTTAAAGAAAAACATGGTCAAACAGTCAGCGATCAGGTTATCGTATTCAGTTGATCATATCTTTAACCTGAAATCTCCAAAACTTCGGAATCGAGTCCCGAAAGCCACGATCACGTCAGTCTCCTGTCCCCCAGCGGCGGGCAGCCAGGACCACTTGACCCGGACCTCCCTTGGTGAGCTCGGCACAGGCTCATACCAAAATCTGCATTGTAGGGTCGCATTACCCCCTCTGACCGAAAGCACTGATTGCTCAGCAGAGTCCACGTAGAGTTTCATACCAATAAAATGAACTGCAGAATAAATACAGATTTAACTTATCATACTGATTTTATATTAAAACATTAGGGTCTGAGCAATAATGTGCATACGTTCGTTGTTGCCGCTTTCATTGAGGTAGTCACTGTAGAAGAAGCTGTTTTGGGTTGGGGGGGCAGCCGGGGCCCAGTCTGAGAGAACCAGGTGAGCTATGAACAACAATACAGTCTGGAAGCACCAAATCATCATCAGCAGTGTCTGCACAATCCTCAAACCTGCGAAGAGAAAAAATATTAGCTAATTAATCATTAAAGGTCATGGAGCAGGATGGACAAGATCAGAAATGAGTTCAGCAGAGGAGCGGCTCAGACTGCGCAGCTTGGAGACAAGGAGAGGCAAGGCTGAGGTAGTTAGGGCATGTGCAGAGTCGGGATAGTGGATATAGTCGACAAAAGATGTTGAATATGGAGCTGACAGGGAGGAGGACAAAAAAAGTATTTGTTCTCGAGGGTTTTTAAAAAAAAATGAAGACTCTGCTTGCTGTATTGTGAACACTGGATGTTATGATAAAGCAGCAGCAGTAAAGGAAAGCACGATACAATTTTAGCAGGTGTGCCAAATGTAATGACCTCACTGTATATAGTTTGCTGTGTTTATACAGGGAAAATGCGTTTTCACACTGCGGGACTGTCACTTAAAGTGACTTCAGTGTTTAGATTTAACAATAGCCATTAATGTTCGTCACAGTAGTTTTCTCGTAAAAAAAATAAATCTGGTAATTCTTTGTTTTTACATTCATCAGGTCCCAATCAGCCCAAATATCAAAGAGAAATTAAAAATGCAGGAGGTTAAAGCTAACAAATTATATCTGACGTACAGTTGTTATAATAACAATAATTATTATTAGATTGCTTTCTTTCCCACTTACCGCGAAATTGTCTGCGTGGTTTTTCCACTTCGTGTGAAAGGTCTGATGTTGGAGAGCTGGAGGCAAAGTGATCAAAAATATTCCCAGGATATTAATACCGCATTTAGCTTCCCCTCAGTCTCTGTCGATGATTAAAAAAAACAGGTGCAGCTATATGGGGCCAGTTAATAATGATGAAGAGTGTCCTGACCTTCTCCCCGAGGAGTGTCGGGTCGTACTGCTGCTCTGATTCTTAAGCACAGTCATCAAGCTGCTGGAAACATCCCCGTGTGTGTCTCTTTGTGCAAGCTGTGGTAGGTAGGGCATCTGCGGTTCAAGAAGACCTACAGAAATTACCCCCACCCCCGCAAAGTAAGCGCAGTTACAGTGGTTTATAGCTTTAAAGGAAAGTTAAAGATCATCGTGATTCTGATGGAAATTTAGCCTTTTATGTTACGAATATTATTCTACTATTGGGTAACGTCTTTGTGCAGGCTCTATAAAAACATTAAAATACACAAAATTATTTTTGTCTTTTTTTAAGGTCACCACAGTAATGCACTTCAACAGGAACGGCACATGGGATCGCTGAGCGGCTGTTTGTGGAGGAAAACTCTTTGAAAGCAGATACTTGTTATGGAGGGCAGCAGCATTTACTAGAAACACTAGAAACACCGTAATCTTTAAAAAGAGCTCCTTTTATGGTATACACAGTCACATACAGCAGACACAAACAGTGAAGAAGTATCATGTGTTAGAGATGCTTTGACCTCCACTGCTTTTATTTTACAGAGATGAAAGATGTTGCCAGAGGCCAAACATGCCAGGATTGTGAGCTTATGGGCTAACAAGGTGTAATTACTGGTGTAAAGAGCAAGCTAAAGTCTTCTGCAAGAACTGCATTCAAGCGTTTGCGATAACTGGCAACGAGTCTCTCTTGCTGTGGAGGAGTTTGGCACACTCTTTATTACAGAATTGTTTTATTCAGACATACTGGAGGGTTTTCAAGCATGAGTGGTGTGTTAACTATTAGATCAAAGTCCAGATTTTAATTAGGCCACTTTCAATTTTTTATTTTTTGAGCCATTCAGAGATGAACCTGCTGGTGTGTTTTGGAATATCCAAGTGCACTTCAGGAAAGCACCAAAACATCCGCAGACCATCACACTACCACCACCATGTTTCACTGTTGCTATGAAGTTCTTTTTATGAAATGCTGTTAGTTTTACGCAGATGTAACAGACTCAAAACTTCCTAAAAGTTCAGCTTTTGTCTTGTCAGTTCACAGAATAGTTTCCCCAAAGTCATCAAGATGTTTTTTGGCACATGTAAGACGAGCCATTGTGTTCTCTATAGTCAGCAGTGGTTTTCTCTTTGAACTCTCCCATGGATGCCATTTTTGCCACGTCTCTTTCTTATTGCTGTATCATGTATTCATTTATTACATAAACAGGCTGTTTGACCTAATTTGGTTGTTAGAAAACAGTTTAAGAGTGATTCCTGTACTTTTGTACTGCGTGTCACTCACTCAAATTTGACGTCCACAATGTTTCCACTGTTTTGGTAGAGATTCCCATTGGATGTGAGAGTAAAATAAAACTGCTATAAAAGTGGAATCACATTGAAACCTTATAAAAAGGACATAAAATTGCAAACATAATAGTAAGTTAAAGGATGAGTTTTTGTATATCAGTGTTTAAGAAATGATTTCCTGAATTCCTTAGCTTAAATTTCACCATCACCAGGCTGAGCATGAAGACTCACATCATGTTTTGTGTGGTTAGAACAGTTTGTTCTTTGCGAAACAAAGAGGAACGCAGCCAACGCCAGGCTGCTCAAAAACTGCACCTTCTTTTAAGTTTTATCTCCTTTTAAAGGCTGAGTTGTACAAAAGAATGCTCACTTTTGTCTTCTTTATCTACGCCTTCATTTTGTACCCCGTGTACGTGACTCTGCTAACAAGTCAGCTCATGCTTAAATCAGCTGTGAGCATCTACTCTAACATGGGCATTAGCTCAAAAATGGATTTTTGTGTCTCAGCTGAAAAGATACACAAAGTGTAGAAAGAGGTTTTTTTTAAAACATTTAATAATGTTAACCAACAGTGAATTTAAAAAGCAATGCAAAACGTTGCTGTTTTCTACATATTTCACATTTTTTGTAAAAAGAATTAGTTGGTCATGAAATTAAATTTAGGAACAAAGCAAAAAGGTGTCAAAATGTGTTTAAACCCCCCCAAAACAAACAAACAGAAAACCCTACTCATCCGTGGAGTCAAAATGTGAAAGTTATCATTTTCCTGCTCTGGACAAGCGTTCCTGTCCTGTGTGGTTGGAAATGCCATAAATACACTCTGTATTACACCGGGAAAATCTCAGGGCTTGCATTCTTAGACAGACTAAGAGAAGATCTGTGCAAAAAAAAGCTCCTAAAGGACAAATTATCAATCTGTGAGGGATCTGTGAGCAGTTCAATGTTGCAGCATCAAACAAACTTTTAGCAATGTAAACATTAGTGGGGGGGGGGGGTTGCTACAGTCAAAGTGCTACAAGTGTTAAAGTCCAAGCTATTCAGCAAATATGATTCCCATGGAGTAAAAAACAAAGCAAATGATTCTGTTTGCGATCCGTCCTCCGCTGTGGTGCGAGCAGACGGGGAGCATCTGAGGATGAGGATGGAGTGCTGATAAATGGTTATTGACTAGTTTCTAATCATCGCAGCCCAACAGCTCCATGCGCAGAGTGATGCGCTCGTGCCATTCCCAGGGGATGACTCGGACGTATCGAGCATAGACCGGAGGCTCAAAAACATTCTTCTTATGGGTGTTGTTGTCAGTGTTTCCCTGGAAGAGCTGCAAAAACATGTTAAGGTTACTGTTAAATGAAAACACATTGTTTTGAACACACCTTACTCCCATTTACACGTGTCAGTGACTGTTTTTGTGCATGCGTGGGTGTGTGAGTGTGTGTTTTGTTTGTTAGATTACAATTTTTTTCTGAAGTGGAGGTGAAGTGGAATTTTCTATGATTTTGTGTAGGTTTTTTAATACTGCTCCTGTTTTTCTACCTTACTGAATCAAAATATTGTTTTATCATATTGTATTTTATTACGTTTTGTTTAATGTTTTGGATGCTGCAACACAGCAATTTCTCAACTTTTGAGATAATAAAGTATATCTTACCTTATTTTTAACTTAGCTTTGACATATATGGAAAAAAAAAAAAAAAGAGGAAATGGCATTTCAGGTATTCACATACGTCTGACCTTATCATTTCCGGTGTTCTCCTTCACTGTACTCCAGGACTCCCCATCATTGCTGTAAGCAACTTTAAACACTGATACAAACTGCACTACTCCAAAGTCCTTTGCACCCTGTGTGATGATGCCCGTGAGGCGCTTTGTCTTCTCTAGATCAACCTGGGGAAGGAGCAGGAAAAAAAATGGCATTACCAACTAGTAACTTCAAAGAAAACAAGATTTTTAAAAAAGGTGACTGCTGCGGTTTCCCTCACCTGGATCCACTCTGAGCGGTTGTTGTAAGCAGGAGACCATGCATTAGTCTTCCCCACCTTATCCAGCCGGGCAAACTGAGGGTGCCACGTGAAAGTATCAATGCCCCACGTGCGGTAAGAGCTGGAGGCTGAAAGCTGCCCGTCTGAGATGAACCGAGACTTCATACCAAGAGGCTCTGAGCAACCTGCCGTGTTTGAATAAACTGTGAATCAAAAGGCAGACGGACAGACGGAGGGAGGGGGAAGCCAAAGCGACAGAAAGAGAAAAGAGGGGAAAAATTGAAATCACCCGACAGAAAAGAAGAATCAACTTCACCCAACATTTTAAGAATGACGAACATTCACAAAGCGAGTGACTGATTACAATCACAAACACCCACCAGTGACCGAGTGAAAGGAAAAAAACAGAAGAGCCACACAATGCAGAAGAAAGCATGCAACATAGCACACAGAGCTGTTTTTCTTTAAACCTTTTCGCATTAAGATCAAATAAGACAAAAGCTGAAGATGGACAAAAACACAGCCGGCAGTGTTTTTATTCTTGAGTGCTTGAAATGGCTTCTTTTGTTGTTTCATAATAAGGACTGTACCCACAGAGCTATAGTGGATAACTTCTATGTGGTCAAACTAGGCTAGATGTGGTGCAATTAAATTTCAAAAGTCTGTCATTTCACCTGTCAGCAAGACCACAGTAAGAAGACATCAACACAGTAGCACAAGACACACTAACGATGCTGCGAGGAGTTATGCAGTTTAGGTTAAGGGTTCACAGAGGCTGTGACCTGACTTCGACTTAGCGTACACCACCTGTCCTTTTTCATTATTGTCCTATCTTTTTTATCTAACTGCTTTTGCTCGCTGACCTTGCTGTAAGTGTTACGGCTGTGCTGGAAGTTTATTGTGTTTACCATGAAGTTCACAGCCCAGCAGCTCCATGCGCAGCGTGCAGGCCCTGCGACAAACCACGGGGATGATGCGGATGTACTGGGCCACGATAGGAACGTCAAAAAGGTTTGTCTTTGTGCGGTCGTTATCTATGTTGCCCACAAAAACCTGCAGCAAACAAACACAGGTGAGCAAACTGAATAAACAAAGTCAACAAGAACACTCAGAGAGCACAACTCCCACCAAAGGGCAAGGGCTATACTAAAACTGTTTTATGATGTTTTTATTACAACATGATGATGTCAGCCTGTAATGGCGTCACGGTGTGTTTTATAGCTCTCTCTATGCCCTTTCATATGATAGATTACTCAATATGGTTTCTTTAAATTCTTTTCAAGATCAACTATGATCTTGGAGTCAAAGTTGATTTTGAAGGTCAAGGTCAAATGCTTAGCTACCCTAGATACCCAGGTCCCCCAAGGGTAGTATATAGTTGTGAAGTTTGAAGACAAAGAGAATAATCCTTATTTGTCCTGCACTGGACTTTGGTGCAACAGGGCGGTCTGGGCTGCCTACCCTTCAGCTTTTTTTTGATTGGCTGCCTCTTACAAACAGAGGGTTCAAACAAGAGGTGGGTGGAGCTTGTCAGTGAGAGCAGATATCATCTGTCATCTCAGGAACACAGCTCTAAATAAACATCAGAGAGAGGCATGAGTTGAAAAAAAAAAGTCTCAAATTGGGCCCTTTTGGCTCATTGGGATTACTTCTACACCTCATCTCATTGTTCTAGATTGTTTAACACCTTAATATCGACATCCACCACTGTAAGAGTATCTATGTGTTAGAAAATGAGAAAAAGCTTAACAGGTCCACTTTAAACACAATAGAAAATAACATATGTAGTACAAAGTTGTGTCTACCTTATCCCTCTGCTGGCCATCCACTTTGTAAGTGATGTAGGAGTTTCCATCAAGGCTGCTTGCCACCTTGAAGGCTTTGATGTACTCAGCTGTGCCCAGGCGACTGGCACCCTGAGTGATGATGCCCGTCAGACGCATAATCTTCTGCATATTAATCTGTTGTAACCAAAACGCCATGGGTCAGTGAGCATCTGGACAGGTCATGCACTGGTCAGTCTCGTCAAAAGCATTCACTTCTCTCACCTCGATCCAGGGGTTCTTGTCGTGTGCGGCTGACGTCCAGGCGTTGACGATGCCTTGGTTGTTCAGTCGAGCCAACTCTGGGCCCCAGCGCTGAAGACCCAGAATGCCGTAGTGCACAGAGGAAGCAGAAATCTGGGACTCCACGATTGCTCCTCCCTCCATCCCCAGCAGAGAAACACACCCTGGGGTATGAGATGGAGGGATTTATTGTTAATCTTGTCACGCTTTAGATCTTTTTCTCATGGTTGAGTGAGCCATGCTTACAAGGATATCTCATCAGTCTTTAAGTTCTTTAAAAAATGTTGAGGCAAAGCGAGTAACAACAGGTTGTCCGTGTTTGAAATGTGTGTGTCTAATGGTGGTGCACGTACGTAGCTGGCACTGCTTTCCAACATACGGTGAGGGGCACTGGCAGGAGTAGTCTCCATCCAGATCTCGGCATTGCCCTCCATTCTTACAAGGCTGTTTTTCACAGTCATTTACATCTGAAAATCAAATTCAGAAATTACAAAACAAATAAATAAAACAAAAACAACAACAACAAAAAACAAACAAAGAGTGCTTGAGATGTGGTTCACACTTGTCAAACAAGCACAAACATCTGAGGGAAAACTGGTGGAGGACTGAAGCAGGTGAATGAGCATAATAATTTCACTGTGTCTCCAACATTCAGCTGGTGACAAATAATTACTCTTCAATCTTATTGCGTCATTGGAGAAGGAACAGGGAACAGGTGGGAACAGCGGAAACTTTGAAGTTATATCCATGTCGTGTCACCTGACACACTTACACACCAACTATTCTGGCAACAAGCTAGAACATCTGCTCAACAGCAGTATACACAAACGGAGCTCTTTAAAAAAAAAAAAGAAGGTATTTCAAATAATAGTGAAATTTGTCATTAAGTATCATTTAATGTTTCTCCTTTGATTGAAGGTCCAGTTTTGATTGAAGGTCCACTGTCTAGGTAATGCTTGGTAATCTCCACAAGGTGGCGCGCTCATACAACATGAAGACTACAGACAATTGGGATGATTGCACATTTTTCTTCTCTATTGTTTGAAAAAGAACCTATTCATTTTTAAACCAAGTAGTGAGATTGCACACCAAGCAATATTCCAGGTATTTTAGTTTTCAAAAGGCAAAATGTGACTGAAGGTAAGCAGCTAAGAAGACAAAAGGTGCTGTTTTACTAAATGACCAGTATATAGATTGCTTTGTAATAATAGCAGGTTATGTTAAGTCTTTGTGTTTGGTTTGTATTGAAAACCAGTGTGTACCATGTTTATGATGTTTTCCTAAGCCCGCAGCCAGAGGAGGTCAGCCCCACTCCCTGCTCCATGAAAAATCCACAAGTAGAAAATCTCAGCCGTATCAATAAATTATATGATCTCTGCTTTCTCATCTCTGTGTGAGAAATAGTATGCGCACTGGCTAATACAGGGATATGACATATGATGATACAACATAATATATAGTTTATAATCTGAATATAAATTAACTGTTGTAAAATTGCAATGATACAGTGCTTTTATAAGGTGTTATAGGTACATAAATGCTACAAATGCGTCATTTTAACCAGTTGGTAGGTGGTTGCTAGGCAATGTGATGGCATAATATTGTATATAGATAAGAAACTTTAGGGTCCTAATGTACCTATGTGCCAATTTTGTTTGCTTAACTCTAATTGTGTAGGAGGAGTTTACGTGCAAACTTTTATAGTGACGGTGATAAAATCTAATACGATTTTTTTTTTAAAGGTAAAGTCCAAAAGCGTTGTTACGTTATTAAGTTCAGACTTGATGAAAGCTGTGTAACTGACACCTAAGCATCACACATGCCTTATTTCATCCGTTTTAGTAACGCCTAGAAACTTCAGAATGAATGCAGGGCTGACGTAATGCCACATGGGTCTGTTTAATTCCTGTTCCAGTTAATGCTAAGAGGATTGGTCACAACAGCACGGGCACAGCACAGCTAATAACACTGAGAAACAAATGATCTTACCAAGAGGCAGACCGTGAAATAGCCTTTGCTTTTTTTTTGCTACTTAAATCTGAAGCCTGAAGATCTGGCTTGTACTGAACATTTTATTTTTGTCAAGTGGAATTCATTTTCACACGCTCTGGCTTCACCTCAGTGACTTCTCAAAGGCTCTTTACCTACAATCACATCACTTGTTTTTTGTGGAGCGTTATTTCCGTGCATTTACTGGACATATTATATAGTGCGGCGTATATTGTCTGCCTGGGTCAAAATTAGAAAATATGGGAGTAGACGACCAGACTGCACCAACACTACAATTGGTGGTCAGAGCGTGGGCTTTGGGAGGGTGAGCTGTTCCTCCACAAAAAGAGGAAAAGAGGGGAAAAAAAGCCTCTTCACAGAGTTATGCAAGATTTTGAATCAGAAGGTTTATACATTAAATCTTTTTCATCATTTTTGCTTCCAGATTCACAGTTCAGGATGTCAGCCACTGCTCAGAGGTGTGTAGGAATAATATTCACACACACACACACACACACACACACACACACACACACACACACACACACACACACACACACACACACACACACACACACACACAAACAAACCCATCCTAAGTTTGGCTTCCTTTTTGTTATTTTCTCATGCATTTGCTCCACTAATAATCCTCATGTTTTAATGCTAATTTTACAAGCAAACTTGTATTGGATTCTACTATGAGGATATGACTGAATTCACTATTCATTTGACTGGGTTAAAATAGATGCAATGTTGACCCTGTGTGAGAAGCATCTGCATGCTAAGAGACTTGGAGTGGTCTTTTACTAATTAGCCAAAGAGAATAACCACAGAAGCCACTGAATGGGCTCCTTTCATGAAGCTGCTGAGCGGACTACACATCCCTTTCATTGCCGAAGATGTGACCGGAAGAAAAAACTCCTTGTGTTAAAACTTCTAGAGAAATCTGCTGCAAGTGGAGCTTGCTACTGTGTTTTTCACATTTTTGGGTAAGCTGTTCTCTAAAAAATACTACTTTGAAAGAAATTAGAATGCAACCCATTCCTAAACGATAAATCTTTTATGTCAACATTAAGTGACCAGAAATTGTTTTAAAATTCATTGAATAAGGAGTTAAATGTCCTCTGGAGTACAGCAAGTAGTCTTATAGATGCACAAGACAAAAAGGGTTCAGTTCAGGCTTTTGACTCATAGCCAGAAGTAACTTACTGATCTGGCAGTGCACTCCCTTAAAGCCGGGCTGGCACTTGCAGATGTACTCATTGAAAACATCTCCTCGTCTGGTCGGAGCGATGACCTCGCAGGACCCATCGTTCTTGCAGGGGTTGGGACTGCAAGGTCCTGAAGATGGAAAAAGAAAGGTGTTAATTTCGGTACGTGCTTCGGTGCTTTCCCACCAGAATTTTCCTTTTCAGCTCTACCTGTCTCTGTCAGGTTACAGGTGTCTCCACCAAAGCCATCGGCACAGATGCAGATGAAGGGTTCCTCTCCTACTCCAGTCACGCATGTTGCTCCATTGTAGCAGTGATTTACCTTACAGTAGTCAGCTGAGTGAAAGAGATAAAGGAAAGGCAGTGCAACGATTATTAGTATTTACTATTCACACCGCGGCTGCACATGCATGCATCCACTGCAAAAAGCACACATTTCTATAGTAGATAGTGGAAAAAACAACAACAAAAAACAAAACAAAAAAACTTGTCATTTAATTGTTTATCTATTAATTAATTACTTGTTGTAGTATGAACGGCCCGGGAGATGTCTTAATCAGCAGGAGAAAGCTCCAAACCTCCAAAATATATGCCCTCCTTTACATTATTCAAACTTGCAGAGTGGGCCAAATTGGTGTCTTTGGCAGATAATTCTAGTTCCCAGGCATTATGTTTGATGCCCCAGGTCTAAAAGATGGTATCGCTCAGCACTACCAACTCAATATAGCACTGCATTTCCCAAAGTTCAGTTCTATTGCAGATAATGTATGGTAAATGGTTGGGTACAGCCATCAGGTGTATCTAAAGAGTAACACAGAGATCTTTCCCTGGTGTTGCTGGAGTTTCTGCCCTGATCAGTGCTCCTGCAGTTTTTGCTGGGAGGCACTGAGTCACACATCATGCCTGGATTGTGTGAAATGATGGCTCAGACCTCAGTGGGAGCGGCAGGACAAAAGCTTATGAGTCATACGAGATCTCTCAAAGTTACAAAACCTTTACCTCATTATGTTTGTTTTCTTTTTCCAGTCTATTGACTCAACAGCAGCAGTCACCATTCAAACTGTGAGCAGCTCCAGGTACAACAAACTGCAATTTACTGGCATTTTGTTTGGCAGTGAGGCCAAAACCCTACATGAATTATGCTTGAATACAGCACAATCTATGTTTACGAAACTATTCGCCATGAAAACGGATCAGAAGAATAAACACATAACTAAATAGCCCAAAATACAGTGGAAATGTGACTCAATATAAAGTTTTATGTGGTTAAATTCTCAAAAAGTGTAACCCGAATAAATGCTGGAAAGTGTCTAAGGCTGCGTGAGCTGGAAAACAGCTGGTCCTATGATGTAGCCACTGTCTTTATGAGCCAACCTCTGACAGCAGAATGTGTTTATGTCCAGGATTAGCTGGGTTTTCCAGAAGCATGCGGATCTTTGAATAACAGACTAGGTACACAGCACGACAATACAGCAGCTCAGGGGTGGGACAGGATATGCACCACACCTGACAGACAGGTGGGACTCTGAATGTACACAACCACCATGAGAACAAAATCACATTTGCATGTTGAACTAAATTTATATGAGTGGACAGCTGGTTCATGATGGCCCCAGACAGGAGCACAGATGGCATTAATTTCCTTTCCATCTGCACCAAATCCTTGTGAGTCCAGGTAGATGTCCACAGAGACAACTAAAGGGACACCTGTAAGTGTGCCTGTGAGAATAATGACATTTCTAGAAACACTGTCCACTGAGAAAGGGGAAAACAACCACGAGAAGTGTTCACTACTGCAAGTATCGCTTCTTGTACAATGATCACTGCTCAGAATAGAGCTTAGTAATAACAGAGTATCACGTGTAATAACAGACCGGTCTCACATTTAATCACCTAGTCTACCAGGACAATAATGAGCTCACATTATCATAGGCATACGTCTACATTGACTGCTTTCAGGGGGCAAAAAAGTGCACAAAACTGAATCCTAAATGCTTAAGTAAGAATAGTAAAAATACTTGAGATATTTAGGCTACTGTTGGACATCTGCTGTTTTCTTTTCGCCCTGTATTACGTTGATTTATGTGAAAAGGAAAAACAAAAAGCAATCAAAGTAGGTCACTTCACAGTGAATTGACAATATAATGGGGAAAAGGGAAGCAAATGGCATGGAAACAAACAGCACCAGAGTCCCCTTAAGGAGTAAATGGAGTCTAGTGTTACAGAGACCTGTCAACAAAGTAAACTTTTAAGTTCTGCGTTAACGCAATATTCCGCTTTGATTCGCGTCGTTTATTCAAAAAAGAAACTTACCTGTAACTGAATGCAGGCAAAGCAGCAGAGCAAATGTTCCTACATACGCTGGGGTTACATTTCCAGGACGTTTCATATTTGTTTTAGCCTTACTTTGTCCCGGGGGGTTGTTTGTCCGGAAAGACGCGCTACCTTTAAAATTTGAATACCAATGCGGCTTTGAAATGCAGTCGGAAATGTCGCAATTCCGACTAAAACGCAGATGAAGAGCCGGGTGATAAATGGGAGAGCTGAGATTTTCGCTAATACCCGAGTTAACGACGTGTGACGTTTTCTGGTGGGCGGAGAGAAGTGAGGAGGAAGTCCTCTGATATTCATTCATGGCAGTCTGTTCGCCACTTCTTTCATTATTTTTACTTCTTGTTGACTTCAAACTTACTTACTCCTACATTTAAACAAAACAACAAAGAACGAAAACAAATGTATTTATGTGCTATGGTGCTGGTCAATTTTTTAAATTGACTTTATGCATTCTAATATGCCTTACCATTAAAGGCATTTTCCACTTTAATTTTGTCTCTTCATCGTGAGTTAACTTTTATCTAAAATTAACTGAAAGTCGTTGAAAGGCATCAGTCAGCTTAATTACCTGTTATTCAACTTCACAGTGCACCCTAAAATATTTGAATAACTTGTTTTATTGTGAGCATGTGAAAGCACCACTACCCCCTCCCCTTGGCCAGATTGACAGGTTAGGCTGAGATTTGAATTAGCCCCAGGGATTATGTACTGGAAACGAAAACACCTGTAGCATAGGGTACTGTGCAAAAGTCTTGAGCCACACCTCACTTCTTTTTATTTCCCTTCCAAGGAGCCAGACTTTATTTAAATTCTTCTTTAACACTGGCCTATAAATCATTCAAGTATTTAAAACTCCCTAATTCAAGAGATGAGCCAGTGTTGTGTCTACACACGACATGACAACTTAGTAAATAAGCAATTTTAATCGTATCTTTATGTTACTAGCAGCCTGCTTCCTATTTCTTTAGCTGAATCTAACCAAAGATAGCACAATTTGACAGCATTTTGTACCAAATCAGCAATTACTGAAAAGCTATAAATTACAAAATGTAGTAAACAATCCAAAGAAGAGCTTTGAATGTCCTTAAAGAAGCCTGGTGACATATTCCTGGAGAGTGTTCAGGCTGTGTTGAAGAACAAAGATGATCATAACATATATAAACTTTCAAGCTGGTTAGAATTGTACATATTCCAGTTTTTGCCTTGTATACTGTATTTCCATGTATCTTTGAAAATGTTTCAATAAACCAGTTGGAAGATATTTCTAATTTTCCCAGAAAAATGTGAAGAAATTAGGGAGGGCCCAAGACTTTTGCACAGTACTGTAAAATTACATGTAAACATGCAGTTGGAACATTTTGCTGACAGGATCTTTTGTTTCCCCCAACATAAAAGAAACGGAGGGATTTAACAAGGGATTTAACAAGTCTAAATTAAATCCTCGTGGGAAAACTCGACTGTTTGGTGGCAGAGCAGTCACACTGCAGAAATCAAACTGATCCAGATCTGAGGCTACTCTTTCTTTGGTCATGGGTACTGGCTAGATTATTACCAAATATATAATAGCCATTATTTATTTTTAAGTAGTACTTAATACTAAGGGTACTTAAAACTAAAGTGACAAACTACATTAAAGCCATTGCCTCTTTCGGTTGCCTGCCAAATTAATAGACGCCACAAGGAGATTAAACTCTGTCTCCATCTAGTGGATATCAAGCTGCAATTGCAGTGGGGACATTAATCTTATTAATATTATGAAATTATCTGGACTCTTTTAGACTCGTAATCCCAAAGATCCGATCAATAACACAAATATATAACTTTGCATAAGCAAATATAAATAGCATCTTGTAAATGCAGACAATCTATGCTTTATAGTGAATTTTAGAAGAAATTGTGTTAAAGTACAACACATTATGTTATATATATAGCGCAGTACAGGTGTAATTTAAAGCGAAGGCATGGGAGTTGTAGTGATTCAAAGTGATAAATTAAAGCTATTAAAAGTTGTAGACTGGCTGTGTTTAATTGGCAAGCAAAAAAATGACCATTCTAGATCTTCCAATCACCTAACATGTCCTCCTGATAATTATCTTTTTCATAGGCTCTTTGACAGGGAATGTTATGTTGTCCTGTCACACTGACCTTCAGCGTATCTATGACGAGGGCTTGACCTGTAAATAGAAGCCTGGTCATTTAGGTCTATCATCCCCCGTGTTTACCTGAAATACAATTAAATGTAATGTGTATAGTTGTATTTCAGCCTAATGTGTTGTTGTGAATTTTACGCTTACGTTATATAGGCTACAGCTTGTCGAATGCTTAAAGCTTCACGATGCAAAAAGGTGCAAAGGTGGGCGTGACAGCTGAGAGGATGCTGTAATAACCATCACAGAATAAATGGGAATTAAGTAGTTAAATTATAGAATAACAAATTTCCTGAAAATAAATATTCACGTTGCTAATACTGGTAGAACTAGAGAACGAGTAACCCAAAGTTATCCGCTATCCGCTGACATCATTTAGCTGTCAACAACAGCTAAATGCTAATGTTGCTAATAGACCGAGACATGCGCAGAAGAAACTTTATATAACGGTTTCAGTTCACGTTTTTATCACGTTCGGGAGGGACGGTATTGGCTGTGTGTCAGATACTCTTAGCAGAGATGTATCTCCTCAGAAAATCATATAAAGAGGTCAAATATTGATAGAGATGTCCGAACGCGTATTTAGGCTAATATGTGGGACATATATAAACCACCAGTAGTGTAATGTGGAAAATTACACCGCTGAAGGGGCGTGGAAAGTTATTGGCCTTAAAACGTCATCGCAATTTTATCCAATGGGGGCTTCGTTATGCAAATGACAGATTCTTCTAGGAAGTGGGATCCCATCGCTGCAGTCGCTACTTCAGCTATCTTCGGCTCTGTGAGGGCGAGCTGGACATCAGGCTGTCATGCTTTTATAGACACGTTAAACAAAAGAAAACCTGCGAACATAAATAAGGCCTGCCGCTTTTAAGAAGCAAGCAACTGACCCACAGTTTTCCTGCTGAGGTAAGTACGCTGGAGATGCGACTGTTGCTATGTCCGGTTTGGTCCTCAAGTGATGCTGCAACATTAAATCGATTATTAGCGGTAGAAATGAAGGCCGTTAAAAACATGTATGCTCCGCTGCTTTTTTTAAGGACTAAAACGATATCAAACTACGGCTAGGAAAGGGGCAAGGCGAAGCGGGGTCTTAATGTGGAGCTACTGCGGCAAATTCTGGTGGGTGGGTAGCTAATTCGTCCAAAAGGCGACACGGTTTTCTTTTTCAGGATCGAGAGTATGGGAGGAGGACCGTTGGCCTGCTCTTAGAAAGCTTTTATCGTCCAGAAAAGCCCACGTTTCTCACTGGGTTAGCTACTTGATGGAATCTGTGTACCCCTGTGGCTGTTAAGGTGCGTCTCAGGATTGTTGTGAGTCGTGACAAAGACCAGAGAGTAAAATTAAAGCTGTTTACACCCCGTCTCTTGGCATTAGTTGTATTAATGTGTCAGATATACTCTTTGGATTGGTTTCCAGTGAAAGACACTGGTATTAGTGGGGTTATTTTTGAAGCTATTTTTACACGCCTTTTGGTGTTAAGTTTGTTTACACGTGATGGCTGTTTAATTGCCTTACTTTTTAATAAGGTCTAATAAGTCTGAGGCCGACTTTTCGTAAGTGTTACATTTAGGTTTTCTGGAGGCAGCGTTATAACTTCCTGTCTGATATTGACAGTCTTGGTTATGGCAACAGGAACATGCTTGAAAATAAGTACAGCCGACAGGTGTCTGAAAGAGCTTAGGACACCAGTCAAAACTAAAATATTTAGATTCATGAAACTTAAAAAAAAGAGGATGTGTAATCGTTTAGCAGTTACTTACCATGCAAATTAAGTGGTGTCATTATTCTTACTTAATTTTAGATGAAACTTCTGTTTAAGGAAAAAAGATAACTTTCTGATACTGTACAGTGAAGGTCTTTGTGTGTGTTTTGCTTTATGTGCTTTTCAGGACCACATCACTGTGACTTCACATTTCTTTGGACCTTTTGAAACGAGTTTTCATTGGAGGCAAACTTGAACATAAAATGTAAGTATATTAGTTTATTTTAGCTTTCAGTTATGACTGTTTCTGTTTATGTCAGTTTGATGTGGCTGCCTGGTAACATCACACAAACATTTGCGTTGCACATCAGTGATCAGAACTTCCTTTTTTCTTTGCAATAGAAGGCATTGAGCCTCTTCTGTGCCCTTTATAGTTTCTGTTTGTTTACCTATAATTTCACACCTGCGGAAACTTTATTAGCTGTGAACATTAATACATTTAATAAATCTGCTAAAATGTAAATTTGTGCTGGCACATTACATTGGGAGAAATGCTAGTCAGGATTCACCGTGTCTGCTATATGTAATGATTTATTTAAAGCATTGTCAGCACCTCTATCTTCTATGCAGCAAGGCTTCCTATTGGCACAGTTTAAGCTGTAATGTAATTACAGGGAGTGTATTAAATAACCAGGTTTGTCTTATCTGACTCTGCTTTATCTGAGTTCCTTTGAGTTTATATTCCCACAGATGTGTTGCTGCAGGACACCTGAAGAATATTTAATTAATTAATTTCTTTAAAGTCCATTGTTAATCCCTAGAACTGGGGGAAAAAAAACATTGACTTGTACAAGCGATGTCTTTTTAAATTAAAATTCAGTTTAAAAATGGAGTTCTGCATTTATTGGCTGCTTTTGTTTTCTAGAATAATCATGAGCGCCCACGAATCCGACGTGCACACCATCTCTCCCGAGATGCCAGCAATGTTTGACGGCATGAAGCTGGCGGCGGTGGCCACGGTGCTTTACATCATTGTTCGCTGCTTGAACCTCAAGAGCCCCACAGCACCCCCGGACCTCATCTACCAGGACACTGCTGTCAACCGCTTCCTCCTCAAGTCCTGCTCTCAGTTGACCAAAGAGTGAGTTGCTTTCCTTTCTCTCTGTTGCATGTCTCTTTGGAGGTTGCCACGGCAACGGTGCAGCAGCAGTGAAGGTAGCGGTTTGTCTGGCGGCGGTCCCAGCTATCGTCAGTGCTCCTAAGTGTGCCACACGTCTGTACCACAGCCTTCCTGTTGGCTCTTGCATGAATTAAACATGAGTCTGTATTTTTGGGGTTATCTCAAAGGTGCACGGAGTTTGTTGCACTTGCATTATAAATAAAGGCTCATTCACTGCAGGGTAAGAGGATTTGCATTCATGATGATGCTGGTCTCACATTCAGGGTAACTATGATGACTGCTATAATTTGAATGTTTCATCTGAGCTCATAATAACTGACGCAAAGCAGTCGTTCCTGGACCATAACAGAACAAGACTTTGCTGTGAGCTTTAAACCAGGTTATGCCTCAAACTTCCTGTAATTTTGCTGGAAACACACTCCCTTGAGTGGGAATTGTATATTCAGTTGTGTTTCCTTAGTGAGCATCTCTCCACCTCTTGCTTTGACACTCGACAGGAACTTTCAGCTTCGTAGGGCGAATCTCTCGAAGCACCCTCGAGTGTCAGCTTACATAACGGATGGTTACTGAGCCCTTTGCCTTTCAGCTGCAGGGTCATTGAATCATAAGGCCGCACTGATGCTTACATCTGTGTCTAGTTTGTTATTATTCCCTCCTGAACAGCCGTATGCTCTATGCTTAGAATAGGAAGATGTCTGTCCCAGTGTGTAGTTTAGCAGAGATGTTTTTATCTTCATTTTTGTGAAGTCACGTTTGTAACTCGTGACATCCTGTGTTGTTGCATAATAAATCGATCGCACAGTGGAAAGTATAAGAGGGGTGATGTGAGGTGAACAGCCTTTTTGTTTGGCTGTGTTTGGAGACAGTTGAATAGGGTTTAGGATAACATGCAAAATGACAGAGCGTGCTATTTATTATTTCATTATTTGGCAGAAGTCGCAGTCTGATTTGCTTCAGGTGATTGTCCAGGATATTGCAAAACATTGTAGAGCTTGTTTTCCTATTGGCCAGTATTATACGTGTGTGTGAATGTGTGTGTCGCTAGCATCTGACAGTATGTGGTGTATAGAAAAGAAAAAAAGCCCAATGAACGTAAAGACTGATAGCATGCAGATTAATACAATTACCATAAATGACATGAGTCATTTTGGACTTTGACCAGGACTTCGGGTCTTTGTTTTATCAAGCCACACAGACACATCCAGTTCCTTTTTTCTGTTATCTAATAGCTACAAAGGACAATAGCACAGTCACTGTACATACCCCAAGAAGGTTACACTAGTTATCCCAATTCAAAGAGAGATTGGAGCCTGTTACATTTGATATAGAATTATTAAAAAGGATTTCTCAAACTTTATCAGTTAAAAGCAAAGGAAAACTGATAACAGCATTATTTTTATTTTTTATTGTCTTGATGAACTCAGCTACTCTGGTGTCGCGCTTCCTGTCCACATTATAACAGTGAGGTCATCCTCTTCCTGTAGTCATGGATTAAGCCAGCAGAATACCTTCTAGAACCATGTGGTAAAACTTTAACTACAGTGCACCCTGGAGGCGATCATATTATCACTAAATGGCAATAGTCGGTTTTGTGGCAGATAATTCTCTTATGTAAGATTGTATTTGTTAATTAAGTAATTGTTGGAGCCACTGTAAGAGTTGAGGAAACATAAGGTTAAAGAGCTTGTGCAACTGTTGATGTAACTGAAGCCTCGACTTTCGGCAGTCGCTGACTGTCGTCGTGTTTTGGGCTGTGCTGTACACACAGCTAGTGTCCACACTACAGCTGTGCTTCAGAGTTATGCTGGTCTTGTTTATCCGATATAGCTCACTACCGAGTTTTGTCACGAAACTATTCCACACAGGCTTTTATATAACTGAAGAAGTGAGAGAGTGCCTTGAATGCTCACTAAAGTGTTATTAACAAGCACTCAACCAATATAGTTATCACTGTCGAAACGCTGTGTTTGGAGATCTAGCCTGTCTTTAACTCAAATGTTCCTAAATATCTTCCTGAGTCACTTCAAAATCTTCCATATTGAATAATACTTTTATGTCAGCCAATCCCATTTAAACGGCTGAAGCATTATATGAAAAGCGCAGTGTTTTATCTGTTCCTGTCGCCACTGTCGTGATTTTAAACCTAATATTTTACCTATAATATGTGATGAAATAGTTGCAGTGGCAAGTTGAAGACGTTTCTCTGTGTTAGTTCACACTATTTTGCTCTCGGTGTGGAAATGTGATAGTGATTCATGATAATGCCCGGTGTCTCAAAGGAATGTTACATAAGCTAAAGACTCAACTCCTACAGTTAACTCCTACAGAAGTGTCACTGGAATACAAGCGCTGGTTCTGCGAATAACTTTACAAAACATAGCTACACACTAGTGAAACGTTGCTGTCTGTTGGGTCCACGTAGCAATCTTTAAATGTCTTGAAAAGAGATGTGACTTTGTGTGCAAACTCTGTGCTTGAAAGTCCTGTCTCTGTCATAAACCAGAAATGCAAAAGGCATGTGCTTCAGATAACACTGTGTTGATCTTGTGTCTGAGCATTTGCCCTGCCCTTGTACTGTCCATTAGGCTGAGGGTTCATATTTCGAGACCAAATTTAACAAAGGAATGCAATTTTGTGTTTTCCAGGTACATTCCTCCATTACTGTGGGGTAAGAGTGGTCACCTCCAGACGGCACTGTATGGTAAACTTGGTCGGGTGAGCTCGCCTCACCCTAGTGGAATCAGAAAATATTTGCCCATGCAGGATGGGGCGACTGCGACCTTCGACCTCTTCGAGCCGCTGGGGGATCATCGGACAGGAGGTGATTCATTTGATCAGGATCTGCTTCTTATTAACCAACATTTTTATGCAGTTGTATAGAACAGGGGCAAGAGAAAGCACATTCATCACAGCTATGGATGAGCACAATATACAGCACTGCCTGAGCTCAGCCATTCTTGGGATGCCAGGGGTGGACAGCTCTCCTAAGATCATTTCACAGCATTGGAGGTGTGGGCTAACTCAAATCTTCAGTGAGGTTTCATTTGTTGAATGCAAGTTTTGTTGAAGTAATCGACCTTCTGGTTCTGATATTTTGTCCAGCTCTACTGTGTGAATTTTTACGTGATGCTTTACAAGGGTGAACACTTTTTCTTGCCCCCGTACATTGCGTAGTTGGATCTTTACTGTCATGACAAACATTAAAATCTAATATATTATAGTTCTTAGTTTCATACTGCAATTCTGTTGCTTTACATTGTAATTCTACTACTGCTACTTCTGTCTAGTCCGTTCATGCCACACCTAATGAGTGTTTGTCAGTCCTGGATGAGGGATCCCTTCTCTGCTGATCTTCTTGAGGTTTCTCCCATTTTGTTGTTCCTGATAAATTTCTTCATTATTCGATTCGAGGGTCAAGAATAGTTAGAGGGTATCACAAGAAACTTTGGCCCCTGGGAGTTTTTATATAGAACATATGGCTAAATAAAACAAGTTTGATGTTTGGAGAATAAAGAAATTCGTTGTCAGTGGTGTCATGTCCAACTTTGGTTATTTGTGCCAGGCCTTGCAAGTCAGCTACTAAAGAGACTTTGCTGCATTATTGTTCTTTTAAATCACGCATAAGATGTGTGTAATTCAGTTGTGGGGGGGACCTTTTAAAAGATGCATATGTTTCTCTGAAGGCTTGAGCTTATCCAATCAAATTAACTTGGATCTATTAGTCCTCTCAGAAAGCTTGAGCCTCACATGACATTTTACTCCCGACAAAAGTAGTGTTGCTATTTCCACTGTGTTTGGAAAAGCTATAATTGACAGCCTTATCCTTTATCTTGGATCGGCTGCCGAGCTTTGCCTTGCTCCTTTTGTTATGATGATCTGCTGTTTAGGAGAGTAACACTCTCCTTTCTTTATCTTTGCTTACATTTTTCTCACTTGCAAATATTGCCCTGCTCCATCTGCCTGTTCAACCAGATGACATCACCATGGTGATATGCCCCGGTATCGGTAACCATAGTGAGAAGCACTACATCCGGACCTTTGTGGATTATGCACAGAAGGATGGTTATCGTTGTGCTGTGCTGAATCACCTCGGAGCTCTTCCCAACATCGAGCTTACCTCTCCACGCATGTTCACTTATGGTAAGACCAGTGAGCCAACTCAAAATAGTACCTATTTGGCTTTTGAAAAAATGTGTTTCATATAATTTTTGTCATTGTTGAATGTTTATATTGTAAATGTCCAGTTTCAAATGTTATATACAATTTATGTCTGTGGACCAAAAGTTTTCTACTGGTATGCTGCTTAGGTGGTATCAGTTTGGCACTGATTACATATGGTGTAAGCAGACAAGGCTCATAAGGCCTGCATCTGTTTGTGGATGTCAGTGAGGGGCAGCTAATGAGAAGAAAGTGAGGAAAGGGGCTTGAAAAAATGAAATGGGCTGCCTAAAGGCCGTAGTAGAGGATTTTGTACTGTGAATCATGCAGAGCTAGTTTAGTGATGACTCATCCCCCCACCCCTAATAATTTCTGAACCCCTGTTAAACACCAGTCAGTTTTTCATCAGAGGTCTATCTAAGAATGAAAACTATTATTTGCAATGATAAAAAGAATTCAGTCCTGTCAGTAATGCTGTGTCATCGCTTTTGGCTCAGCCTGCTGCTCTCATCCAATTGTCTGTTGTGGTTTAGGCTTAACCTATCCTCTCCAAAATCCATTAAAAGGGGTGAGCACAGTGAAGGTATTAGTTTAAAGCATTTCTGCTGAAAGTGTGCACTTACGAACAGCTTATCTTTTTTTTTTTTTTTTTGCCCTGCTTGTACAGCATTATTTCAGGGTAAACGGTAAATTATGGAAAAAGAAGAATGTAAGGCTTTTTTTATGGGCATGATGAGACCTGTGCTGTTTAAAAGATCTTAGACACTCAAATCTGATACCCTGAATTAAAGAAATCTTCAGCCAGAAGTGCCGAGTAGAATAAAGTATGTTTCTATGTTTTGATTATAGCACTATACTGTTTCATTTTACAGGATGCACATGGGAATTTGCATCCATGGTTGGCTACATTAAGCGGGCATACCCTAACACCCAGCTCATTGTTGTGGGCTTCAGTCTGGGTGGAAACATCGTTTGTAAGTTCCTGGGGGAGAACAAGGCTAACCAGGAGCGAGTGCTGTGCTGCGTCAGCGTTTGTCAGGGGTACAGCGCGCTGAGGTGGGTTGCTGTGGTCTCATTTCTTAATTACATGCATTGTTTTGTCAAACCGGCTTTGTAATACTAACACTGATGTGCTCACATTTCTAAATATAAATGAAGCTCAGAATAATTCTACAAAATGAATAGCGCTTGCATAATATAATCACATGTTTATCCATGAGTCTGCAAAGCGGCTCCAGTCAGCTGGTTACCCTTTCTGCTCTTCCTTTTACCATAATTATTGATGGATTGCACCAATTTGGTAAAGTTGCCACTTAAAAAAAATTTTTTTCTCCCAAAATGTAAGAAACGAGACACATTTAAAAACCTGTTTGAGGACCTGTCTGATCCCTTCATTCACCTACCACAGTTTGCTCTGAATGTCTACAGGACCATTGATAATGTTGGGCATTATCAATGGTTCTTTGCTGAAGTACAGTAGTAGAAGTTCTACCAGCTAATGACTAGTGTCAATTAGTCATTTGTCTTTCAATCAGTTAATAGTTTGATTTAAAAAACAATAAAACCTTACTTTGTAAAGTAACTAGCAACCAGATAAATGTATTGAAAGTACAATATTTACAAATAGATTATGATGTATATGTCTATTTAGTGCATGCGGGTGTCTGCACTCTGTGTTCTTGTCAGATTCTGTGTTTTTAAATGCAGACAGCATCTCTTGGCAGACTTGACAGGCCGGGTCTATTAAAGTTTCAGTGTGGACAGCAGGGGATGGGTGTGTGTCGAGACTGGCCGTCTGTCAAATTGGCTTTGCAGTTTTTCTTTTTAAAAAAAAAAAAATCATTTTCATTTAAAATCTGTTTCCAAAATTTAAGCTGGCCGTCCTGTCAGTGTACCTCGAGAGCTGAAGCTGTACAGTAATCAGCCACAACATTAAAAACACCTGCCTAATATTCTGTAGGTTCCCTTTGTGCCGCCCAACAGCTCTGACCTGTCGGGGCATGGACATGGGACCCCTTGGCGTGTCCTGTGGTGTCTGGCACCCGGACGTTGGCATTGGATCCTTTGGGCTTTGCGGGTTCGGGGTAGGCCTTTGTGGATCGGGCTCGTTTGTTAGCATCAGACTGATGCTCAATCGGATTGAGAATTTGGAGGCTGGCTCTGTTTTTTCGGGGTTCCTCGAGCAATTCCTGGGAAGTTTTTGCGATATGGCGGGGTGCATTATCCTGCTGGGGAGGCCACTACCATCGAAGAGTATCGTAGCCTCGAGTGGGTTGTGCTTGGGCTACAACAATGTTTAGGTGGGTGGCACAGTACATATTGTAGTGTCAACCGCATGAATACCAGGACCCAAGGCTTGCAGTGGAATGAGTGATCAATGTTTTTCACTATTGCCTACTGGTTTAATGTTGCGGCTGATCGATGTATGTTCTTCTTACAATAACACACATTTAATATTATGGCCTTATTGTATGAAAAAGCCACAAAAAAAGAAACCTTTTTCGTTTTTGTAATCAGCAGTTAGCTGCTGAACCTGTTTTTCTTGAGCTGTTGTTTTGAGTCACCTTGTCACTGTCAGCGAGCTGCATATTGATGCCTGACACCATTGCTACTCTCAACCAGTGTGACTCTTTGTGTTAGTGGATTAGTGGACACAGGACATTCAACGTATTGTTTAGATTGCAGACAGTCTGCACAAAGCTAACTTCCTGTGTGTTTGCCTTCCTCTCTCTCAGGGCCCAGGAAACATTCCTGCAGTGGGATCAGTTCAGGCGCTTCTATAACTTTCTCATGGCCGACAACATGAAGAAAATCATTCTCTCACACAGGTACCACTGTTGCCCAGCTATAAATTTTAGTACATTGTGTGCCTTCTGTTTCCAATCACTGAAAAGTTTAATGGACATGTTTAGTGTTTGGGGAGAAAATTTTATGGTGTTTGCCAAAGACAGTGATTTCATCAGACAACCCAGTCAGTAATCTAACCTCCTAATTTCCTTATAAATGAAATTGTAGATTACCCACAGCCATGGTGGGTTCATTTGAGCAATGATCATTTTCACAGATCTGAGTAGGTTGAACTGCCTGAAATGGTACCTTCCTCTTGCCTCTCTTGCTCTTGCCCTACCTACCTATAACATGCTAAGGTGCCCATAAAATAAATAAAGCCAACTATAAACTACTCAAAACTAAGTAAAAATGTAAAATAAAATAAAAAAGCTAAATGAGCCACTAGCCTACTAAAAAGAACATCTAAAGTAACTTTCTAAATGCTAATCTGCAAATAAATGAATAGTTCTTACCATTCTTGGTCTTCGTTGTCACTCTGTGTAATAGAGGGAATAGTTGGTACATAGCTGACAGTTATGACTGTGAACTAATTGATTTTTAAAGTTGCTTGTGTTCATGTTAATGTTTGTATGTCACAGGCACAGTCTGTTTGGAGGACATTCGCTCAAAATGATTGATGCTGATCTAAGTCGGTTGTACACAGCAACATCTCTCATGCAGATTGACGACAACATCATGAGGTGTGTTCTAGTAAACTGCAGCTCTTCTATGTTCTTGATGCTCCTGGTGATACTTTTTTGTCAGTGCTTAGAATCTGAAAAATATCAGATATTCTTGTCATTTCTATCAAACCCCTCTAAGGGTTAGGGACTGAATAATAATACCTGATCTTTTTGGGTTTCAACAGAAAATTCCACGGCCACCGCTCTCTCAAAGAGTACTATGAGAAAGAGAGTTGTGTACATTATATTCACAATGTAAGAACTGCTTTTGCATACGACTCACAAATGCCATCTTTCTCTTTTTTGGTCTGTTTGTGTATTTTTTTTTGATGGATGGCATTTTGTTCTTAAATTTCCAGGTCAATGTGCCGCTGCTGTTGGTGAACTCTGCGGATGATCCTCTGGTTCATGACTCATTGCTCACCATCCCTCGCACGCTAGCAGGTAATTGCCAACATGTTGCATAGCAACAGCAGCTGCACTAAAATATTTTTTTTATCACCTTATCAACTAGATGGCAGAGTTGCAGTTAAATGGTCCGTGCAGATCAGGATCAACTTGCTGTCATAGCGTGGCTGCAGTAGCATCAAAAAATCAAGCTCCTGACCTTAAATAAGAATCCTGCCGTAAAATTATGTGTTGAATAAAAAACAAACAAAAAAACCCCACCTGGACCTTCCTGCTCAAAATAAAAAGAAATTAAAAAATAAAGAAAAGGGTGGGTTCAATTTCTTTGAATATTGCTTCCACTGCACTGTAGTATTATGTAACTTTAAATAACTCACTGTAGATTATTAGTAACACCTATATTTTCCACAGTTCTAAAAATGCTGAAAAACAATTCTCCTTCAGGTTGATACAAAAAGCTGTTAATGTCTTAAAGACTGGCCTCAGTTGAATCTCAGTAGTTTTAAAAAAACAAACAAACAAAAACATGTCTGCAGCCTTAAGCAGGCCTATGATGAGCTGGCATCCAACCCCAACCGGGACAGGGTGGGGCACACAGTTTGTGACTAATGTTTTCTGCTGTGTGGCAACGGCTGTAACGCATAAATATAACACAGTGTTCCTCCAGTTGGATAAAGTGGTTCACTGGTCTCCTGCCCCCCCCCAAAAAACCTTCTGTCCTCCCGTATATGGTGCAGGGTGATTGATAATAAATAAACATAAGCAGGCAAATCTGGCTACACATGACTTAATGTCTATCAAGCATCCATTCTTCTCACTTTGTGCTATTTTTACTTACTGACCACTTTTAACTCTGCTGGAAAAGGAATATTGCTTGTGTGTGTGCGTGCATGTAAGAGAGAGAGTAGGAGGAGTCCTTACTGGAAGCAAATGGTACTGTATCCTATATGTCTCCAGAGAGCAACACTTACAGAAAAGTGGATTAGCTGTCCCTTTGACCTAAAATGTGAGACAGTTGCTCAGACGCTTGACTGCCATCAAAAGACTGACAGAAATACACTTGCTGTGCTGGTGCTGGAATTAGCTCGGACTAGAAGTGTTTGATAAGAGCTTTCAGCAGACTGTTAAGTAAGACTGTTCCTGTTCAAGCAAAAATGTTACAGGTGAATTAAAGAAAACAAAGAATAGTTGGTGCTTCTTTATTGCAATGATATTTGAATAATATAATTAATCAAAATAAGATCATGAAACTGATGCAACTGTGTTTCAGTAATGACTTGGTAAATGATGCGTTTAGGGACTAAGAAAAATCTTTAAACCACAAGCTGGTCTCCGGGCCCCTGTTCCAACCTGTCGCTCAGCTCGTAGTGAGGCGGCAGTTCTCGGTCCTGGATGAGCACGCAGTTGTCCAAGGGCAACTCAGCAGCTGTCATGAATAGTGCACAGTGTTCAAAGCCCAGTGGGATCTTAGTCACTAGTCTGCTACAGCAGGCTTCCCCACTAACCCAGATAAGACCAGGAGACCAAAGAGATCCAGGCCAGTCCTTTTCATGAAACCCCACCATAGTTGTTCACTGCAGCAGCACTATGCTGCAAGCAGAGTGTGTGGAGATGACCTAGTTTACATTTCAGACTTTATTTATCATCATTATTGTTATTATTATTATTTTAATTACACATTTAAAAAAAAAAAATGTGTGTATATATATATATATATATATATATATATATATATATATATATATATATATATATATATATATATTTTTTTTTTTTTAACTGCAGAATAACCAACCAAAAAAAAATAAACAGCAAAGGAAATTGCAGTCCTTCATATTTTATTAGGCAGCACAGATGCAGAGATATTCAGGGTTCGTATATTGCGTGTATTGTGAATGACGTAAAGTCAGTGTGAAAACTACTCTTTTCTGTATGGACAGAGTATAGAAAACAGGTCGTCACATCTCCTAAGGGAAAATGTTAAAGTTTGGCCTGGAGTCCTATCTCGTCAATTATTAATGGTTGCATTATTTTACCATAAGTATGTGGACACAAATGTAATCGTAAGGATCTTGGAAGATTGTCAACATGGCAGTCTTTATTAAGAGAGAGGTATGGAAAATGATGAGTCTTATACTAGGAAAAGAGATTTTTCCATTCTGGATGACCATTTAAGCAATTAGACAACAAGCAATGAAAAGACGGTGTAACAATCTGTGAGACCTGTCAGTCGAGGCAAACCTGTTTCAACTGTTAAAGTCATTAAAAAATTGCCTCCAGGTTGAAGGAGCAAAGATTTTTTTCTGCCAGCTGTCAGACAAACAAACCGAGTAACATATTGATTGTGTCTAATGGCCAGAAATGTAATCGCACTGTTATCTGCTCGACTGTGCAAACACACCCTTAACAATCCCTTGCAAGCCCATTTCTGGGCATGTGTTGAACATTGTTCTTCCGATGCTGACGATTACAAACTGTGCAGAGTACAGAGGGCTAATTACCGTGTGATTTGTCCTCTTCCAGCAAAGAAGCCGAATGTGATCTTTGCCCTGACACTTCATGGAGGCCACCTGGGCTTCTTTGAGGGTGCAGTCCTCTTCCCCCAGCCTCTCACCTGGATGGACAAAGTGATCGTGGGTTACGCCAATGCCATTTGTCAGTGGGAGAAACAGAAACCACCATGCCAAAGTGACCACCTGAGTGAGGGCTCCTGCTTAAAGGAGAAAGCATAAACCTCTGTCTCTCTCATTTGTTCATTAACCTTTCACTTTCTCCAACACCACTATCCCCACACTGCACTGAGGAGACACTCTAAACTGATATCTCTTCTCTGCCTTCTCCTCCTGTGCGACTCACCAGTACCAACCCACCTTTCCCGGTCCTCCTTTGTAATCACAATCACCTTACAGTTTGTGACAAAATGAACTAACTGCCTTCGTGCTCTTTTCCATGTCGAGGACTCGGAGCAGGGACATTTTGGTTCTTTACATCTACACAGTAATGACGCCCGGCTAAGTGATTCTTTTTGGCCGAAAGTGGCAGACGATGAAGTCAAGCTGTCATTTTAAAGGGAAGCAAGAGCACCACTTTAGAGTAGTCGAGTGAGAAACAAGAGCACACAAGAAGCCTCGTATTACATCGAAGAAGAACTGTAAGAAGCTCACTGCTTATCACCGCCAAGGCCATATAGCCTAGTCTGCTGTCTTAACAAACGTTACCGTTTTGTGTGTGTGTGCGTGCGTGCGTGTGTGAGTATGTCTGTGTGAGACTGTGTAGGCCAAGAGGGAAAGACCCAGGATGGTGGTCTTTGTGAGGTTGGTCTGATTTAAATTCTCTGTTCTTAGCCCTTGGCCATTATGTCTGCTCCTCTGGGTGCGTTGCTGTTTGTAGTAAATGTACTGTAGATTAAGTATTAAGGTAGGATTGTACACATTGTTTCCAGCTCGTAACATCATCCTGCACATAGTTTTGGCACTCAAAGTTTTCGGTGCTTACCAGATGTGACCAGGGATCGAGCCCCACCCTCAGATGGGATCCATGTACATTCCCACAGTTGCATTCTGTCACTTTGATTCCAGCACTTTACATACTGTACACCACAATATTTTCCCCCTTTCCTCATTTTATTTGTCAAAGTGCAGATATGGAAACTATTAACGGAGGGGGTGAGGATGATAACGAAACGTTAGATGAATCAAATGTTTCCCGCGTTGTCTGTCTGTCAGTGTCTTTGAGCCCTCCTTACTCTTTCTGTTGCCTTTGATCAGCTGCAGGTCCAGCCAAGTCTCTGATATCCGTCTCTTACTGCACACACAACAGTCCTACTGCCACTGCACTGAGGCTAACATTCAACCCACCTGGTTTGGTGCGAACATTTTAGTACAGCTTTTCCATTTTCCAGCAGATGATCATGTGGTTCTTTGAAATGTTGAAAATTTAGCCTTCTGATTGGCGAGCGTGGTGCTACAAAAGGGAAAGTTCAGCAGATGTGAAGCAACTTTTTCATTTGTAATAATCTGAGCTGTGAGGTTTGACGAGTAGGAGGGCTGAAGATACCAAAGCTCAACCGCTATTTATTTTAGTGGCTTGTTCGTATGATTCTGGTGTTTGTTTAACTGTAATTTAGATGGAGAATGCTGCATGCAAGAAAGAAGATGGATTTTAACCGTAGGGAATATTTTTTTTATTTCAAAGACTTTGCCGAAAATCTCAGTTCCTGTTTTGTTGACTGCACAGAGAATTAAAGGGTGTTGCTGCACGAACTGCTGAAAAAAAAGATCGCAAACATCTCTTGTTGAAATCATACTGCAAGACTGGGACCTGTGGACTTTTCAAAACCCGATTTAAATTCAAACCTTGTTGTAAGGGCTCTAAGGAAGCTTCTTCCAAGGCAATATAAAGCCAAGAAATGTGTAATCTAAAACCTGCTTCTGAACACTGTGATGAGACGCTAAGGGTGGTTTGAAATGATTAAGTGACTGACAGCAGGGCATTTTATGAGGCTTCCTAGGCCGTGGTTTGTGTGTCGTAATACCTGGTTGATAGTATTTGATAAGTAGAAGTGTTTGAGTACTGGAAGGTTTGCCATATCAGGATATAACAGCACTGAATGTCAATCAATAGAAGCTTGTAAAGTAATAATAAATATCAGATAATAAGAATTGAATATTAAAGCTTATATATGGTGTTCCAAAGTTTGTTCTTAGCTTTAGAAATAGTTGCTTGGTTACCAGTAGTAGTATTTAAAGTGCTGTAATTGTGAATCTGATCTGTTGCTCTTTTTGCTCTTTGGAAATTTTATTATCACAGTTATTTTCTGAGGTATAACTGCCTTAAACCTTTCTGAGCAAATACTATGACATCCAGGTATTAATCTCACCAATGCTGGCTTGGCTAATGTGGGGATAAAAGGGAACTCTTATCCAACTTCATCTCCTTTAACTCAGGGCATCTGTCAACACCAAGCACCAGTCTGACACCAGTGAACCCTTTTTTTCTTTGTTTTTCGTCTCATTGGAGTCGTTTTTAATGTACTGTAAGATGAAATGAGACACGCTGTGGCAGGTGGTCATCAGCCTGCCTTCTGAGTGGAAACCCTCAGTTTTATAACAGTATTGGAAATGAGGCTGCACTTGATGTGATTGGTGACATAATCGTGTTTGGTGTTTCAGTCGGCCTGCCAACACCCTCTTTCTTTTCACGTCTAGCGGTCGTCAACCAGCATTTGCTCAAACAACAAATCACTGTTGCCATCTGTTGTCAGGGAAACCGAACTACAACTGCCAGTCTTCGTGGCAAACATCCTCTCATCCACCCACAGTCAGATTATAGTAAATGGTTCATCTGTAGTCCACAGCTCTCATTTAAAATTACACGTTTGGGTTTATTCTGGCTCGATTTCGATGACACCAGCAAAAACCCAGTTTCTGCAGTACGAGCCATGTGTTTTGGGTTGTTGTTGTTGTCGTTTTTTTGTTTTTTAGAAAAATGTTTTTGCCTCTCCACAACTTTGCACAAAAATGCAAGTTTGTATGTATTATTTGGATTTTTTTTTTTTTTCTAGTTAATTATTTTGGGGGTATTTTTTTTAATTTTATTTTTGTATTGTTCTTATGACTTGTGTTATCTGCTTGTGTAAATGCAGTAGAGTGTGAGTGTTGAGCAGGTGTATACTGTGTCATATCACCACCTCTGATCCCCAAAAATCCAATATTGTTCACTTTAACAACAAAAATAAAACATCTATGTAAAGATGGTGTATATTAGATTTGAGGGACCAGGGATGGAAAAATAAAGGCAATAACCAAACAGAAGGGATTCTCTTATTATTTAAACACTAATGTGACAATAAATGGTGTCAAAGTATATTAGACCAAAACGTCATACTCATTGTAATAATTTCTCATGGATCTGGGATCTGAAATGTTATTTTACTGTACTGATAAAAAATTGTGTCCCTCTGTATTTATCCTAAACTCACTGCTTCAAACATCAAGTTTATGGGCTCATATTTAATTGCTTGGAAACTAAATGACTCATATCTTGAGTAAATTTAAAATGTCCAAAAAATTTGGGAAGAAAAACTTGGATTGGGGTAAACTTTGCTTAATATTATTGTTTTGTTTTTGTTTTTTTCTAGAAAGATTTTTTTTAAATGTAGAATCCGTAACTGTCAGTACCAGGCAAGTGGATGGGAGCCCACTGTGTGTTAACCTACAATTATCATTATACAGCTTTAATTTTGTGTTTACAGTTTTGCTAAATGAAGGCTAAAGGGTGTGTTGGGACAACTAGAGGGGGGGATGCAGTCACACAACATAATGTACTCTGATACTGAACCCTGGGTGTGTTTGTTGAAGAAATACCAGTGGTGTGCGTGTGAACTAATTATGTGAGGAGACGTGCTTATTGTGTTCCAAAATAAATTATTTTCTCAAAAGAAAAATGGTTTCTTTTTTCTCCTCCAATTAGAGCTTTGTAAATATATTGTAGAACACACTTTAATATTTAACAATAATTTATATATCACAGATTGTGCTGAATTGAGCCTTCATGTTTTGACTCCTTTTATCTTTATAGCTTTTCTACCTCCCCAGTTATCATGTGTACTACACCACAGGAAAAGTAATCAAAACACAATTAAATCAAACCTTGTTTTGTTTTTTCACCATCTATGCTGTCAATTAGCAAATATGTGGTGTGTTTAAGGACAGAACAGTTGGTGGGAATGCTGCATGCTGTAAGGGCATCTGTGCAGTTTTAAATGCAGTGCAATTTAATACTTCAATAGCTTGCAGTCCAGATTTTAGGTACACATTACGATCAAGTCGTGTGAAAGGTTATAACAAAATTCAAAACTCAGAAAGATAGGACAACTCTGGAGTTTTGCCAGGCCTAAAAAAGCAGCTTGACCTAGAAATCTGTATGAGGTAACATTGGTCACTGATTCATTTAAACTACAGCTTGCTGATATTAGCTACTTGCAGATGTATTGATACTAGCGTTTATCATAACCAATGCATAGAAAATATAAGCGAGAAACATCTACCATGAGTATTGAGCTTGCATAGTTTGTCCATCAGAGGGCGATCTTTAGCTTCCTTATTGGCAACAGAGGCCTGGGCAGAGCCACAGCTAAGACCTTCATATACCATGATGACCTGTTTGTCTCTCATGGCTTGGACTTTCTTTTTATGACTGAAACGTGGCTACCCACTGATGATCTAGCTGCTTAGACCGTAGTACAATTAATTACAAAAATCCAACCTGGAGGTCACAAAAGCGTGAATAAGCTTCTCCAGGTCCTCATGTGGAACATAATGCCTAGCCTTAGAGATAAGGCGCAGTTGGTGGAAGCTAGATCTCACTACAGCAGACACTTGCTTATTGAGTTTGAGCGAGCTATCCAGCAATGGCTTAAAAGCAGATTGAAATTTCTCAGCAATATTGTTCGTGTCCAAGTATGCCTGGAGCTGGGAGAGTCTCTCCAGGATCTTGGACATGAATGAAAGCTTAGAGCTCGGTCTGTAGTTTGAAAGGTCATAACAGTCAGAGTTTCTTATGACAATAAACTACGACAAAACTGAGATTATAATTTTCGGTACGCAAGACTCTGTTAGTCTCATAAGAAATGACTTGGGCCCACTATCAGCTAATGTACACCCCCATGTAAAAAAGCTTGGTTTCATTTTCAATTCTACCCTCAAGCTGGACAAACAAATAAATTCAGTTGTTCGTGGCAGTTTTTTCCAACTCGGGAGCATTTCCAAACTCAAAAATATCTTTCATCTGAAGGTCTGGAAATCATTATCCATGCCTTCATATCATCACGTCTTGACTACTGTAACTCTCTCGATTTACACGTCTGTCACTCAAGCCTGTTCCGCCTGCAACCAAAATGCAGCAGTACCAGAAAGAGAGTATTACTCCAATACTCGCATCTTTACATTGGCTGCGAGTTAAATATGGAGTTGACTCATGGATTTATTATTTGTTTTTAAAGCCCTCCATGGCTTGGCTCCAGATACAATGTCCTTAGCCTGCACCTACCCACTCAAACTCTGCGTTCCTCCAGTCAGATGCTTTTATTGGTTCCACGCTCCCAGTTATAGTCTAGAGGTGACAGGGCTTTCTCCATTGCCATTTCAAGACTCTGGAACAGTCTTCCCTCTTTCATAAACTCCTCTTCCTCTTTGGAAGTCATCAAATCAAATTTGAAGACCTACCGATTTCCAGGCTTTCGCATCTCTTTGACACCACTTTTATTCTGCTTTAGCTATTCTGGTCTTTTATCTCATTGGATGATGTATGCATGTATATATGTATACACCTATTTTATGTACACGTATGTGTGCTTGTGTGTGAATGTGTACACTTTCGTATATGTATCTGCATATGTGCATGTACATCTATATTTCTACAAACAGGTGTATATAAGAGTCTGCTTTGTGTGTCTATATATACGGATGTCTGACAGTGTTTTTACAATGTTTCTTATCTATTTTAATTCTTTTTTATTTGATTTTATTATCTCTCTGTTCAGCACTTTGGCCGACACTTGATGTCTTTTAAATGTGCTATATAAATAAACTTGACTTGACTTGATAGCTGGACTGGCCATCCAGCTACGCTGCACAGCTGCCTCTTCTTCTCTCACTCTCTCCCCCCTCCCTCTCCTGCTGCTACTTCAATCACGAAACTGATCAATGACTTTTCTGTCGCAAGTCCCGTCTCTCTTGTTTGTTTATCGCCCACTTTGCACCAGAAAGAGGAAAACAGCATGTTTAAGCTGTTGTTAGAATTTATTTAATATCGCTTTCTAGTATCAGGTGATGTTTGCTGGAGCCACAGACATATAAGCTGCTCATAATGATGTCGGTTTGGATATCTGGTGAGAGGGAAACATGAAGATGAAACCAGGAGATGTCCTTACTGAAACATCAGAGCTGAACAGGTGATGGAAAAACAGATTTACCTTTTAGGTGACATGAATGAGTTAAAGAGAAGTTATGAACTGTTTCTGAGAGACAAATAACACCAGGATAATTTTTTACATAGCTGACATCTGTGCAGGGGCGGGTCTAGCAAAGTTTTGCCAGGGGGCCAGGTAGGGCATTAACAGGGAAAGGGGGGCACAAACAAAGAAATACTTTTCTTTCTTATTCTCATTTAAAATGTCTAGCTTTTGATAAATAATTATCTGAATCTTACAACCAAAGTTTTAATCTGATGTAAAATGTAATCATACATATATACCAACATAACAGTGTACATCACCATCACAACAGTGTTTCTTTTCATTCAAAGGCTTTATGGCTTTTCCTATAATTCCTGGTGGGCCGGTCTGTAGTCGAAATGCCCGGGCCGATTTTTTGTCCCAGTCCAGCCCTGGGCAGAGCATTAAACAAACAAAAAACAATACAACAAACGTGTGGGAAATCTGTTTATGGTTCATGTGTCTGAAAGAAAAAAGATATCAGCCACTACATCAGAATAACAGATTTTAAAATCACCAAATATAAGGACTGGATATCGGCCTTAAAAAAAAATCGCACATCATTCAGTCTGTAATTTAAAACTCCATTATTTTAAATATACTCATTAATTAACCCTGGTATAACCATTTAACCCTAGAGTGGGTTTAGCTGGTTAAAATATAGAACAAATGATAAAAATGGTCATTAATTTAAAAAAAAGATGCACAAAAAAGATTTTATTTGACATTTTTCAATCCAGTGCAACCTCCTGAATGCATCTTCTTGGTACATCACGCCTCACATGATATGTTGAAACAAGGCCACTGAGGCAAGCAACTGTTCCTATTTAAGGCACTGCATCAGGAGGCCCTTTATTCTAAAACTTGCCTTATTAGTTTTCCCTCTGGATATCAGTCTCAAATTCACCCCTCAAGACTTTGCTATGTTGAAATCTGTATCACGGGGTCGTAAGCAAAAGGTTGTTCTGTGTACAGCAGATTGATCTATGAGGCAAAGCACACCAAACACAAATCAGTCTGGTCTTGACCAGCTCTGTCATTCTTCCTCCACTTATACATGTCATACATGAGAGGATTGTCAGTACATGTCAATGTAAAGTAACAAGTGATTACTATCAGTTATTCTCTCCTTCATATATCTAAACAACATCCTTTACCTTTTCCATTTATATAACACAAAACATCCCCTGCTTCTAACCCTACATACGTCTATGTACTGCCTGAATTTTTTTTTTATAAAAAAAGTAAAAATCTAGCCTTAATACAGACCACATATCTGATCTGATCACACAAAAAGCACTTCAGGTAAAAGGCTCTACTCTTGGGTTTGAAATGGGAGGATTGTTTCTTCAGAGAGCGGTGTCTTCAGAGCCAAAAAGCTTTGTGGCGATGGGCTGGTAGTCTGCCACAGGTGCTTTTCCACCGAAGTCTGAAGGCAGGATGTCTGCATCGAATTCTTTGAGGTAGTTGTCCAATTCATCACCATGAACAAAGACCTGAGGGAAGGTAGAATCAGCATTTAAAGATGTAGCTTAGATTTAAAACCAAAAAAATATAGCTGCTATCAGCTGTGTCCCTTATCTTTACCCTCTCCAGCAGCTTGCTCTTCATGAAGGGTTTAACCACGTTGTAGGTAGTGGTGAAGTACCAAGGCTGGTGAATAACGTGAACTGCCTTGAAACGGGCTGGGAACGAGTCCTGCAGAAAAACACAAAAGAGCCAAAAACTAGTTTGAGGCTCCACATCAGCTTTCATTCTGAGTCTGTTTGGGCCTGCAGTAGGGGTGGGCGATATAAACGGTATACAGTAGAAACGATATGAATTTGGTCAATGGTAGAGATTTTGACTAGACGCTCTACCATGATAGCGCATGTTGACGGAGTCATCAAGCTGCGCCTGTTTTGGTTGAAAGCATTGCAGCGGCTGCAAGCAATATCATCTGCAAATTATGCCGGGCGACAGTAATAAGCCAAAAACTACACTTCCTCCACTTCCGTACCATTGATTTATTAATGCTGAATTCTCTTGCAGCTGCTCTATTCCCATCTGATTATTTCAGTTGTTCTCCTGACTGAAGTTTGGTCCGTTTACAGCATCCTGCCATGCGATTGCATTTGTCCCTAGTCATCGGGAACCCTCGCGTTAACTTTTATTGAGTGGAAAAAAGTTAGCATTCATCCTCCAGCTTCACTGTGTTTATGCTAACATAGCTGTGTTGCTAGCGATCACATAACACGTCATTATATACCAGCTAGCCCAACTTCAGCAACCCTAAAAAACGTCACTGCTGTTTAGTTTTCTGTCTTCATTTATGTTGGACGTGATAGCAGAGCTGTACGTTTTAAGTCTTTCAGAAATCTCTCAGTCAAAACATGCTATATCATGTTTAGGTGGAAACTAGCGAGCTGACTTCCTGCTAATGTCTAACTCTGTTAAATTTAATAAATTCTGTTTTCATGGATGCCTGGATGTTAAACTTAATTGTTACACCTGGTAAAGCAGCAACACTGATCATTTTATTAAAGATGAAAGAATTTAGACGGTTTTTTAACTCAGTGATGCCGCTGTGTTCCTTTGACTTTGGGACCTGAAGCAGACAGCGTTTTGGACCCAGATTATTCTGGGGATTATTCCGGATTATAAGGCACACTGTCAATTTTTGAGAAAATTAAAGGATTTTAAATGTGCCTTATAGTGCGGAAAATACGGTATACAGAAGAAGAGAATATATCGCGATATATATCGTTACGGCACATGCTTCAAATTAATAATAATAATAATGATAATAACTTTATTTATAAAGCGCTTTCAAACAAAGTGCTGTACAGCTATTTGAAACTAAAAAGATGAATAACTAAAAGCAATAAATAGCAGTACAAGTAAAAACACAATACAAGTTAAAAATAGCAAGAATTTAAAAACTAAAAGACATAGAATTAAGACATGTAAGATAGGGTGAACAAATGTGTCTTCAACTTAGTTTTAAAAACCTCCACAGAGCATGCCTGCCTAATATCTTGAGGAAGGTTGTTCCACAAGAATGGGGCACGAAAATAAAAAGCACGCTGTCCAACTGTCTTTTTTCTGGCTCTAGGAACCTTAAGAAGGCCTGAGATCGTAGAGCACGGGATCGAACATAAAGGTGTAAAAGGTCGGAGAGGTATGAAGGTGCCAATCCATTTAAAGCCTTGTAGGTGGGCAGCAGGATCTTAAAATCTGCTCGAACCTGACAAGGTAGCCAGTGAAGAGCTCTCAGTACAGGGGTAATGTGCTCAAATTTCCCAGTTCTTGTTAAAATACGAGCAGCTGCATTTTGCACCATCTGTAGACCTCTGAAACTTTTCTTTGGAAGCCCAGAAAGAAGAGCGTTACAATAATCAATACGTGAAGACACAAATGCATGGACAAGAACCTCTGCTGTAAAAAACTTGGGCATGTGGTTCAACATGGTGCTCTCCTTCGAGTCTCATGTAAACTCTGTCTTATCAGTATTTAGGAGCAAGAAATTATCCGATAACGAGCCCCTAATTGCAGATACACAAGATTCTAGTTTAGAGACTTCAGCACAATTTCCAATGGTTAGAGGAACATAAAGCTGCAGGTCATCAGCGTAACAATGAAAAGCTACATTAAAAGAACGTAAAAGAACACCAAGAGGCAGTGATGTTATACTGTGATATGGATTTTAGGCCATTTCGCTCATCCCTAACCTGCAGCATGTCCACCATCTTCTTGAGCTCAGCTGGCTTGATTCCTGAGGCATGCTGCATTGTGAAGCCTTTGAAGTTCTCAATCAGCACAAATCCATTGATCTGGGTCTCGTCATTCTCGAGCAGCTTCTCTAGGATCACGCAGTATGCCCTCAACACCTATTACACGCAAAAGGACATATATTTCACAGAGTACACTTGGATGACTGAGCTGCAGCTGTGCAGGGCTGCTTTTCGGGTACCTCATCGAAGGTGATCTCCTCCAGGTCCCAGTTGTCGATGTTAAAGAGCAGGACCACGCGGCCATACTTGTCTCTGCTGGGCAGAACCACTGGGTATCCCGCTTCGACTGTGCTGCGGACTGCCTCGGGGGTCAGGTTCTCAAAAAGCTCAGGATACTCCTTCCTGAAGCGTACGTAACCTGGAGAACCACAACCAACAGATCAGCTGCATTCTCATTAGTTATTATTAATCCCCATCTCTCTTTCACGGCACGTCTTTCCCGTTTTACTCCCATCACCACCAGTCGGTCGTGGTAGATGGCTGCTCGTCCCTGTGCCTGGTTCTGGCGGAGGTTTTATCCTGTTAAAAGGGAGATTTTCTTTCCCACTGTCACCAAGTGCTTGCTCAAAGGGGATTATTGGATTGTTGGGTTTGTAGGGTCTTTACCTTACAATATAAAGTGCCTTGAGGTGACTGTTGTTGTGATTTGGTGCTATGTAAATAAAACTGAATTGAATTGAATTCTCTCACTGGATACTAATAACTCACAACCCCACAGTGTACACAGCACTGCATATTTCTGATGCACCCACACAATGATAGTCCTGTGTCAGTGGGGCTCCAGTCCATCTACAAGCAAGGCACCAATTAACCCACAGTAAATGTGTTTATGAGAGAGAGAGACAGAGAGGGAAAGACAGTCCATCTGGATGTGCATGGATTCCAGTCTCACACGGAACAACTTTTCTATATTGATGAATGTGCAGGTGTGTATTTTTGTTTTTGTGGGGATGGAGTATTCCAACAACAGCAGCACCAAGATTCAGAAATTCTGGTTCCAGAATTATGCCGATGCTTGAGTTAAGGTTACTAGGTTTAAGATCAGCTCAAAGTTTAATGGCATATTACATTATTATATTATTGGAATAATAAATGGGCATCATGTTGACCCAATCTGGTTAGGAAACAGCATTCTGATCATTCGGAGGATTGAAAAAAAGATTAAGAGGTTTTTGTGTGTGCAGGGCAAGTCATAAGGTGTCCTCACTATTGTCGAATTGCTCTTTTTAATCTTAACCCGCTCCCAGAGCAGCAGAAGTTCCCAGCAGAACGCGGCGGACTCACAAGTGAAGCAAACCTGCCGTCCCATTTGGACACACAAAGAACAGCTTTGTCAGCTCACTCAGAAGAATCTCAAAGCTCCCAATTAATGAACACATGCCCCCCTGCCTCAGCGATGGCCTTCATGCATACGAGGAGCACAAAAGAGGCCTCACCATCAATTACTGAAGCGCTTGGGTGCCAAAATGATGCAAGCAAAAACTCTCTTTTTTTGTCTCTCTACTCAATGAAATAAAGTACTTCTCATAAAGTTGTATTTAGTAGGTTAGAAATCACCTTTCATGAGCTCGTGGGCCCTGTCGACATCAAACTTGCGAGCTCTGAGGAAGCGCAGGAACAAAGAGTCGGGTTTGTCCCCAAAGCGCTCCAGGATCAGCTTGGCCAGGCCGTCTCCATCGGCTGCCCTCTCTTTCATCAAGGCCCGCAGGTCCTTCAGTGATGATGCCCGTCTCTCATCTGTCTCATTCAGCTCATCCTTCGCCTGGAAGGGTAACATCAGCACGAACCCTGAGCCATCCAAGGACCATATATATGACTTGTGTATTTGCTGCCATTAAAAACTATGCTTACTTTACCTTTTGCACAGTGTGTCCAGGCAGTTTGTGGCACAGCCCAAACACAGGCCCATGATCCTTCACTGTCAAATGCTCCAGCTTTGACCTCATTGCTTGCTCCTCCTCTGACACCATGCGAAAAGTACCAGTCTGCATGACAAAAAATCCACGTTAAAATCCTCCTTTATTGTTTGTGTTTTACCTCATCGTTTCAGGCTTCAGTAGTTTTCAAATAAAAATAAAAGTATGCATTAATTGTGCAAAAAATGGGTCCAAGGACCTCCGGACTCCATACGATGCATGCCAGCGAACGTCTGGTTAATCTGCTTCACATGATCGCAGAAAGGACTTCTAAAGCCATTTCTTAAAAACAGCTTAAGGACCCATCCCAGAGCCAGCATTTACTGGCACAATAACAATACTAAGCAGCATCATGTGCTGACAGTTAGACCTCAAAGCCCTCTAATGCTTTTAGCCCACACTGAACCACTGAACTGAGGCCAGAAACTGACCTAACTGCCGTAAACAGAGATAAAGTGACACTGGAGCACTCTGGACTGTTGCAGAGAAATTGAACTTACAGTAGCCATGGTTGCAGCGTCTCACAGCAGCGACGCTAAAACTGTGGAGCAAGAAGATTTGGCACAAACAGAAATGTGACCACTATTACACCAAAAAGAAACAACGCAGACGCTCTTTCAATTAATGATGTATGACATAATCTGAGAACTACACAAATACAACATCACCAGGAGGAAGCAATAGCATTCAAAATGAAGAGGTGGGTCTTTAATACATTGTATTGCTCATTAAGCAGCTTGACTGAAAGCATTTTTTTAATTGAAAAGTTAATATATATATATATATATATATATATATATATATATATATATATATATATATATATATATATATAAACAATTTGCTTAAATAGTTTCAATTCTGTATAAAGCCAAATAATTGTTATAATTGAGTTAAAGCTCTTTAACCAAGAATCATGACACAGGTGCTGAAGTTTCTCTTCAGTGAGTGTTTTAGGCTCTTTAGAGAGCAAAATTCAAACCTGATTGCAGTGCAGCAAACAACAGAAGAAACTTAGCACAAATGCATAAATCCTTCATTTAAACTATGAAAGACGTATTAATCAAAGTAAAAAACAAGGTTTCTGTCAATTGACATCAAAGCAAAAATATTTTGTTTTTAATGTGATTTTTAGTTACTACACAAAATATGATACATATATCCTCAAAGTGCTCATATGTTATTTGTCTGTGTTTATCTGTCTATCGACTGATTTAGAGCTGAGCAGCCTTACCTCGAGCAGACAGGATCAGAGACCCACAGCGAGTGGCAGAGGAGACAGCAGGGACAGAGAGGACCACGAGGGGAGGAGTTACTGGAAGAAAAAACACTCAAAGTAGGATTAAAATGACACAGTGGATTACGACAGGTGGCTAATCTAGATGATGCAAACTGCAATGCAAAGCGTGAGCTGGGATGGAGTCCCATGGTGCCAAAATGAAACATGCAAGACAAAGAATAGAATTTGTTTTAAATGAAATTAAAAAGTGAAATTTTATTTTTTATTTTTTATTTTAATTGTATGAAAAAAGATTTATTGAACAGGTATATGACTCAGCTTCTTTTCTTTTTTTGCTCTTGATGTACATAGAAATATACAAAAGAGCCATCCATCCGTTTTCTTCTGCTGATCTAAATCAGCGCTGTGGGGGGGCTGGAGCCTGGTCTGGCTTTAGGAATCAAGCTTAGGAACTTCTTGCTGTGAGGTGACCACTGCGCTGCCCTCAAAATCAGAATAAAAGAAACCCTTTCATTGAGAAAACACATGAATTAAACAAAGTGGTGTGTTTTTTGTTTTGCACCTTATGACCACCGTACCCTGGACCAAACCTTCCACAACAGTTCTTATTAGCACTTATTTCCACATTCTCATGAAATATGCATTTCACTATCACTGATGTAGGAGAAATCCCACCTTTCATGTCACATGTGCTGGGTTAACAGCACATGTGACATGAAAGGAGGAAATGTCATATGAGCGAGAGGACCATTAGCTATTCCTTTATGCACATTCTTTGAAATCCTCCTCAGATCACTTGTTCACTTGTTTTGGGTCCCACATTATGGATTACTTATCCATGACTGCACAATATCAGACAAACTGGCCTCTCTTTTAGTTCCTCTCACTAATTGCAGGAAGTGAGAATCCATGTTTTGCTTTATTTCTTTTAGAGTTTCTTTTATTGGTTGTTCAGTCTAGCTGACCGTGAGTGACCTTAATACCACTAAGCATTTGTAGTTGCTGTGACATATGTTTGATATGAAATTTGTTATGTTCCCTTTATTATGATTTGTGAGTTCATGAGCACCCCCTAATATTTTATCATCTAACTGCCATTGCCTGGTCAAAACATTCTGGAGATTCGTGTCAGTTTTTTGTGTACTTATGAAATGCCAGTGCAGTAACTCATTAAAATAGATGTTGAATTGGTTAAAAATGTAATTAGTCTAACTAGGTGATTTGTTAATTGATCATAAGTGTAAGCAGGAGAGAATGCAGACTTTACACGTATATGTATGCGTGTTTTTGTGTATTAACGTAGATGTGTATCTGTTTTAAGGTTGTTCGTTTTTTCTTTAGTTTAAGCTTTTTAATACTGTCAGCCATTAGTTTCTCTTCCCTTTTTTTGTCTTTAAGACAGATGACATAAAACTATGGAACAGAATGTAACGAATCCTGGTGGAGAGGCTGAGTACGGACAAGGAGGGAACTACTTGAATTCAGCTCTGTTGAATTTTGTTGAAGATCAAGATCAGTTTCCTTAAAAGTGAGCTTTCTCAGTCAAAGGTCAAAGGTTCTTATGACACTCAAGGCAAACATAGCTGGCGTAATGTTAGCTTATAACCTGTGCTTGTTGGGGTTTTTTCAGCTGGCTTGTTGTCAGCTTTTCAGAGTGGAGACGGTCGCACTTCTATGCTGTTGACAATAACAAAATTGAGACAATATCAATTTGACATGCTTTTTATGTATGTGAGCAGAAACATGCTAGTTTCTGCTCACATACATAAAATGTAATTAGTCAGAACCAAGATGTCCAGCTCGGCCACTGTATTCAAGATGGCGGGCAACATAGCGGTTTCCAATAACTGGCCTGCTCTTATGCATTTTTAATGGATTATTACCAAGTTTATGTGAACGCATCAGTTCGTTGGAAGACGTAAATACACACAAATCGATCTATATTTTTTAGTAAAACATTCATTTTTTTTAATCACATAAGGTTGAAACAATGATCGACTGTATCTATAATGGCTGGATGAGTCATATGACATTTATCACCTAAATCTTTTTCCTTTTTTTTTTTAATGGCAACAATCTTTGAAATGTGGTGTGCATTCAAAAAAACCTTTTCTGTGCAATTATAAAAAAACAAATCATGTTTTTTTATGTGGTTTGTGACATTGTGCTTCCTAAGACCAAGTTGTGCCATCGCAGCATGAAAAAGGAGAGCATTTTAGGTACTTAGGATGTAATCTGCATGTCGGCGAGACAAAATGGGAGTATTCAATGGCATTACTGTAAGGAGGTTAATGAGGTATGGGTAAACTGTCCACCCCACACTAAAGCTTGATGCTCTGCCGGGTCTCCTTCCTCCACACACTGAGGCCTCTGTGATCTAGAACTGGCAGGCTTACTGTGTCATTGTTCGTCTATCAGAGGCTCTCATTAGTGATTTTCTTTCTGCTTTTTTGAATAAGCTCTTATTGCCTTACAGAGGCAGTCAGGGGTTAACCACTCCTCCATGTATCACATCGGATGTGGCTATGTTTTTCTTTTTGTTCTTGTCTCTGGGTTAGAGTAAAGCTCAAAGATGCGAAAGAATTCCTGTCAGTTATGTCACCCTGCAAGCCAACAAGCAGGACTCTGTGACCACAAATCTAATAAAGAAGAATTTCGAGCTGTTTTACTGTTTCAGTGCACTCTGATCACCTCTGAAGTACGAAGTATACTGTGCAGTGACAGTGCACCACACGACACTGCAAGTAGTAGAGCACTGCCAACATTTGGGGGCACAAAGGGGACTTACACTATACTAAGTGGATGCTTTTAACATTGTGGACAACAGAAGTAAAATGTATTCAGTGTATGGGAATTATTAGGGCAAAATCTACAGTGTATTAAAGATTTCAGGGAATGAAGATGATGTACTACAAATTAAATGCTAAAAGTAAAATTATTTATTCAAGATCTTCAGTCAGCCAGCATACAACTTCGATATCACTGTTTTTATTATTTAGACCGTGCCCTTGATCCAACACAGCTGATTCAAATGGCTAAATGATCTCCACGTTTTGTAGTTCTCCAGAGGCCTGGTGCTAACTAAGCATTTGATTCAGGTGTGTTGACTCAGGGTGAGATCTGAAACGAGCAGGACACCGGCCCTCACGGCCTGGAGTTCCCCACCCCGATTTAGACCCTGGTTGTTCCACACTAAATTACTACTTAAAAAGAAAATTAAGTGAGATGACCAGCGTGTTTTCAAATGTTAAAATACCTTCTTGAAATGTCGCCTTCATGTGCCTACACGTAATCACTAAATGGTATTCCTAAAAACTTACATTTAAGTCTCTTATTTCTGTCTGTTTGGTATGCTGTCCATTTTGGATGAGGCTATAAGACAGAGGATCAACACTCCCACCAAGTGGCTCCAGTAATCTGCTGCCAAATGCAACCAAACCCCCAAACACACCACACAAAATTTTAAAAACCCAATTTGTTAAGTTAAATATTCACATTGGACTTGTTTTTCTTTCACCTGCTCCCTTTAGAGGTCACCACAGGACATCATTTGCCCGTAGCCTTACCACACCCCTGCAATCATGAACCCTCTCTGTGATCTTCCTCTTTTAAAAATTCTTCCTCTTTTCACATCCCACTCATAAATGAAGGAATCTCTGTATGTGTGTTAGTTCCATTACTTTAAATATCTTATTTATTTTGCAGTTTTTGGTTTGAAGTCAGGGAATGATGACATTTGGGGTTCATGCGTGAGATCGCGTGAGAGTGAAAGTAGACGATGAGACGACGAGACAACGAGAAAGCTCCGTTGTAAACAACAACAACAACAACAACAACAAAGAAAGAACCAGCACTTGCACTCATTTTTTAAAGTTCCTTTTTACTTTGAAAAGGTTAACAAAAAGCAGTCGTGTTTCTCATGAGAAGAATGACCATAAGGCACAAAATATACATGTAGTTTGCTTATAAAAAGACAGTCAAGGTTTTCAAATGATTTTTATATGTTAGAGTGAAAACTGGGTGATGTTGTGCTAAAGAAAAGGAGTGGCTTTTATTTCTTTGGCTAACCAAAGGTGACATTAAAAAATAAAAATAAAAAAGGCGAGGCATGTGACATGTCATGTCATTATAACACTTTTTTTGATGACAGTGTCCTTTTCATGCCAATCAAATTTATACTTCCTGCTTTTGGCACGTATGTGGAGTCAGAAGATTACACAAGAGATACTTCACTGCTTAAATATAACAGTCAGTACTTGGAGTGTAAGCAGGCTGAAATATGGTACTTTATACTAGACCTGCAACCCTTTTTAAAATAGTAGTGATGCATCATCTTTTCAGTAATAAGAAGTAAAATAAGAGTATTAAGAACAATATGTAAGAACTTACTAAAATCACTGGAAAAACAACATTTAGTAAACAAGACCGGGTCAGTGAAAAACCAGTTTACAAACCCCAAATACCCAACTGAGCCAACTGTAAAGAACAACATGCATGAAACAAAAGTAAAGAAACAATCAGTGCATTTCGGAAAGAAGTAACTGTCAAACTTCTCCGCTGACCTTGCGATTTATAAATATTAAAGCTCTGGAGGCACCAGGCATAGTGATTGAATGAATTAAAAGAGGTCATATTTATAGACTGCCCCTTTGTTGCAGTGGTGATGTGCATATCCTGAAAGTTCAGAGGCAACGTTCAGCATGCATTTCAAAATAACATCAGCGATGAATTCAACAAATGCAGCACTGCAGTCAGTAGTTCATCTTTATGGAGGACCAAAACTGCCCGAATCAAAAACAGATATACAAATAAATGATATATAAACAAATGTATATCATTTATAAAATGCGACAGAAACACAATCCAGTCACAGGTTTGGACAAACTTTTGACTGGTTTAATTTAATTTGCATCTGTATTTATTTACCTTTGTATTAATAATCTTTTTTTAAATTTAATTTTTACCAGTGATATTTCCGTTTTATTATAAACTAATCATTCATTTTTTAAATATTCATATTTATTTATTGTTATGTTTTATTTTCCCTCTTACACAACAACCCCCAGTACCAATTCTCCCTTGAAAATCCATGTTTAAGCATAAATGCACAAAACACTTAAAAATATGTAATAAATAAATGGCAACACATGATTTAGTTGGGCGGTGGGTCAAATAAAACACAAATATGAAACCATATGGAAGCACTCTTGAAAAAGTACATTAAAATAAAATAAAAAAAAAGGTGAATTACCACAAAGTTAAATACAGATGCAAATTAGAACGGAAATATTAGGATGTGTCACATTTTAGAAACAAGTTAGCCTACAATTATTTTTAATACTATTTGATGTATTTTATAGCATTTGTTGACATTGATTCTTCATGTCTTGGTCCTCTGTATTTCAATATGCAATACTGTAAAAGTTAAAACGTAAAGCAATAAAATGCCAAATGTTGTCACGTTCCTTTGAAATGAACGACTCCAGGAGTAGGTGTAACCCTGTGGCAGCAAAGCTATGTCTTCCTTCAAGTTTGTCTCTGTGTACCAAAGTGAAGTGAATCTGTGGGAGCTGTACAACAGATGCAAGGGATATCCTGACGGCAATGTCAGCCGAAAGTGACGAAATGTCAGTTTCAACCCAAAAATGTCAAACCTGCCATGATGGTGAAGCCGAACAGGATGAACATCACCTTAAGGAGCTGATTCCCGGGGGAATTCAGCTCATGCGGGAGAATCTCCAGGAAAGTGATGTAAACAAACGTGCCTGCAGCGAGCCCCTCCAGCACGGCCTGGATCAGAGGTCCGGCTGTCAGCTGAGCCTCCATCACACCGATGCCGATGGCGATGCCTAAAGGAGACATCAAGGCAAACACTACGATGTAAGCGGCAACCCACAGTGGGTGAACTGTGCTCTGGACCAGCTTCACAGACAGGCTGAACACGATGATGCTCTTATGAACAAGAATAGCGATGCAGATCTCCAGTACCTGGAAAAAATAAAGACATTTTGCGTATATTTAGATTTTTATAAAGCTGTAATTACAATGAAACAAACAACAGCATGTAGATGACTAGGTGTACTAAGGCTGGGGCTAAATTATAGAAGTTTAATGGTAGCAGGAATTACGTCATTATTAAAAGGAATCTATTCTGTGACATGTTTTAATTATTATGTGTTTAGTTCTAACAAATTCACCAGCTGCCAGAGAAGAAGCCGTTTTATAAAACACAAATTTATGACAGCTGCTGTAATGGGCTCCGATAAGTGTTTCAGCTATTTTACAGAGTAATATGAAATTAATTTAAGTGAGTGGTACAACAAATTATTTTTTCCTGGGAGTAATTGAGTAATGCAGTCCATTACTTTTAATAAAAGTGTTCTGTGTAGTATGTGTAATAATGACTGTGAGTCACGACTCCAACACTGATCACAGGAAAGAGGGGGAATACCTCAACAAACATGCACAAACATTTGACCCACAGCATGCAATAAATTTGTGTGAATGTAATTTGCTTTTTGCAGCTTAGCAATGGCGGTGACTCTGAAAATGGAGCCAATAACAACCCAGCGAGAATCAATGAGGAACCGAATCGATATATTCTAATCAATTCCCATCCCTAGCAATATTTGTAGAGTATTGTGCAAAAGTCTTAAGCCACCCCGGGGACTTACTGAAACGTCCAAACGTACATGCAAATACAACATATTTATATAATTGTAAGGAGCTTGAACATCAATATGTGGTATAACCAACGTTACTCTTTTGGTTGTGTGTTTTGTTGTTGTTGTTTTTTAAGCATAAAGGAGACAGCCTGCTGAGAAATGCTCTTTGGAAATCACCTTGGTGGTGAAAAAAAACGATAAAATGTCAAACTGTGTTATCTTTGGCAACAAATCACACGTTTTTAAAACAGACTGCTGGTAACAAAGTGCCTAAAGATACAATTAAAATTGGTTCTTTGATAAGTTTATGCTTGAATGATTCATATGTCAGTGTTAAGTGGCTTAACAAAAGATAAACATTGTACTGAAAATGGTCAGGTACAGGGAGTGGACCGAAAATGGGTGAAAAAGCAGCCAATGTCCAAAGAAACAGAAAAAGTGTTAGAAAGCTTGGAGAGCTATTGCTCTAGACCAGAGCAACATATAAGGAAACTGGGGTTTACTCAAGACTTTTGTACAGTACAGTTACATTTTATGTAATTAGGAGTTTCCAAATTAAGAACCGACATTTTATTGTTCTCAGTTGTAAAGTACAGCTGAACACACACATCACATTTTCATGTGAATGAAAGATGCTGACTGAAATTCTGCTAAAGCTGCTTGTGCTGTCATTCGATCAGTAGAAATAAATCCGACTCATTTTGCTGCCAAAGTTTTCTGAAGCTCTGAACTGAAACTTGCTCTGCGAACATGACTCCAACTTCACCTGAGCAGTACTTTCCCAAATAAATGCTGGGTGTGATACGTAGCAAGAGAGAGGTGCGATTACGAGCCTTTAAAAGTTTGTGTGGATTAAGAAAAAAAAAAAAAAAAAAAAAAGAGCGAGCGATCACAGTTAACGTCGGGTGATTTGGTCTGTCTTACCTTCGAGTCAGTGCTTTGCAGGCCAATAGCAAGACCCTCAAAAACTGAATGGAGTGAGAGAGACAGGAAGAGCATGAAGGAACGAAGGGAGGAGTGAGCCTGTAAGTCTACATGAACGTGGTGGCCGCTGCTCTCCAGATCACGGGCTGTGGCTAGCCCGTGGCCGTGCCCATGGTCATGCAAAAGGGGCGCCCTCTCCTCACGAGCCCCTCTCATCTCCCTGAAGCTCTGGACAATCTTCTCCAGTATGAGGACCATGAAGAAGCCGGCAGCTATGATGAACTCTGGAAGGGGAAAGGGGGTCTTTTTAAGACCAGATTCAGAGATTCAACAGTTAGCAGGGTCAATGTGGGAAAATCAAGAATTAGTGAATAGATGTTTAACACAGGAAGGAAATAGTAGACAGGATATCTACTGTAGAAGATGGAAATAGATGAAACAGAAAATATCAGCATTAACAGGAGTACCGGTAATAGTATTTTGAGCTATAACAAACACCATTTCACTCTTATGGTTTCACATGACTGTGGAGCAAATATGTTTGAATTTTAGACCACAAATACTTTGAACAGGTGACAATCTGAAAATCTGAGGTTGTTCATGCAAAAAAATAACATTAATTGGGAATACAGATCAATGCATTGTAAATATATGATATATTATCTTATATTATATTGTTTCCTTTATGAGTTCGTCTAAATCATTATTCCGAGATACCTCCACCTCCCGAGCATCCAGCACTGTGCCAATGTCTGACAGATAATCTGGAATGATGTCGAGCAGACATGCTGCCAGGAAAACCCCACCAGCAAAGCAGCTGATCAAACTGAGAACCATGCGATGAATATCTGCAAAGAGGAAGACAAAACATGCTTTATGTTTCAGCACAAACAGCAGTAAAACCTTGTCCCATAATTTTATTGGTTTATTTAGCCTTCTATAACCAGGAAACCCAATGGAGATCAAATTTCTTTCACAACAGAGGCCTGGCCAGATGGCAGTCTGTATTACTCCCCTAGCTGTACTAGCTTATATGTTGATTTCTTTTATTAGAACATAACAGATAAAAAGCCTATGGGGGTCATGCTACTGACTAGTATGCAAAATGTATTGCTGGGAATCTAATAAACTATGACCTGTCACTAAAACATACTGTTTACAAATAAAGAACACTGACAATGATGTCATCATTTTTGAACACAGGAGGGGTCGGGCTCTTGTTAAATCACTACTAGCCTTCAGCTTCATCTGATCGTTCAGTAGAACCTAAACCTAAATCTGAAAGATTAATGGTACATGTCAAACTTTAAATCACGGGATTTCCCTCCACCCTTTGAATTGTTGGAACATCATGTGACACATGTCTGTTCACGCTCATGAGCAAAGATGACTCAAAAGAGGACTCCAGCAGCAATAAGCCAGAATTGATGCTTTCACTTCCTTGTAAGAAAGCCGAACTTAACTCACCTCTATAACACAGTTTTTTTCAAATTCATATTTTCACTTTTGTGTTCTAGAAATGTGACATCAGAGTTTTAACCTTCACAGCTATCAGGTGACTGAAGCCAGAGGTCAGAGGATGGTTCACTTGATTGTACAGATGAACCCTTTAGACTGACATAAATGACTGCTGTGATATTAGAAATAATAAACCGTCAAAATGTAGACATTAAAATATCTACAGCATTATCTTGCACTCCACGTGTGAGACCCACCCTGTTTTTCAACACTTATGCTGCGCATGTTCAGTTTCCAGGACCGGGCTAAAAAAAATCAACTGCAGCACTTAAAACATTATCAGCGAGGTGATATGTGATCCACTGGAAGCTACAACGGTGAAACCATTGAGCTCCTGTAACTGGGCTTTTCTGAAGCTACACTAAACTTCGTTTACATTTCTTGCAAATTAAGGTTTCCGCCTTTATCTGTAAATGGCAGCAAATCCCAAAAGAGGCGGGAATACCTTACAGGAATGAGCCACTTCTCCTGTTTAGCTCGGCATTGGTGTCATCGAGACACAACTAACAGAGAACAAGTAATATTAATAATTTGTTCCCCCTTTCCGCCTTTTGAGCTGAGATTGGTGAGATTTCGGTGTTTGAAAATCAGATTATAGCAGTCACATATTTTATCCTCTCAAATACACATACTGCTGCTAGTAGCAGCTGCTTATGCCATTCCTTTTTCATATTAGTGTGTACCAACCTGTCCCATTTGTCTCTCTGAACCATTTGATCCGAGCGGGGATAAATCCAAAAAGAAGAGTTAGGAGCAACAACCCGATCAGAGCGCCGATTTTCACCTGGAACAGATAATCCATCGTGTAGTGTCAGTTCAGGACTGAGGTACAAATATTAGGTTAACATCGGCGCAAGACGACGACTCCAGCAAGTTCCAACTAAAGAATCTGACAGACGAACCGCCGCTGCCGCAGGGTTGTTATTTAGACAAGAGCAGGCTACGAGGAGCGTGAAGGGACAAAAGTGGCGTGGCTAAAAACAAACGAGGAAAAAAGCGAATTTTTACTCTTTACTATTTTATAGTAACAATGCTTCTCTAATAATGATTTTAATGCTGCTACCACAATCTCAACCTCTACTGCTGCCACTAACAACAACAACAACATTATTATTGTTGTTGTAGTTATTATTATTATTATTATTATTAATAATAATAATAATAACAATAATAATAATAATAATAATAATAATAATAAATCCAAGTCCTTCTTAATAATAAAACCTATGCCAAAAACTATATATACAAAATCCCACTTTAAATATCGTATAATCACTGTGGTTGAATTTTTTTTCTATTACTTTTAATAGATCAAAGCTATTTCTTGTTAAAATTTTAAACTGTGGTTGTGGTGCTAACTGCTAAACGTTAGGGAGAAACAGACCAACTGTGTGGGGTGATGGAGCACATCTTCAACCTAAACCTGAGGCTGGGGAGAGTTCCACAGCTCTGGAAAACCCTTCTGTGTTGTACCAGTGCCAAAGACTCTATGTCCGAAGGCTCTGACATCCCACCTGATGCAGACCCTGGAGCGGCTGGTCCTAGCTCAGCTTCGGCCTCTGGTGAGCTCATCACTGGACCCACTTCAGTTTGCCTACCAACCTGGCATTGGAGTGGATGATGCTGTCACTCACCTTCCACATCATTCCGTCTCTCAGCTGGAGACTGCTGGGAGCATTGTGAGAATCATGTTCTTTGATTTCTCCAGTGCCTTCAACACCATTCTTCCCACAGTTCTGAAGGAGAGCTGGAGTACACAGGAGTGGACCATCACCTCACATCATGGATACTGGGTCTACCTCACCAACCGACCACAGTACATGAGAACTCAGAGCTGTGTGTCACACAGGGTCGTCTCCAGTACAGGGGCCCCACAGGGAATGTTTTTGGCTCCATTACTCTTCACCATCTACACTGCAGACTTCTCCCACAACTCCACCCAGTGCTTCCTTCAGAAGTTCTCTGATGACTCTGCAGTATTCGGCCTCATCACTGATGGGGACGACAGGAAGTACAGAGAACTGACCCAAGACTCTGTGGACTGGTGCCAGCAGAACTACCTCCAGATCAACACTAGAAAAACCAAGGAGCTGGTGGTAGACTTCTGCAGGCACAAACATCCTCCACTGCAACCACTAAACAACATTCAAGGTATGGACATTGAGACATTGAGGCTGTGGATAGCTACAGGTACCTTGGTGTTGAACAATAGACTGGCCGGACTCAAAATTCAGATGCAGGCTGTACCTGCTGCGGAGGCTCAGGTCTTTTGGAGTGAAGGGCCCACTCCTGAAGACCTTTTATGACTCTGTGGTGGCCTCAGCCATCTTTTACAGTGTGGTCCGCTGGGGCAGCAGCATCTCTGCTGGGGACAGGAAGAGACTGAACAGGGTGATCCGGAGGGCCAGCTCTGTTCTAGGATGCTCTCTGGACCCAGTGGAGGTGCTGAGTGACAGGAGAATGGTGGCTAAGCTGTCATTTCTGTTGGACAACATCTCCCACCCCATGCAGGAGACCCTGACAGCACTGTGGCATTTTAAACCATGACATTAAATTCTAGAGGAAAAAAAATCATATTACCCTATAAAAGAAATTATATCCTTACCCCATAAAAAACAAATACAATACTCGAATAGCAAAACTATTCTAAACATCGTTTCTGCTTTAAATGTATTTATTCATTTATTTATTTATTTAGTGCGACTTCTAGAAATGGCCAGCAGATGGAACCCCGTGTCCATGGTTCGCAACTCACTTTCAACTACAGGAAGGAGGTTTGGCACTCTAAGAATCCAAATTAGTTGGAGAATTCAGGAACAGCTAGGCTGGTGGAAGAATAACTTCCAAAGAGAAAAATAAAACATTTTGGGGAAAGTTCATCCAACTAGTTGTGTTTTTTGTTTTGTTTTGTTTTGGGGCTGTTGGGTTTGTTTGTTTTTAGCTAATTTGACACTCACTTGCCACTTTATTGGTATAATATCTGTTCAACTGCTCATTAATGTACGGTAATATCTAATCACCAAAACATAGGGCAGCAACTCGGTAAAAACAACCTGCTGAAATTCAAACTGAGTATCAGTATGATGAAAAAAGATGATTTAAGTTAGTGAACCTGGCATGACTATTGGTGCTGGAGGGGCTGGTCAGAGTATTTCAGAAACTGCTGATCTAATGGGATTGACAAAGAATGGCCTGAAAAAGAGAAAATATCCAATGAGCAGCAGTTCTCCGGACAAAAATGCAGCCACTTGTTATAGCCAAGGTATGCAGAAGAGCATCTGTGGACACACAACATGTCGAACCTTGAAGCAGATGTGCTACAGCAGCAGAAGACCGCACAGAGTGCCACAGGAAACCAAGGCTGTAATTCATATGGACTCACTAACTGAACAACAGGAGAGTGGAAACGAGTCTGATCTCAGGAGTCTCTATTTCTGCTGCAATGGATGAACCAATCTGTGTGACACTATCACATCAACATGAACCAAAATCCCAGAGAAATCAGCACCTTGTTGAATCTGTGCCATGAAGAATTAAAGAGGCTCTGAAAGCAAGAGGGTCCAACCCAGTGCTGCTGAAATGTATCTAATAAAAGTGGCTGTTGAGAGAATGTGATGTTTTTTTTAAATAATAAAAAAAAACAATCAAAAATAGTTTTTGTCCCGACGATCATTTAAATTAAAGCTAATTTATACAGTTGTTCATAAGTTGTCCAGTTTAGTACCCTACTGTGTTTGAAGACAGCTGCCAAATGATGAGACTTGCTTTTCAGTCAGATCTTTATTTGTCACCTTTATCTGTCATATACATATCTCAAGACAAAATCACATACGTTTGTCAGCAAAGCAAACACCAACAATAATCCTGAATCCAACTTCAACACACATGTTTTGACTTAACATAAGCTCCACAGCATCTGATACTCCTCTTTCACTGTAACAGCAAAAAAAGAGATAAAAGTTACTGTAGTATAATGTCACAGCCTTTGTATCCTGCAGCGACAGGTAACTTAAACCTGTTTGTCCCACAAAACCGAGCCCTTCGTGAGGCAACAGCAAAACTATAATAAACTTCACAGGGCTCTATATATAAAACACTGCTTGATCACAGACAGACTAAACAATGCAAGCTACATTTAGAAACTCTGTTCTTGAAATGCTAAAAAGAGGGAAACACATGCAAACTGCAGATATACTACAGATTAATACAAAGGCTAGTATTTGGCTTTTGTTACACCCACATAGAGCGCAAGTGATAAAATATCATTAAAAAAAATAAAATAGGTAAAGTAACTTCTTTAGATAACTTTGTATAGAAGTGCATAGAGTGATACTGGACTGTAAAATGAATACATGTCAGTACATTAAGGCCTTTGGTTGTAAGATTTACAGCCTCTGCTTCACCTAAGCAGACAATGAAGCCACACAGGTTGACGGGATGAACAAAATAAAAGAAACAACTGACAGCCATGTACTGAGGTGTGGCTGCTCAGGCCCATCTTCTGACTGTGTCAGATGAATCTGTGGGTGTTTGAACCGCTTGTCCACCCGTTACATGCTGTGGATCATTAGAGAATTTAGAGTAAACACACAAGTTCAGCAGCCATCGACTTGTTTCAGCTTATAATGTAGTAGTATAGTGGCAACTAGAGAAAAGGTGTGTGTGTATGTTTCTGTATAATTACTTGGTAACTCTGACTGATCCTTGCTTTCTGACCAGCTTATTCTAACACGACTCCCTGCTTCTTCATGGTCAGTGGAGCAAAGTTCAACATCGGCAGGAATACATTACATTAACAATATTCACAGCATTCAAGGTTTGAAGCCCAAATTCAACATTTCACACAAACATGTCAGCTTTTTGTCCTTCATCCTCACAATCACATACAACGAGCGGGAGAGACTAAAGGTAAAGGTAACAACGATGATGTCAGGTCTAAGGTTAGTCTGAGTTTAACACTTAAAATTAGTCTAAAACACATTCAGTAAGGTTTTGGCAATAGTAACAGGCAGTACAGTCAGAATACTTATATAATGAAAACACTTTAAATAACTGCAGCACTGAGATGCTGGCAGCTGTACCAGTGCTGAGAAATATATAGACCAGGGTGTGTGTGTGTGTGCAGCTGTAGACCACATATCTATCAGGCACTTAAACTCACAATTTCTACATTTGTAACCAGAATGTAACAAGATAAGAGTTAAACTGCACTCTCGCTGATTTGGTTTAAGGCTCATAGACAATTTCCGAATTCAGTCAGCGGTCAGCTATTGGCAGGCACGCCGAGCCAGCCGCTGGAGATTTTGCTGGGCGTCTGGCACCTCCGGCTCTGGACTGACTGAGCGAGCATGCTGAATGGACAAGAGCTGATGGAGAGCTGAGGCTGGTCAGCTAAACAGCAAAGTGAAGTGAGCAAACTTGCTTTGCTAAAAGAAAATATAGTTATTATTTCCTGATCTATGTGTGAGTGCTGCTGCTGGTTAAACACAGCAGGCTGGGTTCAGCTGAAACAAGGAAATAAAAATGCCACCGTCTCAATGCAGTGTATTATAAACCACAGGGAGCAACTCACCAAGCATCATCTTAGCACTAGTGGTTTAATTCCACAGCCACAGAGCTATGTAAATGACAGACTGGAGTCATTTATGACTGCTTTTTTTATATAATGACTCTATTTGTGTTCATCCCAGTTTATTTATTTTTTAATCTATGACATATCTTGTAAAATGCCCTAATATAATTAATTATGGGTTTCAATCCCTGCTATGTAAAAAAGGGGTTTGGCTTAGGCTTTGCCTCAAGGCTTCTACAGCAGTAAATCGGGCTGCTGTAGGTGTGTTTGCCATGGTTCACTGCAAAACACCACAAGTGGAAATTCACAATAAAACCCACCCCAGCAGTGTTATATATAACAACTTTCTATCAGCTGTGCCACACTAATAATTACTCATTCGTGGCTTATTAATAGGAAACCTTGAAAATAAGCCCACTCGGTTACCTGATGGTTACAGAGGAATGCCTAACAGAGGGAGGGACTGTGTAATATGTCAGGTGATCCGTGCTGTGTTAGTGTGTGGATTTTAGCCTCCTCAGTGTTTGATGAGGCCCTGCATCATCTCCAGCGGCAGCGGGAAAATGATGGTGGAGTTCTTCTCGGCAGCGATGGTGTTGAGGGTCTGCAGGTAGCGCAGCTGCAGGGCGGACGGAGACTCTGCGATCACCAGGGAGGCCTCCTTGAGCGCCCGCGACGCGTTCATCTCCCCCTCGGCGGCGATCACCTTGGCTCTGGCCTCGCGACTCGCCTCTGCCTCAGCCGCCATGGCTCTCTGGAGCTGGAGGGGCAGCTTCACATCTTTGATCTCCACCCTCTCCACCTTGATTCCCCAGTCATCCGTGGCGTCATCCAGTGACGACTGCATGCTGTGCGCGATCTCCTCGCGGTCGGACAGGATCTCGGCCAGGTTCTTGGTGCCCAGCACGTTCCTCAGGGTGGTCTGGGCCAGCAGGCGCGTGGCTGCATCCGCGTTAGTGATGTTGGCCACAGCTAGGGTGGCATTCTGGACGCGATAGTAGACCACGCCATCAACGCTCACTGTCACCGAGTCTTTGGTCAGAACCTCTTGAGGTGGGATGTCGAAGGTGATGGTGCGCATGTCCACGTTAATGAAGCTGTCGGTGCACGGCACGATGAAGAACAAACCCGGTCCTTTGGCTCCACCACGCAAAATGCGCCCCAGGCGAAAGATAATGGCCCTCTCGTACTCCTTCACGATCTTGATGCACATCCAGATAGATAATGGCAGGGTGAGCAGCACGAGGAGGAGGGAGAGGCCGACCAGCAGCCATCCGCAAAACCCGATGTCCGAGTCAGTATTCTCCAAAGTTACCTGACGCTCGCGTCTCCTGGCTTCTTTCAGGGCGGTGTCCTCGTTGTCGCCAGCCATTGTCTGGGCCCAAAATCTGAACTAACTGTTAAGCTGAGGTAAAGATGGCAGTAGTTTACTGGAGCAGCTGCTGCGCACTCCTGAAAAAACACAAACAGAAAAAAACTACACAAAGATTACGCAAAGACGCAGGAGACGGAAATGGAGCTGATGATGCCATAATCGTGCGCCGGATGTGTTACTATTCCCCGCACAAGCCGTGAGTGCTGATGTGTTTCAAGAGTCTGGACGGCAGGCAGACGGGTTTAATGCAGTAACGAGCAGAGCGGCAGCGGCGGCTCGGAGGTCGATGTCCAAGAAGACGGCAGCGGAGGAGAGCAGCAGCAGCACCGGTCCGGAGAGCGAATGGCGGTGAGGCACACACACATGCGGCAGAGCTGAGTAGTTCACTTCCACATTTCCTCAATGCTGTACCGCAGCTGATGCACCGACTCAGCTGCAGAGAGCATCAGAAGCCTGCGGTTTGTTCTGCGATGGCGTGAAAACAAAATCAACACAAGAATCTGATTTCTGTCACTTTCTCACGTTTGATCTCTCCCACCCGGCTCCGTTCACGCGTGCTGCTATGCAGTAGAGGTGGAAGGGATCGATCCACGTATCGGGAGTGTCGATACCGACGCTGGTATTGGACACTAGCGCGGATACTTTGTTTCTATCCGATTCAGTTCAGCTGTGTTAAATTATTATCATAATTATGGGGGGAAATTGAAGAGAAATACCTCAAACATACACTATGAAAAAATGTCTGAACCTTTTCGTTTTGAGTCCCATGTCTGTTTTATTTTATTTACACCTTATGGCCACATTGATACCACAGAAGCTGCCCTGTCCCTAAAGCCCAAAGTGCTTTAAAGACAGGCACATTTACACTCCAGGTCCCCAAAATACATGAAAAGCTGAAAGGTGTGTTTTGTTGTGTTAACTCATTTTACTAAGTAAAAATCACAGTGATTTGGTGGTCATTAAAATGTGTTCAGAATATGCAAATTGATGATGATTCATGTCATAAATCATGACACACCGCTCTCCCCTACATAAGCTGCCTGTACAGGTTAAAAGAATTGGTATCGGCAGTATGGGAGAAGCGTTTCTTACAGACAGGCACCAGCCAGCCAAAAGGTTTGAACGCAGGACCTTCTTGCTGACGCACTGCCCTGCATCAGACAGATACTGAAGGTAGATGAGTTTAAATACCTGGAGTCAGTCATACAAGGCAACAGAGAGAGGTGAAGAAGAGAGTAGAGCAGGTGGAGATGAGTGTCAGGGATGATCTGTGGCTGAAGAATAGCAGGAGGTAGAGGTGTCTGAGATGGAGATGCTAAGAGTTTCATTGGGAGTGACCAGGATGGGCAAGATTAGAAATGAGTACATCAGAGTTACAGCACAGGTCGAGCAGTTCGGAGACAAAGTTAGAGAAGCAAGGCTGAGATGGTTCGGACATGTATAGAGGATATATTTAATAAAGGATGCGGAATATGGAGCCTGTATTTTTGCAGAGGGAACAATAAACAGAGCAAAGGCAAACTTTTAATGTAATCACATAAAAATGTGCATTAAAATCATATTTTACATTGAAGACAAAATTGATCTTGACAAAGACGTTTACATTTATCTGCTAAAACCTTCACACTTCATTCATTACTGATACTGTACCCCTACACTGATATTTAGTTATTGTGCATCATGTCAGATATCATCAGTTGAAAACATAATGAAAAGGTTTCATGTGAGTGGAAGCTTTAATCTGTGTTCCTTCTGTAGGACGCACTTTTTAAACCTAATTTTGTTTTTTTATATCACAGTAACGTCGTATTTAATGGACCGAGGAAGTGAATTAACGTTCTGAGTGTATGCTCATGCATTTGTAAATCGTACAACCAGTAGCGGTCTTAGATATGGGCGACATGGGCAGTTGCCCAGGGCGGCATCGTGATAGGGTCAGCATCATGGCATCCGCAAAAAAACAAGTTGCTCATACCCATGCTGCCCCAACATCATAACAGCGCATTTTGGGGATTGCAAAGACACTGAACAGTTTTCTATTGCCCCTTTGCGAGGAGTAAAGGCGCCCTTTTTGAATAATTAAACGGCGTTTTTTTTTTTTATGCCATTTCTTAACCAGAGGTGTTAGAAAACTCACAATATTTGGCTGGAATGGCTCCTCTGGCTGGTTGGAAAAGCATGAAAAATGTGCTTTAAAGTGTTTACATTAATTTTGGGGAAAATGAAGTGTAGTCCAAAATTTGGACTGTTCATATAACGATATATATCGGATGACGATATAAAAACGTCTATCGTTTCATTTTTACGCTATCGTTTGTTTCGTGGTGTCGCAAAATAAACTGTTTACGGCAATATCTTTTCATTATTTTGATGGTCACTGTAGTGGCTATATTAATAAAGTTTTCTCTTTCTCTTATATTTTATATAACAACACTACAGACGGACAAGCGCCTGTTTTTATGCATTGTTGTTAGCAACAACGAAGGTAAAACCATCGCATGTCCGCTTGTTTATTTTCCACATAAACCTTTCACAATAAAGCTCAAGATCCTGTTGAGACCTTTCAAAATAAACGGAATCACGTGAAAAAGTATGCAGAGTATTGACGGATGAGAAGCAAAAAAGAGTCGTCAGGTGCTAAAAAATAAACCTTAGACTCAAACGTTAGAACAGGCTTTTCCCTGCAGCACGCCGTGTAATAAATACTCACAAAGAAAACGGCGAACGTTACAACCTGTCTAAAAGTGTCTAAAAATGTATAGTTTCATGCATCGGTTAAAACACTCGACTCCAGGTACGCGACGCCCATATGCTTTATGTCCACATGTAAGTGGGGCCAGTGGAACAACCACTGTGTTACTGTCTTGTGGTGCTTTATCATCACTGGAGAGAAGCTCGAGTCCAGAGGTGACATCTTCGCTAAGATTACCTGCTCATTTTAAGATATTGTTCCCTACCTAGTTGTAGATCTAATAACTCTGAAGACGTACACACATTGGTGCTTTAGATGAGTTGAGTTCTTCTATTTCAGATATTTATGGTAGAAGCTGATAGATCCAGCCAAACACCATACAGTAAGAAAGAAGTATCTGAAAGCATTTGCGCCTGCCTTAATTAAAATGCTTGGATATGTATGGTAACGCTGTCATTGCCCTCTGTGTTTTGCCCATCAGCCCAAAGGTAAAGTTGGCACGAAGGGAAAGAAGCAGATCTACGAGGAGAATGAAGCCACTCTGAAGTTCTACACGAGAGTCATCCTCGGAGCGAATGTAAGAATCAGAATCAGAATCAGAAAGGGTTTTATTGCCAAATGTTGAGCGGGTTTACAACATTAGGAAATTGCTGCGGTGCTTCAGTGCAAACATACTGTTATAAATACTGTTATAAATTAAGCTTAAATAGACATGAAAATAAAAATGAGAATAAGAATTAAAAGTGCTAAGTAGATAGATATATACATGATATATACATGAGTGCAGGTGGTGATCAGTGCCAAACATGGAATGATGCAGTGAACACAGCGTAGGGTCATGTGTTAGTGGTGGGAACAGTCATACGGTTATTGTTCATGTGTCCAACAGCAGAGGGGAAGAAACTGTTCTTATGGCGAGAGGTTCTGGTGCGAATGGACCGGAGCCTCCTGCCTGAGGGGAGCAGGTCAAACAGACTGTATCCAGGGTGAGAAGGGTCAGCTGAGATCCGAGCTGCACGCCCCAGTGTCCTGGAGGTGTACAGGTCCTGCAGAGATGGGAGTCTGCAGCCAACCACCTTCTCAGCAGAGCGCACAACACGCTGCAGTCTCTGTTTGTCCCTGATAGTGGCTCCAACGTACCACACGGTGATGGAGGAGGTGAGGATGGACTCGATGATAGCAGTGTAGAATCGCATCATCGTCCGTGTTGGCAGGTTGAATTTCTTCAGCTGCCTCAGGAAGTACATCCTCTGCTGGGCTTTCTTGATGACGGAGGTGATGGTGGGCTCCCACTTCAGGTCCTGGGTGATGGTGGTACCCAGGAAGTGGAATGAGTCCACAGAGGTGATGGGGGTGTCAGTCAGGATGATGGGGGGGGAGTGGAGTTGTGTGCTTCCTGAAGTCCACAATAATCTCCACTGTCTTCTGGGCATTCAGCACCAGGTTGTTGTGGCTGCACCAGGACACCAGACGTTCAACCTCCCTCCTGTAGGCAGACTCATCCCCGTCCGAGATGAGTCCAATAACGGTGGTGTCATCTGCAAACTTGATTAGCTTGACAGACTGGTGGGTGGAGGTGCAGCAGTTGGTGTACAGGGAGAAGAGCAGAGGAGAAAGAACACAGCCCTGAGGGGAGCCGGTGCTGATGGTCCGGGAGTCCGAGACATTCTTTCCCAGCCTCACATGCTGCTTCCTGTCCGTCAGGAAGTCAGTGATCCACCGGCAGATGGGATCAGGCACATTCATCTGGGAAAGCTTGTCTCGGAGATGGTCTGGAAGGATGGTATTGAAGGCAGAGCTGAAGTCCACAAACAGGATCCTGGCGTAGGTTCCTGGGGAGTCCAGATGCTGCAGGATGAAGTGTAGGGCCATGTTGATGGCGTCATCTACAGACCTGTTGGCTCTGTATGCAAACTGCAGGGGGTCCAGGAGGGGGGCCGTGAGGGTCTTGAGATAGGAGAGAACCAGGCGCTCAAAAGACCACAGATGTCAGAGCCACGGGTCTGTAGTCATTTAGTCCAGTGATCCTAGGTTTCTTGGGGACAGGGATTATGGTAGAGGACTTGAAGCAGGCAGGCACATGACATGCCTGCAGTGAGGAGTTGAAAATGCCAGAAAACACTGGGGCCAGCTCGTTTGCACAGTGTCTGAGGGTGGCAGGAGACACACCGTCTGGGCCGGGAGCTTTTCGAGCATTCAGACTCTTAAACTGCTTCCTCACACCTTCTTCATGAATATGAAGAGTTGTGGTGGGAGGAGGTGGTGTGAAATCCTCTTTTGTGTGGGGTGAGGAGGGGGGTGTTGTAGGTGAAGTGTTTGAAGGTGGTGATGGCTCTATGGAGGGGGGAGAGGTGGGGGAATGAGTGTCCAAAGTGTCTCTATTGTTGGGGCCGTTGGAGGTGTGAAGGCTGCCTGATGGCTCGTCAAAACGACAGTAGAAGTCGTTGAGGGTGTTGGCCAAGAGCAAGTCATCAGTGGAGTGGGGGGTTTTAGGCTTGTAGTTTGTGATATTCCTAAAACCTTTCCACACAGAGGCCGAGTCATTCTCTGAGATCTGCTGCTGCATCTTCTCAGAGTGCTGATGTTTAGCAATGTCCACTTCTTTAGTGAACCTGTACTTGGCCTCTCTGTAGCAGTCCCTGTCTCCGCTTCTGAACGCCTTTCTCTTTTCCAGCCACAGCTTTTTGAGTTTAGGAGTAAACCAGGGTTTGTCATTGTTATAACTCACCCTGGTGCGTGATGGCACAATGCTGTCCTCACAGAAGTGGATATAGGAGGTGACAGTGTCCGTAAACTCGTCCAAGCTGTTAGAAGCAGCCTTCATGTGTCCCAGTCTGTAGACTCCAAACACGTGCGAAGCTCCTCCACAGCCTCGTTGCTCCACAGTTTTTTGGTCCTCACGACAGGTTTGGAGAGCTTCAGCCTCTGTCTGTACGCGGGGATTAGGTGGATCATGACGTGGTCAGAAAGTCCGAGTGAAGCGCGGGGCACCGCACGATAGGCCCCGCTGATCGTGCTGTAACAGTGGTCTAATGTCCTCTCCTCTCTGGTCGGGCATTTAATATACTGCTTGTATTTGGGAAGCTCATGGCTCAGATTAGCTTTGTTAAAGTCCCCAAGAGCAATGATGAGAGAGTCCGGGAATGTCCGCTCCATGTGCAGTATCTGCTCCGCGAGTGCGCACTGAGCTGCCTGCGCATCTGCGTCTGGCGGGATGTAAACAGCGGCCAGGATGAATGAAGCAAACTCCAGCGGAGAATAAAACGGTTTGCAGTGAATAAAAAGGTATTCCAGAGAGGAAGAGCAGTGCTGAGCAATCACTGTTACATCTGTGCACCAGCCACTATTAATGTAGAAGCAGACACCTCCACCTTTGGTCTTACCAGAGAGAGAGGCCTGCCGGTCCGCGCGCAGCAGATGAAAGCCCTCCAGCTTGAGCGCGCTGTCCGGGATGTCCTCACAGAGCCACGACTCCGTAAAACATAAGACACAGGAGGAGGAAAAGTCTCTGTTCATGCTTCTCATCAGGGCCAGCTCGTCTATTTTATTCCTGAGTGAGCGTACATTGGAAAGGAAGATCCCAGGAAGAGCAGTTCGCAGTCCACGTCTCCTCAGACGCACGAGTGCGCCGGCTCGCTTACCTCTCTTTCGGCGTCTCACTTTCCTGATCAGAGTCTGCAGTAAATCTGCCGCAGATGCGACAAATATTGGAAGTAAATCCACAGGTGTTGTAGTCCTGTAGTTAAGAAGCTCTTCTCTGGTGTAAGAATATCCAGAGGAGTGCCCAGACACAGAAGTTATGCACAAAAACAAAACAGAAGTAATGCACTGAAGCACCAGGGCATCCATACGCGGCGCCATCTTGGATTTAAAAGAGGCCCTGTGTTTTTTTTGGATGTTTTTAGTCATGTTTTCAGGCCTTTACAGGGTCTCCAGGGTGAGAAATTGATTCGTAGGGGATCAAAGCGTGTTCACACTTCATTTTCTGAGGCTTTGACTATTTGGGACACTCAGCTCTAATATCAGTTTAAGTCCTGACTGCAGGATTTGGGTGTTTATATATTGATTTAGGTGCATTTTTTATTTAAAAAAATGTAATTCATAATTTGCTTGAAATAGTGATCGCAGGTCTCTTGTGCTCCTCTGCAGGCGATATACGCCGCTGTAAATTTCTTGGTTTTCTACAGTTCGTCCACATTTTGGACATGGGTGAGTTTATTTAAAGACCATAATTTAAACTGTGAATGTCCGCAAATAGGATTGAATGTTTCTGGCTTTAAAACTCTTCTACGACTCCTCTGGCAGTTGCTGCTCGTGTTCGCGTTGGCGGTGTACGTCGGGAGTTACCGCTCCATGGCAGCCATGGCCAAGCCGGCGTTTGCTGACGACGGAAGTCTCCTGGACGGAGGGATAGACCTAAACATGGAGCAGGGAATGGCAGAGTAAGTAGTCTCTCGTCGCCCCTCTAGTGCACCTGTTGATAATTTCATAAAGACCAAAGCAGCTGAAACCGATTAACATCCTGACCAGATCAATATCCCACAACTTTAACTGACTTGATGCTATAGTCTGATTAAAAAGTGCTCCTTCATCTTTTTGAGCGCTTTATAAAAGTAGTTCAATTTCAAGCAAAGGCTTCACCAGATTTAGATTTGGCTGCTGTCCCGTACAACGCCGTCTTCTCCAGACATCAATAGAGAATCTCTAGTGGTGATGGACCTCTAAATTGTCCATCACAAATCATCAACCTCTGTGTCTGCCCGACCTGACTTTTTTGTGAGGAGGAACCTCATTGCGGATGAAAACATAGGAAGATTCCAGTGTGCAGGCCTGAAGGTGGCGCCTGAGGTCAGGAGTGTTGCCAGTAACACGCTTGTACTTTAAAAAAACCCAAAAGACATTCATGTGGTTGTACTCCATGTCGAGACTCCAAGATGAGACTGTGAATGTGGCTTTACTGTAACGCCTCGAGGAGCCCGAGGTGAAACATTTGCTGGAAACCACCTGAACCGTGGCACGTGTGCAAAGGTCCAGGCGGCCTGATGAGAGCTCTGTGTCCTTCGCTGTGGTCACATGTTCTTTTTCAGTGATGATTAATTCTGGTTTTAGACACCTGAAGGACGTGATCCTGCTCACAGCCATAGTGCAAGTGCTCAGCACCATCTCCTCTTACTTCTGGTATCTCTGGCTGCTGGTAAGAGCTTTTGTAGTCCCGACTTCTTTTCATTTTGTTTTCCACACACGTCATAATTTAAGTTTGTCCTGTGTGTGTGTGCCAGGCCCCGGCCCGTGCCCTCTACTTGCTGTGGGTAAACTTCCTGGGCCCCTGGTTTATGGCAGAAAGCCCGTCGGCGCCGGAGGAGGTGAACGAGAAGAAGCAGAGAAGACAAGAGCGCAGGCAGATGAGACGATTCTGATGCTGCAGAGCAGGCGAAGCAGTATTTTTATACGCAGAATCTAATCTAGAAGATGGCGAGGAATTCATAAGTTATTCAGGAAGAAATTTAGTTATTAAATTAAACTCAATCCAGATCTGATCTTGTGGAATCTCGTTTTCCGTGTTTGCTTTCTTTCTGCTCTCTCCTGTGATTGAGTTTTCTCCCGAAGTTATGAAACAAATTATTCCTTATTTAGATAATATTACAGCCCAAATGTAATTTGTGCCCAGGCAGAGATTAGGGGTTTTGCTGTTGCACAATGCTGCTGCGCTGTCCCATGCAGGTTTGAATTACAGTGAGTCAGATTTCAGTTCAGTTTTCAGTTCAGTCCAAATTTCTTTGAATCTGTCAGTGCCGCTTTTATTGTGGTGCACGGTTTGTTTTATTTTTCAAAAACTGTGAGCATTCATCGGAGAATCAAGAGACGTTTATGAGTTATTGCTGTCGTCAAATCAACTGAATGCCAGTGAGTTTTAATAAGAAAATTGAAACAATTTTGCAATAAACAAAAGAAATCTTCCTTCAGTGTCTCGAGTTTAAAATTTTATTTATTTGCAGACGTAATGTTTGGCTTAAACGCGACTAAAGGATTGAGAGATGATTATCAGTTTCCTTACGAGACTAAAATTTGGTTTTGGTGAAAATAAACCTGACAGGTGTTTCATGGGTTTAAAATGTAACTCTCAGAGAAATGTCAGATTTTAAAATCAATCCAAGAAGAAGAAAAATGTCATGTTTGGCAAAAGCTGAAGCCAAACGATCCACATAGGACACTGTAATTTGCAATCAAATATCCATGGCCTAGTTTAGACAAAGAAAAACATGAGTAATTGTAATGGTCGGTTATAATAAGGATTATTAAATTCACGAATTCATTTTGTGAAATGGCAGAGGAGGAAAATAGTTTACAGAAACTCTTATATAAAACAACTAACAGTCCTATTATCCACATGACATCCATTTATTTCAAAGCTAAACTAACTATGATACAGTTTTTAAGCTTGTTCTCAACTCACATCCACTCACCAGCGAATTCATTAGGTTAATTGGGTTCAACTGCTTGTAAATGAATATATCTCATCAGCCAATCACATGGCAACAGCTCAACACGTGGTCAAGAGGACCTCCTGAAGTTCAAATCAAACATCAGAACGGGCAACAGGGATGATTTTATCTACTAGACTTTTCCCACACAACCATCTGTGGAGTTTATAGGGAATCTTTGGAAAAAGAGAAAGTATCCAGTAAGCAGCAGTTCTCTGGGTGAAAATGCCTTGATGTTGGAGGTCAGAGGAGAACGACCAGACGGCTTTGAGCTGAGCTGAACTCAGATAGCCACTCATTAAAACCAAGGTATGCAGAAGAGCACCTCCGAACAGTGAACACTGAACCTGGATGCACACAGGCTACAGCAGCAGAAGATCACACTGTCCTAAGAACAGGTAACTGAGGTTACAGTTTCCACACTGTCACCAAAGCTGGACGACAGAGGACTGAAAAAATGTAACCCGAGTCGGCAGCAATTGAGAAATGAGATGCTGTTGGTTTAAAAGCCTGCTCGGCACCATCTAACCGTTGCTAGTAAAGTGAATTTAGTGATTATGTTGAAACTCCAAAGAGCGCAAGTAGGCTGGCAAAGCCCTGATCTGCTTCCAGTGTAATTACAGATTGGCATTGTTGTTCTGTTCATGCTTACCCAACGCAACAAGTTACGACCTGCAGTCGTCGGGTTTGACGAGGAACTGCTGTGATGGTGTGAATCCTTTTATAAGGAAACAGAAGAGAAAAGCATCTACAAACAAAACAAACCCCCCAAAAATGAATTTAACCAGCTTTATTTTTTTTTTATATAACTTCATGCTTTTCCTAAAAAGTCAGTGTCCCCACAGGCTTTTTTAAAATAACTGCTTTTACTTTGCCTGTGTCCTGTCCTCCTTCATCCCAGCCCTGTGGTCCTGTACTGTCTCTATTATAGGGTTATAAACAAAAGTAACCAAAATTAGAGCAGCACAGCATCCAGTTGTCAAGGCCAATCCCAGATGTGGGCTTTGAGAGGGAGCATGTTGCAGTGTAATTTAGTGCCGGGGCCACTCACACGCACATAACCCCACCCCCCCAAAGGGGCTTGCATGTGTACTTTTGTGTTTTCTGACTGTTGTGCTTTCTATAATAAGATGTACCGAAATTTGATGTTCGTTTTAACCGTGCAGCGAGTTCAGCGAGAAACCTGAGACCGACAGGAAAACGTCTTTTATGCAGGCTCAAACTTTCCCCTTTTCTCTATAACATGAAGTCGTCTCGCTTTTTACTGTAAAGTACAACAGTATGGGAAAAAAAGCACAGTGCTGCATGTGAACATCCCTATCGCAGCTGCTGATTTAAGATGGAAGGGGGGGGGAAAGAGTGGGAGAGCGAGGATGTTGTTTACCGTGGCAGTAAAACAGGGTTTATCCTGACAAGATGAAATAAGGGAGTTAAAGCTGCATTCCATAGGCTTCTTGTGTAACTTTGTATGGTATAACCTTTAAAAGGCTTAAACCCATCATAAACTCGGAGAGGAAAGGAAAAAACCACGAGCTCAACAATCATGAGATTAACAGAAAGATGAGCAGACACAAATGGAGCTTCTTGACTCCTCGCCTTGAGCAGAAGGTGGCCATCACATTGTGGCTCCCTTTGGGCTCACGCCACTAGACGAAACAGGAAATTGGGAGCATTTGGGCAGCAGTCGAGCCTTTGACCCTTGAACTGCGGCTCTTCTCGTCTTTGAAGTCAAGCGAGAGAATCACTTACAAAGCAATTACACGCGATGTTGAGTGTGTTTCCTTGAGCATTCAGCCTCTGCTGTGTAAACAGAATCAGACCTCTCAGTGTGTTTGGCAGAGCCGTGGGTGTAGTCCAGTCCTGTTTTGACTAAACCGAGCCACACACTGCGGACGGCTCGAGGTTTATGGCGCTAATTTTTCACTTAGATCACGATCGCTGCGATTTCTTTTCCTAATAAGAATCATCTTCGAGCATAAAGATGTCACCGGCGAGGCAGCGTTAACGTCTCCCGCCGTGGCCTTAAAAGGCCGTCGAGAATTCCTGCTGCATTTGACTCTGCGTGGGTGTGTCGGTTTGTTTGTGTGCTTGTAATGCTCATGTTGCGGGGACATACATCTGTCTCAGACACTGTTACACACACAAAAACACGTATCATGGTAGTGACTTCGTTTTGGTTTATGCCAAAAAGTTTTATTTACAGCTAAGAAAAGGTGTCCTTGTCTTCTAAAGAGAAACATAACTCTGTTCTTGAGCATTAGAGTCCCATCAGAGATGACCCCCCCCCCCCCCCCCCCGGTTTCCCTGCCAGCTTGTTTGAAACAGATTCAACAAGTTGCTGGAAACATTTCATGTAAACGTGATGGCATCTGTTGGATTGAGATCAGGTGACTTGGAGGTCAATTGAGTCCAGCTGACTTACTGTGATGTTCATGAAGCCAGTTTGAGATGATCTGAGCTTTGTGACATGGAGCGTTATCCAGCAGAAGATGGGTCTCAAAAAGGATGGACGTGGTCAACAACACTGCTCAGATAGACTGTGGTATTTAAACGGTGCTCATTTGGTACCAGGGGGCCCAGAGTGTGCTAAGAACATATCCCCCACACCATTACAACACATGTATCCTGAACTGTGGATACAAGGCAGGATGGATCTATGCTTTTATGTTGCTTTCACTAAATTCTGACTGTGAACTGTAGCCTCAGTTTCCTGTTCTTGGCTAATGGGAGTTGCAGCAGGTGTGGTCTTCTGCTGCTGTAGCCCATCTGCTTCGAGGTTCGACATGTTGGGCATCAGAGATGGTCTTCTGCGTACATTAGTTGTAACAAGTGGTTATTTAAGTTACTGTTAACTTCCAATCATCTCGAAGTACTCATGCTTGTTTCCCTCTCACCTCTGACATCAGCATGGTATTTTTGTCAGTGGATGTTTTCTCATATTTCAAAGTGCACATTTCAAAATAAGGCCACAAAATGTGACGTTGGACTAACCCACAGACGTACCGAATACATTTCTTTTTATAAGTCCTGGAAATTCCCGATTTTGTTTTCCTTTTGTTTTATTTTTTACTAGATATGAAGAAACCTCTTTATCAAGCCTTCTATTGCTCTGAAACACGGCGTGGCTGAAATTTGAACCTCATCTAATAGCTCGGGGCTACACCTGCTGCTACCATCAACCAACCAAATTATTGGCAGTTAAGCTGTACTGTGGGCATAGCAGGTGCCAGACTCTGACAAGGAATTCATTGAGTGCAATAAAACAGTAGCCTGCTTTGCAATATTTTTGTTTAATGGTCTGATACTTGGACGCAGGTCAAAAACAATAAAAAAATTAATAAATTAAATGTGTCACGCTTTTTAATAACATCAGTTTATAGTTTAATTTAATTATCACACATTGCACACAATGAATGCTTTAGAGCATTCAGGTTGTATTTTGCACTCGCTGGCCTTAGCAACCCCATGAAACTTCGTTTGTACGTACATGTATCGGAGGATATGAGAGGATAGGCCTACAAATCAGCATAATAGCAGAAACGTCAAGATTGTGATGAATGTTCTCCTCTGGAGCTAAATTGATCATAAATAATTCACCGTACAATAAACTACACGCAGAGTTTGTCGAAACTTGCACACGCTGTTAAAAAAAATGCTCGCCAAATTATGTTTTGTGACACCGTGTATTACCTGGATGCGTGTTGCAGCAAATGTCCTCGTGGCTTGACAAGCTGATAATAAAACAGCACAAATATAAAAAGCAATTTAAACAGTTTGAAAAAAAATGTTCTGTAATATGTAAAAATCTATTAATGTAACCATAAAAAAAACTCTGAAATTCGAAGCACCAACTTGGTCTGTTTGTGAGTTTCATTACATTGTTCAGCTTTTTTGGAAAAAATATGCTAATTCACAGTTTGCTTTACTGTGAACACCTTCGTTTATAAAGATTTACAACCTAGCAGTAACCTCCCAGGCTACAAAATGATGCCAAAGGAAAAGTGCCAAAGATTTTAATTTCTTGAGGTCCTCTCCAAAAGGGAGACTCCTGTATTAAAATGCCCAAGCGCCTTGTCTATGTCTATATAAGCAGACAACAGAAAAGTGATAAAAGAGGCAGATGGAGATTAATGCTAGATGCATTAAAGGTCCCCAGACAGATCATCTAATCATCTGTGGCTAAAAACAAACAAAACAAAATTAGCAGCAACTATAGACTGTATACAGAAGACGGGCATAACTACTGTGAGCTCGTGTCAGGTCTCCACAGAGACTGTCCACAATTTCACTTTTATAAAAATTCTACAGTGTTTCTTCTTCTTCTTCTTCTTAGAATTCAAATATTAAGCCCTATAGTTTGCATTATTAGTAGCATGGCCAGTGGGTGCCATGACGTGTAGCTGTAGCTACTAGCTTACCGCTAGGCTTCATCTCAGGAAGTATGAGTTTTACCTATTGCTAATGCAGTGCATTTTTAAGAATTTTAATACAATATTATGAAGAATTATATGGCATGCTATTATTATTAGTGCTGTCAGCATCAATCTCGTTAAAATGATCTTAACGCCATAAACCACATTAGCGCGTCGACGCGTTAGCGCCGTGCAGCCCCACGCACAGGGCAATCTGCGTTAACTCGCTAACGAAGATTTTCTGCGTTAATGCGGTTATGGCGTTAACGTCATTTTAACGAGATTAACGCTGACAGCACTATTTTATACTAGCAGCTTAGAAGTATGCTCTGGTTTTGGTGACCTCATTTGCTCAAATGAGCAGTATTTTTAGCACGTGTCTGTGTTTGTGCCATTAAATCTGTGGATCCACAATTTTAACACTAGAACTGCCAGGAGGGGTCATATTGACCCTGTCCTGCAACAACATCAGTAATGGCAAATATGTGATATGAGAAGTTACATTGCTAATTTTCATCTAATTCGTATAATTTTCAGTAAGATTTCTCACAGCAAGAATTTAAGAATTATTTGGGGGGATTTTATTAGCTTTATAAATTATGTAGATCATTTTATTACAGATAGTAAAGTTGATAAATGAATAAACAAAGGCTATAACAAATAACACAGTAGCTAACACATCTAAATAATTTACTTGTTTAATTATAATTATTACATAAAAATAACTTTATGGAAAGTGAAAATAAAGTTGAGCTAAAATAAAGCTGCATAAAAACTATATTTTAAAATTGACTTCACTGGCGACAAAAACCTAGGAAACATATTTTAAATACATTAATTACTGTAATTACAATTACAATTCATCACTGTAAGTCAAAGTTTCTCATCTCGTCCATATCTTCCTGAGATCACCGGACCTGCAGCCACAGCTTCAGGTTCACACTGCTCCGCCTCAGTGTGCAGCATCACCTCCTCAGCTCTGCCCAGGCCTGAAACCTGACCAGTTTGGTTGTTCTGCTTTGGATTTCAGTCTTTATTTACTCAGATGAAATCTCCACACTGTGGATTGCCTGCTAAGTTCAGCTACGGTTCCTCTGCTGCTCAGAACAGTCAGACAGTTCTCCATGCATTCAGTGACACCCTCCCGTCTCTGCCCCTGTGCTCGCAACATCAAATCTCTGACTCGATCTCTGATTTGTTTTTCCTTTTTATCGTGCACAAACACCACAATTCACTATTTAATTAATAAGCTAATTTTAGGAAAAATCATTGAAATATGAGATAATGTTGTGTCATTTTAACAGAGGTAAATGATTTTTTAAATGCTAAGGGATCAGGGACAGCCATGATGTTAACGTTGAGACAACCTAGAGCGTGACATTTCATACCCATCTTCAATTTACAGTCTATGTTTATTATTATTCATTAAATTGTTTGATTTGTTTGATTTGCTGCCAGCCTGGTGGACTTTTTCTAAGGCACCAGCCAAAAGCCATGATGATTAGAATCTGGATGTTAATATCTGTTGCATCTACTCTCCATCGCTCCCTGCCTCTTTTATCTTTCTGTTGCTTCTCTCTATAGTTTCTCTGATAAATTTATAAAAAGGCACCCTGCAGCCTTTGATCCAGTGATGTGACCTTGTAAATAGATGTTTTCAAGTACTTGAACAACATGACCTCAGCGAGGATCACTTGCTGATTTTAAGTCGCGATAACAACACAGCAGTTCTCTGAGCCCCATTTATTATTTTGTTTGGTTGTTTCTCAGAAATAAATAAATACACAACCCTCTGTGAGTGATCATGGATTAGCTGTGGCAGTGGCGCCACTGTCTGAATGCCTCGCACTGAACCAGGATCAGTAAGAGACAGTCTCCACCACACTGGGTTCCCTTCCTTTTCCTTTGTTTTCATTCAGTTTCCTTCCACGTTTTCTTAGATACTATTCTCCCCAATGCAAGTCTAAACAAATGACAATACTGTGAAAGTAAACAAATGTACAAATATGATATTCTTCAACCTTTGGCCTCACTAAACCGCAGGACCAGATTCAGGCTCATCATTTTGGTACTTACATCATAGGTTAAGGAGAATGTCATGCTCGGTTTTGTTTGTGATGGTTTTAATTTTGCATATGTTTACACAACTAAAGAGAGGTTGCTGATTCAGAAGAAGCAAGATGGCAGGGAAAGGTCTGTGTCAGCGCAAACCCTGTTTGGGAAAACATACGCGCTTTCATGCATTCTTAAGGTTACAATGTAATGTTTGGCTTTTTCTGCATGGATTAGAAATCAAAGTAAAGATACGCATCAAGGAAAGAAACAAAGAAGAGCATGATATGCAACACGGGTTCTGAGGAAATACATACTTAACTGGATGATGAGGAAGGATATTGTGCACTTTAAGTGTAATAGGATATTAAATCAAGTGTAATTTATGCTGAACAGTTTCCATTGAGATTGATCCAGAGATAAAATTTAAAAAATCCCGATGGTCTTAGCGTGTCATTGCAATGTTCGGTGAGAGCTCAGACTCTTAAGACTTCATGTTTCATGTAATCCTGGTTTATTAAGTTAAAATTATCAAATCCTATGAATTGTTTCTTTGACCACACAGCTGGTGCTGGAGTATTTTTGTGTTTTTTGTTTTGTTTTGTTTGGCTGTTTGAGGTTTTGCACACTTTTTATGAAGCTAGCATTGTGATGCTGATCGCCATTTTCCACCATTTCATACCGATCCATCCCCGCCCACCTCATGCTATTAGACATGTAATGGATGGAAGTCTAGATTAATGGTTAATTTCCAGGAAACTCCTGTGTTCTGTCATAAAGTGCTTTCCATTAATTAGGGACTCTGTTTCTCAGAATGGAGGGGGAGTGGAGACGAGTGATTAATGAGCTAACTAGTGCAGTCAGCAGCTCGTCCAGCCCCAGTGGGGAGCCTGAGAGTCGGACCAGCGAGGACAGAGGAAGAAAAATAAATATGTGGCTGCTGGAAGAAGAAAGAAAGGCAGAAAAAGGTGCATGGAAATGCATGGAAGGGGTAACCCGGTTTAGTTTCAAAGGGATGGCTGTAGTGTTTGAGCTGAACTGTGTGAGTTTAGGATGAGGCTTGATTATGATCCTCCCTGGTGCCAGGAGTCTAGCACATGGGGATGAGTGTGTGCTGAGTAGAGAAATGCTCTGTTTATTTAACTGACGTAGTGATAACAAACGCACACACACACACATGATTTTTGTGTTTTCAGGGTTTGGGATATTCAAATGTTCAGTGTTAGTCAGTTAGAAAAAAAATGGTCACGCTGCTAAATATAAGGGTCCCTACAATCCCCTTTTTTTCTGATCTGGCTAAGCCTACCCAGATCAGAAAACATGAAATTGTTCATTAGTGAGTTTTTAATAGGCTGATTTTACTTTTTATGGAGCCGTGCTAGCTTTTAAGCTAAATGAACACCAGTACGCTTTAACAACAACAACAACAGCAAAAATGCTTGAGCTTATTTAAAATACGGTTCTGTGCTTTTATGCAATTATTACACACTGAGCGTGTTGCGAAAAAGAGACATGAAATCCCAAATTTTCCCAATCCGAACTTGTCATATCATCCTCACAAAAATTAAGATAAAAAATGTACGTCGACATCAGGCGGTGATGATTCCAAACATTCACGCAAGGTTCTCGTCACAATTATGACGGGAAAAGTTAAAGGTTTAGCAAATCTTTGGTGCTAACACTTGGAGCACTAAAAGTACAGATGTACAACCAAAAGCAAACAACCGTTGATGTCTTGTGTAAAATCCTCTGTTCAAGTTAGTTAACAGGTCAAATCAGTAGTTTTTTGTGCAAGCTGTTATTAGGACGTACAGTGTAGATAAGGCTAGTAAGTACTAGCAGTTAAGTGACGTCTTCCTGCAACACGGCGATCACCAAGGTTGTTATAGTTAAAACTAAAATAAAAAGTAAAACTTAAAAAAAAAAATTTATAAATGTTTTAGTTTTTTGACTTTTGAAAAAAAGAAGTTAAACTTGCTGATTTGATGAACATGGAAAACTACATAAAATTCAAAAAGATAATAATAAAGTAAATCTCAATTTCAGTATTTGTTAGTTAGTTAGTTTTTTAAATGCTATTACAGCTTCCTCGATGAAGCTTTGATGGGTATTTTTATTGAGACTCTACAGGGCGACTGTAGACTGTGAGTCAACACGCACGCCCACTCTGGAAAATACCTGAAACTAAACTGAAGTAAAAACAAAAGGTCAAAACGAAACAAACAAAACAAAACCTAATTACAAAATGCAAAACTTGATTAAAATTTTGTTTTAAGAGGTAAAAAGATTTTTTTAGAATTTTTTTCTAAATTTCATTGAATTTTTTTTTGCATTTCAATGAAATCTGCCTAAAGTGTGCAGGTTCCTGCTTTTACTTTTGATGTAATGCTACTTTTGACAACAATGTCTAGGAAATAAGGGCAGCCAGTTCTCAGGACAGTAAACCTTAATCCTCCACTGAGAGGGCCCCACTCTGAGTCTGCATAGGTTTACTGCTGGTGCCAAAAATCGAGATGTTTGAAGGCAGAAGATCAAAAGAAGGAATTGTGTTCCCAATAGCACCACAATCAATTTCATAGATTTAACACGGTGAAATGCAAGGCTTTTATGGATGTCTATGTCTTCCCATCGAATCAACTGTAAATCACAACAGTATTCCAAGCAGACTGGAATAAAAACACAACAGCGCTGACTGCATATCCATGGTGGTGCCAGTTATCACATGTCAGGAAGTATAATCCCAACATTAAACCCCAGTCACACAGGCCTAGAGACTGGTTGGTGAACCCTGGCAGCCACAGGTCAATAAGGAAATACGCCAATCAAATGAAAATGTGAATTTCAATCTTTTAATGGTTCCTGGAGGTCACACGGATTGTATGCCACCTTTACGTCGCTGAGTCGCCTTTGTGACTGGAGCTTTAGCTGGCTAAAATCTCTGGAATCATTGGACGTACTGATTCTGTAAAATAATCTTAATTGCTTTAATAGGACAACATCACAAACAGCAACTGGGAACCACTGTCAGTGGACAGTGCTGCTATGATGCAGTAATGGTGATGCACATGAGACTTGAAATCCAGAGTTAGTCATACCTCCACTTTGCCGCAGACTCTCTTGGCCCTTAAAAGTTGAAACTATCCTCCAAGTCATTTCATTTTTGTAAGTGTGAATTTGCTAAGACTACTTTAGCCTCCGGTATTGAGTAAGAAACAGCGGCGCCAGCAGAGCGACGGCAGACAACTCGAGTCATCAAATGACATGAAGTGGGCCTCATTCCCATCACTGCTTTTCCTCCCACATAACGTGGGCTTGAAATCATGTCCAACAGCGCGTGCAGCAGAGTGGTATTCATGTAAATCTTTGCACGAAAGCAAATCATCTTTTAAATGCTGAAATATTCCTTGAAGTCAGGATTGCTGATCCTGGCAGGTAAACCCTGTAAACGCTGGCCGTGTTGCTAACCCTTGGCAGTGTTTACATATGCAGAGTTTCCTATGGGCATCTGATTAAGAGGGCAGCCTGGCCTGAGTCCAGAGGTCTGGCTCGACATTATCTCCAGCACCCCTGACTGTTATTATAAGGGGGCCTCCTAGTCTCTCCGCTGCTAGCCTGTAAATGGCTGGGAGTGGACAGCCACAGTGTGTGTGTGTGTGTGTTTGCAGAGTAAACTGCCGCCTTGGTGGGGCAACATACTGTCTGCCATATCTCTGGTCTAGAGTAGAGCCATTAGGGGAGCGATGAAGCTGATGACATGTTGTTCCTGTGACAGGCCGCCTGGCCCCAGACTCCACTCTGCTGCCGCTGCAGCTGAGGGAGCCTACGGGTCTGCCGCTGGACAGACACAGAGACGCAGGGACGGCGTTTATTTTGGGAGGTGGTTTGGTGCCGGACACCCTGTCTGCTCTCCCACCAACCTTAACACACCACCACCCTCCTCTTCCCACGCTCTCAACGCAAATCACCGCCAACACACACACACCGGTGCACTTTTGCCAAAAATGATGACGGTGCTACTGACACATATTCTTTTGGAGGATCAGTTTGCACAAAGCAGTAAGAATAACAATAATAATAAAACAAGAAAAGTGTTTGATAAAACAGATCAAATGCATAATAATAAAGGAAAAAATAGATTTGTATGTAATTAATAATCTTCATTAACTGAATAAAATAGATCAATCTTATAAAAGCCATCTTCCAGTGAGCTTTTGTCTTCTAATTTGTTTTTCCTTGCAGGTTCAACAGTACCACATCTACTGAGTCGGGTATTTTAATTGAGCTTTGTTGTGATAACATGACAAAATTAATATAACTCCAAAAAAAGCACTACTTTGGGGTCAGCTTCTGTTGTTTAAATGTGCTGTAGGCTATAAATAAAATATACACATACATCAACACAACAAGGTTTAAACATCAGGTATATTTGAGGTATATATATATATATATATATATATATATATATATATAATTTATTAAAGAATTCAGTAAGCTACACAGTGAACTTAGAAGATAGAAACAAAATCTTGCTCCTATTACACTAGTGTCAGTCTGAAATCAATATCAGAAATATATTATATATCCAAATTTTTTATATTATATATCCAAATATCGATGCTATCGATATTTTGGATCGTTCAGCACTGTTTGAGTTCATTTGGGATTTCCATTACAGCTTTTTGTCTTCTAATATGCAAAATACCAAAAACCTGACCCCAAAGTTTTTCTGCTGCCTCTGATGTTTTATTAAACCCTTCTGAGCATTTGCAGGAATACATTTTACATTTATTCATGTGTTTAACTCAGCGGTTGCAGCAACGCTCGTCTGAATTTTTTTCTATTTTTCTGTTGGTTTGTTGGAGTCTGTGATAAATTTAGATAATAATAATAATAATTTATGGCTGTTGTTTTCCATGGCTGCTGTGACTCCAGTGACCTGTAAAACATTAAACTCAGGACAAAGCTCTTCCAAATCACTTCCTTCTTCCCTTTTTGCATATTTGCTTGTGATTGACTTACACAGGGGGACACATTTTGAACAGATGCCCAGTAAACCTCGCTGTAGCCACTCACAGACACTGCATCCTCTTCTTTGTCAACTCTCTCCTGCTGCCATTGCAACTTGACTCTCACTTCCTCTCATATAGACAGTAGGCACTGATCTTGGACTAGCACACATAACTGGACAAGCCATGAATAGACAGGGTTAATGCTTCTGTTATGAGGTGTGGACTTCCCCCCACCACATTGTAAGGAGTTGCTAAAATACCAGTTAGGAGGCACAGAGACCAGCACTGGACTAGTGCTATGCCACTGGGGGATGCCCTAGTCCCTTGCTTACACTCCAGGTGTTTATCCTGACCATCAAAAGGAATGTGGCCTTCAGTGTCTTCTTAAAGGACACTTCAACATGTGAAGGAGAGGAGCTAGGAACTGAACTGTGTGATTAATGGAGAACCTGCTGTATCAGTATCCCCTGTAAAACAATTAAAGAGTACATTCAGCATTGCATTAACTGAGTAATTATGTTGTACCACACCTAAACAATAAATGAATAAATAAATACAAACACACAGTCATCTATATGTTACTAATAATGTATTAATATTAGCTAATACTTACTCTTGTTAACCCTATTTCTCTTGCTTGGTCTCTGCTCAGGACTGAGCAGAGGAGAGCAGGATGTTGCGTCTTTAAGAGTTAAGAAACTTGAAACCGTGTTTGCGCAACAATCATTGCGGCTCCCAGCCGCCAAAGTGTCTAGACTGGCACATGATGGCGGGAATCAACCAATGGCTCCAGAGCTTTCCTCTGGGGCCCCGAGAGAGAGAGAAAGAGAGAGAGTCAACACCAAACGAAAACCAAGGCGCTGTGACTTTGGTTTCAAAATAAAAGCGTAAAAGTTCCGGAAAATTGTATCTTTTAGAATCAGAATTAGAGAGACTTTTAATCCCAGTAGGAAATTGAGTTGAGCATATATACAACAAACGTCAAACACTCATATAAAAGGAAGTGTAGAAACAGAGATATTAACAGATAAATATTAAGATAAGTATAGAGATATAGGTGTAGATATAAATATAAATGTAAATATACATATAAATATAAAAGGACACAAATATTTGTGCACATATATGTCCAGAAATGTGTCCAAACAAGAGCAAACAATCGAAAATAATACTATTAAATGTATAATGGCATTCTTTAATGAAAACAAGAAAGAAAGAAAAACTCCCAGGTTACTTTCAGGAAGTTTTACAGAAAATTCTGTCTACCTACGACACGCTTTTTAAACCTTATCCGTGGCAGTGGATTTGGCCTTTCTCACTCTACAGTGTGGATAAACGCTTTTGGATCCCCCCCAAACTTTCTCGTTTTAACTGCTGTATGTTTTATTTTGAAAAGTTACCATTGGATAATCCAGGTTTTATTCCGTTTGACTTGACTGAAGCTTGTGTCCGTGTGTGTTTGCGGGAGCGTGTGTGCACGTGTGAACGCGTGTGTTTGTGTGTGTGCGTCCGAAAAGTTCCTGCAGGGGAGTGGAGAGTGGAGTAATTCCAGCTCTCTTTAAAACAACTTCTCAGCACGGATTCCGTCCTGGAGTTTGGCACCGGAGTGTCCGATCATCTCTGCTTTGTCCCGGGACACTGACGCGGAGTTCCTGCATCCCACACAGCGACAGAAACCGAGATTTTAGTGTTGCAAGGATTTATTTTTCGAAACCAAGGAACCACGAAGGGATCGAAGAGGCTCTAGTCTGGAAAGTCTGGAAAAGTTCTGAGTTTCTGATTGTGATGGTCTTTCTGTTCATGTAAGCTGATCCTGGCCCTTTGGGCGGTCTGACTATGTTCTGTGAATTGTGTGTGGGACCTTCAGAGTGTCGGGGAGTTAACGGCTTTGTGAGAGGGCAGGCGAAAGAAGTGGCTTAATTGAGTTGGCGACAGCAGGTCACTGAGCAGTGACTGCATGTAGCCTTCTCCCTCATCAGATGTTCGGTGATGTTTAACGCGATGCGTGATTGATCATTACCTTCTAATGCTGCGAGGAAGCCTGGAAACGGTGACCACCGGCTGCGCACGCTGTGCGCACCGTGCACAAACTCACGGTCTTGTGCGTCGAGTGTAAATCGATGTGGCATCTCCCGAGAAGCGGACGGGACCGACGGGACTCATCCGAAACTGTTTAGGTTATCGTATGTTCAAGTCGAGACGCCCAGGTCTTGTACGGCGACTCTGGAGAAGCCGTGTGGTCACCGAGAGCGACGGGCGGGATGGAAGCAGACGAGGTGAAGGAGAGCGGAACGGTGAGTGGGGCAGACACTCGGGTAAGCTCCACAGACACGAGCAGCGGTCGATGACACACACCGACACGGCTCCGGGACTCACGGGGGAGGCTGGAGATCTGACAGAGGGCGCGGAGAGAGAGGACGAGGAACAGCCCGACGATGACCGGGGTGCCATGTGCGTCCCGGAGCACAGAGGCTCTCGGCGAGGACAGGAGAGCGACAGCAGGACGGTGACGTGTTGTTTGTTTGGGGAATGGGATTTCAGACCTCGGAGCTCTTACTGGGCCGCGAGAAAAGACGGAGCTGGCCCCTGTCAATGCGCACCGAGGCGTGGGGTGCTGGAGGAGGACCTTGCGAGCACCGCTCACGCTTTTTTGAAGAGACTCAAGGAGAGGTCTCTGGACGCCTTGGTGAAGGCTGTGGAGACCAAAGGAGGGATACCCGGCGAGTGCGTTATGGTGCCGAATACTGAGCTGCGGCTCGGTGCTCATCACATCTCTCCATACTATCTCCTTTGTAAGCTGTTCCGCTGGGGCGACCTGCCGCTCTCAGCGCGACTCAAACCGCTGTGCCACTGCCAGAGCTTCGGTGCGGTGGACAGCGCAAAGGTGTGCTGCAATCCTCATCACTACAGCCGCTTATGTGGGCCAGGTAAGGACACCGACACCGGAAGATAGGGGTTGTGGAATCAGAGAACATCGATCAAACTCATTAATCAGACATCATCCCTTAGAAAAGACCATTATAAATGCCTTAAACACCGAAATATCCACCAATATATCCAACCTCGAGATTGAGTTATCTGAAACCATCACACACACCTTCACGAGGGCCCCTGGTCTCCCCCCAGAATCCCCTCCAAGCTGATAGGCCTTGCAGAAAGTTAGTCTCATGCAAATAAAAAAAGTGTATTTAATGCTATATAAAGATTGATGACCTGTATATGACCTGTATAACTACAGTATAACGAATAACATAATATAATGGGGAATTCCAACAAATATGTATCGCTCGCCTGAGGCCTGCAGCTGAAGAAGAAAGTCAGTATTGTTAAAGTGTCAAGCATTTCTTTTCCTGCAGTTATTACAGATGAACTCATCATGCATTTGCAGGCGTCTAACTGGCTGCACTTCCAGCTGACAGTGCGAGTCTGTTTTTTCTTCTTGTGTTTTATCGTCTGTCTTACAGGTTTATGGTCTATTCATAACTCTTTTTTTTTTTTAAACTTTGGGCAACCATTACTTTGGTCCTTCTGCACATTCCAATTACGTTACACGCTTATTTCAATTTTCGCAAAAACTCTGGCGCTTCTCACATCATCCAAATGGAGGTCGCACTCAAGTTGCACTTAGGCTCTTTTTCCTCTGACAAGGAGGTCCTCCTCTTGTTATTTAGGTTAAGGAGTGCCGATAATATACAGTTTGCATAGTGCTGGCGCCAGACTGACTCGCTGGGTATCTGACTGACTGAGGACTCCGGCAATTACTGGCTCTGCTCTTAAAGGGGCCGCAGCCACAAACTTGTGTCCACTTTGGAGTGAAGGATTTATTCCAGCAGCAGCAGAATTATGGAGCTTTCAAAGCCGCTTTAACACAAAAGTCATAATGAGAGCTTGTGTGAAAGAACGGAAAGATAATGAAGAAGTAACAGGGGGTAAAAACGAAGCAAAGGCTTTTAAAAGTGCATCAGATAAAGACGCAAATATATTGTCTAGGGTGAAATACTTAACTGGGGGTCTGATGCAATGTGACTCGTGTTGATTAAGCATATTTATTTAAAAAGCTCCAAAGGAATTCCAAGATATGAGCTGTGCAAATATTCCCCACACTTTAAGTTTTTTCCTTGATCTAGGGTAGAAGGTATGTCGATACAAAGTGAAATTACAGACACACACAGCCTTATGAACATATTTTCCCATGAAAAATAACACAGTGTAAAGTTGATCTGCAGTGCTGCATTCAGGTCTTGCATGTGTTACCATTTGATATAACAACAGGTATGTTTAAAGACTTCCCTGAGGAGAAAATACTTTTTATGTGAGTGTAGGCTCTAGATTTTTTTCTTTTTAGGGGGGGGGGGGGTGTTAAGCAAAATGTCTTCAATTTTGAACTTACAGACAGAGTTCGACATGTTACATTCTTGTGTGCCTCCTTGCATAATTGTGCATCTCGTAAAACCTCCTGGACTTCATGCATCTTTACGATATGATTAATAAAACAGTAATGAACTAACTGTGCATACTGTGCGTGGTAGTCTTCATTGAACCTTTAGTTTAACCTCATGTTTTTTGGCTGTTCTTACAGAATCGCCTCCACCTCCATACTCTCTGTCCCGTTCAGATGAACACAAGCCACTGGGTGAGTTTGGAAAAAAAAAATGGCCACCACAAAACAAAGTAGGAAAGGAGTTCATTATATCTTTCATCTGAAAATACAGACTTTATTTGATATAAGACACTTGTGCTGAAAGAGACACATGATGGTGTTGTGTTATGATAAAACAGTCCCCTGTTTCATTGATCTGACAATTATGCTTTCAGATTAACGGATTGATTAATCATTTTGTGCACTGTCAAAGAAAGTCCAAGGTGTCCTATCGATAGTCTAAAAATCAGCGAAGCTTGAGCTTTAATGACGAGAAGATTTTTATTGTTTGATAAAGGATTCAAGGAGTGCTTGATTACCAAAATCATAGTTGGGGGGAAAAAATTAACCTGGATCTCACACTTCTACTGTATGCCTTTGCTTTTTCTTACATTTCCCAGACTCATCTCTGTCTTACACTGAAACTGCGCCACCCCTCTTCTCCAATCCGCCTCTCAATATGCCAAGAGACTACACAGGTGAGTAACTTGCATAATAACTGCTGGCTTTTTTGCTTTTCCTGCAGTGCATGATGAAGAAAGCTGATTCTGAAGAAAGGAAAAGTTCTCACAATGAAGTTTGGAAACACAAATGGGGAAAAAGTTTTTGAGACAGGCATCCCGTCTGAATGTTTACATAAAAGCCAAATTATATTTGCTGGTGGTGTTATGTTGTGCTTTTCCCCTGTTTTCAAAGGCCGCAAAGGCAACAGAAAACTCCGCTGCATAAAGCTTCTATTGTCAGAGAGGCACGGAGGGCTCGGTGGGGGTCTGGGGTCTCGCTATCTAGATGCCACAGCAGTGTAGGCTTTCTGTCTCTCTTTCCCCCGTCTATGCTTTCTGCACAGCAAAATATTTCACTGCGACGAAGCTGCAATAAGATCCCTGTGCATACTCTCAATCCCCTTTTGCCTCTCTAACCACCCATCCCCCTCTTTCCCTCTTTCTTCCCTCAAATCCCTTCATTCCTCTCTGCAATTGAGCAGTGGAAAGAGGCTGGCACTTTGGGGGCGGGGGAGCTGAGCGGCTCTGATGAGGCGGCGATGTAGAGCTCTGTGTGTGTGCACGGACGCGCGTGTGTGTGTGTATGCGGTAAAGGGGGAGAAGGGGCTCAGGGCTGCTTTGGACAGGAAACAGCCCCCTCTAGATGATGAAACTGGAGCTTTATTTGTTTACGTGCTGGGGTCGGGTGGAGAGGTCCTCACAGTGTTAGAAGAAACCCACAAACCTACTCGATCAAGCCTCCCCGAGCCCGCTTGTGGACGGTGTTGAAAGGTGAATGGGCAACCTATGAAGTCTGCGTAGTGTAGCCATGGTATCGTTGACCTTTATGAGGAGTCACTGAGGATTTTCTTTTTGGAGGAGGGGGTTGTTGTGCCCAGAAGTTAACTGGAGACCTTTAGTTAAAGTTGATGTTGGAAGCAGAAGCAGTTTATTGAGTTGTTATGCGCGTTTTCCAGGGGCAGAGCCTTAGCCAGCTTTTTTAGCAATACTGAGGTCGGCAGTCCTCCCAAAGCACACGTCACCCCTCTCAGAAGAGTTTGAGCTGAAATGCGAGCAAGAAGATGCTTTAATTGCAAATAATATAAACTGTCCACCTGCATTCACCCTACAAATCAGTTTTCTGTTGAACACCATCATGAATGTGTAAGATTGCTTTTTGGATAGTTTTGGAGAAGTCATCCACAGTTGTTTATCAATGACTAACAGTCACTGCACACTTTCTGAGGTCAAACAATTTATCTGATTTGTGAAAGTGTTCTTATTTTAGCAGACTGTGTCCCAAATCATCCACACTCGGTCAGAAGTCCATCAAATGTCAAGTTTTTGACTTTCTGAGTAATGAGTGAGGGGGAACCATCTATTGTTTGCCTGTCTATATGAATGGAAGTGTATCAGCTTCCTTACAACATGTGGTGTGTCGAGTGTATAGACAAGTTAGCTTGTGTGTGTGTGTGTGTGTGGTCTCTGATCCCCTGCCCCCCACCCCAGCACTCTGGAGCCGAGAACCAGAGCGGAGGCCAAGAGGCATGAGTAGGAGTGAGACTTGGGTAAACAGAGGCAGCCAAGAAATCTGCATGTAGCTTTTGTTGTTAGCTCTGACAGGTTAGAGGACTCCTGTTTTGAGCTACAAGCTGGGTGAATAACAGGAAGTGAGCTGAACGCGAAGCCTACTTAAACATGTATCAGAATGAGCGTAGCTGTCACAACCTCCCCCCGAAAAAACCCCTTGATGTTGGTAAGATCTTTCAAGAGTGCAAATTAATCTCTTTTATTGTGCAGGTAATCCTTTGGCATATCATCTAAAGCTTGCAGTGTTTTCTTTAGGACAAAAACAAGCGTTGGACATGTGCTTTGGCACTTTAGCATCTTTTTTCATTCCTTTAAAAACCAGCTGTGTACTCACAGCTTTAAAAAAAAGCGCAACAGCAGGGTGTGGTCCATACATACCTTTGCCCTGGCCTCTTTTATCATTCAATCAGTTAACGTTCCCTTTAAACCACAACAAACAGCTCTGCCTTGAAAAAGAGTGTTTCTGCTGGAGGTTTAGTAGACTTATATCTGCTGGGATCGTCCCCCTGTGACTCCAACGAAATGTGCCGTTCAGCTGCTTGTGTGTGTTGTGTGTGTATGACAGGGAGAGAGACAGGGAGGAATTTCTGTCTGACTCGGTGATAAGATCGTCTCAAAATACTCGCATAGGGGTTCTATCAGGGCAAACACACACACACGCTTTCACCAATCACGCGATTTGTTGGAGGGGATTTTTCCTCTTTGTACCTTTAAAATCGATGTATAACTGAACAGGCCTGCTGAGTACTGTACTTGAAGGTGTGTGCTGGCTTTTCTCTGATTCTTCTGACTGTAAGTTTTTCTCTTGTAGCTTGGAATGAAATTTGCTTTTTCAGGCACGGACAGTGTTGTGGCTGTCAGTTTGGAAATGTAATGAAATTTGGTCCTAATGTGGATGAGACTAATAAATGGCTTCCACTTAGCATAGCCAATGGGTCAATCTAAAAAACAAAGAGGTCTTATTAGCCTGAGCTGACATTAAAAGTTAAGGTGTTAGTGTAACCGGTCTGTTCCTGCATTGTGTCTGACACTGAAAGACCTCCAAGTAAAAAACGTGCCCACTTCAGCTCCTATAACCAAATGTAAATAGGACGAGAGTTAGCTCAACCCACGCCAACTAACAAGCTAGCAAGGCTTATCTGTTCATGCTAGCATTAGCATTGCCTATACACATACGCCGCACACACGTACCACATATTCACAGCATCTAGTAAAGACAGGCGTAATTATGACAATAATGAACCAAAAACACACAATCAGAAACATCAGGGTGGATAAAAATATAATTAGTGTTGGAAAAGAAATGAAACTGACCTCTCCCACAGGGGAATCGAAGAAAAGGGGAAAAGCCCAAAGGGGTACCCCAAATTTATAGGGTTGCACCAAAGAAGAAGAAAAGGATAAGAATAATGAAGATAACTACAGGCTTGGAGGTCCTAAAAGTCAGATATACCGGGAACAGTTTGGGGTTTCGAACACATTTTATGTAATTATAACAATATGTAATTTATGACCCGGTTACATTAGCACATTTGTGTCAGCTGTACAGGTTAGCTTCTAAAAGCTGTAACTGTGTTCTAAAGTTTGATATGGAGGAATTTAGTATTGACAGCATCTGCACAGAAATGTTAGAGCCTTTTCTGATTTCAGGGAAAAAATATTGTTTGATTTCTAACAATAATAGACTTGGTACCTGATGGTTACCTGCTTTGGTATAGTTGGCTGGACAGATTCATGGTTTCTTAGAGCAGTGCTCATTGGTTTCATAGGCAAGATGAGCGGCCAATCAAAAACAGCTATCAAAATTTAAACGTATAACTTATTTGAATTACTGTAGCAGTTAAAAAAACACATTTTTTTGAAAGGTCTCGATAACGGAGGGCTGATTGTACATTATTGTCGTAATCTTCGCTGTTGTATGTGAGAACCCTGGGCAATGAGTTCTGTTTGTGGTTTGTTTAAAAGTGCTGATTTCACAATGCATCCATCCTTTTCTTGTAAAACTGGAAAACAATAAATCTATCTGAGGGGGGAAGCAGTTAAACGTATTCTCCCAAACTAATGTAGTACATCTAGAAACAAAGACCTACACTTGATGGTGTTGCAAATTAGTTGGAACACATTTGTTGTCTGGCTTTAGTTTAAAAACAAAAATAAAATGTGCTCCTGCACTGTATGTAAGTCTTTTGTAAACTCCAATGTAGTAACGCTGTACAAAGAGTTTCATTTTTCTCGCCAAAGGTAAATGCACCTGATTAAATTTAATTCATGGTGTAATATAATTGTATAACTATGATAATCCCAACACTAGTTGCAGATTTCCATACATCGAATAACAACTTGCAAACCTGCTTTTTAAATACTGAGAAAGGCAATAAATAGAGAGCTGATTGTAGCTTCTTCGGCGTCGATCAGCAGTCAGGATGTGCCATTTACTGGATAAAAACAGAGCTATGTGACATTCCCATCCAAACACGAATCAGATGACATCAAGACAGTTTCTGGCCATCATGTTAAAACTCGCAGCGTAACAACATGCTAACTGTTACCATGTTGACTCTAGCACATAAACTCTAGCATTTGGTGTTAGCAACTAATTCTGATGCATTAAAGTCATGCAGAATTGCAGAATGAGGTTTCATATTATTCATAAGCGGTCCCCTGTCATCACACCATCACATAGCCAAAAAAAAGTAAGGATTTTATAGGTGTAGCTCATTTGTAAAACCTTTATTAGTAAGTTAAAATACAAACGAATGCATTTTTTCTCCCCACTGTCGCCAAGTGCTTGGTCAGAGGAGACTGTTTGATTGTTGGGTTTTTCTCTGTCTTATTGTAGAGTCTTTACCCTACAATATGACGTACCTTAAGGAGACTGTTGGTGTGATTTTGTGCTATATAGATACAATTGAATTGAAATTAACTGAATTTGCGATTATCTCAATTCTCATAATTTTATTTAGGCTGACTGTTGTCGACTCTTTCTTTAGTTTATTTCGTGCTGCTTCACGCGCATGTTTAAACACTGCGTGCAGATGCATCTTACTCACATTTTCAGCACGTAACATAAAATGTATCATAAAATGTAAATACTTACATTCAGCCTTGGGATAAATGTTATATTTTTGGCATAGATGTTGTGTTTCAGCTGCTTTCTTGTCCTCCTGGTGTGTAATGAGTATAACAAGCTCGTTTTACTAGCATTTCAGTGAGCACTGTGTATGTTACTCACCACATTGTCAAGTGTGCCGTATGCAGATTCATGTACATTTGACGGAACTGAGAGTGTAGCTAAACAGTGCCAAGAGTTTGTGATTTCTTTGTCATCTTTCACCATATGACATTCTTGTGCATGTCAAACATTTGCTCGTCTTCTTGTCATTAGCCCCTGGCTTTTGAACATGTGGAAACAAGTAAGGCAATGATACTTAGAGGACATTAGTATGGCCTGGATGAAATGAGGTAAGACAAGAGGACTGGTCCCTTTTTGCCCTCAGTAATCATATTTTGGGGGCTTGTTTGGTTAAGCAGAGCGAGGTATCAGCCAAACATCCTGTCTCAAAGCCCTGTCTGCACTCACAGCAGCATTAACCCCATGAATTGGCTCTTTGACTGATGTGGCACGACCTAGGAATGTTGGGAAATTGGGAAGGTGAGGGGGAGCGGGGTCTCCGAGTAAAAGGAGTAGGTGGGGGATAAGGGGAGGAGGGGGTCTGACTCTTGGGAGTGACATGTGATACATGTTTGAACATATCGCCGTTAATACTTAAGAAACGTGGAGTGGAACTGACATTCTTGGAAGTTTGGAAGCAGGCAGTTTTAAGAGTTTTGACGGTGCTCCCATGCTACGTTTAGCTCAGAAGGTTTTGGGGAATTCGCCCACCAAAGCGATGCTGCTCTCAAGTAAAGGCTTTACTCTCAGAAGTAGAATATTAAATTAGATACCTAGATTAAACAAAACAAAAAATGTTATCACTTTCAGATGCTTGATAAATTGTTCAAAGACACAAAATAAACACCCGCATTCTGCCGTGTCCGGTGAGAATCCCTCTGCCGCCGCCTGAATGGGTCCTCCCGGTGACCTGAACCTCCAGTCTGTTTGCTGGCACGCGTACAGCACTTGCTCCTATGCCTGACTGAGACACATTAGACTATGGAATTCAACATCAAGTGCCGGCCCATTAACCATTTGCCATTTCCTCAAATATTTTCCACTGCGCCTCTTTTTCACTACAAGCATTTTTCACTACAAGCAGCCGCACGGGTGAGGGCGCAGCACACAACTCGCTCAGTTTATTGTGTTTGTGACCTTTTTTTTTTTTTTTTTTTAACACATTTTGGACTGAATGCCATGTTATTACAGCCCTGCTCCCAGAGAAAATACAGCAGTGAAGGGAATATCTGGAAGATCTGACAAGTTCTGGATGTGGCATTTCTCTCAGTTGGAGAGCACCATTATTAAACTTTTCATGGTTTTTATTTTGCAGTTTAATTCTGCAGTGCTCTTCCCATAACTTTGACCTTTTGTGGCTTAAACCAAAGCACAGACCAGGTTAACATCTGAAAGAAAAGTAACAAATAAGAGTAAAGTTAGATTTCAGATTTTCCAGGATAGCAAACAAATGTTAAAAAGCAACAAAAAAAAAGAAATAGGGATAAGTGATATTTGAAAACATAGAGGTGAAGTGAAATATATATTCATGTTGATTAACCAGTAATTTAACATGTGTGTGTGTGTGTGTAGAGACAGGGAGACAGAGAGTAATTGTATGTTTGTTTCTATCAGATAAAAAGGGTTAATGGTTTGTATAGATGGACTTTCTGATAGCAGGCCCAGAACATGTCAGCCACACTTACCAAACCCTCCAGGTTCCCTTATTTTATTTCCCTATAGAAAAAAAATAGAGGGGTTTAATACTTTCCAACTTTTAAAAAAGATTTCATTTCTTCTGGCTCTGTCTCAAATGTAATCAAAAAGCTGTAAAATCTGTACTCCCTGAGTGTCCGAAGCTCTAGTTTTGACACATCACGTGCGTCACATCGCCTGTTGGGGCGAAGATGCCCCCCAAAAGCAGCCAACATGAATTATAGCGTATGTGAGTATCTGAGGTCCCTGTGCCTAGAATAGATTGCTTGAGCGGGTTGTGTTTTCTTGATTTTCTTTTTCATTATGATAGATGCGGCAGTAGTGTGCATATGTTTAAACGCCGCGTGCAGATGCATCTCGCAGACATTTCTAAATGAAGCAAAGTGAATCAGCAGGCTTCCAAGTTCATACACTAAGAAGACGTTACATATTTGTAGCCATCCTGGTGATTAAGCAAAGGTTGTTGTTTCATTGTTCACAAAAACCTTTTCTCCTCTCTTTCATTATCTCTTCTGCTCTTGCTCCCTTCCTGCCCTTACTGAAGATCCACCTCTGCTGTTGCTTCTCCACAGTTCTTCTGCTTGCTTTTTGCTCTCGTAGTCTTGCTCTCCTCTCTTTCGGCCCATGTTGTCAGGCAATCACAATTTAAAATAAGGTTTAAATTACAGGACTGGCTGTGGCTTTCCGTTGTTCCCTCAGAGTTTTTGCCAACTCGCAATTTGGCTTTTAATGGAATCCTGCCATGCTGCTGAACCTAAAGATTCTTTGCAGATGTCGACAGACTCTGACTCTATGAAATGTAAGAAACTGTCGGCAGCACCGTGAGCTCCAAAGGCAACCCTGAGCTAAGACGCACGTTAATTAATATTTGCAGGTATTTTCAGGACTTGTAGCCGCCTGTTCACCCCGCTTTGGAAATCACTTTTGACAGCATTTGTCATCATTTGATTTTGATGACCGAATGACGAGAAATAGTAAATGTGCTCTTGCACGCGTCGCCCTCCGCTAAACGACTGCAGGCCCTCGTGTCACCTCGCTTTCGGTCCACACTCCCGCGTGCACGTCTGAGCTGGAGTTTCACATTCTGATAATTCTCCCAAATTACATTTTAGTGGAATTCCATAACTCCTTCTTCATAGTGGAACAAATGGATCTATTCCACCAATAAACGCGTGTAATTATGTTGTGAGGAGTGAAGGCCATATAGTCGGACCACGTGAGGCTCAATGAGAGACTTGTCAACTTGACCCCTGTGACTGACTGCGGGGAGGGTGGGTGGGGGGAGGAAGTGTTGAGGAAGAGGGCCTGTCCAGGAATGTGTTGGGAGGGGAGAATTGTCAACTACCGAGCTCTGAAGCAGCCCTGCGTCTGCTTTTCGTGCCTCCGTTCAGACGTTAATCATCTTTCTTTGAGTCATTTGTGCACTTTAAACTATGCATTGTCTTAAGCAAGCCAGATTTAAGACTCTAAGTCTTTAGTGGTGATGATACCTGCGTATGCATCTCTGGTGGCTCTGTAGGTGCACGCACAGTTGCATGTATAGGAGAAGCACAATGGGAATAAAAAGGTAAAAACTGACCACAGATGAGATCATCTTGCAAAGCCAACTGTGTGCAAGCCATTTACTTTCACAAATTTTTTTTTTTATGGCCAAGGTGATGGCATAAACGCGACAGTGGAGTTGTCCAGGATGCGAGTTGTATGCAAAACCTGAGACATTCCTTGGCTCGAGTTGTTTGGCACTTTGAAGTAGCAGCAGAAATGCAGGAAGCTCGTTACTTTCGCTCTTCCTTTCTAAACCGCCTCCGAGCACTTCTCCCTAGGAATTTTACAGGGACACACTGTAACTTTACTTCAGCTCAGTCGGGTCGGTCCAAAGGACGTCTCCAGCTGGCGAGGCCAGGTTTGTGTCTCTTGTGCCGTTAAACACGAGACATCTCCAGTCACACACCGCTCCATCACACAGATCCACTTCACAATGGAAAAAAAAAGAGGGAGAAGGAATGAGTGTGTGTGTGCAGGAATGCGTGTTTGTGCGCGTGTGTGAGCAAGAGCCCCACTGTGTTCGACTGTAAAGGCCACGTCTGGCGATAAGGCAGCCCGCTGATGGTAGAGATAGTCGAGACGCCAGCTTAAATGTGGCTTGCTGGATTGAAGTTTTTTCCCTGTAATGATAGTTGTCTCAAACAACATAGAATCTACCATTTGTAGGCAGGGAGGGGTGTCTCTCTCTCTTTCTCTCTCTCACTTTTTCTCCGTTTTTTCCCCACCTTATTTGATTTTATTTCTACTCTTTTAGGATCTTTGGCATTAAGTTGAATCAAAACAAAGCATTTTAAAGGCGACCGACGATGGTCAGTAGCTAAATTCTATCCTCCCTTCTCGTCCCTCTGTCCCCCTCACACTCCCTCCTCATCCCCGCCCGCCCCCTTCCCAACCCACCCACTTCTTTCAGCACAGTGGAAGAGTCTAATAACTGGAGGGGAATCTAATCCTTGGCACTGGATGAAAGACGAGGGTCTCCCTCCCTCCCTCTCTTTCTCACAGTCTCTTTCTCTCTCTTCATTTTTTCCTTGGATGCTGGTTATGCTTGGCAGGTTCTCGCTCCCTCTCGTTCCCCCGCTCCCTCTCGTTCCCCCACTCCCTCTTTCAGTCTACCCAGTCTCTCTTTTCCTCTGTCTCTCTCTTTTTTACTCCTCTGCTTCCCGTCTTTTCCTGCACAGCTTTATTCCTCTCTTCTCTCCAGGTTACAGTTTGGAGGAGGAAGCCTCCACTGTTCAGACTGGAGTAAGAGAAAACAAAGCAGGAAGTTTGGAGGAAGTTAAAGTAGCTTCACAGCTATAGACATGTAAACAGCCAGCTTATTAGCATGTTTGCTTCACATATGCAAGACCCAAAATATGTTCATAACCAGTTAAGCTTTTATGCATCATTTTGTCTGCTGAGGGAGTGTCACATCATATTCCCAACATTGTTACAGGAGGGAAAACAGAGAGATGCGGAAATGTGAGATAAAAGATGAGTGCTGGCGTCCTCGTTTGAAGTCCAGGTTTAACAATCTGTGAGCATCCGGCAGGAAACTGACTGTCTGACCTCTGAACTTTGATTGCCACTGCCTTTTACTTTGTTTGTGCAGTAAAGTTGCAGCTTGTTGTCGTGTATATTCCCACCTTTGTTCAACCCCTAAAGTTCAGTGGGCGTCTCGGTGAGATTGGCACTAAGAGACAGCGATTTTGAAATGAAATAACAAAGGCTACTTATCTAATTGGTAAACAGGGCTGTTAAATAGAGGTTGGCTTAAATGCTTGCAGGACTTTGTAATTGCTGCCAGCCCACGTACAGATGCGGGCATGCATGCACACCAACAAAGTCCCACAGACACACACACACACACACAGCTTTTTGACTTCCTCCAGTTGAATATAAACATGCTGATAACCTCCAGCTTCAACCCCTCTTTAATAATTCCATTGAAGAAGTCGGTTGCCCTCCTCCTCCTCCCTCCCTCCTTCATCGTTCTCACACAAGCTGGTTACACCTTTACTTGGATGATAGCCAGGCCGAGCGTGATGACACCGAGGACTCTGCCAGAAACATTAAACATGCCTCGCTGTCAAAATGCTGGTGGAAATTTTGATCTAGTGTTTTGAACTTTACAGCAGGTCAGTCATTCTTAAATTTAATAAAGTCTGCACAAGCACACTTCAGGCGTGCATGAGACCATAAATAAAGAGAGCAGGAGGAGATTTAAATTCTTATGAGTGCTCGTGTCTTCTAGCTGCTGCCTCTTATGTTTCTATTTCCAATATACTATCCAGCTATGAATACTGAGGGTGTCTGAAACGTAAAAAAGCCAGCCTTTAAAACCATATTATTTGCCCCATCATTCATCATATGATTGAAATTAAAGTGTGCTGTGCCTTTTGAAAGAAAACCTTAAAAGTTCCAGTTTGTTTTAAGTCTTCTTTGGGAATTAAGTTGATCGTGAGCTCATAAAGTCTCCCTGTGTTTCCCCAGACATGTTTGCGTTGCCTTATTACAGGGAAGAGCATGCCTTGTAAAAGTGTGTGTTTGTGTGTGCGTGAGCGAGCCACGAAGAGATAGAGTGGGAGAAAGAGAGCGATCCTAGCTAGCCGTGCAGCCCGCTCTCTTATTGGAGAGCTGTAAAAACTGCAGTCCGCAGGAGTTGCCAGCCTGGAATTCACTAATGACACACGTGGGCCTCAGATGAGAAGTGCAATTTTGTGTGTGTGTGTGTGTGTGTTACAGTCATACTGTTTGGATCAGAGGGCTCAATTTGTGTGCGTACGTGGGCATGTGTGAGGCCCTGTCTCATCATTTTCTGTGTGTGTTTGTGCTCGTGTGCAACCACTCACATCTCTTCTACATTTACCAACCCTTCTTCTCTGAAACCCCTGAAATGAAAATGGCCGGGGCATAAACACAAAAAAGATCTCGGCCCTCGTTTCACTTTCTTCTTTTAAAGCAACCCGCCATTGGGAGAAAGGCTGCCGCCATTTTGGCCCCTGGTAAATGAAGTCGAGGGTTTTTTCGCTGGAATATGAAAGGAATGGGGCCACAGGCACATGGGTCTTTAAATCTTCTGTGTCAATAGAGTCTCTGGAGCAAAATAATGGCATCACTCTGTGTGGGAGTTAATGTGAGCTGATAGCATGAGGGCTGGGGGGTCAAGGGTTCATGGGCTTGCGCTAGGTTGACAGAGAGCTGAATGCTTTCCACCCCAGACACCCCGCTCTAAAACCTCCTCTTTAACTCCGGGCCTGAAAGAGGCTTGCAGAGGGTGACGGTGAGGAGATGTCAGTGGAGTTAACAGTTTTAACCCCCTTTTCAAAATACCGCAACCGGTGACTAACTAAAGGGAAGAGCATGCGTCCATGCACCTGAATGGGTATAAAAATGATGTGAATCATTTACAGCATCGAGTATTGGGACATTTTGTTTATCATTTATCAGGGGAGGGAGACCGTGGTCAACACTCATGTCCATGTGTTCTTTTTTTTAATTGTTTTTAGATATTGTTACAAAAGAGGAAACAATCCAAGAGATGCATTTAGGACATCCAGAGAATGCTAATTTTACATGAAAGACAAACTAGAAACAAAATAACAGCATTCATCTGTCTTTGATCTTTCAATCGTATAAAAAACCTTGAAGCACAAGGAATTTGAGATGGTCCCCTCTATCATCACGGTCCTTCCTCTAGAGCTCAGTCAAAGCAAATAAATGTTCTATAGTACTGAGATGTGGTAACTTAGGTAAGCCCCTTTTAACCGTATGCTGTAACCATTCACGCCATTCAGCCATTGCGGGCTGCATTGACCCGAAGTGTGGTAACATTTCTCGGGAAGTTGCATCGTGAGTTACAATGTAGATTTCCAGAAGAAGTCCAATCTAATGAACTGTGGGTGCATTTTCACACATCAAACTGTGCTAAAATAAAGCCTTTCTCCACTTCCTAGAAAGTGATTTCCTGCTTTCAAAACAGGCATGTTTTCTGTGGCCGCGTGAAACCTGCTGTAGTTGTGTTAGTCTGATATATTTTGAGTGAAAAGGTTGTACTTAAACAAGATTTTAACACACAAGGTTCACACAAATTGACGACCATCAACTTAAAAAGTGAAGTAGATCGACTGATAGCTACTTCCCATTATTCCTTTTATTGATGAGTCAGAACAGATTTCAGGGATAGCAATATAAAGATCCATTTATGATGTTCTGATGTTGTTGACTTGTGCTCAGCAGCTAAAATGTCTTTTATATCATCTCACACTGATAGAAAAATTAAATACACTTTACTGCTACGACCATTACCTCATCCACTTCCTTTCCTTTTCTCTTCAGACACTGGTACCTCCATCGGCTCGGTGACCTCTGGCGGACATCGCTCTCACTGGTGTAGTGTTGCTTACTGGGAGCAGCGCACACGCGTGGGTCGCCTTTATCCAGCCTACGAGCCCTCACTCAGCATCTTCTATGACCTACCTCAGGGCACTGGCCTCTGTCTTAGCCAACTCCAAGCCAATGCCTACCATAGCCGGCGTGACGACCCAGGGAGCCACAGCTTGCTAGGTCATCACGGACATCACAGGCACGGAGGGAGCAGCAGCAGCAGTGTGCAGCAGATACGCAGTAAAATTGGTTTCGGCATCGTTCTGAGTCGCGAGCCGGACGGAGTTTGGGTGTACAATCGCAGCCAGCACCCGGTGTTTGTTCACTCGCCCACTCTGGACCCGCCCAGTGCTCGAGGGCTAAACGTGAAGAGGGTGATGCCGGGCTTTTCTCTCAAGGTGTTCGATTATGAGTGCTCCAGCTGGATGGCAGAGCACAGCGTAAAGCCCGAGAGCCAGGAGGGGCCCTGGGACCCCCACAGTGTTCGCATCAGTTTTGCAAAAGGATGGGGGCCCTGCTACTCCAGACAGTTCATCACTTCCTGCCCCTGCTGGCTGGAGGTGCTGCTCAATAACCACAGATAGCACGCGCACACACGCTCATAGACTCACAGGAAGCGTCCTGATCCAGTATCCTAATTGTAATCTACCTAGATTTAATATAAAATTTATATATTATATAAAATATATTATACTTGTAAATATTTGAGTCATTTTTACAATGCAATTATTTATGTATAGTGTAATGTGTACATGAACAAAATAAAAAGGAACAAGAATATGCACTTTTGCCTCTATATATACATTACAGATTCTCAGCGTTGTTTCGCAAACATAAATATGAAACTCTCATGATTTAGCAATTCCATTGAAAAGTATGCCACACACACATTGTCAATAAAGTCTTTGTATGAAGTGAATGTTTCCGTCATGTTCTTGAGTGCTTGTACCTGAGCTTTGGCTTGCTTGACTTGTATGCACATGCAGGTTTATAACATTGTCATTAATAGGATCCATTAAAGGTGAGTAACTCATTCCTGAGAAAGGTTGTTAATGTTTGAACTCAACAACCAAACAAGCACGCCTCTTCCTTCAGTGCAATCGACTTTACATAAAAGATGCACAGAGCCACTGAAACACCATCGAGTGGTAAGTAAAATTCTGTCTTGAAGCCTCTGAGCTTTTTAGTCATTGTCATTTCCATCTTGGTGTTTTGAATTGAGGTCTGATGAAGGAGCTGTGGACCTGACCTTCATACTGAGGACACGCCACACTCAGACGGTGTGAACTGTTAACTACAAGGTAGCCCAACCTAATGTACACCCTGCTTTGGCATGAGGTCATTATCCCATAGACTTCAATACCATCAGACTTCTCTGCAGAGCCATGGTAGTCCTCCACCCCCTGTTGAATATTAGAAACAATTGACATTTAAGAGACTTCCACATCAGCTTCTGTCTTCACGCGATGGTAAGTAACTCATCAAAAGGTCTTGCCCTCAAAACCACAGGTCGGCTTTCCGTATACATTTCAAGTGATGCTAAAAACTCAGCAAGCTAACAATGGAGAAACATTCCAGGTTTGTAGTTTCTTGTTTTCATGGAGGAAGCTGAACACATACAATGTAATCATACTAATAATGTAAGTATGCACAAACACAATAGAGAAGTCCGCTGAGAAGAAAAAGGGGACTATTAATAAATTTATAAGCATACCAGATAAACCTTATATAAGTTTTAGTTTTTTGGAGGCAACGATTTTGCATAGCTTTTTTTAAGTTCTGGGAACTAATTAGATTTTACAGTGGCAGATATTTCGTCTGTTTTTTTGTTTTTAACCAGAGCAGAACAGATAGTTCACACTCCCAAAAAGTTGATTCTGGACCACTGATCAATTCAATGATCTTTGATCAGTGTTGCTGATCAATGGTCATGAAAATTTGCATATTAATGATCAAGAAACTGATCTCACAGCACGTTGTTCGCCAGTGGGCTGGTTTCAGTCATTCTGTAAATGTACTGTTTATAGGATTGGGGAAACCTGCAGTCAGCTGAGACTGAAGAAGTCACTTGGATGAGTGACGAAACGTTTCTCCCCCTGAAAGCGTTACATCCAGATCAACTTTTGGGATTTCCTTACCTGGATGATTGAGCATGCATCAAGACAGATACGTACCCACTCCAATGATTGGTGATTTGTACTGTATGTCTGATCTTTTAGCTGCAGTGGTTTAAAACTCCATTCATTTGTCAGCAGATATTATATTTTGTCCAGATTATAAATGTCTTGAAAACTTGACTTATCTTAGCATGGTGTGCAGTGTGTCCTTAAAAACTTACAGAAACTGGACAAGTGGAGGACAAAAGAAGAAGTGGCCTAAAAAACAGCAGATGAACAGTAACTGTTGTGTCCAACCAGGGAAAAATCCAGCAAAAACTTGACACAGGACCTCATAGATACAAATGAATACAAATCTAAAATGACTGGTTCATTTCATCACCAATATGTACAAAGGAGGTCAGGAGAGAGGTACAACAGTGAGTGTCTACAGCCATCTGAAAAACACTGTGGAGGCTCTGTCATTTCAGCCAGTGGTATTGGGGACCTTTTGAAAGTTGATGGAATCATGAAGGGACCCCAAACGCATCGCCAATGCAGTAAAAGTGAACCTGGATAGAAAAACACACAGAGGAACACTATCAGTCATGGACTGGCCTCCCCAGAGCTGGACCTCAAGATTATTGAAGCAGTGTGGGATCATCTTGACAGAGAACAGAACAAAAGGCAGAAACATCCAAAGAAGAGCTTTGAATGTCCTTCAAGAAACACGAGAACTGTTCCTGAATAAATGTTACTTATACACTGTATTTCCAGTTATGTTGGCAAATGTTTTAATAAATTGCCCATTTTCCTTTAAAAATGTAAAGAAATGAGCAGTGGCTCAAGACTTTGGCAGAGCAATGTAAATACAGTTGCTTTGTGGTAGTATGGAAAATCCACCAAACCTTTATTCAAGTAACTCTAGGCTCTAGTTGCTGTAGATCATGCAGAGACATGTGAACCAACTCCATTTGCTAAAGAGATGGTAAATGATGCAAAAAGCTGGTGGATCAATGTACCTCGGCTCATTGTAACCATACTGAAATGCTTGTTTTGTTATGTCTCCAACACCGACACGAGGATATCAGATCGTGCGTCTCCATACGTACATACAGTCCCATTACACATGCGCAACATGTTCTTTAAAAATACGTTCAGACTGTGTAAATCATATCCAAGTTTCAGCTATCTTCTCACTTTGAAAGCACCAGCAGCAATGGAAAACAGTGAAAGGCGTCACAGTGCCAGTGGTAAGAAAATAAAGTGCATAACTGAGAGATTACACAACAAACCACAGCAGGGCACTCAGGCCCCAACCGACTCTGGTAGGCGAAAGTTTTGTGTTTATAGCGTAACGGCATCCTGTTTGAGACTTCCAACAACACAATTATTTATGGAAACTCATATCTGAGAAAAGGTCAAAGAGCTGGAGAAGTGAGATGAAAAAGTAACGTATACGTCAGAAGGGTGTTAAAAAACGATAACCTTTCCCGAGTTTCGGTCGAAGAAGCAGAAGCAGCAGCGGGACATCGCTCGGCTCAGGCAGTCAGGCATTTTTGTTTTGACCCTGAACCTCTTCAGGCTGCTTGCTGAAACCTGTAATTAACTTTAGCCTGAAAAGTAAAGAGGGGTTGATTACAAAGTTGCAACACTCCTGAGGAAAAAAAAAGAAGAAGAAGCACCGCGCCACTTAAAAACTTCTCCAGTGTTGGAAGTTTGAAATAGATATCTTAGCACAAAAACACAGTAACAGTATCTTAGTTTTAAACTTTTATTTGTTTAACTGAATAAAGGCTTTGTAAAAGTTTTGGGCATTCCCATACACCCCCTCCTAAAAAAAATTCCAATGTATATTTCAGTCAAGGCTCCTCTCTGCTTTTCCAGGCAAAGTGTGGGATTTGTGGTTTGGATACAATGGAAGGATTCAGTGCAGGGGTTGGGGTGGGAGAGTTGTTGCTGGCAGGACTAGTCCAGAAACCTACCATGTTTCTCTTCCACCTCTTTTTTGGTTTTCCCATCTGAAAACAGCCAGGCACAGCCTCCTGTTCTAATTGTTTTCCTTTGTCCCGATTCAGAGTCATGAAGACAATGAAAGGATCCTATGCACAGCGAGCAGCGGAGGACGGTATTTCTTTTTTCTTTTGGCCCTTGACTTCGGGGCTGCGGTGGCTGCTGACCTCACTGTGAACTGAAGGAAAACGGGCTAATTCTGCCCCTGGCTCTTGAGCTCCACCCCTTCACTGTATAATTATCCCTGTACGAACTGTCATGTTATGATTATGTTAATGAATACATCAGGGATGTGTAATTAATGGAAGGCGTTCTCTGTTTTTGCTGCAAACAAGATAAGTGACAAATGGATGCATATAAGTTTGAGCTCCTTAACTGCAAACACCGTCTACCTTTTTAGCTTTGAGTCTCATGTAGGTAATGCTTCATTTATTAAGGGTCACAAAAAACATGTTTTAAACAGAAGTAGAAGCTCGCCTCACCACTCTTCAGCTATGTTGGTAACATCTCCAGGCACTTATTTGGGCATTTATTTTAAAGCCCTAAAGCGAGATCCACAGTCATCAGGACATAAAATATGCAGGTGCAGAATCATCAGAGAAATCTGATTAAAAAGATGCTCAAACATTTGTTGACTTTGTTCCAAAACCCAGCCAGTTATCCTCTTCTGCTTATCCATTGAGCAAGAGGCGGGACACGCAGTACCAGCATATCACAGAGCAATAGACAGCTACTCAGGCTCAAACTCTCACCAATTGATCTAAGTCCCTAAGTGGGTGGAAGCCAGATTACCTATAGAAAAAACCCACACAAACATGGGTAGAACATATAAACTCCAGACAGATAGGCAGATTTAAACCCAGGGCTTTCCTGCTGTGGGGCAACAGTGCTAACGCCCATGCCACCATGCTGCCCTCATGCTGGACCTCTAAAAGCATTTGCTTTTTCCAGTCTATTATAGTTTGCTCGTGTGCAGAGTGCTACTCCATTCATGTTGCCAACATGATCAGTGCTCTTGCTTACTTCACCAGAGCACCAAACAAATGCCGTGCTAAATTCACTTAATGACACAGTGGTTGCAATTAATCCAAGAAAAATGATACCTACTCTCACCTACCTCTCCAGTGCAGTAATGCTCATCATCAAAACTACTAACCTGTGCAGTGCCAGTGCAGCAGCATGACGGCTCACAGGCTTCCTAGCTCAATTATTGTAAAGGTGTTAGTTTTTTCTTTTGGCACCAGGGTTGGGACTGCCGCGATCTTGCTATCTTGCTCAAGTGTCATGTTTCTTTCTTCTAATATCTCTGATATCGCTGTGAGTTATTCAATGCTTGCAGCTTGTTAGAGCTCAGAGGTCAGTTGCTCTGAACTGTGAGTCAGTATCAGTTTTGTTGGTGTAATATTGAATGGTAACTATTTTAACAGCAGTTTAATCAAAAAGGTTAACAACACGATCTGATAATCTATCGCAGCACACTTTGATCTTATGTCAGCTGGACAAAGACAAAGAAGAGCAACATCCACAGTTTGTCTTAGTTTCTCTACATGATAAAGAAATGCTGCTGTAGTAAATTTCTTTTTTTAAACTGTATGAAGTAAATGTATAAAATTACAGAAATGTGTAATTTAATTACTTTGGTGTATTGTGGATGGCCATGGGGGAGGTCTTTATCAGTAGGACAAGCTGTAAGACTTAAAAGTCCAAAATGTATGTCCTACTTCACATTTTCTAATTTCACATGCGTTGTACTCGCATCAGGGCTCCCAGTTTAGCCAGGACATCGGAATAGTAAATAATGGATACAGGGGTGGGTGGAAAACTTTGTTCTGTCTGTATCCATGTATCTCGTTTAGGAGTTGAGATACATTTTCGATTGTGGCTCAAGAGTTGGGAGTTCGCCTTGTAATCGGAAGGTTGCCGGTTCGAGCCCCGGCTTGGCCAGTCTCGGTTGTTGTGTCCTTGGGCAAGACACTTCACTCGTTGCCTACTGGTGGTGGTCAGAGGGCCCGGTGGCACCAGTGTCCGGTAGCCTCGTCTCTGTCAGTGCGCCCCAGGGTGGCTGTGGCTACAATATAGCTGCCATCACCAGTGTGTGAATGGGTGGGTGACTGGATGTGTAAAGCGCTTTGGGGTCCTTAGGGACTAGTAAAGCGCTATACAAATACAGGCCATTTACCATTTTACAAGTCATTTTTTACCTTCACACTGCTGAATCCCTCTCAAATACTGTTGCTAATATCAGTTAAAAGATGGAGTTATACAATATACAACATCCATGTTGTATATTGTATGGAAAATACATACATATGCTGCTTTAAATGCAGTATTGTGTTGATTAAAATTTCACACACAAAAATCTGAACAAATGTGCACAGAAAGTGTTGAAAGGGCTAAACAATGTCAGTGTGTGGTGTTGTTTTTAAAGCGCTTCGGGTCCTATTAGGCTCCAATGATTGCAGACAACACTGTAAAATCGGATCTTTTCACCTTCTGACCCTTAAAGAAAAGCAACATATCAGATGTCTGTGGGTTGCTACACCTCCCAGCTTTTCAGGTTTTATGCAGGTCACTGTTTGAAATCCAATGACGCAAAAGAATCCAGCATTTCACTGAAAATGAAACACATATTCCAGAAAGAAATAGCAGACATTAACACAATTGTGTGTTGTTTGTGGGGTTTTTTTCTATCTTTGTTATCAAATCTCACCCACAGATTTATCATGTGATGCTTTGAAAGGAGTCCTGAGGTTGGGAACTACCAGCTTACACAGGAAGCTACAATATCGCCTTGACCAGTGTAGCAGGAAAATGTTATTCAGTAATGCAATGGAATTAAAGCTGATTTCATATACCGTATCAGCTACTGGCAGAAGATAAGTCAGTCACAGGGCCCAGTCTAATTCAACACTTTACCCAAAGAAATTTGGATTTTCAAATCATATGTGTACTAGAAATGTATCTAATTACATATTTGATTGCATGCATACATATTTAAAAATTATATTAAGTACTAAAACTGAGAAATATCATTATTTTTCCTGCTCTGTTAGAATTTGATACCAGATATATAAAAAAATACAAAGTTGTATCAGGAAACCAAAAATTAAACTGGTTCTTTGACTAGACAAATATTAGACAAGTAAAAAAAAAACACTAGTTTTGACATTTTCAACAAATTCAGCTAATGCAACAATGATGGGCATAAAAAGAGCATCACAGTAAGGCTGAGTTTCACTGCTGAGGTTTGAACCACTCTGTGGAAAACTGTCCTGTGGTGTGATCAATCAAAATTTGGTACTAGCACCACTGAAAATATCAATATTGTTAAATCTACATAAATATGTCAGTATACTTTTAAAAGCAAAGGCTCCAAATGATCCGAGTACAAAAATCTAAAAAAATATCCGGAGCCAAAAGCTCAAACCTCAGAATCCATAATCTTCACTCTCCATCGCGTCATCATCATCACCTTGACAGTGTTTTGTCACTTTGCTATTGAGTGTGCCCGTGGATCAATACCTCAGCTGTTAGAGAGCCCTCTTGTGTGTGAAACCGCAGACAGCTCAGACAGCCTCCCTCTCACCCTACTGCAGCTGAATAGACTCCACCCACCGCCCCACCCCCGCAATCTTAAATTAGCTTGCTGGTTAGGAACATGGATGGATGACTGAACAAAGGCTAATGAAAAAGATCAGTTTAGTTAGAGCACAGGTGTTACTGGAATTCAAGCTCCATTAGTTTTATTAGACCTGCGGCCATAGTCCATCCATATGCACCACTGCTTCCTTTTTTAATTGTTTATGATCACCAGCCAAAATGCTGGAGGTTTATATTAGAGAGTGAATAATATACTGGTCAAATTTACTCTCCAACCATGCTGCCCATATTGCACTTTTTACACCTTTAATTAAACTGTCGCAGAGTTTAATTAAATTTATTAGGGAATTATTGTTTCCTTTTTTTTGCTCTTAAGTACAATTTACACTAAAGACACATTTCTTAGTTTCTTCCTGATACTTTGTATCATACACTCCTTGTATTCGTGACAAATGAACAAACCCAGTCTCAAAGTCAAACACACACATACACTTATGTCACTTATATTTAGTGTGTGACGTCTCTGTCAGCAAATTACAAACTGAAGGGAACATGACTCATTTTTGCTATTAGAAATAAAACAACAGTTGTGTTGGAGCTTTGTTTTACATCAGTAATAAATGAAAATGAGTAATAACTGTCACTTTTAGGAGTTATAAGGAAATGTCTTTGATTTCACTGTAAACCACATCCAGCTCGCAGTAAAACTATTGTCTATACAAAACTCCGCAGCGCACTCATCTCTGGCTCACCCTTTCAATGAATGACTGAGGTGCTGTTTATTTTCCAGTTCGTCTTTGTTTTGTTACCTTAAGCACCGTGTCTGTCAGCCATAGTGTAATTATATGGAGACCGGGGGGAGTGGAGACAGCCTTCTCTTTCAGCTGCTGTGAGCCGCGACCAGTTCGGCCTGAAGCTGCTCGCCTTTTGAACAACAGCCAAGAGATACTCCAACTCGGGTTTAACCCCTTAGATCACCCAAACAGGTTTTTGGTTTTTATCAGTTCACCTGTGTCTCAGAAAATAGTTCTGACCAATCGGCAAACGTAGAAAGTGACGTTTTTTACCCTTCAAAACGGTTGTGATCCACAGGTTGGTTTATTAACCACTGCCAGGTACTGAAAAACACAGAGAGGGGAGATTCTCGTTTGTTTTTACAAGACTCATTTATCATTCATTAGGTCTAATCCAGACTGAGGCAGCACCTGTAGGTATAGAAGTAAAGAAGTTAAGGATTTTCTGCACCAACACAGCCACCGAGTGTGATGTGAAAATTTATGTTAAGCATCAAACTTTTAAAAAATCTAGGCTTCTCAGTGATCTCAATTGCTGACTTTAATCTTTGCTGCCTATTTAGTATTATGGTGTTTGCCCTACCGGCATCAAGGGGCAGCCCACCTCCTCTTCCTGTTGAAAATGACTAGCTAGTCCCTATTTTATCTACATTGTTTTGTTTATTTACTTTTTTATTTGACCTAATGCAGCATTTCCACCTCAGTGTCAGAGTGTTCAATGCACTTTGCTGTCATTCACAGACGTACATCTCCTGTGCTCTATCTCCATGTGTGTGTGCGTTTTACAGGTGACTAGAAGCAGAGCAGAGCAGCCGGGAGAAGATGAGATTACCTGAGCTGGCTGCAAGTTGTGTTATGTTATGTTACTCTAAGTGCCACAAAATGCGCTGATAGCAGGGAGGTTAGTCTTGGCCAGATGTTACAGCTGCATCCCCCTGACGAGCACCTGAGACCCTGGAACTCCTTCTGGCTGTACAAGTAGAAGCAAATGTTAATAAAGCCATTCACACTCAATATGGAACGACATCAAAAAAATGCATATAGGGAAAAAACGGCATCATTCTCACCTGTTCACCTGACTAGAGGCCTGTTAGCCAACTGTATGTCATCCCCCACTTTCTTCGTTTTTAAGTTTTTCTCTTCAGCTGTTTCTTAACAAAACGCACTGTGGACATAAATGCAAACAACCAATATTGGATTTTTCCACTTTACAAGCTATGCACAACCCAATTATAGACCTATTTGTCAAATGCCAAAGTGGCAATAAAGCTAAGTGGCTTCTAAAGCAGGACCCAATAAAGACAAGTTCAAAATTCAAAAGGTTTATTGAGCTGAGGCAAACAGACACAGCCACGGAAACTATTGGGGACAATTTGGATCACAGGGACTGGAGCCACTAGTGGAGAGGAGAGGTTGGTCACCCCTGGTTAAGTCACGAGAGTTGCACAAAATATATGTGACTGCTTACTTGCTTGGTCTGGGAAGGATACTTGGGGGGCACTGGTCTGTTTTATGCTGGTTGTACAGTTGTAGCAGGGTGAGCAGCTCGGTGGGGACACTCTTCAGCCACACGGGGAACACTAGGAAGCAATATGTGCTTAACCCAGCCTAGACTAGAGATTGGGGGAAAAAACCAAATCCATGGCACTATTAGTGTTCATAAAAGCTGAATGCATATGATGTCTTATTCTTACATGTTGCATAAATCTGTCAGACATTAAATAACAACTAGATCAGGGCTAGCTTGCTTCTTTCCTCCATCTTTTTGAAAGGCATGTATCTGAAAACAATGAAAAAGCACACAACATATGGTTGTTAAATAGTGGTTCAATAGTGGTTAGTGAAAATATCATGCCTGGTTATGCTGGAGTAGAGCCACACCACCCGGACGATAGCTACAGCACGAGACCACACCATCAAATATCAAAACCAGTCCTGTTTTCAATTTCTTATTGTTCACAGATAAAAGATTCCACTTACAAAATTTGCATTTATCCAAAATACCAGTGCCCCCCCCCCACACACACACACACACACAAATAAATTAAAAAAACAATCACTGCGCAACCACTGTACGACTTGACTTTTCTTCTTTAAGAGGTTTAAATGTTTTCCATATTGCGGTATTCTAAATGGATGCAGGAAATGCTGTCACTCCACTCTGCTTTCCAAACTTCCACAGTGAGGTTTTGGCTCTGGTAGATGCCAGTGTGGTAGATTTCAGAACCGACCGACCCTGCTCAGGTTTCGTTTCGCTGGGGGAAGTCTCATTTCTCTGTTGTGCACACTGTGTTTTGCCTTTGTTAGCGATTGAGCTGATTTTAAATCCTGTACAAATGTGTTTGCGTGACTTTTCTAAACAGAAAATTTCTGAACAGACCCAAAAGGCATCATTTAAGCACAGCTGACCTTGCCCGTTTTTTCTCCTCCTGTACCATAAAGTGTCTAGATCATAGCAGATGCCCTGATGTGCTGTGCAAGCACAACGAAAAGCACATATAAATGCTGTGACATAGTGAGAAGCGTGTGAAAATGTAGATGCAGATAAATTTCAGTTTGCATAGCAGCATGTTTAATGCTGACCTAGTCTTGTCAGGAGTTGTTGGTTTTTTTTTTAAATTTGCATGAACAGCATTTAAAACTGACAGCAATTAGCTTGAAGAATGAGCCTGTCGCTACACGCTTGTAAGTGAACATTCATAAAACCGCAGTTTATCTACTCCTCAGAAGATTGTGCATTTCTGAAAAACTAATAAATGTCACAAAATGTGAATTAAATTTATTAAATATAAAATTCTTCCAATACACATTGAGAAATTGAACTGTTACTATTCAATGGCTCTGCAGCCATGCTAGCAGCTCTGCTGTTCTCGTTGTTGTTGTTGGATTTAAAAGCTAAACGATCATGCATGCTACTTTATCAATATTTATCATGTCGAGGATATTATGATACCAAGGCAGTGCATAATCAGGAAGGTAAATGAGGGAAGATGAGAAAACAGATTATCTTTATCAGGACATTTAAAAGTAGTCTGAATTGAATCACAGATTTCTACTTGCGACCATTAATTGTTGAACATTATTTTAGCCCTTCATCTAATGCAATACATTAAAGTCTCGCCCATAGTGCTGGACCAACCAGCGCACTGTTATTCCCATCCTACAGCTACACCCCAGATGTGAAAAAGAACGTTGGCGCCCTGCCCTCGGCTCGTACTCCGACACCCGGCCTCTGGCAGAGTCGGCTGCCTGTTGCTTCTGGTCTTTTGGGGCTCTAGACATGCGATGGTAGACCGTGGTAGATCAGGACATGTGTCCTCGGGTCTTCAGCTCTTTTGGGGGTCCGTGAACTGGCCGGGCCTCCTGGACTTTGCTCTGTCAGCCTTTGGGCCCCAGGGGCCGTTATTGCAGTTTCCCACCCTCATTGTTTGTCTCACGCTCACGCTCACGCTCACGCTCACCACACACACACACACACACACACACACACACACACACACACACACACACACACACACACACACACACACGTTTGTGTATCTATTTTTTCCCCTTTCAGGTGCTGTTTGTCTTTAGAGTTTTGTTGCAGATGCAGCAGTTGATGACCCGTTCCACTTTATTTGTGCTTTGACCTTTTATTCTTATCGATTCACCTATTTTTTCTCCTTTTTTCCTTCTCTTTTCTCTGCCTCTCAGCTTTGGCATTGTTACATGATACATATATAAAAATAAAAATGAAAACAAATTATGACGATCAGTTAATCAAGTGCATTCGATTAGCAGGATCTAGCTGCTTACTGACCCTCTTTATTCCTTTGGAAGCAGTAAGAGTGGACTTAGTTATTTTACACATTTAATGACGTCCCCTTTAAAGTCCTGTCCAGAGCTTTTCAGATTTCTATACATTGTGCAGTTTAAAAATGGAAGTAAATCCCAATATAGAGATTTTCTTTTTACATTTTCTTCCTTTTGTCTTCCCATTCACCTTTTAAATAAAAGCATTTAAAGAACTCATTAATTATACACTGAAAATAATAATATAATGGACCTGCCCATAGGCCTTTCATCCTTCTCAGTATAATTATTATGTTTAATGCTCTAACTGGCTGCATTCGTGACATCTGCAATCTGTGGTAACGGCTTCATTTGTGAGCAAGACTAAACTGAACCTGAACACAAGAAAGTGCAGGGCTGCATCAGACAGCCCCAAACGGCTGGAGACATTAAACGTGACTCTTTCATCTCTTTTCCTTTCTTCTTTTCTTTCAAAGACATTATCCCTCATATCAAAGCATGTTACTGAACTGCAGCAGCCATCTAAAGCCACAAAGCCTCATTGTCCGACCCCATTTGAGCCAGTCAGAGGTATAACATCCATTTTTCTTCTGTCACCCTTTCTCTCGCCCTTTGTCTCAAGGAAGGTGTTAAAAACAAAAATAAAAAGGTGGAATTGAGAGAGCCCCTGCAGCTCTAAGGGTAACATGTTGGAAACTGAAGAAATCATTTTCAACCCATCGAACTGACAAGAGAAGATAACTCCTCTACTGTCAATCAAACCGAGGTGGAGGTGAGAAAACTATGTTGGCCTGTCAGGGTGCTAGTGTTACAAGTACTAGCCTGAGCCCTAAAGGCAACACAACCATCGCTACTGATGTTCTTGAGATAACTGAAGGAGTTGTCAACACATGCCCTGCAGTGCTGCGTTAAAATCTGATTTCTCCCTCTCTGTCTGTGTTTCTTTGTGCTATTACATTTTCATCTATAATGTGCTGGAAAGTCCTGAAAATCAAGACATCTTCAAAACCTAAGGAGAACTTTTTTTTTTCTTTTTAACTAAAACTCAAACCACAGAAATGTTGGCACCAGGGTTTGCATTGCATTGCACCTAAAAAACAATGGAATACTGTGCATATTGCAGATATTACATGCCAGTTATCCTTGTATCTACAGTGCAATTCTGACTTTACTAGAACAATTATTTTTCAGAGGCCTTTAAAATCACGCCGAAAATTCAAGCATGACCCATTTCACCCTTTAAAACACCCTGACACAGGCACACTGTAATTAGTTTAGTTATTTGGTTTCCTGTGTCTGAGGCAGATCTTCAGAGCAGTAAGGAAATCCATCATACTCATGACATCCAGTAGAGCAAGGACATTTGACAAGAGTTTGAAAAGTAATTTTAAAACATCTGTGATTTTAATTAAAAGTAAAATGTGAAAATCACCCGCGGCTGTGGCTCAACAGCATGGTGAGAGTTGAAGCTGGAGGGTTCAGGGTGGAGGGCAATACCAGAAGAAGCTGGGCTGGTAAAGCTGGGGAGTATTTTATAATTCTCCTTCTCTTGCAGTACTGCTCCAGGACCAGGAGGAGGCAGTATAAGGAGCAGCCACCAACGCTGCAGGGGCCATGCTGGGTAACCACTGAGAAGTTGCAGCATATACAGGGAGTGCAGAATTATTAGGCAAATGAGTATTTTGTCCACATCATCCTCTTCATGCATGTTGTCTTACTCCAAGCTGTATAGGCTCGAAAGCCTACTACCAATTAAGCATATTAGGTGATGTGCATCTCTGTAATGAGAAGGGGTGTGGTCTAATGACATCAACACCCTATATCAGGTGTGCATAATTATTAGGCAACGTCCTTTCCTTTGGCAAAATGGGTCAAAAGAAGGACTTGACAGGCTCAGAAAAGTCAAAAATAGTGAGATATCTTGCAGAGGGATGCAGCAGTCTCAAAATTGCAAAGCTTCTGAAGCGTGATCATCGAACAATCAAGCGTTTCATTCAAAATAGTCAACAGGGTCGCAAGAAACGTGTGGAAAAACCAAGGCGCAAAATAACTGCCCATGAACTGAGAAAAGTCAAGCGTGCAGCTGCCAAGATGCCACTTGCCACCAGTTTGGCCATATTTCAGAGCTGCAACATCACTGGAGTGCCCAAAAGCACAAGGTGTGCAATACTCAGAGACATGGCCAAGGTAAGAAAGGCTGAAAGACGACCACCACTGAACAAGACACACAAGCTGAAACGTCAAGACTGGGCCAAGAAATATCTCAAGACTGGTTTTTCTAAGGTTTTATGGACTGATGAAATGAGAGTGAGTCTTGATGGGCCAGATGGATGGGCCCGTGGCTGGATTGGTAAAGGGCAGAGAGCTCCAGTCCGACTCAGACGCCAGCAAGGTGGAGGTGGAGTACTGGTTTGGGCTGGTATCATCAAAGATGAGCTTGTGGGGCCTTTCCGGGTTGAGGATGGAGTCAAGCTCAACTCCCAGTCCTACTGCCAGTTTCTGGAAGACACCTTCTTCAAGCAGTGGTACAGGAAGAAGTCTGCATCCTTCAAGAAAAACATGATTTTCATGCAGGACAATGCTCCATCACACGCGTCCAAGTACTCCACAGCGTGGCTGGCAAGAAAGGGTATAAAAGAAGAAAAACTAATGACATGGCCACCTTGTTCACCTGATCTGAACCCCATTGAGAACCTGCGGTCCATCATCAAATGTGAGATTTACAAGGAGGGAAAACAGTACACCTCTCCGAACAGTGTCTGGGAGGCTGTGGTTGCTGCTGCACGCAATGTTGATGGTGAACAGATCAAAACACTGACAGAATCCATGGATGGCAGGCTTTTGAGTGTCCTTGCAAAGAAAGGTGGCTATATGGTCGCTGATTTGTTTTTGTTTTGTTTTTGAATGTCAGAAATGTATATTTGTGAATGTGGAGATGTTATATTGGTTTCACTGGTAAAAATAAATAATTGAAATGGGTATATATTTGTTTTTTGTTAAGTTGCCTAATAATTATGCACAGTAATAGTCACCTGCACACACAGATATCCCCCTAAAATAGCTAAAACTAAAAACAAACTAAAAACTACTTCCAAAAACATTCAGCTTTGATATTAATGAGTTTTTTGGGTTCATTGAGAACATGGTTGTTGTTCAATAATAAAATTATTCCTCAAAAACACAACTTGCCTAATAATTCTGCACTCCCTGTAGTGAGAAAATAACAAAAGAAAAATGCAAACAACGCTGCTACAGCCCACAGAAGGCATTTATACACACAAACACCTAGTGTATCCACTGGAAATAGATTTTTCTAAAAGGAGCAAAAGAAATGTATTTTTCAAAAATTTAATTCTTGTTAAACTTTATAATGTCTCTATTTAGAAATAGTTTCACTTGTTGTATAAACGAAACACAACCCAACCTTTAATAGTGTTGTTAGTAATACTTATGTTTACCTCTACTGTTTCATATCAAAATGCTGTCTAAGAAATGTTGATTCATGTAAATAGACACTGTTAGTGAGTTTTTATCTTTGTTCAGCAGGCACTTGCTGTTTACTGTGCAACTGGTGAGTTTTTGCTGCCATCATGTGGCACGAGTGTAATAAGGCATGTAACGTTTCCGTCTCAACAGCAGACCTGTGTGGTACACAAAAACAAAACAAAACATTGTTTAAGTGTATATCCATTTTCAACCTCTTACAGATTTTCCCAGATAAACATTAACCCACAGCTGAGATTATAATTAAATTAACAGCTAAAACCTTGATATGAACATAACAATTAATAATATGTCACCACCTTCCCCATTAGGCATATAACAGCCCTGCACACTGGGCTTACATCATACTTTAATCAAGATATCATTATTATTTAATCACATTCGCTCAACAGTGTCACACAAATATGACACATACTTGAAGTGACCTGTTCAGCATTTCATAAATCATATTTTTTTTAAAAACAAATCAAAATATAACAAAACATATTAAACATGAACATGTACCAGTTAGCATAACTTATATTTGGTTTTAATGAGAGTTAGGTATGCTCAATTGCTCAATACTGGCATGTTGAATAAAAAAATAAAGAAAAATAAATATGTTTTAGTTAACCAGTATAATGAATCAGAAACGGAACGGTGATTCTGATAACAGGCCTCGCTCAGAGCTTGTTCACAGTCTGACCTTGCTGTGTTTGGTTGGTCAGAGCAATATACTGGAGCCACTAATCTCAGAGAATGTCTGACTTATGAAATGTATGATTTAATAAAATGAAGTTGCAAAAAATAAATATAAATAATTAATTGGTGCTTGACAAACACAGAGTGCTAAGAGTGCACTCACACTGAGGCATGTCAGCAGCCACAGATCTGAGTATTCCAACCAAATCGACAGCCTTTGTGAATAAAGAGAAAAAGGTACAATTGCACTACCAGCGGCTATTTTCCTTTATTACAATCATATAGACCTAAAAATTTATCTTTCTGACAATGTAGGTTGCTTACTCAACCAAATAAAATATTATATATCTCATAAAGTAATTAAAGCTCATTAATCCTGAAAAATCTTAATCTTTTTTCTTCTCCTAAAGACGAACAACATACTTTATGTCTAAAGTCGTCCTACTCTGTGGGATTTTATGAGCATGTCTGCTGCACATCATACGCTGCAAACAGAAAAGTGGATGAGACTGAGAGTAAAATTCCAATGTGACTCATAATTGCACATTATGTCAAATATACCAGCCTGCTATTTGCATTTACAGGGCAACTAAAACCCTCAGAGAACATATGCATAGAAGAACAAGCATTTCTTAGTGGCTGATATCAATTCTCACTCGCCTGAGCCCCATTCACACACTCATGACAATATGCAAACCACTGTATTGCTGCAGTTGAGCAATGCGAGAGGTATGAGCACTCTGGTTGTTGGAGTTGTTATCAGACTCCACGAGCCTTTAAAAATGTGTAACGTAGAAGTCATGGACACAAACAAAAGAGATCTGCCTCATAAGGGTTCTGCATGGAAAAAAGAGGAAACTAAATTGATTTCACAGCTCATCGCAATTTATTCCAACTTTTTTTCCTCTGTCCTGCTCGTAAACAAATGGTCACCTAGGCAACCGGAGCCTCGGACATCCGCATGGGACCGGCTGGCAGCTGCATAGCGATGTGCGAGGACCAAATAGCTTCCAGTGTGTAGGCAGCTTAATGGTAAGTAGTGTCGAATCACGTCAACATAAGAGAGACTAAAGCTGGAACATTTGAAGAGCATTTCAACCCAACCCAGATGCTGTACCTACAGTTAGCGGAGTTGTTTACTTTCTGTGCGCATGCGCTAGGAATACGTGTACGTCATAAGGTGGAAAGAGCAAAGCATTTCGTATGACGTCAAAAATTCGCAAGATTAACTTAGCAGCAAGAAGTCTCGATAGGACAGCATTAACTGCAACGAATCCCGTTTATCTGACTTTACTGATTATTCTGATTATTTGGTGAAAGTAAGTACCAAATCTTTAAAATATGATTTCCCAAAGAAGGCAACAAGGTCTGTAAGATTTTGTTGCACAATATATGTTCTATATTTGTATTTAAAAAAAACAATTCTTTCCATATTTGTCTTTCACAGCTATGCTGAAAAGAAGCAGTCGGTTACAGTCTAATGGCTATTATAATAGCACCGGCGAACCAGTCATCTCCTATAAGGAGAGACTGTATGCGTAAGTGTTTGTATGCATATTTTTTTGCTGTCAAACGTGTGTATACACCCATGTCATGTATGCTTTCATTAAACAGTCAGCAGTTCTCAAGCAGACTTTTGTTCTCATTTGGTTTTATTTCATTCAGAGTTTTCAAAAGGCGTCGATTTCATTTCCGAAACGGCGAAGAACGTCACTTTGAACATGACTTGGAGCATAACATTTGCACAAGTGACGCGGAGCCTGGATGTGGCTCAACAAAAAGAAAGACATTTCTCCTCATCTTTCTGGTCTTCTCTTTTGGTAAATGATCCCTTTCCACAAACCATTACATCCTCTCCAGTAGCAATATGTGATTTTCTTTTGAATTAACGTCTTATCACATGATTTCTCTTCATCCACCAGGTCTACTCTTCAGTCTGGCAGTTTTCACCGGCATCCCCTCTGTCATCATGACAAAGGTATGGCGTACTTATGCAGTTTAGAAGAACAATAAAAGGAAAACAATCCTGAACAGAAAGTAATATTGTAAAAGTGTTTACATTAAACATAAACAAATTCTTTTTGCAATTATAGATATTCACTACAAGCTCCAAGCAGGCTTGGAAACAACTCGAGGAGCTTCAAAGTGAACTGGCCAGTCTGAAAGAGAAAATAGACTTTCTAGTTCCGGTGGCAGACAGGATGCCAAACTTTGCCCTGGAGTCACTCGGTAAGTCAGAAACTCAAACTGTCAGTTAGGTCCAAAGAAAATGTGTTGTTGTTTTGGAATTTCTTTCTCACTGTTTTTTATCTATAGGAGCTAGAATAATTTACAATAAGACGTCAGAAAGCTATCCCCCTGATAAACCGGTGCTACGAATCTTTGGTTTCACGTTGATTTGTCCCAACCAGCGACCATACAGAAGCCCAAGAATCCTTCTTGAGGTAAAAAAAACGTATTCCACAAAGCAAAATATGTCATGATATAACAGTCCGACCGCTTTGCCCTTTACTCAACTCTATTTTCCTTTTGGTTCCCCTCTTTAGGGCCGGGCACCAATGCTTCCAGGTCAGTGCTGGGCATTTGGTGGTAGCCAGGGACAGGTTTCAATTGAACTGGCCCAATACATCACCATCAGCCACGTGTCACTGGGGCACATACCACAGATGCTATCTCCATATCTGACCGTGTCAAGTGCGCCCAGGAAGTTTTCAGTATTTGTAAGTCACAGATTCCTCAGTACCACACGATTGAACTTCTGCATACATTACAGTGTGTTATAGAAAAACTTGATATGCATCTCTTTGTGTCTCAGGGAAATCAACATGCTGAGGATCCAGTCATTTATCTGGGTACCTTTCAATATGACCCAAAGGGAGGGCCGCTTCAAACATTTAAGATAGCCGTGAGTCCACTGTGTCATTGTTCACATGCACATACACTTTTTTTTTTTACCAACTTTTTAGAAAATAATAATTGTAGATTATCCCCTACATCCTCTTGTAGTAATGATAATATCTCTGATTTTACCATCTTGTCACCTTTTTCACAGTCACAGAGGTTTTGTTCAACTAACTGTTATTTATCTTTCTTGTCTCACAGGAATCTAACATCAGTGTGGTGAAGTACGTGACACTACGGATTCATGACAACTGGGGAAACTCCCAGTACTCGTGTATCTACAGTTTTAGAGTTCATGGCAAACTAGCATGGCATGAACACTAAAACTGTGGAGACATGCAGGACTGTGGTGGAGTTAAGTATAAATGGAAAAAGAGAGAAACATCCGTCCTCCACGTAACTCTAGTTAACAGTTTGTAGTCTGATGCGCCTCACACCCAGCCGGTCGTCATATTGTTGGGGTTTTCTCTCTTTCCTTTTTCTTTTTTAATTAAATATTTTTAATTTCATTTCATTTCATTTCTTTAATTTAATTTATTAAAACATTGCTTTAAAAAAAAATCACGTGTGTCCTTTGAAAGTTCTTAAATGACTGTGTATATTATGATACAAAATTACTAATTACAAAACACCTCGAACAATCTGTTTATATTTCACGTACTGAACAGTAAGACAGATGAAAAGCACTAGAGCCACATGATTTTCCCCTTAATAAAATTCAAGTCTATGTTGAATGTGCTCTGATATGACAGACTTATACTGTGAAATAAGGATTAATGAGGAGACTTGAGGTTTGAATGGGTTTTCAGGTGTACAAAGGTGGCTTACTACTTACCCTGGGTACCACTGTTACCATCATAACTTTTGCTGCAGATTTATTCTAAACAATAAGAATTTATAGATGTATATATCACTAAAAACTGATATTTGATATGTATATCCACATAATTATGGATTATTATCATATATATATATAATATTATGCAAAAAGACAGACTGTATTTTAAAAGAAAATACATGAAGAAACACATTATATTAGATTTTTATTTCAAATATGACAAAATGCTGATTTTACAGCAGTAAAATTATTCTATCTCTGCACTTTAAACATTTAATAGCCTTTCTTCCTTGCACAGAGTGGATAGTCAAACAAACTGACTAATCATAAATACATTTTATACAATGTTATGAAGCTGCCAGCTTTAAATAATCTGAGGCCACGCCTTCTCAATTCAGACTGGCCTATAAAAGAGCTGCAACCGAGGCAGGGAAAATAAGATGGCCACAACAGAGGCAACCTGCAAACACTTTGCTGCATTAGTGCTTCTCAACAATTTATTACTTTATTTTTTTGTTTTTATTACTTTTTTATTATAGCACTAGGAATAAACAATAAGATAAGGATTCTGGATCAGCACCATGATGCAAACTTGTGGTCAGAGTATTGACTGTGTTCTGGAGCAGGCATAAAATGTCACTGTGCATGTGTGTGTGCATCTCCACCACCACTATAACAAAGGTATGGCAAACAGACCCACTTTCTAATAAAATATATATATGTTCATAAAATTATTGACAATATAAGCATTTAAGCACAACTGGATCTAAAAAAGCACTTATCCCAGTGTTCCAAGTTGATGAAAATCACCCAACAGGAAAGCAGCTGGGCATTCAGAAATATGATGTTAATCAAATCCTTTTGAATTAACCATCTAACACGGCAAAAATGAGCAGATGAAAAGCCAAAAATTCCAGCAGGCGGTGCTGGACCAAGGCCAGGAAGATCGTGAAGGACCTCAGCCATCCCAACAACGGACTGTTCTCTCTGTTGAGGTCAGGAAAGCGATTCCGCTCCCTGAAGACCAACACAGAGAGACTGAGGAGGAGCTTCTTCCCGCAGGCGATACGGTCTCTCATTCACACCACCACACAGTACTGACCCACACATATAGTTCTTACACACACACACTGGACATTCTGGACATTGTTTTCACTTCATCACTTAAATCACTTTAAGCATATTTGCACTGCACAAGACACAAATGTGGATTGCACAACACTGGACATTATATTTCTTCATTTCCATTTAATACTTGTACAGCTGTTGTTATTGTGTATATATATATATATTTATATTTCTTCATACATTCTTATATACTTCTATACTGTGTATTGTGTATTTTGTTGTACAGTTATTTTATTTTCAACTTTAACTTATATATTTTATCTTATTCTTTCCCAGTTAAATTTACCCTTCATTCTAATTTGTGTTGTACAGTTATTTCATTTTTAACTTTAATTTTTATATTTTATTTTATTTTATTTTATTTGATTCCTTCCTAGTTAAATTTACCCTTTTTAATTTTCATATTTATTTCCTATCTTATTCATAGCCTTTTCTTTTTTTCTTTAGGTCACGAGCAGTTGTGTAAGCATTCACTGCATATCGTACTGTGTATGACTGTGTATGTGACAAATAAAATTTGAATTTGAATTTGAAATCTATTCACAGGTTCACAATTTGGGCTGCGGTTCCCCCTGATTGTCCAACGGTGTTAACCATCAGCAAAACCACATATAAACCGCTCTGTGTTTAAGAATTGCAACGCTTATGCTATTTTTCTGATTTAGGATTATTTGGATGATGAGTTGGCGACACAGTTCTTATCTTCCTGCATTTCTCCAAAAACACACAAAACTGCCAAGGTTGAAGCTGGCACATACACACCCTCAAACACTCAGACATTACAACAGTTATGTCTACTATTCAAACTGCTTTTCTCTTACTGATCAAACATATTTTGATTTATATCCTTATGAATAAAAATTTTTCACTATTTGGAAATAGAGAAAAGCTCTATTTTAGCACTCTGATCATTTTTACTCACATAAGGCTGAATATTGAGACCTTTTACTGTCTCTTAGCTGTGATGTGGATGGGCGGGGACTTCAATCTCTTTCTACGCCTCTGTCAGTGCGCCCCAGGGCAGCTGTGGCTACAATGTAGCTTGCCATCACCAGTGTATGTGTGAATAGGTGGATGACGAAATGTAGTGTAAAGTGCTTTGGGGTCCATAGGGACTAAGCAAAGCGCTATACAAATACAGGCCATTTACCATTTACGCCAGGTCACATGACAAAATTAAACAGCTTGTGATGGACAGAGTTACCATAACAGACAAGACATAGAAAAACGTAATTTGTGCCAGTATAATTTTATTTTATGAGAAACAAATTAAAAATGTGACCAAGATACTAACATTAAACAAAAACTGATCAGAACAGCTTTGGCTGAGCTCTTTACATTTATGTATGGGCTTTTTTTGTTAGGATGCCTGGGTCGTTGACCCAGGGTTTTTGAGTTTATTATATTATTTATAATTTCTAGTCTTTGGGTTTTTGTTAGAGTCATGTCTTATGGTTTGTCTCTGTGTAATCCTTAGTTGCTGTCTCCCCTGTCCGCTATATCCCCGTGTCCAGTCAGTGTCTGTGTCTGCCCTGGTCCCACGTCTCTGTTCCATCTGTTGTAGTGCCTGCATGTGAGTCTGTGTCTTTGTTCAGTCTGTGTTATGTGTTTCCTGTTTTACTTTGAAGGTCTCTGTCTTATCTCAGTGTGTTCACTTTACGCTTCCTTGTCTCGTCAGTTCTGATTTGCCCCAGCTGTGTTTCCCTCCTGTTGTCCATTCCCTGATTGCTCCCTCTATGTATTTAAGCCCTGTGTTTCAGTTTATCATTGTTGCGATCTACCTTTATCTTGCTGTGTGTTTTGTCTGCATAGGTGTATTTTGTAGTCTTAGTTTTTGTTACCCTTTTGAGTTCAGCATTAAAGCTGTTTTGAGTTACTTTCTGTCTCCGGAGTCTGCACTTTGGGTCCTTCTCCTGCCTGCACACAGCCGTCACATAACATTTTTGCTGTCATCATGTAGCTGAATTGAAATAAGGCATGTAATGTTTCAGCCTCAACAGCAGACCTGTGTGGTATAAACAAACAATTATTAAACATATTTTAAGAGGCCTGAAACACAGCTGGGGGGGTTGGTGAGGCCAAACGTCATAACGAGGTACTTAAAGTGTCCCAGGTGAGTGTTGAAAGCAGTTTTCCATTTATCCCCTTCTCGAATGCAGACCAGATGATAGGCATTGTGGAGGTCGAGTTTAGAAAAGATTGTGGCACCTGCTGTAGCTCAAAGGCGTATGCTATCAGCTAGCACTTATTCTTAACAGTTTTTAATTTAACCCCCGAAAATCAATGCAGGAGCGCAGGGTTTTATCCTTCTTATCAACAAAGAAGAATCCCGCCCCGAGGTGAGATGTGGATTGCCGAATAATGCCTGCTGCAAGTGAGTCCGTTATATAGTGCTCCATAGCCCCGTGCTCAGGCTTTGAGAAACTGTACAAGCAACTGTTTGGAAAGGAAGCGCTAGGGAGAAGACCTATACAAAAGTAATAGGGATGGTGAGGTGGGAGCGGCAAGGCCCAATCCTTACTAAACACTTGGGAGAGAACATGGTATTCAGTGTGAACCGCAGAGAGGTCAGTGATAACCTCTGCTGGGTTAGTGGCTACAATGTTAGGTACAGCCAACCTTAAACACTGCTTGTAGCACCTAACACTCCACCCTTGCTGCTTTAGGGGCATTTAGTACTTACTTTTGCCAAATAATAAAAAATAATCAATCAAATAAATACAGAAAAACATGGATTTGTTGTAGTCAGTGCTCCTGCTGCTACTTACAGCTGACCGAACTTTGCACTGACATCATAGCCCAGAGGTCTTTGATACATCAAAGGCAAACGTATGATGTACACGTATTTCAAGCGCATGTGCGCAGGAGGTAAACAAATGCATCAGGTGTGAACAGATGACTGCGTTCGCTAACTGAAGGTACAGTATCTGGGTTGGGTTGAAATGCTCTTCAGATGTTCCAGCTTTAATCTCTTTGATGTGATTCGATACTAATTACCATTAAGCTTCATACACACTGGAAGCTATTTGCTCCTCACACATCCTTATGTAGCTGCCAGCTGGTCCCTTGCAGAATCCCAAGGCTCCAGTTCACTAGTTGACCCTCTCTTTACAAGCAGGTCACATGTCAATATTCTCCCCTGTTCTTGGCAGACTCTTCAGTCAGTCTGTTGAATGTTTTTGCCTGCTCAGTGTAGTGGGGAATGCAAACTGCTTGACACTGAAATGTTCCTGCTTCCATTCTTGCTGGAGGCACAAAAGTATCCAGTCAAGCACGTAGACTGACTCCAGTTTTACAAGTAAGCACCCAAAAAAAGCTGCTACTATTAATCTTATTTATCTTAAATTGGTTAAACATCCATCTCGAGGAAAATTTTAGTTTAATGTCTTCTTTTTTGCATGTTTGTCGGTAATGCAGAACCCTTATTAAGCAGACCTCTTTTGTTCGTGTCCATGACTTATACGTTACACATTTTTAAAGGCTTATGGAGTCTGATAACAACTCCAACAACCAGAGTGCTCCTTCCTCTCGCATTGCTCAGCTGCAGCAATACAGTGGTAGCCCAGGGACATTTTTTGCATATTGTCATGGGGTGTGTGAATGGGGCTTAGGCGATTGAGAAATGATATCAGCCACAAAGAAAAGCAATGGTCTGTGACCAAATGCTTGCTCTTCTATGCATATGTTCTCTGAGATTGAGGGCTTTAGTTGCCATATAAATGCAAATAGCAGGCTGGTATATTTGACATAATGTGCAATTATGAGTCAAATTGGGATTTTACTCAGTCTCATCCACTTTACTGTTTGCTGATGTGCATACTGGAGCATACTAAAATCCCACAGAGTAGCAGGACTTTAGACATAAAGATGGCTATTCGTCTTTAGGAGGAGAAAGAAAGATTAAGACCCTATGTCCAGGATTAATGAGCTTTAATTATTTTATGAGATAAAATACTGACGATGTGTGCTGCTGGTAAAGTTTCTGGGCTGCCTTTCCTCATAAAAGCCATCCCTCAAGATTCTCTCCATATAAAGCAATGCAATATCAGGGACTATAACATCTAGTCCTTTTACTGAATCATGAGATATATAATATTCTGTTTGGTTGAGTAAGTAGCCTACATTGTCAGAAAGATGATTTATTAGGTATATATGATTGTAATAAAGGAAAATAACCTCTGGGTGGTGCAATTTCACCTTTTTCCACCCTCTGGTTAGAATACTCAGATCCTACTCTGTGTCAGGGATGAGTTGATGCCCGAAGTGGGGAACTTTAAGTAAGAGGGGAGCGGGAGATCGACAGACCGATTGGTGCTATGGCTGCAGTGACACGAATCCTGTACCAATCCGTCATGGTAAAGAGAGCGCGAAGCTCTTAATTTAGCGGTCAGTCTGTGTCCCGACCGTCACAAATGGCCATGAGCTCTGGGTAGTGACGGAAAGAACAAGATCAGGGATACAAGCGGCGGAAATGAGCTTTCTGCGAAGGATGACTGGCCACTTTCTTAGAGATAGGGTGATGTCCCACTGGGAGGAGGCCCCTAGGCAGACCCAGGAGAGATTATATCTCTCGGCTGGCCTGGGAACGCCTTGGTGTTGCTCCAGACAAGCCCGAGAAGGGAACTAGGGAGAGAAGTGGTCTGGCCTTCTCTGCTTAGGCTATTGCCCCCTGCGACCTGGTCCTATATAAGCTGAGGAAAATGGTTGGATGGAATTCGATGGTTTGATTTTGTCAGACCCTTAAAAGGCCAACCCTGGGTTTAAGTCCAAGAGCAGTGGTGCTGACTGAAGGAGTCATGGTTACTGAAATTAATTCTTGGATCTTTCTTTGTGCCCCCATTAATTTACACAGACTCACCAACAGTGGACAGCAGGAGACTAGAAAAATGTTATCTGATGTGATGAGTCTCGATTTCTGTTCACTTGTTACTGCATCTCAGTTCAGTAGGGAGCTTTGAGTTGTGGTGGAGTGACAGGTTCACTTCCAACCCACAAATCTGTAGCAACTCTGTCATGCTGTCAATATGAAGAAAAATGTCTGAGGAAATGTTGTTGAATCTGTGCCACTAGCGTTCAAATGGTCGTTGAATGTAAGTCCCAAAGTCTGTAAAAACAGAATTTTTTCCTGGCAAAGCCAGTTAGTTTGATCATTTACTGCATTGTATTTTCCCATTTCGGCACTACACTCTTGGTCTCCTGGTACCTTATTTCTGGTTTGTGGTGTCCGCATATGATGTCCACATATACCTCACTGAGGTGTCACTGTTGAGTAAAGTTGAAAAAAAGAGACTTGGTTGAAGCAACAGCTGTTCAAGTGTTAATTATTAAGATTGCTGTGCTAAGGGCTCAACAGCTGCTTTACACTGGAGTAAATTTAGAGTCATTAGTGAAAGGAGCTGATGATAGGAGGACCGGAATCATGCTGTTATACTATATGCAGCAGTTATTTTAGAAACATAGATCATTTAAAGCTGTTTAAACAATGGGAATTCGCTGACTGAGTCACTTCAAATCACCTCATGAGTCACAGAGTTAAGTTCATTTAATGTGAATAAACAAGTTCAATAAAGTGAAGGGTGACTGAAAAATTGTTCGCTTTACTCTGAGAAACATAAAATGCCATTTACTTCCTGTTATTATATCAGTTTAATGACCTACTTTTACATTTGCTACAAAGTACCTACTCTTTTTTAAACTACTTTATAGTAAGTACTACCTATTTGCTATTACTTGTAGGTGAAAAGTTCCTGCAGGAAACTGACTAAATGGAGAATATCATGTTCCCTTCATCCCTTTTGAAGTTTTCTGAACCCTCAAAATACACATCTGGTAATATAATCATCATGTTTCTTTTGAAACAGTATAGTTATCTGAGAAAAATGAGTTTAAGGATAACTGAGCTTTATACGTTGTAAAGGAGTATGAAAATAAGTCAGAATTCTAGATTAATCTGATTTTGCTCAAAGTAATACTTTTAGACTTAATTAAGAGAACTGATTAGTTCCTTCAATGAATATCAAGTATATGTGTTACACTGTGGGTATGTCAATATGATGAGAAATCGGTTGTAAAGCTTATTTTATCTGACTTTCTGTCATCAAATATGTCTACGTTCAGTGGATTATTCTTCCAATTATATTTGGCCACATACTCTGCTACTTATCAAGTTTAGCACATCCCGAATTAGAAGTGAAAGTACTCTAATAAGGCTGTTAGAGGATACTTAATGACTCCGTGTGTCATATGGCACAGTATTCAGTACTCTTTGCCTCCAAACAGTGTCTCAAACTGAGTGACCTTAACTCAATATCCTGTCTGCTATCAATGAGATTATGCAGGCATGCTAACAAAAGGAAATTTGCTCTCACAGGGATTGACCAACAGCCATTTATAGTGACTCATGACTCAGAGGTAAGTCATGGCAGCGCTGCCTCAGACGACACTGTACAAGCTTGCATTTTATAATAAGTCATAGTAGGAACAACGGGTTATCACCAGGGCTATCGTTATATACGGTGAGTCATAGCTCAAGTGGAGATAAACTTTTCACTGCAGATACAAAGACTAGGTTTACCACAGCTATATAAGGAAAGAGAAAAGACCCACCTGGACTGTGAGTCATGTGTGTTCATGTAGTACCAGGGAGAAGTCGTATGAGCAGAGTCACACAGTGCTGATGAGCAACAAACATGAGTCTGTGGTACCAGTCAGGACACTCACACGGACCCATTTCCCTGCAGGGTCATCCTGTCAATCCTACTTGAAAAACTAAAAGGAAATATTTATTACTGAGTTCCTATCCTTTGTTTTTCTGGGAATATCTAACAAATAGTTTAAAATTAAATATATATAATACTGAACTTTTATTTTGAGAAAAACAGCAGCAGCTACTATTAGGCAGTAAAGTTCATAATTCAGCGGGCGTAGGGGGTAATACAAGCAGTTATTACCATTTTACATTTGCGCTGAGAGGAAATCTATCTCAGGAAGCTTGGCTTTATGGGAAATGTTCTTTGCTTCTGCTTTATTTTACCAATTTGAGTCATCGTGCCATCAGACAGTGAAGTTTTATTCCTATTGCCCTTTTCAAACAAATAACATGCATTCAAAATGCCGTGGCTGGCAAAAAGAGACATTACAATGACTTTAATTTATTAATTTAATTTTTTAAATTCATAGCAGCAATATTGGGTTGTTCTGGGGTTTATTTGTCATCTAATGTAAACATTCTGTATAATAAAAAACTGCTTCTCTAGCAATGCAAAAATAAAGAAAGGCAACACAATCTCATAGGTTTTGGATGTTATGTGGAGCATGTTGCCTCATTAGAAGGTCCTGGGTTTGAATCCACGTTCTGGCCGTTACCTTTCTGTGTGGGGGTTGCATATTCTTTCCAGGTACTCGAGCGTCCTCACACAGTCCATAGACATGCAGTTAGTGTGAGCAAGTTAATTAGTGATTCTAAATCACCCGTAGGCGTGAATGGGAGCGTGAATGGTTGTCTCTCTCTGTGTAAGCCCTGCGACAGACAGGCAACCTAGCCAGGGTGTACCCTGCCTCATGCCTTATGGTAGCTGGGATAGGCTCCAGCCCTCCCGTGAGCCTAAATTGGATAAACAGAAGAGAATAGGCAAGCAGTCTTGTTGAACATATTGAGTAATAACTTACAGTACAAGATGTTTAAAAAAAAAAGACAGTCATTGTCGCAACAAATGTCCCTAGAGCTACTTGGCAGTTTCTCTAATTTAAGGAGATGAGATCAGACGTTAGGATTGCAGAAGTGTCGTTATAAAAAAAGGTGTCACTACAAAGCGTGCTCACTAAAAAAGTCCTACGACCAAGTTTAAAGTTTAACATGACTTTATTTGGAGGAAAAGTGGGTCTGCACACATTGGACGGATCAGCATACATTCAAAATTGTGTCCAGATTTTATTTAGGAGTATATGAGGAGAACCATACAGAAGTAAATGACCCCCCGCCCCCCCAAAAAAACAAAACCCGCATGTTTTTGAATTATCAAGTCAAGACTAAATTCTGACCCCTTAGCCCAACTAAAATACTATTGCCAGACCTGAAGACAGCTGCTCTATTAAGGCATTGCAGAAATAGTGAATTGAAACAGCTCTGCGAAAATGAACCTTCCTAATTTAATCATCATCAGTGTGCAATTCTCATAAGCAGCTACAGGAAATGGAGGTTGTTGCCGCTTTCTATGAGTTATATTGGCGAGAGTTCACTCGTGTGATTGTTTATTAACCTGCATTGTGTGTTAGTTCAGTCAGATTGAACGCTGCAAATATTTTAAAAAGAATGTACTCTCAAGTTTTTCTTGCAATTGTGTGATTCTAGTAACTGCAAACAACCAATAAGGGCATGCTTATGAAGACTGACTATGAAGATTTAGCCGAGTGACTGGCAATTAGACTGAGATGAAAAATAGCTGTCTTCCTGTTATTCATAGCAGAGTGACTTGCGCAACAGCACAAAGTTTCAAAAGATCTGTCACAAGGGATTTGGACCGAACACCATTTCCTGTGTTTGAGTAGATGAGCTGGTAAAAAGAGTGACGTCATACACAAAATAAGTGCCGGAACAAAACAATCTGTATACCAATGTGGAAACAGAGTCACTTTTGATGGGTCTGCATACAAAAGTGAAAGCACAAGCAGGCACAACGAACTGTCATTTATAGAGTAGTGAAGTGAGAAAGGAAGGGCCTACTGCATGTGGAAGGGTGTGTGTGGGTTTGCCTGTGTGTGCGTGATAGTTATGGTGTTGATTGGTACACCATGTGCTCGCTCTACCATCCCTGGAGGAGCTGTCATAAGCTGTTGAACGATTGATGGCTCTCTCAGAGGGAAAACACAGTGTCCTGTTATTGCCAAGAGGATCAGTGTTAACACTTTTATATGGCACCCCTGAGCTCTGTTCACTCACGAACTGGTATATGTCAAACACGCACAAACAAACGCATGCAGGCAGTCACGCCAACTTTGTATATGTTAGTGGTTCTCAGGGGGAGAAGCTGGTGTGACAGATCAGGAGAAGGAATTTAAAAAAAAAGAAGTCAAAGAATATTGCACCATTTTTTAAACTAAAATTAAACTTGTTCCTTTTTCATTTTTAATGACAGAAAAAGGTTTTTGGAGGAATATGCTTTTTTTTTCTCTCTAGCATGCCAGAAAAACTTTGAGAGTCTGTGGTGAAACATGATTGTTTCTCATGAAGAATGGTGAATGGTAGACTTTGCGCATTTAGTTTGAGAAAGATGTGTATAATCTTCATGGCCAAGTAAAATATTGTCTTTTAAAATTATTTATTTCGTTTTTAACACCTAAAAATGTGTAATCTTCTGACATAATAATTGTGGATTTTATTGTAAAATCATACACAGGGTTGTTAAAAGGTGATCTTCTTTGACAAACTATGAACAGTAAAATATGTAACATTTGGAGCAATCACTCTATTTCATGGTCTGGTTTTACTAGTTTTATTAGTAATCCACTGCGTTCGAGCTGCAACACTTCTGTGAGGGGTTTTTAAGCAGGATTTGTGACAGTTACCTACATTTTTTTGTGTATTTTTGTTGCTTTTCAAACATCTGTAGCAACTGTCAAATACAAAATTTTATATGTGATTATCCAAAACCAGGACCTTCTGAAAACTCTAAACAGTATATGTTACAAAAATCTGCAGAACATAACCAACAGAAAAAGATCTGTGTTTATTGTGTCCAATATATAACTTTTAAATTGATTTTTTTAATTTACTGAAATAAAAGTGTGCGATAATTTTAGATGTAGTTGGGGTTGGTACACATGAGCGATGAATTAAACTTTCTAGGGGATGCTGACTGTATTTAAGCAGTTATTTATATCTAAGTTCAAATGATATAATCTTCAGCATCTGTCTTTTTTAAATTGGCTAATAACTGGTCATCTGCTTCCTTATCACATCCATCCAGAGTCCCACAGTTTGAATGCCTCTCCACTGGGACATTATGACGTCAAAGACCCACCCACACCCACACACACACACTGGAACAAGTCCCCTGAGGTTGCTGCCAGCACAATGTCATTATCATCCATCGGACTGCAGTGGCCACTGCCCATTGAGTCTCGCTGACGTTCCTTTTGTGCTCAGTAATTCTTCTCACAGAAGCCCACAACTCCACCCCCAACCCCCACCCGTACACCCGTCCTCCCGCCTGTCTACTGCGGCCCATCTGTAATCCCATCCCCCCGCCCCGCACCCCCATATCCGCTCCGTCTCGGCCTGCACTTCTCCAAAACAAACCAGCTGTCTTGGCCGGTCGTGTCCCTGGGGGCGTAAACAGGTGTCGAGAGGGCCGCGGGGCCTCAGCGTGTGACACACGGCCACACGCTCCTCCAGCCTTCTCCTCCAACCTGCCAACCCACCACAGAGCGAGAGAGTGGTGTGTTTTACACTTTTGTGGACTTGATAGTTACTACAGACAAGGAGCTGTTGATATCTGGGACTGCACATAAAACCTAATCTCTACAGGTCAAAGCAGCTGCTCACACTAAGTGCTTGTGATAGTTTCCTCACAGTCATTGATCTGAGAAGTCCTTTGTTTATTTTTTAGAAAATCTTTGCTCAAGGGTGAGAATTCATTTAACAAAGATATCATGTATGAAGAAACCTTGACATGCCTGTAGCAGATATAAAAATACACACTGCTGTGCAACCAAAATAGATGAAAGGAGACGGGTATGTCCTGCTGAGCTTAAAGCCAGCTGTATTTTTAGCACAAACTTCACACTGTGCATAGGAGTGGAGGAGGGGGCTTGCTGGCTGAATGCAGGTCAATGCGCCTGTACACACATACCAAAATGGTAACAGCAGGTCAATGCCACTATAGTTGTATAATTCTGAACAGTCAGTGGAGGCAGTGAGCAAATATTGGCACCTCACTACCATCACTATCCTCATATATGCGTCCACTGTGGGCCATTTGAATTCCAGCTGTGTAAGTTCTTCTTCTGTGTGACTATAGAAAATTTGTAAACTGAATCCAAGCAAGTGCACCGGCTTCTTTGTGCAGAGCGTTCACATTTTACGACTCTTTCAAGTGCCTGCTAATAAGATACCCGACTTTGGAAACTGTGCTTGAAAGCAGTAAAGTCTTTCTTTTGAAGCTGCAGCAACAAAGGCAGCTTCACACCCTAAACAGTCCCGCTATCACTCTCTCTGCGGTGAGCTCAGCGGCACTGCACGGCCCATTGTACATCTGCCACTTGACTCCTTGACACTGAAACAGGGAGTGTGTGTGAAAGGTGGTGTGGTGGAGGTGTTTAGGCCTACATGTGCATGTGTCAAGCTGTACTTGTGCTTTAGTGGAGCTGAGCCAAGCTGCAAAGCCAAACTGCCACCTCGTTGATTCCTGTGTTCACGTGTAAAACAAGCTGAGGCAAGTTAGTGGCTCATCTCTTGCATTCATGTACGACTCCTATCACCTTCCATCTTTACAGCAGCTCCAGAGTTATTCACCCATCTGGAGACAAAACAAGCCAGTAGCAATTACTGGAAACCCTTTGCGCTAGTGATGCTGAATGTCAAACCTCAAGCCTTTATTCAACAAAAACACAGGCACGGCTGTATTCTTATGCAACCTTGGTTATGTGGCTGACAGCCAGGCAATTAAGCATATGTGGATTTCTAAAAGTAAAATGGAAAAAGAAGCATAGAGTATGTTTTCCAGCTGAAGTTGGAAACCTACACTTATTTTTAAAAAGAACAGCACTTTTGATTATAATTATGTCTCACAGTCTAAACTGAAACACAACAGAGCCAACGTTTTCTTTTTTTATTTAGACAGCTCCACTGTCCTATACAGCCTACTGAAACAAAAGAAAAACAGAAGGAAAACAAGGACCTAATTTCATCAGAAATTTTGAAGTGAAGTCACATGCAAAAGAACAAAAACTGCCCAGTGTTACATAACTAAATCAAGTGATCTGTTGTGACTGCTTATTTAGACACAGCCACGTGGAGGTTTATCAGCAATAACAGGGAAAAGGATGGAGATTGCGCAATATCAGCAAAACACATTTGGCCAGCTGCTCACACTGGCCTTTCATGGGTCTGCTGTGCAGTCTAAAGTCTGAATTGAGACTCTCAGCAGCAGCTCATGCATTTGCATTTGATGCAGACTCTTAGCAGATTTCAGTCGGAGGATCCAGCACCCGCGGATGACTCTGAACTTAACCAAAAACTTTGCTCGTGGAAGGCTAGAGCATTCAGAGACGTAAAAAACCTATCACGACGCTTTCGTTTCTGCCTTAGAGCTAGCGACGCAGTTTTGGGTGTGAGTCAAGTGAGGTGTGTTTAGACTAGCTCTGGCCTGAAAGAGTGCAGACGGAACTAGGTTTTCTGGCGGAGTAGCACTAAATCCACAGCGCAACAGACTACCGGTGCACAGTTCACCGCTGAGCTCGAGACAGACGGAGCGAGTCCGCTAAAAGTGGTCGGTGTGACTCCGAGATGTGTTTTGTGTGACTTTAAAAACAACAACAACAGCAGCAGTTTGTCTTTACTCCCGTCGTCTCCACTACTCGGAGCGCTTTAGGGACACTTGTTCCTCCGTGTTTTTTCCAAACTGACGGACTTCTCGACACTGGACTGACTTCAGCTGAACTCAAAAGATGTCAATTTTGCCTTTCACTCCCCCCATTGTCAAACGACTTTTGGGCTGGAAGAAGGGAGAGCAGAACGGCCAGGAGGAGAAGTGGTGTGAAAAAGCGGTGAAGAGCCTGGTGAAGAAGCTGAAGAAGACGGGACAACTGGACGAACTGGAGAAAGCCATCACCACCCAGAATATCAACACGAAATGCATCACTATACCGCGGTAAGGAGAGTTTGAGCGTTGACGTTGACCGTGAAATCAGCATCCTAGCTAGCTGTACAGTTAGTAGCTTCCCCGGGGGGTTATTACTTCAGCTGATTTCATTACAGCTTTGTTACAGAAAACTCAAAAAGGTTTCTTCCCTGGTTTCTGTCATCCTCGGCGCCTTGCACATGTATGGCATCATTGCTCGACTTGAGAAGTTGACATTTCCACTTCCTTTCTGGCGTCAATATTTCAAACTGTTGATTTCCTTTACGTGTTTATTGTGCAGCAACATGGTGGCTAAGGTGCTGCTTAACGAGCTAGCGTTGGACCATGAGCAGAGCTAGCAGATCATGTCTGAAACATCTCGGTGGCGAGCTGCTGGGGCATCATGCTGTCATCGTGTGCACACTTCACTTTAAGCGAGCAGCCTTCAGCACTTTCTTATTATCACATCAGCATTCAGCTGAGGGTGTTTTGCTGAGAATAAAAAGGGTACAGTCCATGCATTAACTAGCCAGCAGAGCACATGCAGTGCAAAAGCATTAATGGAGTCCAAGTTATATAACTTGGCCTTAATCTGGGACGCTTTCTAGCGTTCTTAGTGCGTAGGCGAGCCCGTGGAGCTGGCTTCTTCTTGCTCTCAGTCTGCACAGCCATTTGTCCATCAACACATTATTTAGAACAAATAACCAACACTGGCATTTGTCAGTAAATCACAGCTGGTAGCTTCTGTGAGTCACTTCTCTCCTGAGCAGTCATTCTCCTCCCTCGATGAGAGGCTGTGCTTGTAAAAGCCTCTGAGGTGCACAATGTAAACACAAATCATGGATTTTACCCCTGCCACTCTTTAAAATGTATGTGTGGTATTACTGCAGTGTTGATTTTTCAAGTACTCTCAGTTGCCGGTTGTTTTAGTACACCTTAATCCACCCAATGAGCAGAGATAAACTGATTAGTCAACTTGAAAGTTCTTGTCGTTACATGGATAATCAATTTGAGTCATTTTGCATACTCACATGTGTCAGCTTACGTGATGTGGTTTTTAAGGCGCATCCCTTTAAGATAAGATACTTGGCATATAATTAACACCTGTGTCAGTAATAAAAAGCTTTGTCAGTATCTACAGATGCCTCCAGTCTGTTGTGCAGAAGAAGCGAGTGGTCTGCAGCCTCCAAAATAGCTATAAAGAGCCTGTTACACGTCCCTGTAACAGTTCTAAAAACTGAACATGATACATTTTGCTTTGGAGATGTCATATCAAATTGAATTAGTTTTAACCAGGTCCAACTGCAGCGAAAGAAAATGGATGGATGGACAGGTGGAACTTGTATTAAAAGTACAGTGTCTGCTCACATGTATTTTACTTCTTCTGCTTTCTCCACTTTTACAACTAAACTCTCCAGACCTTTGCTTGCATCTGCAAAATCTCACTAGTGTTTGTGGGCTATTCAGATTTAATAGCATACTGTCAGATGAAAATTGAGCCTCAGTGGGGCACTCCCACATTCTTCATTGCCACAAGTGTGCATATCACGGCTTGCACAGGCCTGGGCCAGCGTTCAGAATTAAGCCTACCCAGAAAGTTAAATAATGTTTGTCGTGATCCAGGTTTCATATTTCCCACCACTAATGCAGAAGGGAAGAGGTGGAGTGCATTAAGATGACCCCAGATCAGAGCTGGCTGTCAGTGTTGGCTAACAGAGTCCCTGGAGAGCTGCTGTTTCTATTAATTCCCCCACGTTTTGGCTTGCTGACAGCAGCTGCTTGCATGTTCAGGCCTGTCCACAGGGAGGTCAGCTTCTATCTCTCTGACACATGAACTCCCTGTTCAAGCTCATTGCTACCCGTCTTAATGGTGGTTTGCAGTGATGCTGAGTCGAAGGAAGCGGGCTCTGTGTATATTGATTGAATCAATAGTTGTATATGGTGGGGGAATAGCAGGAAATTTATATCACATCTCAGTGGTGTACATTGAGATAGAGTTATGGGGAAAGAAAGGATCAGATCTCAGCGGGCCAAGTGACAGAATATTATATTGAAATCTCAAGGCTATTTTTTTTTTTTTTTCCTGTCTTGTCAAGCACACTTATTTCTTTTTGTGTATGTGAGTTTGGTCTGTCAGATGAATCTTCGAATCAGCTGGGGAGCTTTGGGAAAGACTAGTTGTTTTTGAATGGCTGCAATCTGCTAGATAACACTAGCACACAATTACAGGACTATCTGTGGAAACTGTATAACAGCTTGGTGAGTTTGGTGGTTAAGTTATTTTTGGGTTGGAGGTCATTGACGTGGTCAGTGGGGCTGCATGTAGGTGTAGGTGTGCCTTTATCTTATGAAAAAAACATTAGTCATGTTCCCAGTTGAGGTCAAAACAAAGTATTGCAGGCTTTGACTGTTACTCAGAGAGTGCCATTGCTCTACTTGCCTTTTAGTGGTTTTTGACAATGAACAGCTTTACTCATTTAAGACGTAAGTAAAAGTTTAAACCTCTGTCCAAGTTCAAGCCTGACTCATTCAGCAACGAGCAGCTGTGGTACTGACCTACCCTCTTCTTTTCTCCATTGGCCCTATTAAAGTCCTGTCTTCCTGTGAGCTGTAAACTTGGGTTAGCCGAAAACACTAGTGTGTAAAGTGCGTCAAGCCACTATGAGTTTCTGATGCATGAGGGATGGATGTGTAGTGTGACAGCCTGCTGTGTGTTTGAGTGTGACAAGATGACTAACAGATGTGTGTCCTGTTGTTTACCAAGACCTGTATCTATAAACAGGAGCCAAGTTGTGTTTCCGTTATACCAGGATAAACTGGGAGCAGAGTTAAATATAGTTACAAAGTCAGTATGGGGAGGAGGTCAGGTTGGTTGGATAGGTCAACAAAACCTCAGGCTTTGAGACCAAACATGTACGTATGCTTCCTGTTTCCTAAGCGTAGTAAATGTCGTTTTTCTTTTTTCTTTTCCTGAGTTATGGCCATGATTGTTTCCTAACGTCAACCAAGATTACGTAGGCTTTTTAGCCTTAAGGAAGTAGTTACTTTACCCAGACCACATTTTTAAAGCAAACTATTGCATTTCACATTTTAACCTAAATCCCTGACCTTTTGCCAACCCTAACCAGGTCACGTTTTTTTTCTCTCAAACTCCAACCATAGTGGTGTCCATTCTTGAGTGGTTTTCTGTTCAGAGAAGTGACTTGTTTTGTTACTGTTTTGGGAGACACTACCACATTTCACCCCCCCAAATGAAAAAAACTTTGTCAACCATTGCCACACAGTCAAACTTAGTGTAAACATTTAAACTTAAAGTTTTTGAGGGTGAATTTTAGGTGCAGGTAATTGGGAGGCAGTGGTTGAGCAAGTCAAACAGTTGCAAACAGTGTAACAAAAAATGCCATATTGATTAAAAACAATATTATCTCTTCCTGTACCTGCTTTAGAGATATATTTATAGAAGGTATAAAAAAGGACATTGCTACCATAAGGTCACCCATTGGTTGCTTTAAACCCTTTTTGAAGCCTTTTGAGTGTTTCCTTCATTGCTATCTTGGTTGCAAAAAAAACAAAACAAAACAGATGTGATGAGGACAGGGGGTCTAACTATGGTACTACACACTCACAGGCTACTTTGCATAAATCATGGTGAAGTGTAGAAAACTCTGTTTTTGTCATCTATGACTGGGAATCCATTCATAAACTAGAGAACACCAATTTATACAATTCCATACCCTAAACTAGCTGTTACTTTGAAATTTATTATTACTACAGCGTCTTTTTTTTATTTGTTTGTTTGTGTTTTTTATGGATTGCATAGATTAGTCTACAAGCAAACAGTTGACCTTCACCACACACCATTTTTGCTGTTGTGAATAGGAGGATCTCTGAGACAGACCTTAGAGATGGACTGTCTTCTGTAAATACTAATTTGTGACTGTCACAAAGCCACTAATAACTGTTGCTGTGTTGATCAATCTCTTAATGTTTTGGTTACTCAAGTAATTAAGATGATTTTTAAAATGATAGAAATAACAAAAATACACTTTGTTTGTGCAGTCCGAGTTGACACTTTCAGATAGGTTTTGTTTAGAAGCGTATAGCATACAGATTATAATAATATAAATGAAATTAAGACAAAAGGTGTTGGTTTTTGGGAAGCTGGAATCAGATATCGGCTTGAAGTTTTTTGAAATGACCAATTATACAAGTTGTCATTGGAGGAATCAGTAGTTCCTGTAAGTATAGTATAATGTGTGAACTAATCACAAACAAAACTTGTAGAAGATACAGTGCTGCTTTTGACCTGATTGTACTTTGTGTATGATAGTTGTTGTGACAATAGGTAGACAACATCACACTAACTCAATCTGTTGTCTAGTTGTTTGTGCCAAATGTTTAATAATTATGACACAATCATGCACCTGTGCATATAGGGTCTGTCATGTGTGAACAGAGGTAACTTTTCAATGACAAAACTTAATGGGAGTTAAATATTCCTTAGAAAGACACACTCATCAAAGTTGCGTCTTCTGTGTGTGTGCTTAAAAAATATATTTGGGGTTAATGAGTTCCAACAGTTGCACACTGGCATCAAAAAGACATTGAGACATTTTCCATTGTCTTAATATCATGTGTGATACGTGTACTGTGGACAGTGAGTTTTATATTCACAGAGCCTGGGGAAGTGGATTCCTCACCTTTTATCTTAATTTTCTCTGACTTTGTGCAAGGGGTGGTGAGAGGGTTTGTCTTATGTACACACATCTCTCCTGGCACTAAGGTTACAGTCTGATTCACACTGCATGTTGGGGCAGGAGGGAGTGTAGGATCTTCAAGTTCAGAAGTAAAAGATTGGATAAAATGAGAAAGACAGGGACTGGACCAAGAGTGAGAAGGACTGCATCCACACTGCTGTTTCTTTATACATCACTGTTGAAAGTACTTCAACAATACAGTTCTTGATTAAGGAAATTCATTTTGTTGACTTTTGTCAGACCATCATGTTTTCCACCTTATCAGTGTGCAGCAGTTATGTAAAGATGGCTTTGTGATCCACATCAGCAGAATTTAATCCTGAAATGTAGACTGAAAACAAACAGATTTACTTTTGCTGTATACTTGGTGTCTTTTTATATTTGCTACTTTTGGTTAATAGTCCTTCTGGTTAGTCAATAGAATTAAAGCAGTATTTATTTTTTGCCTCATTATAAAAGCTGTGGACACTTGCACTGAAAGAGAGATGTAGAGGAAAAAAAGTGCCGAAGAGAAGTATGGAATTCCCAGTGTTGCAAGGAAGTTGTTGTTATAATGGGGAAAATGTGCTTTAATGAGGGAAGATGAGACATTAATGGGTGACCAAAAACACAGTTGACAAATGAGAAAAGTATAAAAGTAAAAGGTAACAGAAAGCCAAGGGTTGAGATGAAAGACACTGAGGAAGCAGTCTCTTTGGCAAGCTGCAGCGTCTTGAATTCTCAGGCTTATCAGAGGGAGACAGTGGTTAGTGGGATTCTCTCTCACACACACACACACACACACACACACACACACACACACACACACACACACACACACACACACACACACACAAAAAAAAAATATACCCGCTAATAGATGAAATAGAACTGGTTTGTTTACCTTCTAGACAGCATTTGAACATCAAAAGAGATGTCTGCATGTGTCTGGATGACAGACTAGACTTCATTAAATGCACACTGACACACACTGCCAAACTCATACAGTGTGCACCTCGGCCCTGTCATGTCATTGTGCTGTTGTCATACTCAGAGTTAATTTTGTCTCATTCAAATCATCTGGTGATTTTGTAAGCGTAGGCCAGTGTCACTACAGAGGAGCAAGCATGTTGATGATCAGTCCGATGTGTCTGAGGTGGGAGCACAAAAGTGAAAACATAATGAGCCTTCGTGGTTTGGGATCTTGTCTGTTAGAGAGAGATGTGGTGCAGTTTTAAAGTGAAACAACAACAGAGCTGGTATTTGCTCATTCTTGTGCTAATTATATGAGCAGAGCAGGTAAAACTACTCTAGAAGCGTGCTAAAAGCACTTTATGGACGTGTCTTAAACAACTTTACTGCTGCACACTTTGCAAAGATGATATGGAGCTGCCAGACACCTGAGCAGAACCAGGGAGATCTTTTCATGAAATTAACAGTCAGTATGTTGCTTCATAATAAAAGTTTGAGTGCACAGCTACCTTCCAGAATACAAAGCACGCCAGGCTACAGAATTGTGCAGTACATTTTTCCCTCCTACAAACAACCTGTCCAGAGTTCTTTGGGACTGGATTAAGTAAGACAGCTAAAATAACTAAAGCTGAATGGACTTGAGCCTCTTATGAAGGTTCTGGTTGTTCTATTCTGCACTTTAGTGTGATTGCCTGCTCAATGAAATCGCAGCACAGGGGAAACCCTAACTAAAGGGCATGAGTGTGAAAGCACCCACAGAGGTTTGTGCCTGCTAAACTTTTGTTTTGGTAGTTCCGTTCTGATTCCTCTCGCTCTCAAATAATAATTTTGTAATTTTCTGTTTATTTAGCTACTTATATTCTCACATAATCAAATCAACTGTGTGGTTTGTATAATTTCAGAACTGTAAGAAGTTCATCTTTTTTTATGCAATTAAAAATCCAACCCCGCCTCAAGGAAATCAAACTTTTTAGAAAGTTATGAGAATGAAGAACACCAAGTTTTCAAGGTAGGAAGCTGAAAGCTAAAATGACAAATGAATGTAAAACATTAGATTGATATTGTAGGCGTGATTTAACAAAATGCGTCATCACTTTGTTAAATGAGCACACACACTTTGTCATTCACTTTCATGTCAAGTATCACACCTGGGTCACCCGAGACAGTGTTGTTCAACAGGACTCTGTTCAAGACGGGTCACAGAGAGTTTATGTGTGTTGTCTGTCTGTGTGTGGTTGGCGTCTCTAATGACAGTGACAAGTCTGCTTCTTCAGGATTCCTGTCATTGTTTGATTTACTTGACTGAAAGGGATTACTGCTGTGAGTCATGACTGAAGTCTGTTTGTAGACAGTAGTAACTGTGTTGTTGTGCTTACTTTGTTTGGACCTTAAAAACAAAAGAGTTTAGTGTCCTCGCTACTGTTGGACAGTAATTTCTTAGTTAAGTCACATGGTGATGTCATCCTAATATTGTTGCATTTTTGTTGAGGGTATCATTGGTTGTACAAACAATAACAGGATTTATTTAAGATCCTGATCAATTATAAGTCTAGTGTATATGCCATGCCTGAAGCTTGGTGTTCATCATGCTTCTGTTTTCTGTTCCTTCAAAGGAAATAAACAGAATACTGACTGTAGAATTCAGGCTACTTAACCATACGTTAATAGATATAAATATATTTATGCCATTGTACATGACTCTGTGTGCGTGTGTGCATGTAGTTAGTCAGCTTAGAGGAATGCTCTTTCAGACTGCTGGGGCCTTGAGGAGGGTGTGGGCTGCTGTTTGGTTTGTGGCTTGCACCACGGGTGGAAGGGTTAGAGACACAGCTCTGCCTCGACTTGGCCCTAGCCTGTCTCACTATCTGCGGGGGAGTGCACATGCAGAAACGCGCACACACACACAGAGACGTGTTCTCCAGACAACAAATGCGCCTTTGTGCTCCACTGGCCACTGCCACCACCACTGCTGCCGCTGCTGCTGCTTCAGGTGCTAGGGTAAAGCTGGGTATGTGGGGGAAGGTCAGTTGATTGGAAGGAGTAGGGGTTTTTAAGCAGGGAGAGGAAGTACAGGTGAAAGTCATAAAATACAGAAATTACGCAATGACTTTTCAAGGAGGTTGTGTGATAAGTGTTTCTTACTGAAGTTGCCATAGTCGTTCAGGACTTGCTGAAAACACAAGAAACGGGAAAGAAACATGAGTCTTTCTTGGCCACAGGGCCACAATTTGTAAGGTTTGATAGGCTGAAACATTTTATCACGATAAGCGGTGACTGTGAGGTCTTCTTACACTTTACTGTCAATGACACCTGAAATAGTGACATGAGAAACTTTGGGCAGAAACATGATAAGAAATGCTTTAGATATTGTATCGTGTGTCTAGATGGATATATTACGCTATAATTGTACCAAGTGTTGGGAAATGATTATATGTCTTGATGCATTCTCAATCATCCAGGAAAGTAAATCTCCAAAAGTTGGTTCTGTTCATCTGTAGCGTTTTGTGGGAGAAACGTTTCGTCACTCATCCAAGTGACTTCTTCAGTCTCAGCTGACTGCAGTTTTCCCCAATCTTATAAACAGTACATTTGCATAATGACTGAAACCAGTCCACTGAAGGAACAATGGGCTGGGAGGTCAGTTCCTTAATCTTAATTATGCTAATTCTCATGACCATTGATCAACAACCACTGACCAAAACCCACTGATCAATGGCCATGAGTACCATTCACAGAGAGTTGGGGAATGGCTGCAATCACAGCATTGTGAGATGGCGAAAGATGTACCCTTAGGCCCCCTCCTCGATTCAGAGATGGTCTTTCCCTTTTCACGTAAATGGCCTCCTTGACTCCGCGCTCAAACCAGCGTTCCTCCCTGTCCAAGATGTGTACATCCTCATCCTTGAAATAGTGTCCACTGGCCTGTAGGTGTAAATAGACTGCAGAGTCCTGGCCTGACGAGGTAGCTCTTCTGTGTGGGTGAAGAATTTGTCTGACAGACAGCTCACTCAAACAGAGACAAAACATCCTTGCTAAAGGGTTGAATTTTGCTGTCACACCGAGACAAATCCCGCTAGTGGAGCTGATCACAGCCACAGAAACAGCAATTTGCAACAACAATATTGCAGAAGTGGAAGCAGAGCAACTACGGAAAGTTTCGGCCTGTCTCAGCAATGCAAAGCCCCCAGCATCCAACATCACCATGGAGGAGAGGAAGGCACTCACATCACTTAGTGATGACAACAACATTATCATCCTTCCGGCAGACAAGGGTAGGTGCACAGTATTGCTAAACCAGAAAGACTATCATGAGAAAATTTTGTCACTACTCAGTGATGAAAATACTTATGAGCCCCTGAAACGAGACCCAGGAAGTGGCTACAGGAAGAGGGTGATAGACTATCTGAAGCAGTTAGAACAAGACAAGGCTATTGACCGGACCTCCTACCACAGGCTATACCCAGGGGAGTCTACACAAAGTCTGTATGGTTTACTGAAAATACATAAACAGGGTGCACCTTTAAGACCGACTGTCTGCATGATCGACTCTGTCACCTATAACATCTCCAAGTTTCTGCCTTCCATCCTCAACCCGCTGGTGGGCAGCTCTGAACACCACATCCAGAACAACCTGGATTTTGTTGAGAAGGTGAGAGATGTCATCATGGAGGCAGATGAAACCATGGTCTTGTACAACGTTACATCTCTCTTCACTTGCATCCCAGTCACGGAAGCGTTGGAGGTAGTCTGTAAGAGATTACAGGATGACACCAACCTCAGCAACAGGACCACTCTCAGCATCGACCAAGTGTGTTTGCTTTTGGAACTGTCTTCATTCCACCTACTTCACATACAAGGGTCAGTTCTACAGGCAGAAACATGGGTGTGCCATGGGCTCCCCAGTTTCACCCATCGTGGCCAATTTGTACATGGAAGAAGTGGGAAAGAGGGCTTTGCTATCCTACCCTGGAACACCATCAAGCCATTGGTTCAGATATTTGGATGACACCTGGGTGAAAATCAAATCTACGCATCAAATTCACCAGGGAGGATATGAAAAGTGGCAGGTTAGCCTTCTTAGACTGTGAGATTTCCATCAGTAATGGGGGACATCTAAAAGCTGATGTGTACCGTAAACCTACACATACGGATCGGTATCTAAGGTTTGACTCTCATCATCCACTGGCGTACAAACTGGGTGTCATTACGACGCTACAATACAGAGCGAACACCATCCCCACTGACACAGCGGCCAGGGAGGCAGAAGAACACCTCATCAAGAAGGCCCTGAGTAAATGTGGTTATCCCAGCTGGACTTTTGTCAAAGCTGGAAAGGCACCTAAAGAAAGCTCCAGCCGATCCAGGAGAGAAGGACAACCGCTGCCCAAGCGAAAACCTGTAGTGATCCCATGTGTGTCAGGAGTATCGGAGCAGTTGAGATGCATTTTTTTCTAAAAGTCTCTGTGGCTTTTAAACCCCAAAACACGCTGCGCCAAAAACTGGTCCACCCCAAGGATCGGATCCCCCGACACAAACGGAGTAACATAGTGTACGCTGTTAAGTGCCAAGAGGATTGCCAGGATTTATACATCGGGGAAACCAAACAACCTCTGGTGAAGCAGATGGCACAACGCAGAAGAGCTACCTCGTCAGGCCAGGACTCTGCAGTCTGTTTACACCTACAGGCCAGTGGACACTCTTTCAAGGATGAGGATGTACACATCCTGGACAGGGAGGAACGCTGGTTTGAGCGCGGAGTCAAGGAGGCCATTTACGTGAAAAGGGAAAGACCATCTCTGAATCGAGGAGGGGGCCTAAGGGTACATCTTTCGCCATCTTACAATGAATTCTAATCGGAAGCCTAATAAAGAATAAGCAGTCAGGATAACAGACAAATATCCAGCATCTTTTAAACAATTCTGACATGTATGAATTCGAGCACACAGGTTTCTAACTTTGGCGAGGAAAGCATCCAGGGTTCACGGCACACACATGCACCGTAATGACCTTAATTTATCTTAGTTACCCAGTTCTGAGCTTTAATTATATCATCATTTGGATTTTTGCCACTGAAGAATCAACAAGTTAAGGTCAGTTGTGAAATTTGTAAATTTTTTTTTTTTTAGTGGAAATTTCTCTTTGAGGGATATCAGGCTGACACAGCATGGGGGTATGTTTTTAAGAATAAACATTAATTTTTCATGAGAGGTAAACCAGCCTACACTCTGCCCTTCCCTACGAAAAAATGCAACTAGACTGTAGAGAGAAATTTATTGATGACTTGCATCTGGAATATTCTCCATAATTCATCATCATGCTTCAGAAAGAGAGAGACATACTGCTCTGCTCATTGACTGTTTGCAGTAAAACTAATGGCTCCCAGTCCTCCATTGTCTCCCCAGATTTTTGGAGTCCAGACTCTGTTATTTGTCGTCTAGCCCTGCCAGTCGTTTGTCTGCTGGTTTTGTATTTCACTTTAGGCCCTCCTTCACTGGTCCCAGCACACTTCAGCCCTATGATATCACCTATGGGCCAGACACCCCCTCCTTTCCTCCTTCCTCCACCTTTGTTAGAAATAGAGAAGTCTGATGGCTTTTCCAGAGAGAGTGGGAGGTTGGTGTGTGTCTTTGTGTGTTTTTCCGCCCGAGCCTCATCACTGCTGGAATGCATTTGCAAGTCCATATGTTTGGACATCAGTGATTAAATATTAAAAAATTTGGATGAAGACAAACTCGACTCAAGAAAAAGGTCATTTACAGCGATTTCTGATTGTTCACTTAATTGTTTAGGCTATAAAATGTCTTGTTTTGTAGCTCAAACCACTTTGCAAAACATGAAAGTTACCAGACTTTACAACCCATGAATGTTCAGAGACTTAGCTTGAAACTGAAATAACTGGTCAGCTATGAAATTAGTTAGCTAACACATTTCTATTTGTTGACTAAAAAACTATTATTTCAGCTGTACTAAGTACACTATTTAGTCTTGATTTTAAAAAAAAAAAAAAAAAAAAAAAAACCATGGTGAAATCTGTTTCTGTAGTTTTTTTTAAAATTTGCAGCTGACAGTTTTAGCAAACCAGAATAGATTAACCAACCACAGAAAGTATTATGTGGCAAGTAGGGTCAGATGATATCAGGATATGTAAAGTAAAATAAGGAAAACTTTTTGCAGAAGTGTTGCAATACCTCTAATGTCGACACAGTTCACATGGTTGCATATATTGTGTTTATCTGGATGATTAGAGCATATCCACTACTGGAGAGATTGGGACTTAATTATCCCAGTCCAAATTTGAAATATCTTCCATGTGAACACTGGAGGTTGTTGCATTATTGCTGATGTGGAGATGGTGGCAGAGAAACTGGGCATCTCAGTTATACATGAACTTCTCTTCCAAACTCTACAGTGATCCAGAATCGCTGCTTTTCTTACTTTATAATATTGCCTGCCCCGGTCATGTTGTGAGCTGTATTTTTAGCAGTTGGCATAAGTTTTTCAGGACATTAGCAACCACACTCTCAAGGAATACCATTGTGCACATGCGGGCTTGTAGTTCAAACAAGTATATTAGTGAACTAGCAACTTAGAAATTTGTTATTCTGGATGATCCTTCATGGATTATTTAATTTTCTTTCAGTTATCTAAAAGATAATGCTGCATTCTCCCTCGTATCGGCTGGCAGTGGCCGAGGAAGACAAAGAGACTTTAAAAAGAGGTTGGTTGCAGAGACAGTCCAGATTGTAACCAACTTTATTTTCCCAGTTGTGTCATGTTGTTGACTCTGTGTAATTCTGCAGTTTCAGATCCTTAAACTATTGGGATAGCGAAGGATTAATCTGTGATGACGCTTGCACAGAAACAGCTGCTACAGGGAAAAGCAAATTAAACAATTTTTCGCTTCATCACAGGGCTAACAAAAAATTATTTAAAGGTCACAGACTGCTGAGTTAGTCGTGTCTAACCAAAGGTAGAATTGGTGAATGATTTGTCTCTTTACATGTTGTTGTTGGAAGGCACCAGCCTCTGCTAAATGTCACCAGATTGTAGCCCTGTTGGTCGGGGTTCAACAGACTGGCCACAGACTTTATGAAAGGCACAAAGGCCATATCAGCCCAATAGCCCCTCACCCCCACCGCCCTCATCCCGCACTCAGCACTGCAATGGAGGCTGTGAGATCAGGATAGTGGGACAGACGGAGGAGAAGGAAAGGGGGGGTTTAGGGGTTCAGTCACAGACACTCTGAGCTGCCCTGAGCTGTTGAGACGGTCTGGCAGACCTGTTGTGCAGCTGCAGCCCTCCTTTCTTTATCCATCACCCACTTTGTCCTCTACCCTTGCATGCTTTTAAAGGACAGACTGTGACTGATCCTGATCTTTGTGATGTGTTTGCAGGCACCTTAAAATGGTGAAAATATTCTACTTTTAAAGTTAAACATGCAAGTTTAGTTACATGGTTAATAACCAGCATTGGATGAGAACAATTTTTTCTCCAAGGCCTTCAGTTTCTAAGTGTGTGTGCTGGCATCTTCTTAGCGAGGTTAGGCTTTCAGTAAGAGAGTAAAAAAAAGTCCATGTTAAGCCCACAAGGAAGGCGTGTGTGTGTTCAACACTTCTCGGACTATTGCCAGCCTGGACACACACACAGTGTATATGTTTGTGTCTCTGAGCGTAACTGGGTATGCCTCAGGGTGTTTGTTTTGCCCCCTCCCCCTTCCCCAGCTTAGTGAAGCTCAATCTGCTCTGTCTGAGTCAGCCAAAAGCGCACATATTCAAAATTTATGTATGTACTAACCTTCACAGCCACTAACATCTGCTTATATATTTTTTTATTTCACTACTTTTGCTACACTGGCAAATGCTAAATTAATGCATACTTCAAATGTAAAGTTATCTTAATTATTTTATATCCCTTCTGTTCTTACATTTCTCTGTACGTGTGTCCATCTGTGGAGCTCTACCATTCACGCAAACATACATGCTGGATGGATGTAAAGCTCATGTTCAGTCTCAGCTTTGGATCATGAGCCAAAATGATGTTGACACATTTACCCCTCTGGCAAAAATCTATACCAATTTATCCCTTTATTTTTAGACATCAGTTCCGGTCTATATTCTGAGAGCAACATCAGCTTGCATGAAAAAACACAAATATTGCCCCAGATTTCATGGGGCAATATTTGGGGCAGACAAAGTGTAGGCAAAAGAAGAATACATATGGATCTGAATCACTTTATTTTAAATTTTGTGCTGCAGGATTGGCCTTGCTGAAGGAAATACTCCCCCTTTGAAGTTAACTTTCAGCTGAATTTAGTTTTCTTTTTAGATAATTGAATTATTACACAGCCAATGTGTTTTTGTTTTTTTTTGTTTGTTTGTTTGTTTGTTTGTTTTTTAAAAAGAACCGAAAATCCATTATAATTTTTTCATTGTACTTCCTTCAATAGAAACCTGATTTGAGGATTTTCTTGATTATGTTATGTAACAGCAAAATATACACCCACTGGTTTTATTTGATTTTTTAAAAAGAGTTATCTAATACTTAATGTAGTTGATAGATTTAAGAAATCTTAGCCATTTTTAACAAAATTTTATTTAAAATTTAAGGTCAAATTAACCTGTAGAGCTAGAGCTTGATAACCAGGCCAATCAATCATGGCTTTTCAGGGGTAGGCAACTCCAGGCCTCAAGTGCCGGTGTCCTGCAGGTTTTAGATGTGTCCTTGATCAAACACAGCTGATTCAAATGGCTAAATTACCTCCTCAACATGTCTTGAAGTTCTCCAGGGGGCTGGTAATGAACTAATCATTTGATTCAGGTGTGTTGACACAGGGTGAGATCTAAAACCTGCAGGACACCGGCACTCGAGGCCTGGCGTTGCCTACCCCTGGCTTATAGCATTATGGTATTGGATATACTGTAAAAATAGAATTATGTTGTGATATATTGTTAAATGTGACTCCCCTAGCTTTGGATCCATTCACTGTCAATAATGCTATTCATTCATTTTAAGTGCCCATGTTCACTTTTTCAATTCACATTTTGGTTTTGTAGATAAAATCAGTCAGTGCTGATTTGATTAGTTTCTGATCCTGTAGAGAGAAGCTGAAGAGTGAAAAATGTCTTGTATAAAGTCTTGAAGGCCCCACCCATGTACTTCAGATCTCCAGTTTGGAACACACACGCAGAGGTCAGCCCAGCTGGGAATTTGGGGTCATGATTATTCTCCCCTCAGCTACCTCCTGCCTCATGTCTGGAGTATTTTGAGGTCCAGATCATTTTTTTTTCTTCAATATCTGAGGTTGGCTGTTTAAATAGAGCTACTACTGCCACTAAACAACAAACTGAGGCTTGATGGTTTCACAGGAGTGGTTTTTGCTGTCAGAGCAGGGTTTCTCATTTGTCTCATTCAGTGGGCCATCGTAAATCTCTGAAGTGAGTCACTCTCATCGAGCAGGATATAATGTGTCTTGACTTGTCTCATACGCAATACTGTCTGTTGCTGATAGCGTTGGTTTACATTTAAATCATACAAACACCTTTGTAGGAGAGTTAGTTGACCTTGCCTGTCAGCAGTGCAGAGTAATGATCTAATGCTTGTTTACCCTCAGTTGTTCATCTGCTAAAGAAGAGTTTGCTGATCCTATTCGCTGACCTTTGTTCAAGCAAAATTCAACCTGGATCCCTTGTTTATTGTTAATAATTTATATAAAAACTGTGGAATGTGAGCTTTTTGTTCCGGGTTTAGAAGAAGCGAAAGGGTTGAGAACCACAGAGTTGAGCTCAGTAGCTATCGTGGACTAAATGATTCATCACAGTTTGAAGTACACTGACTGTGATTTGGTGCTCTCCCACATGTATAACCTATCTGACTTACTCTTCATGCAGAAACTGGGTAATAAACTCTCTGGTGTAGTAATAGAGATAGTGAGAGCTGTGCCCATATAAGTAATTCACTGATTAATTTGGTAATTAAACAGCAGATCAGGTGACAAAGAAATTACTTTCTTTTATGTGGAAATTGATGTTAGACATAGATATAATCATTTATGATGTAATGGACTATAATGATGTGGTGAGTGTGGTGTTTGGCTGAGGTGCAGCTCTGCATAGACTGTTTGTGGCAAAGAGAAAAAACACTGGGGAGTTTATTTCTTAATTTACAGCCTGTAACAGCAAGAGGGCATCAAGTCTCAGTTAATGTTGTTGATGGGTAGCAAAGATTGATGCAAACTAACGTGATTAGTGGATATACACTATCAGTCAAAAGTCTGGACACGCCTTCTCATTTAATGTTTTTTATTTATTTTTATTAGTTTCTACATTATAGATGCATACTAAAGACACCAAATGTATGAAGCAAGATATATGGAATTATGTAGCAAAGAAAAAATTGATTAACTCTAAAAATGCCGTATATTTTATATCTTCAAAGTAGCAGCCCTTTGCTTTGTTGACAGTGCTGCAAACCTTTGGCGGACTCTCAATGACCTTCATGATGTAGTCACCTGAAATGGGTTTTCACTTCACAGGTGTGCCTTGTCAGGGTTTATTTGTGGAATTTCTTGCCTTCTTAATGGAGTTGGGAACATCAGTTGTGTTGTGCAGAAGTCAGGTTGGTAAACAGCTGACAGCCCTATTTGACAAGTGCAAGAATCCCTGTTATGGCCAGAACCAATCAGCCATTTCAGGTGACTACGTCATGAAGCACATCGAGAGAATGCCAAGAGTGTGCAAAGCAGTAATCAAAGCTTTTGACTGGCAGTGTAGGTGGGCAGAAACTTGACAAGTGAAACAGCATCAACTCACAACTACTGCCAGATATGGTTTAGTATTACTCTTTTAAATCTCTTGCTTCATTTTTCTTTGAGGTGTATTTGTATGTGTAAAACAGCTGACAGCAGTAGTAGGTTCATACATTTCAGTTACTAACTAAACAGTTGTAGCTTCTGTATTAGGAAAAAAAATTCCCCAGTGCCTGAGTATGCTTGAGTAGGAGGTCAACTTAGACCAGGATGGACTTGGCACAAACTTTGATCTGCATCTGATTTCAGTCCTTGGTTGGGAGGTGTTGAGGCTCCTGTCAACAAATCGTGCATTTTTAAATGAGAGGTCTCGGGCTTAGGTGGGAGATAATTGTCCTGGTTATCCAGGCTGATTTGCCCTGTGTCTTATTGAGCAGAGGAGAGTTCAATATGAATCTCTTTCTCCGGCCTCTGTGAATGTAAGTTGTGATTACACATTTCTAGTACATATGTGCCCACTCCAGGTCAGGGATGAGTTACTACTACAGATGGAGGAGTTGGGGTATCTTAGGGTCTTGTTCACAAAAGAGGGGAGAGTGGTGCTTGAGATTGACAGAAAGATTGGAGCGATGCTGTATCAGTTTTGTTATGGTGAAGAGAAAGATGAGCATAAAAATGAACCTGTTGATTTACTGGTCAATCTACGCCTCAACTGTGGTCACAAGCTCTTCGTAACTGAAAGAACAAGGTCGTGGATACAAGCCTTCAGAAATGGGTGTCCTTTAAAGGTGGCAGGGCTCTCCCTTAGTGACCCATTGAAGAGCTCGGTCATTCGGCTCAGCGTAAAACAGCTGCTCCTCCACATTAAAAGAACCCAGTTGAGGTGGTATGGGCCTCTGGTAGGATGCCTCCTACTGGTGGTCAGTGCTGGGAGAAAAGTTATTTAGTGGCACATGTAACAACCACAAGATCATCATCTCAACACAAATCAGCAATTGCACTGTCTATAGCAGTAGGAAAATCTATGTTACACGTCTAAATAAAACTGGTTAGTTTATACAACATTGTATCATCCAGCCTTTTAACTTCAGGGTGCTAAATCAGGATGACGTAGAGCCATAAAAAAGTGTTATTCCTACACCAAAAGCCATGCGCACTTTAAATATAGAGTAGAAGCCAGTGTTAAAAGTTATATTAAGGGTGTTTTCACAGCTATAGTTTGTTTACTCTGGTTTTAATCAGTTGATGAGTTTGTGAACTTGTAGCTTTTCCTTATGATTTGGTTTGTTTTCACACAAGAAAATTCCAAGTGGACTCCAAGCAAACCAAAATGTGTCACTACAGACCGCCTGAAAATGTTCGGCATGCTTATTGGCCAGATGTGAGCACTAGTGTTTTTTCACAAAAGACATAGCATGCCAGCTCATAGTTTAATTCTAAGTTTTTCATTATGTCTCTCAGTAATGACTAAAAGCCTGCCTGACATTTTCTTCTTGTCCTGACTTTTATTACTTCACTCCTTTTTTCTTTCTGGTTTATAAACTGTTGCTTTTGTAACTGTTTATAAACCGTGTCCATGGACTCACAATGTCCATGTCACTGAGACATTGTTCAGCACATATATACTATAAATCAAATAACTTCAACTGGCTATTAGTTAATGCCTGCCTATACATAGGTGATGTCACTTGTAATTACTGTAGTATAAAGTCATATACCCTTTTCCTGGTTGAAGTTATTACTGTGGCTGATATATTATTATACATTATAACTATTTTCTTATTTAAAAAAAAAAAAAAAAAAAAAAAAAACTGAATGGAAACGGGGACAGTAAGTAGGGCACCAAATGACCAGTAGAGTTTGTATGTCTGTCTGAGCCCACACAGTCCCACCCACCCAGTAGCAGACATACCAGTGACATCACATCAGCCCTCTCTCACGATTCAACACATCCACAGTGAAAAATGTCACATTCACATGCCTACATGTGAATGTGGTTTCCTTGTAGATGCACTTTCCATGCATTTCCTTCATGTCATCATCACTGTTGGTTAATTTACAGTGATTCACTATTTCAGCATAAGCTCTGTGTAACATTAAGTTTTTCCCAAGTTGTTTATTGAATGAGGGTGCATGGTTAAGTTGTTTAATAGAGGTCTAACAGCAGTCTAAGTGACTTCTTGATGCGTGGCTTTATGCAGTGTGGTAAAAGGAAGCAGCCACAATAAGTCATGACAATAGATGCCAACACAGGAAAACCGCAAAAGAAAAGAGGAACTGTGTTTGCAAGCAGACCCCCATAGAATCAAGATTATGCAAAATCTGGCTTAACGTTACTATAGATTGCTATATAGCTTTGATAAACAGGTTCTTTCAGCTGCTCTCTTGTTCAGGGGTTGCTCCAGCAGATTTGAATTGGCAGATCTTTACACCGGATGCTTTTCTGGTCACAATCCTGCCGGGGATAGATTCCTCCAAAAAGGGGATCTTTTACATGTTGGGTGTTAAACAGTGCACTGTGGAGCCACCCACTATAGATCTTGTTGACTAAATGAAAACTGGTATATTCAGAAAGCAATATTGAACAAATGGTTTTCTATTCAATTTGCATAGTAACCCAGAGATCTTTGTTTGCTGTTTAAATTGCCAGGTCTTTGTAATTTTCTATGTTTAATTCTCAACACTTTTTAAAAAGAAAGTTTTAGAAGTTATTTGATCAGACATTTGCTTCGTTTCATAGCTCTCGACTTCTGCATGGGAAACAATAAAAGCTTCTGTCGTTGCTTTCCCAGTTCCAGTATGATACCAGTATCTTGGTTTTGGGTATCTGCCAATACACACCACATCACACCATACACAATTCACTTTCCCGATGTGCCGTGGTTGACCTAGATGAGGCTCAACTGAGCTTTCTGCAGTTGGGCGTGGCCTTGTTTTTATTTAGAGAGTCATATTTGTCCTTCTAAAGGGCTTTATCTTAAGCCTTTGACCCTTACTCTGTGTGAGAGAGTGAGTGGGTGGGACACAGAAAATGAGGGGACATATGTGACTGCTGCCTCTTGCGTAAGATGTTGTGCAGGGTTTTTTAGTTTTGTTTTGGAGGTTTTTTTTGTTTTGTTTTTTTTCCCCTCTGTCAAGGGTTATTGTGCTCCGAGATTACAGCCTTTAACCGTATTATGACAGTCCACAATGTCAAACTGTCGCTCATTACTATCTGCCGGCCTAAATCATCATCCTGCCAGAAGCATGCCAGATGAGTGCAGATGTTATACAACACAATGAAATTCCTTTTAAACATACTGTAATGTCATTGCCGATTGTTTATTATTAGACATGACCTCATATCGCCTCTGCACTAACAGCTGGGACCCTCGTCATGGGGAAGTAGTTGCATAGCACAGTAGTGAGCACCAAATCCAGCATTTGATAACATTTAGAGGACAGAGCAGTGTACAGTGAATTTTTGCTTGAAAACCAGTTTAAAAAATGAAGAAATATATTTTAGTTGTTCAGGACTGTCAAGGCAAAGACTGTATACCCATAATTTGGATATCATAAAGTACCAAAAATACTGTAACAATTAATCAAAAGGAGCGGTGTCACACAATTACTACTTGATGACAACAATGGATGAGAATATTTAATTTTAGGTTCATGAATTTGTTTTTATAAACAAAAGGTCACAGTAGGGGAAGGGACAGGTGGATCAAACCGTAACCAGCCTCAGAGTGGTAGTACCGACATAGCCCTTTCAGAAAAATGACATCAGAGCCAGATACTATCAAGAAACAAATTCAGCAGTTCTTCTTTTTAGTAACTATTCTATTTTCTGTTTTCAGTTGGAGGTTTCAGATATTTTTCTGCTGGCAAGTATAAGGTCGTGCCCAGGCACACTTCCCTCTCATTTTAGTCACAACACACACTCTGACACACAGCAGAAAACAATATAAGCCTAGACAAAAAGAAGAAAAAGCAGTGGATAACTGGAAAGTCAAACCAAACGTCTCAAACTTATGCTTCTTCTTCCTCTTCGTGTATTTACAGATCTTTGGATGGCCGTCTTCAAGTTTCCCACAGAAAAGGTCTGCCCCACGTCATCTACTGCCGTCTGTGGCGCTGGCCCGACCTGCAGTCCCACCACGAGCTGCGGGCGGTGGAGCTGTGCGAGTACGCCTTCCACACGAAGAAGGATGAAGTGTGTGTCAACCCATACCACTATCAGAGAGTAGAGACACCAGGTACGACAGCTCGGACAAACAGAGTTCTTTCTTTGTTCACTGTTGTGTTGTTTGAAGAAAATAGTTACGTACATTTTGTCCAGTGTGCTCTAATGGCTCTTTGTTAGTGGAATAGGTTTTGTTTTTGTTTTTGTTTTGTTTTTTTTTTGTTTTTTTTTCTCCCACTGGATGTTTTTATAGGTTTATTTGTATCCACAGGGTTTGTGAAACACCTTTCCTCTTATCAGCTGATCAACGGTTTATTAATTTGTGTTCCAATAAATATTTACTTTATCCATACATGAAATCAGTCATTGCTTTATTACTATATTCTGAGAAAAATACTTTCTGTGTGTTTGTGTCTGTTATGCAGTACTCCCACCAGTGCTGGTCCCCAGACACACAGAAATCCCCACTGAGTTCCCACCTCTGGATGACTACAGCCATTCAATCCCTGAAAACACCAACTTCCCTGCTGGCATCGAGCCCCAGAGCAACTATATACCAGGTACCAGCGTGCCTCCTAGCATGACTCACACAAAGTACCTCCTTATGGTTTATGCTTTGTGAGAACTAGTTTGTAAGGTGGGCTGTTTATGCTGTACTGAAGAGTTTGGTGAAAACTGACTGTAACAGAGAAGGAGTAGTAGTAAAGTAGTTAAAATATGAGGATGATGGTGCACGCTTGTGGGTTGTTTGTCACAAAAAAGGCGGAAGTACAGCTCTTGGAAGAGACCAACCTAGTTTGTGATTGCAAAGGTGTGTGATGACCAAGTGTGTAATTAAAATAGCTTTACTATAATTTTCCTTTTGAATCTTGAGTTGGATGAAAAGCTTTTACAACATCGTCCCAGGACAGGAGCATCAAACATAGGACCTGGGGTCAGAATTGGCCTGACAAAGACTCCAATCTGGTCCTATGGAAAGCTTGGAATATTAAATTTTAAACACTCCTTTCACTCATTCACTCACTGACTAGAACCTTCTCACTATTTAGGAAGTTCTGTGTAGGTGATTGTACGGTCACTCTTTGTGTTGTTAATTATGTTGTACTTCAGAATAATTAAAGCACAGCAGGCCAACTGTAATAATAGTAGTAACACATACTGGATTTAATCAAATTATTAAATACAAGTACGTTTGGGCTGCTGTCATTCCTCATCTCAATCTGTTATTTTTCCCTCAGTGCAGCTACAATGCTTGGTTAGTGATCAGGGACCACCAACATGTCAGACATGTCAGTATGAGTGAGTGTTTGTGTCTTTGTCTCAGAAACACCTCCACCAGGCTACCTCAGTGAGGATGGAGAAACCAGTGATCACCAGATGACTCATAGCATGGACACAAGCTCCCCAAATCTGTCACCTAACCCAGTTTCACCCACACACAATAACTTGGGTAAGAAATGTGTGTGTCTGTTTGTGTACTTTTCTGTTTGTTTGCCTTGATTTGCAAACAAATGTTTCAGCAGCGTATCTCCCCAGTGGGAATTCTCTGTTTGGTTTAACTCATTTCTGTAAGAGGAAACCAGATGATGAAAGACGCCTTTGTGTTCCCCGCTCACCATGTGAACTTTTGAACAGGTCAAGACACCACGCAGCCCACACTAACATCAATAACAATATCCTAGGTTTATTCTATCAAGACGGAAAAGCGCCAGGAGGCTTGGCTGGAACGCAGTTGGTGAAATAATAAAGCAACACCAGTTTCATTTGGCAGTGCTGTCCGGTTGTGTTCTGGACTTCAAAGCAAAGGACAGAATGTTTCTCAGCTGGTAGAGGGGGACAAAAAGGAGCAAATTACCAGAAACAGTTGAATTAACTGAAGAGTACCATGGACAAGTCCAACTGGGCTGCAGAATCCTTCAAGTGAGGGTTGAGTTTCCACATTTTGTCTGGTTAAAGCTTCTGGGAAACAGTGTATGGGTTTGACATTTTGTGACGCAGGCTCTCTCCGTGTTTTTGTTGGTTTTCTCTTTTTTTTTTTTTTTTTTTTTTTCTCTCTGTTTGCAGCCTCTCAGCCCTTTTCTCCATATATTTGCCTCTTCTTTGTTATCACTGCTCTTAATGTATGTTTTCTTTACCATCTGAATGGTTTTCTGTCTATTAATTCTGTGATTTCTGTCTTTCTATTCTACTACTTTGACTTTGAGAATACGTTCAAACATTGCATTAGTTTAATTGTTCTGCACTGTATTAGCAACAGTATTGAACTCAGTTCTTTCCTTTTTGGGGTCCTCCTCTGTCTCAGACCTCCAGCCAGTGACGTACTGTGAGCCGGCCTTCTGGTGCTCTATTTCTTACTATGAGCTGAATCAGCGAGTCGGGGAGACCTTCCACGCCTCGCAGCCCTCGCTGACAGTGGACGGCTTTACGGACCCGTCCAACTCAGAGAGATTCTGCCTGGGTCTTCTGTCCAATGTCAACCGCAACGCAGCTGTGGAGCTGACACGCAGACACATTGGTAGGCCAGGCCTTATGACTCCATTTGGATAATATCTCCTTTGCCTTCTCAGAACACTTTTATTCACTTGATTTCTTGAAAGACTATTGGCTTATTAACAAACATGATTACGTATTGCTTTAGACCTGTTATACAACATTGTACTTTTAATTATTGTTGTTGCTGACTTGTTTCGGCTCTCTGCCTCTCACTCTTTACCTCAAGGTCGTGGCGTAAGACTGTATTACATTGGTGGAGAAGTGTTTGCAGAATGTCTCAGTGACAGTGCAATCTTTGTCCAGAGCCCCAACTGTAATCAACGTTATGGTTGGCATCCTGCTACAGTCTGCAAGATCCCTCCAGGTATGTGTCCAGCTAACACTGGGAGCATCGAGAGACATACAGGACAGGGAAAGGGAGTAAGACAAATGAGTAGGATGGAAGACAGTGCAATAGAGAAAGACCAAAGTTTACTTTTCACAGAATTGGCAGTTCGATCCCCAAAACGTGTGTGTGTGTGTGTGTGTGTGTGTGTGTAAATGGTTGAATGTAAAGTAATTTGGGATTGAAGTGCTATATGATTCCGTTCAGTTTTCCAAAGAGAGGCAGAGGCCAATATACACAAAAAACAAATTGATTGATGATTCAGAAATGATTCCCTGAGGCTCAATCATCAAATGAGGCTACAACACATCGCGTACCTCATCACCAGCCAGCCCGTCAATGTCTCCTTTGGCTAAACTGTGGTCGGGTTAAAAATAAGGTTTTTTTCCTTTCCTCACTGGTCTCTTTATTTTTACCACGTAATCGGTTTGGATTGTTAAAAGCTTTCCCCAAGCACATCTGTAAATGTTAACAGTTTGTTGTCTGAAACAAGATGTTTATACAATCATTGCAGCATTTAGTTGAGTCAGTGACGCATTCAAGTACACATTCCTTTAATTTGGCTGTTTTCATCCAAGTCACTGCAATCTGATTCGGTAGGACCACGAAAGATATTTCTCCACTTTTAACACAAGTCTGTGTGGAAAGCCATCAGATTAATAATGTTAGTTTGACTACTCTCATGTAAGATAAATTTAAATTGTTTGTGTTTTGTAGAAGCTAGAGATCAGCTTCATCTTGATTTTGTTTTTTCTAGCACCTCTAATTGATCTATTGTTTGTTGTTCTCATCAGGATGTAACCTAAAGATCTTCAACAACCAGGAGTTTGCTGCGCTGCTCGCACAGTCAGTAAACCAGGGCTTCGAGGCTGTGTACCAGCTCACCAGGATGTGCACCATCCGCATGAGCTTTGTGAAGGGCTGGGGAGCCGAGTACAGGTAAGCTGCAGCTCTGAGTTAATGCTAGCCACTTTCTCGTCTCCTGTTTCTGCAACAGTGTAGCAGTGTAAAATCCATACGAGGTCTGCATGTAAACGAAGACAATAGACACAAACAGACTGTGAATTACATCCCACAATCCACCCGCCCCCGCTCGCTGGCATGTGCACACACTGGTGAATCCGGTCAATGATGTCACAGAGCTCTCGTCTATAGAAACGGGCCCCAGTTGGCAAACCAGACTATTTTTAAGCAAACACACATGTGGTGTGTCAAAAAGAGATGTCAGACTTTCCCTCTTCCATTCCCTCCCCTTTTTCCACACAGTCTGACTCACTGATAGTAAGAAAGGAAGAGATGGAATTAAAGGCAAGCAGATGATTGGCTGAAAGTTGGCCGTGCTCAGGCGGTTTCCACAAGGGAGAAACCTTTGAGCTGGGAGTGACTGCTCAGCAGTCCTGTCCAGACCAAATGCTCACATGTGGAGACACTTAAACACAGGATTCAGGTTACTGGAACAGCCAGGCCCTCCTTCTCTACCTCCACCTTCACCTCACTCTCACTGCCTGTTTCCATTGTTGGCTGTGTCTGTTTAACTCTTTAGTCCCTTGTGTCTGTTCACTTCTCTCTGCTGTGAGAAAAGCAGTAAAGGAAAAAATGTTATGGCCCCTTTTTGTCTTTATTGAGAAAAAAAAACAAAAGAAAAAGCTTAAGAAACTGCATCATTTTGTAGTTTTAGTTTTTTTGCATTTGCTGCAAGTCTTCCAAATGATTTCTTTATTTGAACTGTACAGATTCAAGAAGTATGTGTCATTGATTAGAACTACAAATACATATCTTAAGAGGTGAAAATCAATAGTTGCCGTTGTTGGTTTTTCAGTCAGTAGAATTTTTGCATTTTATCTTTAGTGACACAGTGTGTTAAAGTGTAACTCAAAGAAGCTGTGAAAGTTGTCTGTCTTACATCAACACTGTAATGAAAGCAGAGCAATGTGACTTTGTAAGTTTGCTCACACTCTTAACAGCTGTGTCCGTTTACCTCACATCCCTTTGTGCCTCTTTGGTCTCTCCCAGGCGACAGACAGTGACCAGCACCCCCTGCTGGATCGAGCTGCACTTGAACGGGCCCCTGCAGTGGCTGGACAAGGTGCTCACACAAATGGGCTCCCCGAGTCTCCGCTGCTCCAGCGTCTCTTAGGGAGACCATTCACCTGCTCATTTCCTGTCAATGACTAGAAACACACAAACTGCACACGGATGAGAACGGCTACAAAAGTACTGAAAGATGACGAACCCCCTCATTCAGCCACTGTTACTTTGTTCTTCCTCCCCACCAGCTGTCAGTAGCACTTTTTATTTACTTGTCTGTTTTGAAAGGGGCCGAGTGCATTAAAACAGTTAAATGTTAGAAGGATCTCTAAATTTGACGTCTGTAATTATCTTTTGTTACCTAAAGGACCGAAGTTATTGCTACACGAGCTTCTTCCTGTCTGGTCGTGTTTGTTTAAACATTAGTCTCATAGTTTTTACCTGTTTTGTACAGATGTTAAAGCAAATGGCTGATCCAAAAAAAAATTAAAAAAAAAAAGATTTAATTTTTAACCATTACTTTTGAATTTGTAATGCATGTGTATGTGCATGTTAAATGCATTTTACATGATTTTGTTTCTGTTTTTGGGCATTCAATACTTTATGAAAATGTGACCCAGTCAGATGGCTTGAAAAAGAATTGTATAGTGGGAATAGTCAACCAACATTTATAAAAATACAGCGTGAAGGAATGGGAATATATTTCTGTCTGGGTGAATAACAGGATGTTTTAGCTGCACAGTCAAACTTCAAACAGAAACAAAGGAAAGCAAAGCTTCAGTCAAACTTGCTGCCATTCAGGTGGTTCTTAATCAAGTGCTGATTTGAACTACTACCTGAATCACAGTTGCATATCTCACATGTGGGATCATTCAGGATGGTGCACTTTTATAAAATGTTGATTCTCCGGTAAAGTGTTGTTGCAGCAGCTGAGGTGGTGCTTTATCAGTGAAATGTATCCTGCACTCATTTCTGGAAGCTTTGCCAATTTATATTGTAGTGTGTCACACATGCAGACTTGAAAACATCTCACATACTGTACATTTCTGCATCGTTAAAGGGGACCGGTTATGCTTATTTCTGCTTCCAGGTTTTTATTGTTGAGCTCAGTGGTCAAAATAATCCTCATTTTTGTCACTCTGATCCTGCATCCAGCAGCTCTGGTTGTGCTTTGTCAGGAGCAGACTGTTACCACCTCTACTCTCGAGGCCACCTTTCTTCTGATTGGCTGACCTTTGCAAACTGAAGGTTTGAAAAGGAGGCGCTTAAGAGCTTTCTGCTTGAGATTACTTATTGTGTGCTATTACAGGATCTGAAGTAATGGCCATGTTTAATAACAGCATGCAGCACTGTAAAGGTACGTGTGTATAACAAAAATATAAAAGGTCCCCTTTGAACTGCAGATTGAACAGACTTGTTTATGTATCTGCAGAACGCTTTGAAGTGCAAGGGGAGCAAAGGGATGCCTTTGCTTTTGCTAATATTCTCAGCCATACATAATATTGGTCTTAAAATTAGCCATGCTGACTTTGTGCACTCAGGACTGTAAAAGAACAACAAAAAAAACAAAAAACAGAATAATATACAGAAACCAATGAAAAGAAGAGATGTATGACCTTTGAGACTTTTCAGTCTATTTTGCTATCAATTAGGTTTGTAACATGATACAGTGGAAAATAACTGCTGGCAGGTCTGGGGGGGTAGTAGTCCTATATATATATTTTTTTTTTCTTAATAATCTGTGAGGATAAGACAGTTTAAGTACAAAGCACAGCTTTTAACAAAGGGACATGTTGAGATAAATAAGAGGCATGTAAATACCAATAGCTTCTCAAAATTCCCTTTTTTTTTTTTTCTTTTCTTTTTAGGCCTGTACATATAGTATATACGTGTGTTTTAATAATGTGGCCATTAGCCTTTATAATGTTGATCGTTTTGGAAACAGAAGAAGAAGAAGAAAAAGATCAAAAACTGAAGAAAAACAAATGTTGGGAAAAGCGATGGCAGAAATAGAAAGACAGTCAAAGCTTTAGTCCCGTTTCCTTTCAGCCACCCACTGTGATGGAAGTGGAAGCATTTCCTTCTTGTTCTCTAACACTAGACAAAGACTCAGTGGGTGAGCATGAAAAATATTTTAAATCTTTGTACTGTGCTTATTTACATTGTCCAGGCTCTTGATGTTAACAGCAGCCCAGTGGTGCTAGTCTTTAACATTTTAGGGACTGAAGAGTAAACAACAAAGGCCTGAGAGTTTACCATCAACGCTGGTAGATTTTGATCTCTTTGGAATGATGATGACTTTTAAACCTGCAAACTTTAGTGGGATGGTTTCAGAAACAGTAGCATCTACCAATCTGAGACGAGCCAGCTCTTTGTAGAGCTTCTAGTGTCCTCGAATGCAGTAGTCCTGATTCTGATGGGCTCATAGTCATTGTATTTACCCGGTAGGGATTATTTTTAAAGCAAATTTGTCATTTTTATACATTCTGTTTGTGTTTAGTTTTTTTTTTTTTTTTTTTTTTATCCCCTTTGTTTAAATCCCACCCTGTAATCGCTATTATTAGTTGTGATTTCTGCTTCTGTGCTCTGAATTGGTCTTTTTAGATGTCTTGTACAAAACCCTTTTATTTTTCTCTGCTTATAAAGAGTTGATGTGATGCTTTATATTTCTGTGTATTATTGTTGTTTCAAAAATAAAATATATATCTTGTGGTGATACGTGAGCCTACGTGCTAAGTACGAAAGAAACTGAGGCTGGGTGGAACTAATCTTACATGACAAACTGCATCTTTATTTCTTGGCTGTGCATAATTATTCAAACATCGGAACAAATCAACATTATGAATCACAGTTAGCTGAGTTTTGTAGTTAAACGAGATTTGCTCGCATGAAATGTACTTAAAGCCCCTTATTAACATTTCCTTCAGCGTGGGGAATTCCTTGTCTGCGGTGGATAATTTCATACCGTCTTCAGAAGCAGACAGAGACGGTAATTACAGGCCCACAGCAGCCCTCTCTTGTTTCTTTACTTACTGCTACGTTACGAGCTAATTCAAACCATAAACATTTGTGCCGTCACAGAGGCGCGGCGCGGCTTTGAACATGAAGGCAGGCTTTGTTGTTGATGCCCTCAAGGGGAAAAGGGCCGGAACAAGCTGCTTGTCGCTGCAGAGACCTTGCTGCTGTGGTGACGAATAGTTTGTGTGAAAGGACCAAAGCTGGCTCACAAAAGTCTGCTGTATGTGCATGCATTTGAAAGGCAGTCAGCGCAGTAGTGAGGCTTCATTATTAATTGTTTCTTCGCGATTGTATAAGAGGAGACAGACAAAGAGCTGAGTGGATGTCTGTCTCCACCGTAACCTTCTACCTGAGCAGGAGAGGAAAGTATGTGATACAAAATGAATTTGTGCAGACAGTTAAGCCCTCTGTTAAACATCCTGTTTCACATTTATCTGAACTATACCTGAAGGCAGATAATTATAAACTAGTTTCAGGTCAAACCACATGAAAAACTTGAATGGATTAATATAGAAACTAGAGAGTGCTGCTTGTGTCTGAGCACCGATAATCACTTTTTGTCATGATCTGATTCTGGAACAAGTCATTTAAAAAGAAATGAAGATGTGTGAACGTAACTTAGAAAGGTTTTTTTGTTTGTTTTTAATAGTAAATTTGCTGAATGTACAGAACATACAGTTGAATGGAAAGACATTGAAAGGACATTCAAGAGAAGATATAAAAATCAAAGGTATGTACAATAGAGGCAGTATTGCAAATATAGTAAGACATGGGCATATAATATAGATATAAATAGAGCAGTTTGTGAGATGTACATGGACAGTGGTGCAAATGCTTGTAGCAAAATGCCAAAAACAGTCGGCAGCATTAAAAGATTTGAATGTACTGGGTCCTTGTGTGGAACCAGCTAACACAGAGTTGTGGTAGTGTGTTATAGGAGCAAGCCATCAACACAAGATCCATGGAGGCTGGGGTTTTCCACACCAGGCAAGACCCCAGGTGCAGGCTGTGTAAAGATGCCCCTGAGACAATCCAGCACGTAACAGCAGGGTGTAAGATGCTAGCAGACAGGACATAGAATGAACATCCTGACCAAGTATACTTGAACATCTGTGCAGAGTATGGCCGGGAAGGTGAAAATGCGACTACCAAGCTGGGCGAGTGGCTCCAGCAGATCCCAGGAACAACATCCGAGATCTCTGTCCAGAGGAGCGCAGTCCTAGGAATAGCAAAGATACTGCGCAGGACCCTCCAGCTCCCAGGCCACTGGTAGAGGACCTGACAGGGAAATTTACATTTTTTTAATGTGTAAAAAAATCAAGTTTTCACAGGGCTTGCTAACCAAGCACCTCAATAAAAAAAAACTGAAGATCTGTCAGTCTGCTGGTGTAAACATTCAGATGTGTTACCACAGTTATCCCAGGAGTGAGGAGTGAATATCCAAACAAATTCACCCCAAGGTCAGACCATGTTCAGCGAAACTACAATACCCAAGAGCTGCATCTCAGACTCTACAGGGCTGTGTTAAAAGGTTAAAGTTAATGGAATTAAAACTACTGCTTCTTTGAGTCTCGTGGTAGCACGGTTTCAGTTTACAAAAGAGCATCTGAACAAACCACAAAGAAATGTTACCTGTAGCCACCAATGTTGTGGTGGGACGTTAAGAGAGCTGTGCCCACAAACCTGAATGAGCGACGCTGCAAAGAAGAGCGGGCCAAAATGAGTTTATATGATTTCATCACACACACAGAAGAAGTGCACCCGCAATGAAATCAGTACCCTAACAGATATAATAAGCGGTCACAGACTGGAATATTTTAAGACGTACTCTCGGGTCGGTAATAATAAACAGTTTTAGCTCAACACTGCCACCTATTGCTCGCACAGAATAATAGCAGGCCAGATACATTGTTCTATTGATTTATTTCAATCTTTTCGCCTTTATTTTCCATCAAAGAGGTGGAGTGTGCACAAAAACATCACACGCAATGTAGAAAGAATATTTTTGTCTCGATTTATATAAAACTGATCAGGAGATTTTGCACTTAACTGTTAAACCTTTGAACTTAAAACAGCTGGACGCAGTCTGCTCGCGGGGCACGGCAAACCACGGGACTTTATCAGGCGGGAAAACAAAGGGCACTTACTTTGCATGTGATAAAATTAAGACTTATGCTGTGAGACAGCACACACAACATAATGGTGATGATATTCAGGTGTAGATTAGTGCCACACTGAGGTAATTTCATTCAGATGTTGTTAGGGAAATGGATCGTTTGGGGCTGCCTGCTTACAGCTAACAATGATTAAATGAAGATGAATACGTTCAGCAGAGAGAAAGGGCTCGGTACATCGCCCAGCACAGCAGAAATGAGGTGTCCCAGTGATTTAGGGCGCAAAGATGGGAACAGATGAGTGGCATCAGCTCCGTCTCTGTGTGAAGGTCACCGTGACGCAGGTTTCGACAGTGTGAATGTTTGTTGGTAAACAAATCCATCTTGACAAAGGTCACCATTTGTTTCCTACTCTCCTTTTTTATTACTATTATCAGGGTTCGTACGTGTGCTTGAAATCCTTGAAAAATGCTTGAATTTTAATGTTGTCTTGTCAAGGTTTGAAAAGTGCTTGAATTTCAGATGTGGTGCTTAAAAGTGCTTGAAAGTGTAACTGTATTTCATTCACCACAAATAACTATCTGATTGAATAGTTTTCTTATCAGATAGAGAAATAAAATGAGTCGCAAAATGTAGAGGCAAAAATTTGTATAGGTATGAGTGGCTAACATACCTGTAGGTTGCTGTTTTAATGAGTGTTTGATGGAAAACAACAATGGCGGAGTTTGCGCTCTCCAGTCGCATGATAGGTGAGTCCTAGTAAATAATTTTCCAGTACGTGTACGTTACACATGCTATTTTAAAAAAAAATATGATTATTATTTTGCTAGCTATCAAACTCGCTGGAGAAATGACTGAAATGCACTGAGTGTGATGCAGTATGGCAGCGCTATTATGGAATATGATGTGAACTTAGCTAACATTAATTAGCAGTGATATCAGTTACTTTGCTCAAGTGAAAGCTTTAAACATTAGCCTGATACATAACTAGCTAACTTAAGGCTTTCTGATTAACCCTCTGGGGTCAACGGACCCAGAGTCTCCATTTCAACTTGGGTCAAACGTGCGGACTCCAAACTATACACCAGTGTTTAAATTGTGTTGATAGGCCATCTAAAACCAGTGTTTTTCGTTTTTAATAAAACAGTGGTGTTTACTCCGGGAAGAAACGGTTAAAACGGCATTTTCTAAGGAGAGCGCTAGCAAACACGCTTGAGTGAAAAACAACAGTCATTGGTAAAAAAAGAAAAAACACTCCTTCCCTATTGGTGGAAAAATGTACCATGTCGACCAATCAAAAAAATGATATGGCAACATGTGGCATTTGGTTGTTTGGGAAGAGAGGGAAGTTTTAGGAGTGACCAGAGAGAGAGAGAGAGAGAGGCGGTTTTGATATATGAGAAATTTGTGAGGTTTACCGTGTTTGGAGTCTCAAGTTAGTGTGTTGTCTTGTGTAGTTAGTGTGTAGTGTAGTCATTGTTTTGTTTTGTGTGTCAGTTCTACTAGTGAATGTGACAGTTGCTGCAAAAAAGCCACCAAAGGCAGATTGCAGTGTAAACGCTGAGTGACACACCTGCTGTCAGACCTGCAGGTTTATCCCTGTGCTGTTCTCATCTGTGTTAGAGTGGACACAAACTATTTTTTTTTGGAGTTGCATCAATAATTTGTGTGCCTTTTTATTTGATGCAGAACACCTGATTGTTCTGTAAATAGTTTTAAATGGTTATATAAAAAACATCTGAGCCTTGGCTGCATTTTTAGGTAAATAGTACCATATAACTTTGTTGTTTGCAAAACTTGTGCATATTTTTAAAAATGTACAATTTCTATTTGCATTTCAAGTTATGAAAATGATTCGTTAAACATGCCTGTGGTTTTTACAGTCAAAAATATCACTTTCTACTCGTATTTTAAATTTTGTCTGAATTTAGATAAATTGTGTATGTCAAAATGAGAAAATAACAGATTGGCAAGATAAACAGTTTTTAAAGGTGAAATATAGAGGCCAAATCAAAAGTAGTCAAAAACGGCCAATTTTTGGAGTATTTGAAATAATGGTAATATGAGTGATCCATATGGTCACAAAGAATAGCCACTTGTTTCTGTGCTACCAAAGTTCCCCGGCTTTCATTCAAAATGTGTTTATCTTCAGCACCTGCACATTAAACTACTTAAAACTCATAAATGTCTTCAAGCTCACACTGAGGCCTGTGGGCACTATCAGCCGCTCAGACGGTACACACAGTTATATGTGTATTTGTATATGAATATTTCATACTTTAAGGCTGCCTGTTTATTTAAGGGAGATGAACAAAATACATTGGGATTGTACGTAATAATATCACAGATGATAAATTCAATAGATTTTAAGTAGATGCTTGTGCATTCTTAAAGTCTTATATGTTGAATTGAACTATGTGATCTATTCAAAGCCTCCCAGTCAGTGCTGTTCTCCATGCCTGTCTGACTGTACATGATGTTATTAGCACAAACACTTTAAAGGTGATCGTTTACTTCAACAATAATACAGACAGCAATGTAGTTAGCAATAAAACAGTTTTATTGGGAATTAACTTAAAAAACAAACAAACATCTGTCTCCTATTTTTTGTCACACAGGAAAAAAGCATCAATTTCTGATGAGAAGACTTATTTATTTCTTTTTTTGGGGGGGGGGGTAGTTCGTTTTTCTATTTCTTAACAAAAGGTGAACAAAGGTGTTTAAGTTCACCTAGGATGATTTGTTTTAATTTTCACATGGTCTTACTGAGGTGATGCAAATTGAAACATGCATTCTTTTTTTTGGGGGGGGCATGTACTGGAAAAGCTTGAAAGGGGACCTTGAAAGTGCCTAAAAAGTGCTTGAATTTGACCCTGAAAAAAGCGTATGAACCCTGTATTATTATTTTTAATCTTTCATCCCCTTCACTGTCATGTACTCACTCTCTCCCATCTCTGGCTCCTGCCCGACTTCTTTCCACATGTTCATTGGCTGCCTCTCTCTGTAAAGAAAAGCGCAGACCGCGCTATTATCAGCGCTCAGACGCCTCCAACCTGATTGCACTTCCATGGGTGGCTACGCTACAGCTGTCTCTGGACAGCAGCAGGTACCCAGAACTGCATGCCAGCAGAGATGGGCACCCATTTCTCCAACTGGCTGCTGTTGGCCCTCTGCCTGCTCGTCACCCTGCGTGCAAAGCTAGCCAGCACTCATCCCCCGCTCCCCCGTCAGCTGTGCCACCCTATGCAGGAGAGGAAACTGTCACACTCCCTCAACTGAGTAGACGCTTCATTCAAAAGCACCTGGCCAACACTTATGTTCAGTGAAGAAAAAAACATGCATATAAAATGTTCAGATGCAAGCTGGCTGTGAGAGAATGTTTGGTGTAGAAGGAAACGAGCGAAAAAAGTTTAATTTTGTGCCTTGAAGCAATTTTCTGCTCCTTGGCACTACTTGCTTTTTCTGCCAATATGCTTCAGTTTGTCTCCCGAAGCCAAACTTTGCACTTAAGAGCACAAATATCTGTTTTTCTGTCTCGTGCAGGGAAGTTTCTTTGTTAAACCCTTTGTTATAATTAATAAAAAGTCAATGTTACACAGCGGAAAAGCGCAGGGGAGAGAGTGGGGAAGAAAAGTGGCGGGAAAAGGAGGCGGTGAGGGAAACATATTTACTGACATCCATGGGCTGTCACCGCTCTGATTAATGGTGGCTGGAATCCCTGCCTGGTGAAAAGGTGTTGTTGGGGTGTAGAGAAAGCCCGGGCTCTGACCCAGAACTAATAGCATTCGACTTGAACAAGCTGTCCAACCTGAGAGAGTGAGTTTCTGCTGCTGCCAGTGTGCGCTGCAAAGAAGCTGAAATAACAAAAGTCAGAAATGTGGAGGGGGGTAGATACTGCATCTAAGTTTACACTGCAGCCTTTGAACTTGGAACAGCTGGCCTCAATGGCACGTGCCTGGCCTCACTTTGGTCCTAACTTAATACATGAGGAATAGTTCCTCAAGTTTTGAGCAACAAATAAAAATTTTGGATACTTGGGAATTAATCATTAGACACCATCTGAGGCTGAAAGAAAAGGTGGTGTAAAGGCAATAACATGTAAACGTGTAAAGCCTGATTCTGAGAACCAGTAAACAAGATTAGTTGAGAACTATACTTTTTATTGCACGGCAAAAATACATTAAGTTCACAGTTTCACAGATAGGCTGTATTGAGACATGGTGCTTAAATGTTGATTCACATCAAGTCAATTCTTTTATTATTTATTTAGCCCCAAATCACAACAACAATGGCCTTAATGAGCTTTATACACTAAGATAAAGACCATACAATAATACAGAGAAAGTCCCACGCAATCAGAGGACACCTATGAGCAAGCAATTGGTGACTGTGGGAAGGAAAAACTCTCTTTTGAAAGGAAGAAACCTTCAGCAGGACTAGGCTAAGGGAGGGGGAGTCATCAGCCATGACTGCTTGGGGGTGAGGGGACAGGACAAAAGACATCGTGGAAGAAATGAAAAAAGTGAGTTTTAACTTTTCCAGTTATGTGATTAGACATCCAATTTTGGTTAAGCCACGACTTTGACTTTGGCCACGAGGGCTCTTTTGTATGCTGTTGACATGAAAGTAGAATGTGGGTTGTCTTGCTTAAATAAGCGAGGCTTTATTTAAGCAAGGTTACATCATCTGCATACATGGTTCAGACCTGTGCCATCCATCCTAAATGGATCATACTAATATCTGGGCTTTTTTGTTTGTTTGTTTTGCATTGTCGATTTTTAACTTATATTTTGGATGCGTTTTTCAGCATTACAGTAACTCCCACTACAGAATTGCATCTGATTTTAATGCAGTGCTCACAGCGATTCATTAGTCGTGGTTTTTTGGCCTTGAAATCTCTCTTCTTTTGATTCTTTTAATGCTGTTATGTACCGTATATAATGAAATCCTCTAACTCTCAGCTCTTTCATGTTGAGACATATTATTCTTAATTTGCTAAACAATTTGCCCTCACAATCTTCAGACTGACAAACCCCCTCCCCGTGACAGTCTTTTTGCTTGAGAAGATTCCCTACCAATTGAAATGACGTGAAAGTAGCAGCTGTGTCCTGGTTGAATTCTCTAAATGCTGAGAAAATTGTGCTTCATTGCTTCCTTTCTTATGTCCTTAAGATCCTGATGAATGGGCCATCCTTTAAGAAAGAAAAGGAGATAATTAAGTTTGCCAGACTAACAAATACTGTACTTGTATTCTCTTAGTTACAAAGGCTACAATGTATTTTCCTGCAGTTGCAGTCCTGCATTCTCTTTCCTTGACCTCAGTGAGTAACATACAATGTGGAGTGTTTAGGAAAAGACAAAAAATGCAATCTTTGTTTGTTTGTTTGTTTGTTTTGGGGGGGGGGGGCTATTTAAATTCAATCTCAGCCTTGCAGGGATAGTCTTTTACAGACTATCCCTGCAAGGCTGAGTGTTTTGAAGGCTATGAGGCATGACTGTGGCCAGATCTTTGACCCCAAACCCAGAACCAGTGCAGACCGCTCCTGATTTTTTCCACAAAGAAGTATTTCACACAAAGGTAACTTAACAAAGGGCATTAACAGAGCTCTGGGAGAATGCACGGGTCATGGAGGTGAGTCGTCTACGAAACAGGTTAATTAATCCCAAAACTATCCACGGAGAATTGTCCACAAAGATAAGAAGTGACTGATCCAGATTGCTTGATTTTACAGAAGCAGATGTCCAGGAGCGGTTTGGGTCCACAGGGTTATGACTGGAGTGGTGAGTATTCAGTGAGGGTCCAGATTATGAGGTTGTGGGAACAGGTGAGCATTCAGCAGCGGGTCCACTTCCACAGCCAACGAGGAGATGGAAGTGGAAGAAGAAGGAATGTTAAAATACATAATACACAAATCCTAAACAGTCAATGTGATATTTTTGTCAATCCCTTTAATTAAAACCCAAATCTGCACTTCGGTTACATGTTGATTGTTTGACCTGTCATTAAACATGTTGCCTGTTAATCTAACCAGCTGTTGTGAGGTGTCTCACCATGATTAGGGTTTAAGGATTTGATATGTGTTAGTGTCATGAAATTTAAATTGAGCTTATAGTATTTTTTTTAAAGATATTTTTGAAATTTTTACAGTAATATGAGGTAATGGGGTTGCATTTACTGTTTTTAGGAAATAGGGGAGTATTTCAGACAGTACTATTATGTGGGGTATGATGTCACTGCCACTGCCACCCTTACAGTGTAATGTTTTTGAACAAAGCACTGGGACTGTTACATTTCTGCATTTTGTCTGAAGGCATTAAGTGAGAATTAGGACTTGGGAAGTGAAAGCAGCCGTAGCTACCTCCCTGTTCTCCTCTTTAAAAAATGCCACATAAAAAGGGTCTTCGCTTCAAATAATCTGCAGCATACTTGCCAGGAACATCATCCTGCCGAGGCTGTTTCTTTGCTGAGGGTAACAGCAAGCCCAACAGCTGGGACATAATGAAGCTTTCAGGCACTTGTTCTCCCATCGTGTAGCACCAGCCCCTGTCTGCTTCCACCAGATGTTCCCTGCTTTCCTTCCAAAAGGCTCTGCTGCCAAAATGGGTACGGAAACCAGCTAACTCCACAGTCAGTTCATGATTGTAGGGTGATAGTTGGGTTAATTGCTTGTTTCGTGTCTACTGGGCGATGCCCTGCCACTTTGTTGTCATCTTGTATGTAGCTGGGAAAATTAGTTTGATGGTAACCCGAGCTGCTGTTGTCAGGCTCTTCGGTCCGGAGTCAGCTGGGAGCAGATAAACCCGATGCTATTGACTTACTTTCGGGGGAGCTGCCATTATGAATGACTATTGTCTGAGTTTTGATGGAGGACGTGTCACTGTGCGTCCTAAAAAGCACACAGTCCTCTTTTCCATCAAATCAAATGAAGATGTTAGGGGGACATGGGTGTGACTGAGCACTGATCAGATGCTGCTCACCTCCTCGGAAAACTCGGGAATATCTCTTCACCAACTGCACAGTTGTATGCTCAAGAATCTCTACCTGCAATGAAAAAGAGGCCTCTGAAACCTTATTAGAGGTTCAAACAAGTTTATATCTGCATGTGTTTGGACATTAGCAAGCTCTATATGCAAACAACCAAATTTCAGGTTGAAGAATTGGTCGAAATGTATGGCTAGTTTCAACTCAATGCCTTCTGAAGTAACGAAAACACAATTCTGTTCCCTTTTGTGCCTGGGTGTGCCGTTCTGCAGTGCATTTCCTGTTAATTGCTTCGTCTGATGTAACCCTTGCCAGTGGAATCATGTTGCAGGCTCACAGAATTAATCGAGACTAGATGTTACATATGTAATTAAATGAACTCGTATCATTTATGCTTCGCTCGGTTCCTGTTAAACTGGTAGCACTCGAACCTCGCTTTTCTTTGGGGCAAATGAAGAAATCTCTATGGGCCATCCTGTCACTGATCAATGCACATTTAGATGTTTAACATCTGGCAAGCCACTGGAAAGTGGCTTCTATGGCAACACTGCGTTGCCATCATCCTCCCATCATTAGCTTTCACCATTGCCCCAGGGTTCATAATGTCGTTAGAGATGCAGAAAAGTGGCGTTACATGGCGTTTCCCAGCTCCTTTTATTGAAGAAGCCTGCTATGCAGCCTGCTTGTCCTATTCCACGGACACCACAGGGAAATAAGACATGACGAGAGCGCACAGACGCGAGGTTTAAAATTTCCTGCATCAAATCTATTTTTTGGGGTGGGGGTGGTGGATTTGGCAAACAAACGGGGTCACACAAGCTCGTGGAAAAAGCTTTTACTGCAATGCTGTAATTTCTGAGGGTGCTTATGGAAAGTGGACTATAAAGGATTTGATGTTGTTGACCCTGTTGGCGCGTGCAAAGATCAGTACTGTAGATTTTCGGTCCCTCTTTTACACCCAGAGCCTCGGCCCTCTACATTTCCTACTATCTGCCCATCGCTGCACTAGTTTTAATCGAATGTGCAGTCAAAATGATCAGCCACAACGACTGAAATTATGTAGTTGTAATTACAAACAGATGGGAGGCTTTATTTGCACTTAAGGCGGTGGTGTGCATGGGAAATGCAGTGTGAACAAGAATAATTAAGAAGTTAAAGTCCTGTTTTTGTTTTTTTTGTGGGGTTTTTTCCCCAAGTTGTGTTTAAATATCAACACTACGATGTACATTTGTTTTAAATTAACAGTATATTAATGCTTGGCCTGGAGCAGCCCTCACCTTCAAGCCTTTACTGAGAAGATATAGATTTTTATTCTATTTATATATTTATTTTCTGAGACTTCAGTGTGTTTATTTGTTTTGGAGGAAAGCACTGTGTTAAAGTTGTGGTGCCCCATGCAGGAGATGCTTCCTGATACCTGAGGACTCACTGGGGAGGAGAAAGCAACTCATCAATCGAGTCACATATCACTTTCTGCTTTGTGGCCTCTTTGTGGCGCATATAAAACACTGTCACACAATGGGCACTGCTAACATTTAATATAACGACAAGTTAGACAAATGCATGCTCATTTTGCTCCTTTATGTGGAACTCTCAGGGTTGGCCTTATCTTATGCGGTGTAAAGAACACTGCAAACTCTAGAGGCTGCTAGTGGACTTCAGACTGCATTCAACCTATTAATGAGAGCAATTATCAATTAACTTAAAACGGGCCATTTTTAATCGTTAATTTGGATTATGTGCACACATGTTTCAGGAGCCATATGGAGCACTTCGTATTTTCTAAACATTCGGATATCTTAATTATGCAGCTTTGTTTCGGAGTGCTTTAGAGTAGCTGCTTCATTGCTCAGACTCCAACTGTTTGCAGTTCACTTGCTGTCTGTGTACAACAGAGGTCACCAGAGGCTGCTCCTGCACGTGAAACCGGCACATCTGCTACGTCCTGAGCTGTGAACCGAAGTTCCCAAAATGTGTCGCAGTTGTGTTTGTTTGTTGTGTAGTGTGTGGGGTTTTTTCCCCCTTCAGCTACCATTCTGATTCAGCAAACCTGCAAGCGCAAGACTGCTTTATTTACGATGCTTGATTTTTATGTATGACAGTTTTGCTGAGAAGAGGAAGAAGAAGAGGAAGAAGGGAAAATGTTGCTCCTCCCCGTCACCCCCGTGTTTCCCCTATTGATTTTGGAGCTTGGTTGATGTGACTCCGCGCCAGAAGTGTCACTTAGATGAATCACTGTTAGCCCAAGCTGGCACAGCTCAGCACTGGTGACAGAAGGAAGAATTCCACGTGGATCAAATAAATACAGATGTGAAGTAATTAGATGTATTCCCAAGAAGACCATCGCGGGGATGTTAAAGATGGTAGGGATCAGCATTCCCACCATGGTAGCTTTTATCAGTTTAAACAGGAGCAGGAACTAACTGGGTCACAGCCCAGGAGCTGACTTTTATGTTGGAGGTTTGAGCAATAGAGGTGGGCGGATCCATCCTATTATTGATACTAATGCTGCTATTGGTACTGAATCGATAATAATAACGTGATAGGATCAATACTGTTTTTATCGTCTAATTTCAATCTTTAGCCCAATGAACTGTGTTAAAATAATTATTGAAAATGACAAAATATACCCCGAGATCATAATTTAGAGTAGCACAGCACTGGTTAGCAACGAACGGGCTTTCAAATTTGTCATATTAAGCAAACATTATGTTAACAAATCAAAAAGTTTGTTATGGAAAAAGTATAAAAGCATAACTACAGCTCACGAATTAGTATTGTATTGCTAAACCTGGCTTTATATTGAGTTTTTGTCACTGATGGCTACATTTAACCTTGATTCAAATAATATGAGACAGACTCTTATATTTAATTTTTTTTTTTTTAACAGAGTCATCCTGCAGGGCCTGACAGAAAGGAACAAAACACATTAAAACGCGTCAAACTCCAGGAAATGTCATTGCAAAGAGAAAGATATGGACCTGTACCCAGCCTACGTATGGCATTTCTATAAAGTCAAACAAAGGCCGTAATCAATTAGATTCCAAGAATGAAGCAAAGTACAGTATCCTGATGGCCCTGAACAGATTGGATTTAGAGGAAAAATGCTATTGCTTTGGTGCGCTGTAATATTGTGAACGGGGCACCGCATCTGGGGTCGGGTGGGGGCCCTCCACCAATTTATGTAAAACACACTTTGATCTTCAACCTAAAAACACATTTGAGAAAATCGCTGCTTTTAGTGCAGCATCTCATAACAAAGGCGGTGTACATTTGCCACATAATACTGCCATTACAATTAATGTCACATCCCTGTGAAATTGAACCCCACTTTTTTTTTCTTTTTTTATTCCTCCTCTCGCAATTATAGGCCCCTTCAGGAGGGGACGTATTTATGTCCGGCAGTTAGCAATGCATTGATTTAATACGTTTCTAATCAGGACATGCAGCTCCGGGGCCTAAAATGTTAATTTTTCCTGCTGCTTACAAAGTAGCCTTTGATTTTCTGTCATGCCAGTAATTACAGCATTTTGCCACTAGACAGGGGGAGAGCTTTGTCTCGTCTAATTATGAGGTAATCATTGCTGTAGTGCCAGCATGTTGTTCTCACCTTTTTTTTTTTGGTTAATACTATTTTGATTTTATTTTTACAGCTTCCAGCTATTACCTTCCCTTCACTGTGACACAGTTAAGACTGTGTGTGTGTGTGTGTGTGTGTGAGAGAGAGAGAGAGTGTATATCTGGAGTGTAGTAGCCTAGTGACTGTAATTGTTGTGGTATGGGTGCTGTTAATTACTGGAGTAAACGGTTGAATCACGGCCAGGGCCCTTTGTGGCTGCAGAGTGGCGGGCAGCAGAGGAGAGAGACAGAGGGCTGGAAAATTGTTTTTACCATCTGGGGACCGAGGGATAGAGAAGGGGAAGCAGAAAGGAGGAAAGGGGGAACAGCAGCAGACAGAAAGGCCCAATTGGTGGCCAGAGCCTAAGGGTCCGGGGGTCCATATGGAAGGCAACACTTTGCCTTGCACTTTATTGCACACCTTGCTGTTTTAATCAATGGCAAGCCTGTTCACAGAGCCTAAAGCTGCAGTGGTTGTTTCTCATTGTCATAGCACTGCTTCCACTTTTCTTGCTCCACTACGCCCCAGCACGCCTTACCAAATCTCGGAGGAGCTGTGCGGCAGCACTTTCCAGGTCTCTCTCTCTCTCCAGAAGTGAGAAATGTTTGCACTTTGTGTGAGGTTAAAGCTCCTCTTTGGTAATGATGATTTGATACGCTTTAGGCTCCTGCCTGTGCAGCTCTAATTTCCCAGCAAAGCGGGATAAGAACGGAGACGCCCGCTGCGCTTGGAGTCGTTTCTTAAAATGGACGACACCATTCCATCTGAATTCCATTTGAGTGCTGAACATAATGGGATTAGGCTACAAAAGGCGGCGAGACAGTGGGATATGTGCTAATAACGCCATAAAAGTGCCAGTCAGCAGTGGGCTGACTCCCTTGAAACCCCACACTGGTTGGAGGCAGTTTAAGCACGTGGTGAGGGATAAAGGCCTGCGTGGGGGGTTGAGTGTTTTATTTTATCACAGAACTCTTGCAGGAACATCAATATTGTATTAAATTAGTTCACTTTTGTGAAAAAAATAAAATAAAAAAAAAACCCAGCACACACAGAAAACAGGTGAAAGGTGTTTCTCTAAAGTAGACCTAGTGTGTTACCAGGAGCATCTGATATTGTATAATTACTGTAAAGGACATTCAAATGCAGATTCCCTTTGTTTGATCTGAGCAACTCCACACTTCAGCATATATCCCTGCATAATACTGGAGTCTAGAAAACCTCAGCTGGTCAGTAAACTGGTCGGGTTAGATTTCTTTTTTTCAAATATAATGTCGCGTTACTGTAATATAATCACTTAAATCAGGTAATGAGTAAAGTAACAGATTACTATTAAAAAGAGAAATTAGATAACTGACAGGACTTAGTGCTGCTGAATCTTTGATTTTATTTTATTTTTTGCTGTGTTTTACTTGCATCTATTTGTGAGTGTAAACAAAAAAAATATTATTTTATTTTATATGCTGGAGTATGCAGAAAATAGGTTTAAATGTTAAACAATTTCTTGAGTCAAAGACTGTTGCACATAATTTAATTTTTGCTTGATGTAATGTGCATACAGTTAAAAGATTAAAACTAATAAAACAAGTTTTTAAAAGGAGACTTTTCCATTTGATTATTTGATTTTATATGATGGATTATGCAGAAAAAATACAATATTGATTTGTAACTATTCAGCTTGTGTATCATGTTGTTAAAAAGTAACTAAGTAATAAATTAACTAATTACTTTTGAAAATAAGTAATCAGTAAAGTAACTGGAGAAGTAATCATTAATTAGTAACTAATTACTATTTTCAAGTAACTTGACCAACACTGGTTGTCAGTTTATTTTGTTTTAACGTTGTAAACTCATGAAAGGGAATCACACTAATGACTCCAAACTTTTGAAAATGGCAGCAATAACATCCTGTTCAGCTGTCAACACGTTTCCTCTGCAGCAACAAAAGAGACTGAAACAAGCAAAAACAACCTATTCAACTTTCCAAAACTGCGTTGGTGGGAGATGCATTAACAACATTTTAGCTTAAAACTGATTCCATTGGTGTGGGTAACTGAGACCCTGTTTACATGTAGATGATGAGGTCACAAGTTGAAAGTTAAGTTAAGAAACTGGCAGCCTTTTACTTTAAGACAGGGATGCTAAACACATGGCCTGGGGGCCAGAATCGGCCCGGCAAAGACTCCAATCCAACCTTTGGAAAATGTGAAGGAGGGTAAGGAGGACTTTTGACTTTTAACTCTAACTCTACTCTTTTCTGTTAAATGTAAATGTCTTCATGCGGACAGAAAAGGAGAGTTTCACTGTTCTGGTTCACCTCAGAGCGGTGTGCTGTATGTGGCCCATGATGTTAAATGAGTTTGATATCCCAGCTTTAAGTCTTTAAGGATTTACCCCCATATAATTTCAATAATAGGATAAACTAACAGAGTTTACGTAAAGGTAAAAAAACAACAACATTTTTTTGTAACCAGGCTGTAAACATGCTTGCAATATTAACATGAGAGTGTGAGGAGACCGACTGTGTTTTGAGAGCTCGAATCGCGCTGGATCTTTCACACTTGTAAAGGGCTCTCACTCTTGATCATATTACCTGGGAGGCATCTTAAAATTAAACATCAGAGATAGAAGTTTTATTGAGGCTTAGCTTTTAAAAATGTTTGAAATAACCTACATTTTATCTACCCTGTGGAGAGACTGCCTTTTTTGCGCACAACAAACCAAATCATCCCTAAGAATGCTGACTGGCGTGTGCTGACACAGCTGCATGATATCATCCAGATGTCTGCATTGTGCAATTAACAGCATGTTCAATGGAAACAGTCCCGCATTATGTTTTCCCTACAGAAGTCAGACTGCAACAGGCTGCACTGACTCTGCTGCACTGACACCATTGCTGCTGTTTGGCTCTTTCTATTACACCCTCTGTCGTTACTTGGATTTGTGATTAAATTTAGCAAAGTGCTGCCGATAGCCGAATTGTCCAGCCACTCTCAATTACTGTCTGGGGAAGGTACCTGAGAAAGCTTAACACAGCAATTAACAACTTAATTAAGTGCCACAGCCATTGTGGCATTTCTGGAGCCATGCAACAAGGGGCATATTGATTGCAGGGGATTGCCAGTTGGTCCCCAATTGATCGCCCAATCGATTGGCTTGGATAGGCACTCCTCAGTGACTCAGGGAAAGGAGTTAGTGTGTGTTGTGTGTTTTGTCTCAGAGGAAGTAGCCGTCATGCCACTGCATGACACACTGATAATGACCTGCCAGACTGGCTGCGTAGCCCCTACCGATCCCCCTGAGTGCAACACACGTGTCTGGTGTCAATCATTCACTCGCTCACTCACTGTCTCTCTCTCTCTTTCACATAAACACACACAAACCGAGGCCTCAGGTCTCTGCCTGAATCCTAAGTAACATCTGCAGTCTGTTCATTCTAAATACACCTGACAGGGATGCAGTGACACAAGCGCAGGCATAGCAGAATGGATTGAAAACACTAGATACAGGTATGATACCTGAAATCACAGATACATGTTACTATTAATTTCTATTGGGATGTTCAGATTATGATTAAAATTAGGTCAGAATATCAGAGACTTTTCAGTAAAAAAAAAAACATGATCCAATGGATTCTGTTGGAAGAGTAAAAACAAGCAAAAAATGACTGAACAAGGATGCACCAGCCAGCCTGCACACATTCACACAGATCCAGTGCTCCCCGGGGAGCAGTTAGGATGCAGGATGGGGGCTGGATGTTAGTGAGGGGTGAGGGGGAGGGTGAAGTGGTGGTAAGATGTCAAATAAAATGTCATCTCTTATTGTGTCAATGAAGTAATTCCCTTTTAAAGGCTTGACCCTTCGACCCTGGAGGAGCTCGGCCAATTGCCCAGTGCAGCCATGAGGTGATAACAAATGACTCAAGCGAAGGGGGGTGGAGGGGGGTGCACGGTGCGCAATGCTGGACTCACCCCAGGCCGGTCTCGCCAAAGAGAGGATGTGTCCGAATCAATTACAAACCACTTACTCTTTCAGAATCACTCATCCTACAATTTGGTTAATCTACAGAATGTAAAATACATTTTTTATTTTATTTTTTTTAAATGATTATTGAACCATTTTATTTTCTTGGGTAACTCTTGGGTAAGGTCCTACTAATTAGCAAGCACCCTTTCAGCTGAACCTCATAACACTCTGTGCATTAGTAGTTTCTCATTTTGCCACTGGGGGGCAGTATTATATGGATGAACTTGAAGGCTGCAACCATTGAAAAACTCTAATTCCTGCTTTGGGACTATGCAGCCATGCTCTGTGGATGGTCGTACAACACGCGCTGTAATGTTACTCGATTTTGAGTGAAAAAAGTGTGTGTGTGTGTGTGTGTGTGTGTGTGTGTGTGTGTGTGTGTGTGTGTGTGTGTGTGTGTGTGTGTATTTGTGCATGTCAGAGTGGTTGACAGGCTCAGCTCTGCCCGTACCCGCTGCGGTTCCGAGGTGCTCAACTTATGACCTGTAATTACATTGCTACTTTGCTCTCAAATCTCAATAGAGCAGGTTGGTCTCAGACACTTCAATTACCAGCCCTCAATACCTTGCTCTCACATTCCCAGCAAAATCATAATGATAATCCAGGGAATGGACTGATCCAAAGTTTATTGCACATAACATGGAGAGAAAGAGACAAAAGATATATTGCAATTAAACAGCAAAGAACAAAAAAGAATATAGGTGTTATTCTTATTGTACGGTTTTCCTAGTTATTGTTAAGCATGATTTTCAGGGGGGGAAAAGACCTGTAACCCCTCTTCACAGATTTGTAAATTCTAGTATCCATTTAAACAGGAAGACTTTTCAATACTTAAAGAAGCGCTTGTGAAAACAGCACGGCAAGGCCAACAACAATACCCCCCACATGTCCCACAGATTCTTTGGAAGCGGTCTGCATCAATTTGCATTCAAACTTGTTGTAAAATAGAGAAGAGCAAAAGATCTATCTATTGGGGCACATTTGAAGGTTGGGTCCAGGTCGCATATGTTTGCCCTTGCATAGTTCTGGCACATTGTGGTGTAACGGAGCCTCAGCTGCAGGATTGCAATTTTTAATGAAAAAGTGGGGGCCCCCCACATCCAGGTAAGACCCCTGGAGGTTGTATTTCCAGGGCTTTGTTGTAACCCACAATGAGGCTGTGTGGACGAGCGCACGCATGTACACACACAGACACACGCGTTCGCGCTCACGCACGCAGATTTAACCCAACAATGATGATGGCTACAGCAGTGGCTGATAAACACTCATGTATTTCCCTGAAAAAAAAAAAGCACATTTTGGATGTATCCTTGATCATCTGAAAGACTCTATCAGACATTAAATATTAAATGTCTCCAAACTTTCATTAAGTATATGAGGAAACAGCTGAGGTTATTAAATGCCCACCAAATACAACTTTAGAAATGAAAGAATCGCTGTATTTTTTATTTTTTGGTGAAAACATGAAACAGGCAGTCAGATATTTTAAGGTTCTTTGTGGGCATTCTTTGCAGATCAAGGACAGTCTTATTGCTATTACCCATAAAATATTTAAATATTTTCTCAGTGGCATAATTATAGTCATTTTTTGTACTCATTTAGGCTTAGTTCAAACATCTTCAGTGGATTTCATCTGTTATGGTGAATGGTACAAAATGAATCTGTGTTACTGAGCACTGATTTAAGCTTACAGATAGACTTACTTTACCGTATGTATGCGATCACATGTATCCAAGACGCATCTCTGAGTTTCACCTGCAAAAGAAAAAAAATGCAAGGAAGCTCATCAGTCAATGAGCCATTGAAAGTGTTTGCTCAGCTGTTCAACTGGACGGCTGATCCTAACGGCCTGAAATAGTCTGCCTGGAAAAAAAAAGTGCAAATTACTGGCAAGCATAGCAGTGGTATAATCTGTCTTGCGTTTTATAAGAAACTGAGCTCAAATCTGTGCTCTTGTTTCCAGCCAGCTGTTTATTACCATGCGGGACTTACACACACACAGAAACACACAGAAACACACAGAAACACAGATCTTATCTCAGCAGAAAGATTATATTCCTTTCATGAGCCAACCCCCCCCCCAAACAAACAAACACAAATCTGCTGTTAGCAGTAGTACCACAGGGCGTACTGTACCTGGTGTTATACCTATCAAACTATAAATATGATTAAAAAAATATTGCAAATCAGTTTACAGTAAGGACAGCAGGCAGCAGGCTAACAGTCATCAGAGACCTATTACAAAATGTACTAGCGGGATATAGTTTAAAAAAAAAGATGTAAGTGATAAATAATTAAGAGTGTGAATGCTGTCCTCTTTTGTTTCACTTCATTTCATTTCAATGCAATTTTACTCATACAATGCCAAATCACCACAACAATCACCCAAAGCACTTTACATTGTAAGATAAAGACTCTACTATAATAGAGAGAAACCCCCAACAATCAAACAACCCCCTATGAGCAAGTTTGGTGACAGTGGAAAGAAAAAACGTCCTTTTAACAGGAAGAAACCTCTGGCAGAACCAGGTTCAGGGACGAGAAGCTCTCTAGTTATTGAGGACCTTTTACATGAGGAGAAAGATCTTTCTAGTCCCTGTCAGAACTCTTGCTGCAGCATTTTGGATCAATTGAATGTTTTTCAGGGAGTTTTTTGGACATCCTGATACTAAGGAATTACAGTAATCCAGAAGCAATAAATGCATAACTAGTATATGTACGATTGTGCAAGACAGCAATCGTACATATTTATTTTTACATATGAATCTCCCCTTTGCACATCGGAAGCCACGATGGGCCAGAAAACACACAGAAATGTTTTTAAGGATGGTAACACTGAACACTTTCACTCACAATAACAGAGCAGACGTCCCTCTTTATGTGGGACAGCACAGCATTTGTATTGCTTGTCCTCTCCGTCCCACTTCTAGAGACTATGTCCCACATTTTTGCCGGCTCTCAAGGACGTGCACTTTTCTAAAGTCTGGGTTGCATCAAATGCATGCAAAGGGACGGCTTTTTATTAGCCTGTGTAATGCTATGACCATTTGTGAAACTTAAGAGTTACCAAAGAATCACAAGCTTTGCAGATTTTGGCAAATATGATGAAAATTACCACAAAGAAAATAACTCAGCAGTATATGTACATAGTAATAATGTTTTTCTCTTTTTTTGCTAGTTATTTTTATTTGTTATTTTTCAGTTTTGCACAGGAAAAAAATGTGTGACACACAGTGCATGTGTGCCACAACTATAACCTGATATTTATAGTCATAGTTATTGCGTAGAATTAGTAGAACAATAGAATTCATAAAATAATCAGATATGGTTCAGAAAAGTTGTACTAATATCTGGATGAAACACAAAGACTGTCAATAAAAACTATGAAGACTATGAAAATATGAAGACTAATAAAACCATGAGAACAAACTTCAGCTTCATTGTATTCTTATTGTATTTACTTAGCAAAAGAATTGTGAAGCTACATTCAGATATAATATATTTAACCACCTGTAGCACAGTTAATGCATGCTACTTTGTCCCCAGTCAAATAATATTAAAGATGTTTATTAATTTTTATGTTACAGGCAGTAATGCATTAGTCACCTGGCAGGAAGGGCCAGCAAACACACCAATGTCACTACAGCTTTCCACTGATTCACCACAGTATTGGGTTTGTCATCTGCTGTGAACGACTAGTACATGTGAGACACAATGGCCCACTTGACATGTTGTCAGTGCACATACTGTTAGCACAATAACATGTTAATATGAATTTGATTTGATTCTACTAAGAAATGTTTTCCAATCGTGGCAGGTCATAAGTCAGGTTAGACTATTTTTGAAAATTAAATTAATTACTGAGCTTTCAATCCCTCATACACAGACAATAAAGGCACTTAGAGATATTATTCAGTGTGAGCACAAAACCAAACCAATGAATTTATCATTTTCATCGTAGCATTTATTTCCTTTGTTACTTTCATTGCTTAGTTCAATGCGTCGGTCTTTATATGACACATGCTCGCTCGCCGTGATGAGTTCTTTCACACAACAAAGGTCAGAGGCATCACTTACAGAAAGAGAAGGACCCCCACAAACACTCAGTTGCTCCTCTATCAATTATTGAGCCGCAGTTGTCAGTTGAAAAGCCAGCCAGACTTTCCGTTGATCTGTTTGATGAATATTTCAGCTGACAAACCGGCCACCTGACACTCCTCACCAGAGCAATGTGTGGTTAGAGAGAGGTCACGCGTTCTGGCCACAGTCATGCACATGTGCATGCACATGTATATACAGTTACAGTATAGCTGTTGTTGCTATTCTATTGTGAATGCTTTTAGTTACTGTTTGTTTACATTACTTCCCCCCCAGAACTCTCTGTGGTGGTATCTGTGTTGACTACAAACAAACAAAAATAACATGTTTCCTTAATATGTATGTGGACACTACACGTTGGAGGAAAATGCTACTATAGCCTGAACGATATAGGATTTTTCGGCCCGATACCAACATTTGCAAATATTTATTTACTTTTTCACACTCCCCTCGACTCTGCTTGAATCAGCTAGTTATTTTTTAGCATTCCCAAAAGGAAAGTTTCAATGTACAATGTACTCTGGTGGACTAACTATGCAAAGTAAACTTTATGCAATGTCAACACTTAACATGATGAAGGGTGTCATCTAGACTGGCAAACAGCTAATATTGGTCAATATTATCATCATTATCAGACGATATCCATCCATCCTCAAGTTCCTCTCTCAGCCCTTGGTATTTTTCCAGCTTTTCTTGTTTTTTCTTGCTAATTTTGCTATCACTTGGTATATCTGCATCTGATATGGCCGTCTGCCTCTGCTTGTCTACCACTACCACGTCAGGTTGATCTTCCAGGCCATACTTGGCACAAATGTTCCTATGCCGGCCACTTGGTTATGGCATTCCATGTATGCCCTTCCTGCTAGCATCTTGCACCCTGCTGTTATATAGTGGATTGACTCAGGGGCATCTTTACACAGCCTGCCAGGTGTGATAGACCCCAGCCTCTATGGATCTTGTGCTGAGAGCTTGTTCTGCCATGATTTGTTCCTCTGTGTTGTCTTTCAGTCCAGCTTTGTCCAGCCACTGGTAGGACTTCTGGATGTCAGCCACGTCTTCTGTCTGCTGATCACACTGTACACACTGTGCAGGAGCCTGTCCTTCCATGATGCTTCTTCTCTTGCTCCTCTTCTACTGGCTCTGACACTCACTAGTCCCCGGCCACCTTTCTGCTTAGGGTACGGTCTCAGGGTGCTGGATTTTCGGTGAAACCTTCCATGCATGGTAAGGAGCTTCCTTGTCTTGACATTAGTGGCTTCTATCTCTTCCTTTGGCCAGCTTCTTATCCCATCGGGGTATCTGTGTTGATTGATCAGGTCTTGTTGTTTCCATTCTGCTGATTTCTCAGGACTTGCCTTAATTTCTGCAGGTACTTGGTAGTTGCAGCTTTCCTAGCGGCCTCCTCGTAATTCCCAGATATTCGTAGCTGTCCTCAGTGTCCCCTCAGTTCTGACTACCTTCCCTCTTTTTGTTACTTTCCGATTACACTTCTCCAGTCCAAACGACATTCCCATCCATATGGACTTTCATTTTAGACTTCACCAACCACTACTTTATTATTCAATGCAGAACGCAGATATCTCTTTGCTTGAAGGAAGATACTGATCATTGTAAATAAAATAACATTATAGGTAATCCATGCTGATATTTTATTTTGAGGTTTACTGAAGAACAGAGTAAAATAGTGATGGGTTTCCTGGTGAGTTTGCTCAGGGAACAATCAGGATATTTTAATCTAAAATTTTGGGACAATCAAATTCCTAGGATGAAACTGCCAGCTCACTACAAGAATGTTACATGAAAGGGAAAAGATTCACCACTTTGAGCATTTTTAATTAAAAAAAAACAAACAGTCATATTTTGCATTCAATATAATGATTTGACCACAGCATGAAAGAAAAGCCAAGAGAGCTTGGATGAACTAGTGATGTGTTATTTATGTGGGGCTCAGCTCAGATGCTACCTCACTAAAGGAGACATACCCCATAAATTTTTCTGTGGCCACTATGAGCAGGTCAGGAAGGCACCAATATTTCCTCTTTATTAGAAACAACAGAAACAACATACAGCCATAAAAGGGGCCCTCTGAGGTGAATCTGAAAGACTGGAAATGGCAGGAAAAGTATGCAGTTCGAGGAGCTGAAAGGTAGTCACACAACCCATTTCTCTCCAGTCAGTTCATACGCATCTTGGTGCATTTCCTCATAATTCTTCCACCAGTGACTCACAAAGTCCTCGTGCTTCATCACAGGTCAACTTGGAGATGAACTTTAAAGGAAGAGGTAACAAATGATCACAGCCTCTCGGGCAATTCATATCTGCTGAAGTGCCATAACCGTCTACGTATCCTGACCTCAATTTGGAGGCTGCGTGTTGTGAAGGCCCATCTGAGTGAGATGGTATCGATCTGAGCGGGGGCTCTGGCAGCATCAATAAACAACAGGCTTCAGGCTTCAAGGCTGAGGAGACACATCTCTATTTCAGCTGGAGGGTTTGCATCTGGATACCTGAGTTGGGACGTGGCCCTGGAACAGATGGTGGGACATGTTTTTCTTGCTGAGCTCACAGCTCACATTTGTGAGACCAAGCCAGTGATATTTAGCCCACCCTGCTGGATCTATGAAGGTAAATAAGGCCCCAAACTACAAGCTCACATTTTTTACTCTAAATAATTACGAATTAAGTTTAAGGGGCACATTAGATATAGAAAGATACCAAGTAGCAGCCAATATAGCAGAGAACAATCAATGGTAGACAAATAGCATTTCAAGATCTTCTATATCAGCATTACAGCGAGAGACGATGGTGCTGACTTTGGCTCGTTAATCAATAAACACAACGAGCCGCCCAATATGTTTGACACGGACTAATGAAATAATAATCATCAAGAGAAAAAGAGGATGTGAACAAAGGCTGCATTTCTTAATAAACAGAAGAAAACAAAACTAAAGTGAAAGGAATTTGGTGGTCCTGCCAGGCAGTTTTGTTGCTGTCTTGTTTACTTGCTTTTCCCTCTTTGCTGAGAAAGTTAAATAAGTGTGCTTCATATATTTAGAGTCAAACTGAGCTCTCTTTGCGCTAAGCAGCTTGTCAATAGCAAGAAAAGAGGCATGGAGCGAAAGAGGAGGCCTGATAAAACTGCTTTTAATTACCAGACAGTGAATGTTGGCCTTCCTCGTCCACTTTCCCCTCCCAGCTAAGCCAGGAGTTTGATTTCTGATAATGCGGATTGCTGACTGGGCTTCATCCTAGTTGTCCCTAAAGCAGAAGGATCTAACGTCACGTCCTGGGAGAGCACGTCTGACAAAGTGCCATATAGATCCTCTGCTTTTCATCAGAAGTCAGTGCTGGTCGAGGCATTAATCCGAGTGCTTGATGGCCTTGCTTGTGTTTCCCCTTTTGTATCCAGTTGCAATTAGGCGGAGTAATAATTTCAAGCATTGCATGGAAATCAGTGGGTCTTTAACCCAATTGTTGGTACAGGTGTAAGATCAGGAAGGATCAATGCAATGAACTCGTAACATCCCTCTGGGAGTGTTTTTTAAAGGTTCAAGTACAGACAATTAAATAAATATATGGTAGATTCAGTGTTTTACATTTCCTTTTCTTTTTAAGTGAGATGGTAATCACTGATAGAGGAGTTCATCCTCAGGCCAATATGGGATGGAGACATTTTTTGTAAGAGCCAATGAAACCCAGCCTAGTGCAATGGCCGGCACAGCACACACACCACCACTGAAATTGTTTTCAACTGGCACATGTATTGTATAGCCAAATTTGAGCCATGGGGAGACAGAACAGGCTTTAACAACTTCTTATCATTACACAGAACCCAGGTGAACAGACTTGGGTATCAGGTCTGTGGGTAGAGCAATGTAAATGAACAGGATAGAGACTTCACTTTACTCAGGGATCAATGTCTTTTTTTCCATGAACTGCAATCAGAGCTGTTTATAGAGTGGACAGAGCAGCTGTTCACTCACAGGGCCGCGATCAACAGAGGTTTTAAGAGCCCTTTTGTTTTACACTCAATTATATGCTAATGGCGAGTGCAGAGAGGAAACCTTTAAATACTAATGCTGTTTTAATGTCAAGTGAAAGAGGGAAAAAAAACACTTTTTAAAAAACTGTGGTGGTTTTCATCTCAACAGCAGTACATTTCCGTGTAAGTGAGGGCCATTTACGAAACATTTACAATTGTGATCTAAGGTCATGTTTTTAAAGGAATATTTATCCATAATACCTCAGAAATCTATTGTATTCTCAGTATTGTACTCAACTTATCAACCTTGATCTCAGGTCAGTGTTATCTACAGCAAAAGCGGTAATAATTCCTTTTCAGTGCAGAAACAAAAACTTTTTAAACCGTATGTATATTTCATTTTATAACATAGGAAAAAACCCCAAAATAAGATCCATAAGAATAGCAGCATTCTCTCAAACTTCGCCTATTAAAATTTGACAGATTGATATAGATGAATGAAGACCAACACAGAGAGACTGAGGAGGAGCTTCTTCCCGCAGGCGATACGGTCTCTCAATCACACCACCACACAGTACTGACCCACACATATAGTTCTTACACACACACACTGGACATTCTGGACATTGTTTTCACTTCATCACTTAAATCACTTTAAGCATATTTGCACTGCACAAGACATAATGTGGATTGCACAACACTGGTCACTACATTCTTCATTTCCAGTTAATACTTGTACAGCTGCTGTTATTGTGTGTATATATATATTTATTTATATTTCTTCATACATTCTTATATAGTTCTATATTGTGTATTTTGTTGTACAGTTGTTTTATTTTCAACTTTAATTTATATATTTTATCTTATTCTTTCCCAGTTAAATTTACCCTTCATTCTAATTTGTGTTGTACAGTTATTTCATTTTTAACCTTAATTTATATTTTATTCCTTCCTAGTTAAATTTACCCTTTTTAATTTTTCATATTTATTTCCTATCTTATTCATAGCCTTTTCCTTTTTTGTTTTCTTTAGGTCACGAGCAGTTGTCCAAGCATTTCACTACATATCGTACTGTGTATGACTGTGTACGTGACAAATAAAATTTGAATTTGAATTTGAATTTGAAATAGTGCAAGTCTTTTATTTTGAAAAGGCAACGAGCGGATGTTGATTCGGAAGCGCTGTTGTAGCAGTTTCCTCAAAACTAGCTACACAGCTAAACACCTACGTTAGTACAGTGTAAACTTTGTCTCGTGGAGCAGTGGTGTACACGTTCACACTTCGGGATAAGCCTTTCATACGGTTATGACTTGACTGAGGTGTCGGCGGCGACCGACCTCAAAACCTTTTTGTTTTTTAAAAAAGCTCCGCATCACTTAAATCAAGAATCCGGACTGAGCAGGATGCTAGCATGTATCGTTAGCAAACTGCTGCAGGGAATTAGCTGGTTAGCTTCCACATCCAGTCAACTATTATGAGGCTGAAGCTTCCCTCTTATTGCTCTCACTTAGGTTAAATACTGACAGCGCAATGAACACCGAGGCGATAGTGATCCGAATAAAAACGCCGACAGGAGACATGGACTCGTCCGTGGACTGTCCGTCTCTTCTGAATTTCAATGACTTGCTCGTGAGTCTGCCTCATGCCAACTATCACTTTTCACTCACAGACACACTGCACAAGTCAAAAACACACGGACTGTTTCTGACTCAGCGTGTCGTAACCCTGCCTCATTAATATCTGTCAGTCTAATAACTATCCTTAGCTGTCTGGTCCTAATTCACCCTGTCAAACATTACAGGTCGCAATCAGAGATGTCATGCCTGAAGCCACTGTCACGGCCTTTGAATGTAAGTACCTGCTTTAGAGTTGGACTGCTGTAATGCTGCAAGAGGAAATTGGAAGCTTTGAATGACTGTGTTTACACACCAAAACAATAGCCCTGTAATGTAGGGACTTGTAATCAGTTATCAGATTGGTCTGAAGGAGAGGAGATCTCATGCAGCTGTGTGGGACACTTGTTTATCCCGTCATAAACAGTAAGAACCGATCCCTGCTGTCATGGGCTAGACTCTAGCCCTCTTGAACGGGCTTCATCTATCTGAGAGAGTAAAAAGCTTCACACATTTTCATTGTGTTAGCTTCTCTCTTCTGTTCCCTTTTTTTTACTACTCGTGTTAACCTCTAGCATGCGTTTTATCCAGACATGCCATAGCTACTGTACTAACTGATTGATTGACAGGAACAGTTGAAGTTTCTCTCATTCAATCAAATTAAGATTTAGCCTCTTGGAATAGGCACCATTCAAGCCTGTTTACAGGTAGAATGCAAAGAGTTTGATTGACATACAAACATATAAATACTGCTTACTGAGTGCTTTTATACGTTATATTTTATTGTATGATTTTGATTGTATGTTTTGGCTCCCCAAATTTTGCTATTGCATTAATACTTAATATGGAATGATATGCTTTTTTGTGTGCATGCCTTGATTTTATTAAATGTTTATTATATACATAAAAGTGTTGTTTTACAGTATCTTCTGTTTATATTTATTATACCACACTTGTTACTGCAAAAAAAATCTGTTTTGAATTTTCTCTGTGATTTCCCCCCTTCCCCATTATTAGTATTTTATTTTTTACAGTTGTACTGTTTTTGTTTTTGTTGTTTTTTTTTGTTTTTTTAGACGAAGATGAGGTGGGAGACAGAATCACAGTAAGAAGTGATGAAGAACTCAAAGCCATGTTGTCATATGTGAGTACATAAATGTTGCATGCAGTACTTTGACCAAGTCAGGCATAATATCCACAAATTAGAATACTGTGCGAAAGTCTTGAGCGACCCTTGCTTCCTCTTTATATTTTGTTTCCAACAAGCTGGACTTTGTAAGTCTTTAAAGTGCTCTTGAGCATAATTCTCTAGGCTATCTGAAGGTCAGGATATTGGCTGATTTTTTTTTTTTTTTTAAACTAGTTTTCAGTTCAGTCTTCCTACCTGACCATTTTCAGAGGACTGATGTTTGTTGTTTTGAGCTATTAGTCAAAAATCACATATCTCAGCAAGGTGTGTCAAGAAATCTGAAGAAACTAAACAAGTGGAGAACAAAAGAAGATGTGGTAGGCCTAAAAGTATTATTTACAGTAGATGAAAAGTACCTGAAAGTCCACAGAAAGTCATTAAGGCATGGGAAAGCGAGGGTCAGATTAACATGAAGAAAGGTAAAGCAAAAAAGAGACAGAGAATTTTTTTTAAAAGGGTGGGAAAAAAGACACAAAGGACAATAGGTCACCAACTGCTGCATCTGTAACAAAACGCATTCAGCAAATAAAAAGCACCTGATAGAGGATAGATACGCAAACGTACAGTCTTTCTGTGTGTATGAGTAATAACACTCATACACACAGAGTGTGATTGTGTGGTTTTCATGAAAGTTACTTGATTATGAGTTTGAGAAACAACAACAACAGCCACTGGTAGCCAGAGGTGACAACCTAAATTACACAAGAAATGGACTGAAAATATGTGGCAACAGGTCTTATGGAGTGATGAAGCTAAATTTGTTTAAAGTTTGTTGAGTTTAGGTTAAAGGTAGAACAGTGAGTGTCTACAGCTATCTGTTAAACACTGTGAAGGCTCCGTCATGGTTTGGGGCTGCAGTTAAGCCTGTGGTGTTGGAGGTCTTGTCAAAGCTGATGGATTCTGAGTGCAGAAAAGTGTGGCCAGACTTTGATACACCATGCAATCCCATCTGGAAAGTGTGTGCCTGGCAACAGCTTTATTATTCAGCATGACAATGATCCCAAACACACTGCCACTGCGCAGAAAAACACACAATTGAACACAGTCAGTCATGGATTGGCCTCCCCAGAGCCCAGACGTCAATATTTTCGAAACAGTGTGACAGAGAACAGAACAAAAGGCAGCCAACATCCAAAGAAGAGCTCTGGATGTCCTTCAAGAAGCCTGGAGAAATATTCCTAAAGTCTATTTACGCAAATTAAAAGAAAGATTGTCTAGGACAGGGGTCGGCAACCTGCGGCTCCAGAGCCGCATGCGACTCTTTAGTCCTTTTAGTGCAGCTCCGCGTGGTTTGGGAAAATAAATTAGTTTTTTTTTTAAGTAATTACCTGAAGTGTATTTTATTTATTTTAGTTCTTTTTTTAACTTGTAGTTCTAAATTGGAAGATTATTGTGAAATATAAATATAAATGTATTTATATAAATTATATTCTATTATTTTTTGATCGCTCAAAATAAGCGTCACACTTGCGAAAGCCGATATACCCGCCGAAACGCCGTGCCTTTATCGAGACTTTCAACCCCAGGTAGGCCAATTATGGATCTTCGGATCCACATTATGTCAGCATCTATTCTCCACTGTGAACTATGTTAAAAACAAACACCGCTCACGCCTCACAGATGACAGCTTACAGTCCTGCGTAAAGGTGAAAGTGACTTCGTACAGCCCCGATTTGCAGACGCTGTGCGCAGAGGTTCAGGAGCAGAAGTCCCATTGTAAACATATCACGGCAGACCCGACGATGTTTCCATGAACACGCATCTCTTTATTGACCACTTTTCACACACGGTTGCTGTACGCATACAGCCGGCTGTAGCTTTTCAGCTCACAGCCCGACACACACCAACACAACAGCACAGATAGCACAGACGTTAAGGCGGCGAGGCGTGATTGCGGGTGCCACTCAGGTGCGTCCGCCTCCCCTGCAGCGGCGCTGCAGACCACGCCCCGCCACACACATTAACCAGGTAAAATACATATTTAGGCAGAATTTTGCAAATATCTATTTTTCATTTTTCAGCAGCATAGTGCTTTTTTTTTCCAATTTTTTTTTTTTTTTTAAGTCAGGTCAAGGCTCCAAAAGCCCAAAGGCGATTTAAGGGTGGCGGCTCACAACAGTTTTTCTTTGCTACATGGATCATTTTAGTTCAGCTGGGTGTCTTTCCTTTTGTTATATTTCTTTAAGAGTTCAAAATGTGTTAATTACATAAATAAAATGTAATTTTCTCTGTAGCACTTCATGGATTTAAGCAACACCTTACCGGTAGTTGTTTACACAAAGCATAAAGGTAAAAAAAAACCAATATATACAGTGTTATCTTCATTTTAGATGTCAAAAAGTACTTGCGGCTCCAGTGTTTTCTTTTGCATGGAAATTGCGTCCAAATGGCTTTTTGGGTGTTAAAGGTTGCTGACCCCTGGTCTAAGAGAATTCACACTGTTTAAGAATAAATATGGTCACACCAAATATTGAATTTCAGACTTGTTAGAATTATACAAGCTCTATACATATGCTGTATTTCCAAGTATGTCTGCACATGTGTCAATAAATCACTGCACCTATTTCCTAATTTCCTAGCAAAATATAAAGAAATGAGGGGTTGATCAAGACTTTTGCACAGCACTGTACATGCCAGGGTTATGTTTTCCAGTTATGCTGCTGTATTGTAGCATTCTTACTGTGTGCCGATTCCTCATTGGAAAGTAGTTCTGACAGAAACTGTTCACATTCAATCCTTTGTGCAGTTTAGATGAAATGGCCAAGAGCATGTCTGAACTACATTTGAGCATTTTGAAAGGTCCTCCTCCTTTATGTGTTCTGCACTATTTTGGTTAATTTTTTTTGTGCAGCTTTTTAGAGCCATTTAAGTGTCTGGGGTTTTGTATATTGTATCGTTTGGAAAGCTTTTGAGGCACGTCAAATTGACATGACACAGTAACAAGGACGTTGTTCAGATTTTCTGTATTTTTTAAGTGCTTTGCTCAGCGCCATAATAAAGCCACTCACCTCTCTTTTTATTAAGCAAAACCTTAGACCCAGTCAATCCTCAACAATCCTGAACTCTCAGTTTGAGTGTTTACCTTTCTAGCTCGCATGGACTTAAGGTGTAAATAAGTCATTTTAAGAATGGTTTGAAAAAACCTTTAGTATTAAATATGCTACACCAAAGTTTTTAATGTTAAATTAAAAGGCGTTCTTCGATAGCCACCAAAACCTTGGTGGAATTCAAAATGACCTCATCAATCTGGTGAGTTATATCAAATACTATAAAATACTTGGCCTAGAACGAGAAGCACAATTTTTCAGGTAGCAAAACATGAGACGGTAAGATACTGATTTGATGGCAATCTCCACTGACGTAGTTATTTATAATATAACATGAAGAAATTGAAGCCATATAGCCTCATCTAGTAGCAGTTAACCTATGGCAATATTCAGCAGCACACATGCAGACACGTCCCACATCCCCTTCAGCTCCCTCAAATACTGCAGTATATTTTCATATTCGACCATACTTACTGTTCATGCCGCGGACAGTAAGAGTAATGGTGTGTAATGGGTTTTCTGTATGAAGTACACTGTAAACTAAATGAACTGTCAATTTTTATTATTTATTATTCAGTACTTAAAGTTTTGCCTCATTAAAGAGCAGCCCCCCTGGGCTGCAGAGTTGTTCAAAATCTACTTTCATCTGTGGATGTCTTTTACCCCCCATCAGCTCACAATGATGCTACTAGAGCCACAGGCACAATTTACACTCCCTGCTTTTTTTTTTGTCCATTTTTGTCATGCATTCACTTGTGGTTGCTTTTTAATCATTAAGTAGCATAGGGTAGCAGGGTGATTAAGCAAAAAGAGACAGATGTTGTGCCAAGAAGTGTTGTTAAACAGACGTGGAAAAGGCTTTGACCTAAGCAAGTTTTGTTTTCCACAGATCCAGCGGATGTTGTTCTGTGCACTGTCCTGTTAAAGCTGGAGTAATGGTTGAGAAAGGGGCAGTGTTTACAGTGGGACAAATTATGATTTGATCTCCTGCTGAATTTGTACGTTTGCTCACTTACAGTGAAATCAACAGTCTCTAATTTTTATGGCAGTTTAATTTTAATGGAGAGAGACCAAAATTCAACCAAAATCCAGAAAAAAAATCCTGTTGCATAAAACTTCTAAACTGATTTGCATGTCATTGAGTGAAAAAACCATTTGATCCCCAAGCAAAACAGGACTTAGTACTTGGTAGAAAAACCCTTGTTGGAGAGTAGAGCAGTAAGAGGTTTCTTGTAGTTGGTGTTCAGGTTTGCACACATCTGTGTGAAGTTGTCTTTTACCCTTAACAAAAAACAGCCCCAAGACATAATGTTTCCACCTTCGTGCTTGACGTTGGGGATGCCGTTCTTTGGGTCATACCCAACATTTCTCTTTCTTCAGACGCGGTAGGTCGATGCCAAAGAGCTCAATTTTGGTTTCCACAAAATTCCACAGCAGCTTCAGACTTCCATGATGCTGACCAACGTTGACTGATGGTCATTTTATATTTCTTTCATTATATGTCTGTGTGTGCACACAGCCAGTCTGTAGGTGCTGTAATTCTGGCTGGGTTGAAGGGGATTAAATACTTTTTTGTAATAATTCTGTCTTGCTCCATTAAAACCACAAACTTGCATTAACATTAGAGACTCTTAATTTCTATGTAAATTTTGGTTGTTTCTATTGTGATGTCAGCCCAAGAAGTCATACGTCTGTGATTTCAACAAAAAAGAAAAGTTGTCATTTATCATGGGCTAAATGTTTAGTTGTATGTTACATGGAAAATATCGCAATTAATTACAGAACCGTGCAGACTTGTTTTACTTGTTAGATAAAATTAGGCCGACACTGTGGTTTGTTTTTATTGCATTTTTATTTGTCTGAAAAAATGCATGTCCAAAAACCTTGAGTTCCTTGTAATTTGTTGCAGATGAAATGAAAATGAAATGAAAAAATTGATATTTTGTTAAAGAAACATTGAAACGTGTATTGTTTTTGCTGGCAGTTACACTTTTTGTCTTTATTCTGACATGCCTTAGGTGTATATAAATTTATGACTGACCCCTGCCTCTTTCTACAGCGCCCAATAGAAATATTAAGTATCCACAACAGTGCACAGCTTTTCCCACAGATTTCAGACCCCATTTGTTCAGTGAATTTTTGGCAAACAAATCTCGGAGCCTCATAATGGCTTTCTACTCATGGGACTGCCAGCTGTACAAAAAGCTGCTGATCACCTGGAAATACTGGGCTCACTAGACTATAATTTACGCTAGCCGTGTACTTTGAATGTTTTATGCAAGTGTTATGCATTTCAGCTCTGGATTGCATTTGTATTTAGGGTTTTTTTTTCCCTGTTGTTTGCTGCCTTTTGGCCTCCGTGGAGACTAGTGGGTTTTTGCTTGAGTGTTATTAATTCCAGGTGAGCAGACAGCCATTATATGAAATTAATAGGAATTAAGGGAAGCAGCATGTTAGGTGAAATGTGGGATAATTCAGTTTCTTCACGGTTGCTTTGTGTGTGTCTGTGTGTGTGCGTTTGGGAGGGTGTGTATATTTTTATTAGGAAATGTATAATCAGGCTTTTAAATATGCTGTCAGTGCACGATGTTTGCTTTCTTTCTTTCTTTCTTTTTTTTTTTGTCTTGTTCAAGATCTTTGCTTTAACATTGCCCTGCGAAAAATTCACGCTCGTGATTACTGAGCAAAATTAATGCTCAAATTCAGCACTTAATTAACATCAGTCTACAGAGGGCATTTATTGTGAGAAGTATCCCCCAGCACTAAGAACATTGATTGCTACATGCTCCTGCGAGACCCGCTAGACTTCCAGGCATTTCTAATCATTGTTCGACACCTTGAAAGACAGACGCCCCCTGTTCAAAGTTAAAGACCAGCCTATGTCAGGTGCTTAAAAAAAAAACAAAAAAACATGTGACCTCATCCCTTCCTCACTCAGCTCCCCCTGGAGGTAGTGGCGCTAATTCCACCATTCCCATTTGCTCTTGGTCTGCTAATGATGATGAGACTCACTTTCTCTCTCTTGCACTCTGGCTTGTCCCTTAAGGCTGAGCGATGGTATTTGGGATCGGACACTGTTTAGTTATTGGCCAACAATGGAGAATGTCTTTTAATAACACACCTACTACAGATTAGGTGGTAATTGCAGCCTTAATCAATAAGCTAGCTGAGCGGAAAATTAAAGGTACGTGAAGCCCGAACACCCCCAATCCCCCCCCCAACACACACACAAACACACACACACACCATGTTTTTTTTGCTATTAAGACCCATTGTTCAGATGCGGCCTATTGAGAATGCTGGAGGGCGAAAGCAGAGGGCTAGGAGCGAGGAGGGGATCTGACAGTGATAAATAGGCCTTTTAATAACAGCTGTGCCACATGGGTAGCCATTCTGATCCATTCCAATCCAAGCCGTGCCCATCGTCCTCCCTCCTGCCTCCTCAGTGAAAGAGCATTTACATTTTGCTGCGATCACTCAGTACTAGTTTGTAAATGAATTACAATAAACTTGTGTATGTGTGCACAATATAAAGACATCGTCTCAAACTCAACCCCTGCAAAAGCAGAAGACATCAACAAAACGCACATAAGTAAACACACACACACACTCTCTCTCTGCCATGCTCACACACACTTGCTGTTTAACAGATGGTTTGGTTAACTGAAACATCAATTATTGCATTGCCTTGGCAAGCAACCGAGAGGCTCCAGAGTGCGTGCATGCACGTGTTAGTCCTGTAGGATATGAGTGTTTGGTGAGCTGTTGACCTGGAGGAGAAAAGGGTTAATGCTACACTCCTTCAGAACAAGCCCACAGGGCATTGGTCCTCGTCTGCAACAGATTTCCGCACAGCATGCTCACGTTTTTTACAAAAGACTGTGGATTAATTCTGGTGGCAGTTAAATAAACATTTTGTGTGTGTGTAATACTCTAAAATTAGGCCATGTAGTGTAGGGTCAGATCTTCAAATTTAAGGTTTTTCTACCTCTGTCGTGTGCTGATAACATTCTTGTACAGATATTATCTGTGAACTTAAATGCATGTAAAGTCATTTCAATTTAGTGTCACACTCGACTGTTTGTCATTTGCTTTTCCCCTTTTAGTACTGCAACACAATGAATGAACAACGCATGAATGGACTGCTGCCGGACCCTCTGCAGATTTTTCCAAGAGGTACAAAAGTGAGATGTTCCATTTTTATCACGGGCTAGGCGATGCTAAAGGCTGCTTTGTAATTAACGTGGTGACAATTAATCACCAGCACCATTTAAATATATAAAAATATTCACACTTTATTTGTAAACGCCTATTTTACTAAAATTAGTGTACATGACCTGCGCTGTTTTCACAAAAATGTGAGCATTTGGTGAGTAGGAGTAACAGTGGAGCCTCTGGATAACATTAAAATTCAGCGGCTGGCTTTGTTGTTGAATGTCATTCATAAATCTACATTTCTTTTGCTCCAAGGGCATTCAAAGTGCATGCTTGTGTTCAGCTCAGGCTAAGCCTTGCCTGCATCTCTGGCATTGTGCAGTTTCTGTTCCTAAACTGGTTTTCATAATGAGGGCCTTTTCATAACATAGTTTTTCTATATTTTCAGCTAGTTTTCACAACGCTCAAAGACATACATAATCTCTAACAGGCCCTAGGGGAGATGTGATGAAACATTTTATTGTCTCCCTTTAGCTCTCTGGCTCACTCTGTTTCTCTCTCTATCTGCCCCTCTTTCCTCTAACGCTGTGATTGTTTTCTTCCTACCTAACTACCAACCAACCATCTCAAGAGACCAACAGCTCAATCACTCTCTTGTCCACAACTAATTTTTTAGTAACTCTCATTTCATTTCATCATTTTTTTTCCTTCATGAAGAACTGATTCCTTTTCACCACATTTGTAAATGGCCCAGTGATGTGTTCTACAATCTAGTCAATTACTGTTTCAGCCGGCAAGACTCCAGGGATCCGGAACATACATGGCCTGAAGGTACCTATCTCAATAATTGTTTCGGCTGCCTTACACAGAGAATGAGGGGAGGGGAGGGTGAGAAGTTGAGTCAAATGGATTGATAATGCTGTGTTCCACTTATTGAAATGTCAATTGAAGTCAAGGCTCTCCTTCTCTTTCACTCATTGTCTTGCTCCCCTCGACTATGTTTATGCATTAGCATATCTGGCTGCGGCTGTAGCAGGGCCTGTCTCTCTGCTTTTCCATCCGTCTCTGTATTCTTGATTCTCATGCTGCGATAGTCATTTAAGAACAAGGTGTTATCTCCCCTCCAGAGTATTATGATCCTCTCATTCCCTATGATAGAAAGAGTGTCAGCGTTGGTTAGAGAAAAAACTAAATCGGGCAATAAGAAGATGTCATTGTTCAACCATGAAATTGTCATTACAAGCCCCCAAATGGCCTCTCGCAGACCTTCCCATTTTATGTTAGGCATATGTTGCTATTGAAACTCACTGCTAATTACCATGGGTTAAATGACTTGACACCTCCTCCATCTCTCCAGATGATCCATATTATATCCATCTGCATTTCAATGATAAAATCCCCCCCCCCCACACACACACACACACAAATACTACTTTATGTATCCTCTGAGGAGCTTTGAGAAGTGCTACTGAACCGAGTCAGTTTTTTTAAAGGTCAAGAGTCGGTTTTGAGAATACGATGTTCTTTCCAGAAAACCTTTAGTCTTTTGCTAATCTTTCCCCGCTTTTCTCCTGCTTTAATACAAAAGTAATTGGCCGAGGGAAGCCCTGTGTGCCTTTTTAAATGAGGTTTTCTTGGGCACTAATTAAAGAGACATTCCCTGTGCTTTAGTGGACCCAACGCATTGGCCTTTTGATCTCAATTAATATGCTATTTTTAGTATCTCCTTTAAAGGGTCTTGTCTCTCCTTTTGTGTTCATATCTAGGTTGAGCCTGGAGGTCTTTGGAGTAAACATAGATGCAGATGAATAGATGTAAAGAAAAAGTCTCCCACGAGGCACGAAAATGGGAATGTCTTAAGTTTTCGTCTGGACTCTCCCAGCTGATTTTTGCTGTCTTTCTTCCTGTGCTTTTATGCAAATAAAAATTTTCTTCTTCTTCATTTGGCTCTTTTTTTTTTTTTTTTTAAACAGTCAATTGACTTCACAAGCTGAAACGAGAGTCTTGTGTTTTATTGTCCATGTGACCGTGTGCCCTTTTTTTTTTTTTTTTTTTTTTTTGTGTGTGTGTGTGTCTTTTTACATTCTTATGCCTGTCTTTGCACACCTTCAGGTTAATACAAGGCCTAATCCAGCAAATGACTGCAGTCACGCTGTCCCAGACTCTATAGCTAACAACAGGTGAGCTTTCTGGGGCACAAGGATCATGTTACACTACCTGGAATAAACAACTAAACCTCTGGTTGGTAAATGTGGTGAAGTCTGATGTACTGTTTTCTGTCCTCCAGCTTAAAAAAGTCATCTGCAGAGCTGAAGAGGATCTTGACAAATGGCCAGGTTAGTGTGTGCTTTGGGGTTTCTGTACGATTCCAGCCTGTAATCTTACTGCTGTTGCTCTGAGACCTACTGAGGGGCTGTGGGCATGTCATACAGGGTGTGTATTTGGATGTTGTCTCGTCACGCTGACTGCACCCAATATATAGACTTGCTCTCTCCTTTCTCACTCACACGCACTCTGACTCTGTAACTAGTGTATGCATTCAGACACAGTGGCTATCATGTAGGAAGAAAATTAGACATACAGCCTTCCTGGTTTCTGCCTGATTGTTGGGGTTTCACTGTATTACTGTGGGGTCTTTATCTTAAAAAATAAAGTGCCTTGAGGTGACAGTTGTTGTGATTTGGCACTGCATGAATAAAATTGGAATTGAAACCATCCTTTCTCTTTACCTCCATCTTCTCACCTTGCTATCACATTAGTTGTGGTTAAATTAGGCAGGGTCCATTATCACGTGTTGTGTGCAGGCATGTTTACTAGGGGTGCAACGATATTCGTATCGATATTGAACCGTTCGATACAGTGCTTTCGGTTCGGTACGCATATGTATCGAACAATACAATTTAAAAAAAAAAAATTTTTTTTTTTTTTTTTTTTTTTTTTTTTTTTTTTTTTTTTGTGTCCCGTTTGGATCTATAGCCATCAGAATTGTTGTCTTGAGGCCAAGAAAGATGCCAAGAGGATTTATTTTAAGTGGATCATCATATTGGTCCATTTGATTGACCTTTATTATAATTATGAATTTATTTTATTTTCAGTTGCAAACGGGACAGACATGACTGTGGGATAGGACAGGGGGAAAGAATGAAAGAAAGAGGGGGAGAGAAAGAAAGAAAACCAAAGGGGAGAAAAAAAAAGAATACAAAATTTGTAATTTATTTTATCAACTTTCCTTCTGACGATGCTGTCTGTGTTGAGCGCTCAGTGAATCTGCATTTGACTACTCCGCCTAGGCTCGAGAGTGCAGCCTAGGCGGAGTAGTCGAACGCAGATTCACTGAGCACTCAACACAGCCATGGTCAGAAGGAAGAGCGCAGGGCAAGCTAGCGAGACAGAAGTGGACCTCCCCACCCTCATTCAGATCTGGCGTTTGGAATTATTTTGGTTTTCATGTGACGTATGACCTTGAAGGTAAGTGAGTCATGGACTAAAGTAAAACAGTATGTTGGATGTGCCATGCAATGCTCAATTACATGGGTGGGAGCTAGTGTGTTAGCGCAGTTAGCTCGTTAACGTGTTGGCCGTCTAGCCCCTCTGTATAGGGTAGCTCGTTAACGGAGATTTGCCGTGTTGTGGCGTTAAGGTTATTTCAACGAGATTAACGCTGACAGCACTAGTGGGAACACAACGAATATGACTGCACATTTACACCGACATCATCCTAGTGCAAAGACAAAAACAACAAGCATGCATGCTACAAATTTTAGCCGAGTCATTTAGACAGCTGTTAGCACAGGATTCTCCTTATGGAGACCTGATATGTTTAATATGCTGCTGAGAATATAGCCCAGAAGAAGCGGATAGTATAGCTTTTATTTTGGAAAGAGACATTTCTCTGTAATAAACTCTCTTTTCCAAAGATGAGTGATTCCTCAATCAGATACAGGGCTCGCAATATCGCTAGCCCGGGGCTAGCGATTTTTTTCAGTCGGGCTACCAAAATCTATCTCTTCCCTGCCTGTCGGGCTATTGTAGGAAGGAAAAATATATGTCAATGCTTTTGCATTCTTTCAGAAATGTAGCTGGGTAATTATGTCATTGGGTGAGCCACTGTCAATATGTGACATATTGAAATCGTGTTTGGATTTGCGCTTGTTTTTTTTGCTTTCACTTTGCAATCGCGCGAACTGTGTATAGAGAGCGACAGCACTGATCTGTGAGTGATGATAATTTGTGCACCAATTCCTCTGACATCGTCTTATTAATTGTTAGCTTACTATGCAAACATGACAAGTGAAATCTCCCGCAGCTTAAACATGTGAGAGGTTGATCGCGCAGAGAATCGCTGAGCTTATGTGAGTGCGGCAGGATATATATTTCACTACGATGACCTGGATGATTGAGAACCTTCACAGACAGATATATATTTTAGTTCTGCTGAGCCAAATAAGACAGGTCAGGGTGAAGAAGTGACAGCCAAAGAAAAGCTTACCACAAAACGGAGAAGTTATGACAAATCAGACTATAAGGCAAAAAAGAAAGTGCAGCTTTATGGTTTCATGGACAAAAGAATTTCTGTGGCTGCAATATGACGAGCTAAAAAACAACACGCACAAGGGTTAGGGTTAAATTTAAAAACTGTACTTTTGTGTTAAAATATATATTTATAATTTTATAAATGACAAATTAAAAAGGCATGAACATTTTTTTTTGTATCGAAAAAATATCGAACCGTGACACCAAAGTATCGAACCGAACCGAACCGTGAATTTTGTGTATCGTTGCACCCCTAATGTTTACATGCTTACTGCACAGCCTGACCCTTATCAGTACTCATCCACAGTCTAAATATCAAAATAAATGAACTTTTTAAACTAATGTATTGTTAGTCTGCAGCCTCAGTGAACACCACACACACTGAGGTCATGTTGAACGGAGGCAATAATTAGAAATTAAAAATATTCACTTTATTTTGTTAATTAAAAAATGATACACGCAAATAAAAGTACTTTTAAAAATAATGACAAATAAAAAAAGTATTTTTGGCACAAATTTTAAGTTGTGTAGTTACCAAAACGTGTGGTGCTTAGAGTGTTGGATTTATTTTGCTTTTATATTTTTATTTTGCATTATTAAGGGACATATTTTAATATTGAATAGTGATGTTTTGAGTAATTTTCACCCTAAAATCTTAGACCAGGACAAACGTTACATAATGAACTGTAAAATGTATTTATGAATTGAATACATGGTGGCTGTCTTACATAAAAGTATGCTGATATTATACAAAACAACAACATACAACTCTTACTTGTTTTTTCTTGGATTTTATTCTGCCTTCTTCAATGCTTAGTTGATATTTATATTTAAATAAGCTTTGGCTCAATCAATTATTTCATCGTCCTGGTTGGAAAAAATCTACAAAATGTACAAGAGGAGGAAGCTACATGATCACACTCTGACTTTAAAAAACAAAAATGAAATAATTATGAAATGACTGAAAACAAATCATCATTAAATCCTACAACATTCAGCGTCCCACTCGCCCAAACACAGTATTGTTTCTTTGTTTTAAATTGGACAGCAAAACCTTGTATTGATCTCTTCTCCTCCCTCTCTTATTTTGTTTTTCACTCCTTACGTCGCTGAACTTGGACTGACCTGAATTCTTGTCTTGTTTATAGCCTTCAATTACAGTGCAGTCCCATCTCCCTCACGTGCTCACATCTCTGTCTCTCTGCCAGTTTAGTTACACATGTAATCCAGCGGTTGTATTGCTTCTCATGTTATAACATCCACTTACAATCAGTGTAATCCTGGGTGTGTTTCCTTCTCTGCAGATAAATGCCCAAGATATCCACTATCAGGAGCAACTTGGCCATGGAAATGGAGGCACAGTTTACAAGTAAGTGTTTGTTGGCTCTCACGATGAGGCACCAGCATTGCAAGGCCAAAGCACTGTAATGGATAGTGACACTGAAGAGATTATGGTGCATTCAGTAAGCCTGAAAAAACTGTACCTGGCAGATATTCAACAAGAGTGGCTACTTTTAGATTGAGTGTGACTTTTATCATCTTTCTGTCCACTTTTTCTAACAAAATAGGACTCAAAACTACATTTTGTGTGAAGGGTTTTCATTCCTCACAGCACTCTTTCTGTTCAATTGTGTCTCCATCTATCACTCACTGTTTGGTGGGGCATCTGTCAGGCTGATTTTCGTCTGTACCTTCATTTTTTTTTTTATTCTGGGTTGAAGGTTGCAAACATATATGATATCGATTTGGGGCTGTAAGGTATGACAGCCATTGACTTAATTGGCCTATAGTAAAGCACATAACCTACCACCAAGAAGACTTCCATCCTTTCTGGCTAGACAAATGTATGACTGACCTGATAACGTTGTGACAAGGTTGGCATTTGTGTCGCTCCTTCTATCTTTCTTTCCCCTACCTTGTGCTTTCTCTTTCCCATCAATCCTCAGCTATTGAGCTGTTTTATTGAGATTGAAGTATTGATCACTGCTCAGACTAACCTTGGCTTGACGGAGTGCTCTGCTTCTGATAGTCCAACAAATCCAAACATCTATCTTTTTTATTTCTTGATCCTTTTCTTTCCAAACACCTTTTACTCTTTTATGATTTTTCTGAGGTTTTTTTTAAATATATATATTTATAAAGCTGCAGTTTCTTATAGTTGTCATAGAATAAGATTGTTCATCAGTTTGGCACCAGAAGTGGTTACACTGCACAGGGGAAGGCCAATACTGCAAACCCAACAACTTTTCAGTCAATTTAGCCCAGCAAAAAATCTATATGCAATGCTGCTGAACTTTCTAAGGTTGAAAGGAGATGATTTTGAAAAAACAAAACAAGTAATGTTTGTTATTTGTGTTCTATTTATGTGTTTATCTAATTTTAATTTGGCTTTTATTAGTATTTAATGAACATGCTTTAATTATTTGACAGATACTTTTGCAGGTCAGAATCATTTAGACAAGCAAAGGAAACCAAGTGTACTGAAAAATGTGCATGTTGACCGCTCACTCTCATACCATCTTTACTATGTATGATGCTAATTCCATTTAGCAAATTTTGTGACATAGAAATGAGGCGATGCTGTGCCCTCTTCAGGACCTGCTGTTCATTCCAGCTTATATTGGGCCTATCACTTGTGAAGAGCACTACGATAAGCTCCCCACCTTTTAACCTCTTAGCCCATTTATGACCTAGAGCCATTTAGACTCAATTGGATGTTACCAACATCTCAGCTCTCCATAGCCACATGCTGACCTAACCATCCATCAATGTCAGCCTTTGTTTTTTATTACACACTCTTTCAGAGGTCCATCTTGTCCGCCACTCCTACTGACTCTACGCCTTATAAATACAATAACAAGGACACACAGGCTGTACTTGTGACTCGTGGCGGTGCAATTAAAAGAAGCACATTTGCCTGGCTGTGGTGACATCTACTTAGACATCCACGGCTGCTCCTTTAGTGTCCCAGCCCATTTTCTCCATTGATTTTATTTTTCCTTTATATTGATCATTGCATTTCAAATGGCTGTGCTTCACTGGTTGATTGCTCTTAGATTTTCTAGTTGTCTGAAGAACCAGAGGCATTGTGTTTCCATATATCTGTCATTACAACGACCCTTAAAAAGGAATGCTTTTTTTTTTTTCCAAATTTTTTGTTTCCTTTATTAAATTTGGTCCAATATATGAATTTGTGCAGTGATGGGTAAGAACTAGAGCCTTAACAGATATATCAAATACATTTTGGGGATGGATAACTTCACCCATAAATGCTCAAGCCTTCTCTGAGTGAAACTGTTTCCAGCTGTGCTGCAGTGTTTGGCGTGATACATGGATGTCCCACTCTAAACACTTGATCTGCATTTTTACCAAACTTGAGAACAGCATTGGTCAAGTAAAGCTATTTAAACCTATTTTCTGCATATTCCAGCATGTAAAATAAAATAGTTTTTTGTGTTTACACTCACTCTTTCAAATAGATGCAAGTAAAACACAGCAGAAAATTAAAAAAAAAATCAAAGACTCAGCGGTCCTGTTGCTCTATTTTCACCTGTATAGCATGAGTGGGGCAGGCGGAGGTTTGCCCTGGTGCAGGTGTGTCGCAGCGGACAGTGGAAGGATCCAGCAGTTTCTCTGTGAATTTCACATTTCCGTGGCAGCGTACTCGGCGCTTGCTCGGACGTTTAGGGTGTTTTTCGTTGTAAAAAGAAGTTTTCTTCCCACACAGTGAGCAGCGGACGCTAATGTTTTTGTCACTTTTTACGGAATCAAACTCAAAGTAAGGTCAGTATTTCCTCGCTTTAAACGCTGCACGGTCATATGCTCTCCCGCACTCGTTATATTATCCATTGTTGATTTGTTGCCACGAATGTCGCACTCGCTTACGTCACTGTCACGAGACACTCTTGCAAAAAAAAATCACGGTTTTAGTAACGCCCTAACGCAGCGTGCTTACGGGAAAGTAACGATAATCAAATTGCCTTTTTTTGCAATAGTAATCCCTTACTTTACTCGTTACTTGAAAAAAGTAATTGGATTACGCGTTACTGCCCATCTCTGCTTGAGAATAAATAGCACCTTTTGCACCAATCTTAATGTTGAGGATGTTGATCCAAAGACCAAATGGCAGTATCCATTGAAGTCAACAGTGGCTCATAAAGTGTGCTCAACACTCTTTTTAAGCATTCAAGGTGAGGATCAGACTGTTGGTCGTGCTATAACTTCCTGAATCATCTAAATCGGATAATTTAGTGCCTGCAATCATACCCGGACCTACTGCACATTAAAAACACAGGCGTACTTTTTGACTATACCAATACATTTCTCACTCATCGCCTAACCTTCCTTCAGGTTTAGCTTCCTATCATCACATCCTCTGTCCTAAAATCAAATTCAACTTGATGGGTTGCCTGCGTGCTTTGTGCATGTGCTCAGCCCAGGACTTCTATGGAGCAATGTACAAGGCTGATTATGAAGTGGTGAATATAATTTAGATGAGTTATGGTTTTTGATATTTGTATATGAAGACCTGTTAAGCTAACTTGGGTCTCATTAATGCACATCTATATCTGGGGTGACCGTGGCTCAGGGGGTTGGGAATCGCATCTGTAACCGGAAGGTCGCCGGTTCGATCCCTGGACTCTCTGTCCTGGTCGTTGTGTCCTTGGGCAAGACACTTTACCCTACTTGCCTACTGGTGTTGGCCAGAGGGGCCGATGGTGCGATATGGCAGCCTCGCTTCTGTCAGTCTGCCCCAGGGCAGCTGTGGCTACAACTGTAGCTGCCTCCACCAGTGTATGAATGTGAGAGTGAATGAATAGTGGTATTGTAAAGCGCTTTGGGTGCCTTGAAAAGCGCTATATAAATCCAATCCATTATTATTATTATTATTATTTCATCCACAAGAGGCCTGTTCACAAAAATATTGAGCGTTTTTCACACAGTGGTAAAGAAACCTTTAAACGCTTTTTATTTGAACTCTGGATTTCTGCTCATAATGTTTTGGATAATTAGGGAGCCTTTTATGTCTCTGTGTTTGGGTTTCTGTCAGTCTGTGGCACTTGGGTGACCGGTGAAAGCAGTATCAGGTGAGGGAGTCAGGGAGAGAGAAATTCAGCTCGTCGTCCATGTGGCAGTGTAAGCATAGCACGTTAGCCCTGATCCAGGAGGCCGATCTCTAACCCACGGCCCCAACTTCAGAGACATAGAGAGAGGCCCTATGAATACTGCATGATGAAGCTTTTATTACAGAGCGAGCTAGAGTGTAAATAAGATCCAGGCAATGGGGCACGTTTACTGGGGTCAGATCAGGGGGAAGTGGCAGGGGGTGGCTATGTAACCTTGTCCCCATGTCTCCTGCTGTCACAAGCCTGTCACTGTAACTCATACAGGGATGTTTGGCCCTGAGACAGTCAAGGACAACCTCAGAATAAAGCTTCAGTGCAGTAGAGGTCCTATTGCATCTCCACCCCTAAAACATGCCCTGAACATGCATTTCTTTAAACTTGGAGATTAAGAAGCTAGTCACTGTTTCTTTTGTGGCCTCCTTTAGCTGCAGAAACCACCATCAGATGTTTCCTATAGTTGAAATGTTTGTAACTTGAGACTTGCATGACAAGGAAATAACTTGCAGAGGACCGCTCTTCCTCCAAAACCATGCAAGTCCATCAATATTTCCAGACTTCATAGAACAGCTTATAGCTTGCTATGCATCATAATTGGCTGAGGTTAAGATCATTGTAGAATTTGTACTTCCTTTATTCCTGAAAAGCAGTGTTCAGTTTTTCAACATTCTTAGCCTCCTCAGTGAGAACAATAAGTTGTTTAAACCACGTCTTCACCGTGCTAATCTCCTTTCAGGCTGCCACACTTACACAGCCTGCCCAGTCAGTATTTAACATGTCTACCCCTGCAATCTTGCCTCAATTAACATCTTTGTCTTAATTAAGAAGCAGCAGTCATGCTTAACTGATATTGATTGTAGCTTAAAGGAAGACCGAGACATCAAAATGAAAACAAGGCTATCAGCCTTCGTGTTCAAAGAGCTCTGGTCTAGAAAGATGACGCTTAAATTCTTAAACACTGTATCCGTCTTGAGGCAAAAAGAAATGACAGTGTGAAATCAGAAGAAGCTAATGGAAAAAATATTTAACAAAAAACAACAAAAAAATCTGGCCTTCTTGTTTTATCTGTAAAATTTGGCTCATGGCAGAACTTTGTCATGGGTCCTGACACAAATTGAAGTTGCAAGTAATTCAGAGGATTATTTAAGCAATACTGACTCTACTACCTGTAGATTCAAGGAGAGGGCATAGAAGCTGAGACCCTGTAGCTATCAGTGAATTTAATAAATTGTTTAATATGTGAGGTTACTGTTTCTTCTCTGGACACCTTGAAATAAATGACAATCACTTAAATGTCTGAAGTTTGTCTTTAATTAGGGGAAAAAGAGAAATGTGGCATGGCTGTAGTCAGAAAGCCAGAGCCAAAGTTAGCTCTAACTGTGGGTAAAAACCTGAAAGGCACTAATAGGTACCATTAATTAAAGGCCTGGGACAGTTTAGAGGTATCTGTCCGAAGAGAAATGCGATCCTCCAATCTTAGACACATTAATCACACCTTGTGCAATGCTCATTCTCTCTGGATGACCCACAGACGGTTGAGTAGCCAGGTATCACATTTACTAAGCCTGTTTGTGAGCTAACCAGCCTGTGTGACGTACACTGAAGCCAGCTCATCCCCATCACCTGACAGCTGTTGGACAGTATTTGTCCTTGAGGATTGTATGTTGAGAGGTCACCGGTCCCGTAAACTAACCTTTCAAGGGCTGTAACTAAAGCCGATGTTTGGCATTAAGGAGTTTGATAATTAAATCATTATGGGGCCAGGTCGGTGGCTGCTGCTTTACTTGCAACTCAAAACTCTGTCTGGAGCAACTAGACAGAGGGCTGACTGCATCAGGTTTTGCGTGATGCTTTCTGACCTTGAAGAGAAATAACAGCAGGATTTTGTCAGTCTGGTTTAGACTCTGCTCAAAAAGTCCGATGTGGATGATTTATAGTCAGTTCTGTTGGTCAATAAAACATTATTGAACTAACTGTAGCATTACTCGCATCATCACAGCTTGTGGTGGTTTTAATCAGATAGTGTTGCATGTTTTTCTTTCAGAACAGAGTCTAGAGCAGCTTCATGTAATAGAAGTGTTAAAGGGAGTAAACTTTAATGGCAAAATATGAATTTATGAGCAAAGTATGGCCCTCACATTCACCAGATATGAACATCATTGAGACTCTATGAAAAATGCTGTAGAAGAATAAGAAGCTACTTTCAGCTGCTCCCTTATTCATAAGGGGTGAATATGGGACTATTTGTATGAGGCAGGTTTATTAAATACTGAGTAACGAGGGTGCTCAAACTTGTATAAATGCCATATTTCTTTCATTTTGTAAGTTCATTAAATAAAAAGTAACAATATATTACTGTCTGAGACTGCATTCCCTTTTTTCAGTTTTGTTTTAACCTTATTGTCTTCTCTTTTGACCCATCCAGAGCGTACCACGTTCACGGCAAACGGGTTTTAGCTGTCAAGGTGAGAATTCCTTCCATTTACATGACGATCATAGTGCTTACCCTTTCATTTAGTCCATCCCTTTGAAACATCAGCGGAATTTGTTGGTGTCGAGTTTATAATTTTGATGCCCCTTTTGTCTCGCCCATGTCTGATTGCAGGTCATTCCCCTGGATATCACGGTGGAGTTACAGAAGCAAATCATGTCAGAATTAGAAATTCTCTACAAGGTTAGTTTTGAACGACTAATTTGCCTCCTGTTCTTCACCAAAACATTTTTTTCTCCACTGATGTCTGATGTCCTACCGCACCTACATTTTTAATTAACCATGAGTCTAACTAATGAAATGCCATTTATCACCTCTGGTCTTACTTACTAAGCCGGGGATCAGTGATACCTGAATGAACAGGCACACAAATGTGTGTGTGATCTGAGAAAGAATATATACATAGTCTGTGTGTGTGTGTGTGTGTGTTTGTGTAATTGAATGATAAATGTAATACTTCTTTCAGCAGTTAGACTTGCAATGGATGCTGCAGTGATGCTTTTGAATCATGGACTGAAATTTTAAAATCTGATCACAAAAAGCTTTTGTGCAGTTCATTGCAGTTGTTGCAACTTAACACTCAAATTCCTGATAATTTTTCTTTTTTCTTTTCAAATTTATTTATTTTTATTTATTTATTTTTTTTCGTAATCCTGAATAAATATTTTTGGCATGCTCTTATATGATCACATTTTCTGTGCTCTTAAATTGCAGTGTGATTCTCCCTACATCATCACTTTCTTCAGTGCCTTTTTTGTAGAGAACAGGATATCAATATGCACAGAATTTATGGACGGTGAGTTTCTTTGCGACTTAAGCAAGTAGCTTCTGTTTTTTTCCTTTGCTAGCTACAGTTGTATAAAAGAGACTTTGGGGGAAAAGTCCTCTTTCTCTCTGCCGTGTACCCATTTACACTTCTGCAGATCAAGAGAATGTCTGATCGCTGTAAGCTGTTTAGCATGCCTGTGTGCTAAAAGCTACAAGGGCGTGATAAATCTTGACTTAAGTGCAGTTGTAGGTGTATTTGTGTGTGCCTTTACTGGTGTGAGATGGAGAACTGTGGGGTTTTTTTTTGTTTTTTTGGGGGGAGGTGGAGAAAGCTGTATATGTTTGTCAAAGTGTGTGTTAATGCAGTGATTTCCCTCGATTCACACATTTTCTAGCTTGTCAGCAGTCTGTATAACTTCTGAGTACTCTGTTAGTTCATGAAACATCATGAAATTTCTGGATGTATGTGTACAAATGTAAACAGGTTCACATATAGCAAACACTGAATGATGATTGGGTATAATTGTGTATAGTCGCTGTAATTTTGCAGAATACTTGGATGATATCCTCAGTATCACTTTATCTTAAATTAACTGGGTAGGGTTTTGATGATGTTATAAAAAAAATGACTGATTAGACTTTTATTATTACTACTACTATTATTATTACTTTTATTATTTCATTTTTATTTATTGATTATTTATGTATTTAAATTAGTTTTGTGTACTTTTTGCAGTGTATATGTAGGTCAGCATTGCTCTCTTGGCAATGATGTCAGTTCAGGATCTGTGGGCTAGATAAGTAATATAAAACCGGGATTAAGATGAAATGAGCATTTCTTCTTTCTTTTTTTTTAATCTGAATTGTGCAACATGTCTGTATTACTGTAACGCTCTAAATATACATACGCACATACACTTATACATGCATACATTGACACTGACTAACCTGTGTCAATGGGAAATCTGTGTTGTGCAGGTGGCTCATTGGACGTCTACAAAAGAATTCCAGAGCACGTGCTTGGAAGGATTGCTGTGGCGGTAAGTGTTCATAAAGTATGCAGAGTTTCCCTGCTGTAAAGTTAAAACCTTTTTTTACTCCATATACAGAGCTCTAGCTGCGAGCACAACAGACCCCACCTACCTGCTATTCAAACTTTCTGTTTGCAAGAAATCAGCCAATTGACCCTGTGCACGAGAAAATGCTGACTTCCTGGTTTGAGACCGGATGTGGGGTTGTGCATTTCCGGTAGATTTACTTTGCGGTCAATCGCTACTGTGAAGATATCCTCCAAAATCATGTCCAAAACTCGAAAACGGAAAGATTGCGTTAAGTTACAAAGAGGAGAAGGTGGGAACACTCACCACTGTTGTGTCATAAAAAATCTAATGATCAATTTTGACGTTTAAAGCGTTTAGATCGATCAGTTGTTTACATCACTCAACACAAGCAGAACTGCATTACAAAATCAGAAGACACATCGTCCACATTCAGAAGCACATCTCTGTATAGTGACTGGTCTTATGATTTAAACAGGCAAATGTTCAGCATTCAAACTACAGGTGAAGAATAGTCAAACCAGATGTTTCCCCGTTATGTCGATATCAGCTAGTCAAGTACACACCTACACAGCATGTTAACAAACCGTGAAAAAAGCCACACAAAAAATGAATGATTGCTGGTAAGGGTTTCTATACATTAGTATTTACGAAGGGTATGTTGTGACTTACCTTCAAAATTACAGCGGTCCCCCGCTATAACGCGGTTCACCTTTCACCTCGCTGTTTCGCGGATTTTTTAGTGCAAGTTTGCATGCTTTTTTTTTTTTACATCACATTGTGTCCTGCGTCCTGATCGCTGCAGACGATCTCCTCCGTGACGTCTCTCCTGTACAGTACAGAATTGCTGCATCGATTGCTAGCAGTGTGACTCTGAAGTGCAGTACTGTATGTCCACGATGTCCACGAAACGTTTTGCACCGTCAAAAAATAAAATTGGCTACTTGATTTCACCTATCGCTGGTTATTTTTAGAACATAACACCCGCGATAAACGAGGGACAGCTGAGAAATATAACATTTGAATCCCTTTTCTCTTTTGCTCTGAGGCGCGGGGGAAAAATATCGACAAGTCGATGAACATCATTTACAGATGTATTGGGTAAATGCCCAAGACATCTATAGAAATGTAAATCGCCGCCTGATTCATTCATTTGCTTAACTTGTTTTGGACCGTAAACCAGGTGCGAATAGGACACCGGAAACTAAGCTCCCCACAGGAGTTTCCGCACCGGAAGTAGCATATGCTAACGTGCACATAGTCAATCAGATAAAAGTTGGTTTAAAGGGATTTGGTGCAGCACTAAAAAAAAATTTCAAATTGCGGATGAATAGAGGCTAAACAATTGTCTAATATAATATAAATATACAATATTTTAAATAGTGAAGTCAAAATTCAGGACTTTTTATTGCCCCTCTGTTAGCCTGGTTCTTCCAGAGGTTTCTACCTGTTAAAAGGGAGTTTTTCCTTCCCGCTGTTGCCAAGTGATTGCTCTGATTGCTGGGTTTTCTTTGTATTATTGTAGGGGTTTTATCGTAAAGTATAAAGTGCTTTGAAGTGACTGTTGTTGTTGTGATTTGGCACTATATGAATAAAACTGAACTGAAGCGAATTACAAAATTACAGTTATACTACCAATACTAAAGGAGTTATATATGTTGACATGTATAAAAAGTATAGCATCAACAAATTGTGTATATACATATCTAAGCATATATAATATGTTATGGCAAAGCCCTAGGGAGACGGTTAATTTGTACTTCTTGTACTTTTTAGGATAGCGCTGTCAACCCTCTATAGCACATATGTTTCAAAGTTGTGGCCCAAAATACAAAACTTAAGTGATGTCACTCAGTATAATTAAATATTCATATTATTTTAATGCATTATTATGAAAAAATGTTTTAAAAAAAATGTTTTTCTGACCACTGTTGATGTCTGGGATCATCGTCATTCATCAGGATTGGGTATTGATAACATTTTTATATCAATGCCAAATGAATAAATAATATAAAATCCTGCTTGTAAACATGAAACCATCGCTAAAAGCTTGGAGGCTTACCGTTACAATGAATTGGACATTTTGTAACTGTTTCTCAGTCCCACCTGGCTCTCGATTCCCTTTTCTAGTCGGTGGTTTTACCTCTTGAATTTAATTGCCCATGCGTGCGTGGCAATCACAGTTTCAGTGTGACCTGTTATTTGTTTGCTGCAAACAAAACGGACCTGAGACAAAAACTCATTTAAGGTATTAAAGAAATAAAGACAGGAGAACCACAGGTGTGAATTTTTCAATTAGCCCTTATTAGGTGAATGATGGACAAAGTGAGTGTTGTTTTCCTCGTACTCGCCCCGTGTCCGTTTCTCCCTCATGTTCTCCTCTCAGTTAAAACTCACATTTTGATCGTATTTGGCCTTGATGTTGATTAATGCATGCCTCTGTTCCACACTCATTACCCTTCTCCTGTCTCCACCTCCTCTTTTCTGTCTCTCTCCTTTAACTTTGTCCGTAATCAAACAATGACAGCTATTTAGTCAGTGTTAATTCTAATTCACAGCTTTCCTTCCTTTCCACTGTCACAGTTGTTAATTATCACAGAAGGAAAAGCACCCAAGAGGGTGCGAGTGGAGCTGCAGACGCCAGTTGTTGCGCTTGCACCACAACCTTTCAAAGCAGCAGGACTTCAGAGAGCTTTTGTGATTTCTTAATTTATCACAGAGGTTGTTTTGCACGAGTGCTGGATGACGGGAGCCTTGAAGCTAAAATCTGCTGTCACACCCCGTAAATGAAGAAACCACCACAAAGCAACATTACACGTTTGCAAATGACTTTAATACTTACTTCTTACTTTTCTAGGTGCCCTAAACTGCCTCCTTCCTAATTCTTCAGCTATTTTCTCTTTTCTCTAGAGAGAAAGTCAGCTTGTTCAGAAAGAGTTTCTTGTGTCTGTATTCACTTCTTGTTGGTTGCTTCCTGATTCTCCCTTTGTCACCAGAGACTTGTAGACATTTTACTGGAATGCACCTCATAATTTTAGCCAATTTGATGTCCATGTTTCCTCAAATGACTTCATAGCTTAACATTGTTGTTGGGATAGACTGTAGAACTTGCCTACAGTATTGTGCAGAAGTCTTCTCCCATTTCTCTGTGTATTGGGAAATAGCAGTTTATTGAAATGTGTGCAAGCATAAACTGGAGTTTGTAAAATTAGAAAGAGTTAAAAGTCAGTATTTTGTGTTAACACCTTTACTCTTAACCACAGCCTGAACTCTCCGAAACCTCTTTTCCACTTGCATCTACTCAGCTCGACTCTACTGGATTCTACTTGGTTTTTAGGGTTTTTCATTAGGTGCTCGTTTTTAAGTACAAAGTTGGCTGGGGTTGCAAGCGAGCCGAGTCTAGCCAAAAATGTGATATCAACGTGATAGTGACTCTGTCACAAGAAACAAGCCGAAGCAGAAATAGAGAAGTACTTTTGGGCAGCTCTGTTCCTCACAGTTTAATTATTTGACGAATTCTGTGAAAAGTGAAACCACGGCTCTCGTCCCCTTCACTCATAGGAATGGACTGAGAGGACTCAATGAGCCTTTGAGCAACACGCTTTTAAGCCGTTTTACAGATCTAAAAGCCCATTAGACTAGGGAGACAGATATTTCACTGCCTTATTCACCTGCAGGTCTATAATTTAAATGCTCTGTTACTTAAATGTGGGAACTAATATTCACTGAAACAAGGCAGCAACTCCATACTTGTCTTTAAAATGATGTAATTCACAAGTTGTTTGGCTAATACCATCACGCCATACTACTCCTTGAGGTTAGTCTGGTACAAACGTGACAGATTGTGCAAGCTGGTCTTAGTTGAATCTCCTATAATCACCACTTTATTATACAGCGACAGTTACTCTGAAGGAGTCCTTCCATCATGCCGCATGCTGGGATCCTGGAGCCTGTTCACCTGCTGCTAAATTTTGTTCTTTAAAATGTGTCACTTTATAACTGAACTCTTTCAATACAGAGGTGGCGATAAACCTGAGTTAATGTGAAGTAGTTGTTATTCACCAGGGTGTGCTGGTTACACGCCTCATGCTGTCAGAATTGATAGTTGTTCTCTGCCGCTTGTGTCTCTAGGTAGTCAAAGGCCTGACGTATCTGTGGAGCCTGAAGATACTTCACAGAGGTGAGTAAGGTAGTGCACGGCCTCCGTGTTATTAAAAAAGAGCAGGGTTGATAAAGACAAGCCGCGGTGTGCTGATGTTGCAGTTCTATGAAGCAGTTTGTCTCCACAGATGTCAAGCCTTCCAATATGCTGGTGAACACCCGAGGACGAGTCAAGCTCTGTGACTTTGGTGTCAGCACACAGGTACACTGATTTGTTTGTGCGAGCATGAGTGAGAGAGGAAAAGAGAATGGGAGATAGAGGAGAGAAGAAAAAGAACAGTTGTCTGTGGCTTCAAAAACCTCAGTCCTGTGCTCTCGGCGTGTCTGTGTGCGCGTGCATATGGTCAGCTTGTCAATCACCACATTCATTTTCCAACTCAAGACATCAGCGCTGTCCCAGGGGTCTTCCTCTCACATTAACCCCCCACCTCCATTGTTCTGCAGCCTCTCAGAAAAATCACTTGTTATAATTATGACCCACACACACAACGCCAAGCCTCATTGATATGTATTCAGTAGATTGGGGGGAAAGCGTGGGTGACGGACAATGGAGTGCGTGTGTGCAAGTCTGTGTGTGCATCAGCGTGCGTTTTGTAGTGTAATCATCAGGGACAGACCTTCACCGCTCCCCAAAACATCAACCCGAGGTCTGCTTTTTTAACACACATCGCTTCTGTGGTAAATTGTTATTCATTTTTAACCTCCACTTCCTTGCTCAACTCCAAGGTGAATTTACACCCTCACTGACTTGTCTTTTTAACTATATTTTTCTGTTAAAGTCTTTTCCACTCATATACATGCTTCCTCACTCTTTCATGCTCCACAGGGCATGCTCACAAAAAAAGGAGAAAAAAACAGCCTTAAGGGAACCGACACTCATTATCACAGTCCTGTCATTGATGGCATGTGCCATTGTGTCCACATGCACAAACTCACTAATGTCTCCTTGTCTCACTCCTGTTCCTTTGTGCGATGGTTTAGTGCAGCCCAAGATATCGACCTGACATGTCAGTAGGTTTACGTAAAGAAACTTAATCCCCCTTGTTTTTCTTTATTCCTTGACATGACCTTAGTTATATCAAGTTATTTATGCTGTGATCATTTTAATACTTTTTATCGTTTACTCACTTAAATGCTGTTTTATTTGCAGCTGGTGAATTCCATCGCCAAAACATACGTGGGAACTAATGCATACATGGCGGTGAGACACCACTTGAGTTTATTCTCGGATACTTTTGAATTTGTTTTAATGCAGTTATACGTTGGTCTCTGACTTTGTTTTTACACTTGTTTGTTTTTGCTTCATAGCCGGAAAGGATATCAGGAGAACAGTATGGGATCCATGCAGATGTCTGGAGTGCGGGCATCTCTTTCATGGAGGTATAACAGTTTTTAAGTGACTTTATGATACACTTAACTGTTACATGAGCGGTCCATTTAATGGCAGATTTAGCTGCAGTGTAATTAAAATGTAATGGGTGGTATCGCATGTGTTAAGTCTTGTCTGTTGCTCATTGTGTGTGGAGGTTTATCAGTGTCACTGTTCTTCTCTCCACATAGCATCGATAAAGTGCTTAACTGACAGTGTGTGTTCAAATAACATTTTAATTTCAGCATCCACCTCCCCGGTCTTTTGTCCTCCTGCTGACATTATTGATTCTCCATCTGTTTCTGTCTCCAGCTCTCCTTCAGCACTATAATAAACGATTGTGGCTTCTGCCTCACCTTTGTTGGTCAATAAATTTGATATCATTACAATTATAACTATAATGGAGTTTGCAGTGGTGTCAAACGTATTGACGTAAGTTTGCGTGATTAAGACATATAGTCGTTTTATAAGAGTCTGGTCTCTTTGTTTCTAGCTGTGGACGTGCGCATTAAGCCGAATGAATTGGGTTGCAGTCCTGCTCCCATCTTTACTAGTTAGTCTGTTTATGTTGAAGGAAAGAGCTGAGCATTTTGACAATTTAATAAAGTAATGTTGCCAATAAGCTGCCCTTGACCAAGATGAAAAATGTCCACCCCCAAGTGAATTGCAAAATGTCAGGGAGAGCTGACACCCAACACCCCAGTGAAAACAACACACACACATATTATACGCAACTGCCCTCCAATGGTGTCCCCCTTCTCTTTATCCCTCTATTCTGTTCTCTGCAGGTGGTAATTGTGCGTGTGGGGGGGTTATTAACTAATGGCTGATGTTGTTTGATGAGGAAGTGTTATCAGCAGGTGGGCACTAAGCTTACCTCAAAGACTGAAAGTCTCAAGTTCTGCACGCTCGAGTAGCTTCAGCTGCATTTTGCTTCCTTGTCTACACTTGAGATTTTATGCTATTAAGACACTGCTGATGGCAAGGTGTTTGTACAGTAACACATAATGATGGATACCCTATCATTGCCCTTTACAGTCTATCTGAATGCAGTCCTGTGGTCATACAGGAAGTTTTACCTTTGTGAGGTTTCATTTGTCAGAAAAAGTATTGCTGTGTGTTTTTGGTTGCATTTTAATCTGAGACTCTCACGCAGGACTTCTTAGATGGATGGATAAAACTAAATTTGTTTATTGTCAGATATACTTGAGAATTAATTGTTATCATCTTCTCTATACAGCTGGCGCTTGGCATGTTCCCGTATCCACAGGTAAGGGCTTTTTTTTTTTAATGGATTATGGCACTGATGAATAAATGCTGGGAGTTTTGATCTGCTTCAAATAATTTTTCTGGAAGGAGTTCCTGTTGGATGTTTATTCTTGTAATAGTTTTCTTGATAGATAACAGTTTCTCTTCTTGAAATAATTTAGTACTGTATGTTAAGACAAAATAAGAAACAAAGAAAAATTGCAAACAACCTGAAGACCGCTCAGCACTGTGCTGATTAGGCTTTTTGTTGGCCAGCTTCTCCCACCCAATTCTAAACTGCTGGATAATTTTCTCTTTATTTTTTTAATTGTAGTTTTCTATTTATAGGAGAAAACTGGAATCAAACCCCCGGGAAACTGATTTCCTCTTGTTATCAATTCATCTAGATCAGTTTTTGATTTACAGTTTCAAGTGTATGAACTGCTTTTTGGGCTTATTTTTTTCCCCCCATTACACTAAGTTAAAATCCTGCTCAAATGTAATTGCTACAGAAGTGGCTTCCCAATCCCATCAAGTCTTAATTAGCCCTTTTAAGATGGGTTTATCTCACTAATCCCTAGCTGAGCAATCTCAGTCTGGTTACCTCAGGTTACCTCCTGGCTGTCCACCTTTACAAAATTTGAAGGGGCAGGTCTTATTTAGGAAAATTTGTTTCTGAAGTTAGACTGATTGTGTGAGAGTATTAGTTATTTATAGATGAGCTGGGATTTTCCATTTCTGCCCGTCAGTGCATTTGACAAAAAGTCTTACACGGTGAATCAGTTATTTTATTTTTTTAATGGTTTGTTGTGTGCAACAGTTGGACTGCTCTGTTAGTCAAAACGCGCTTGAAAATAAGTGATTTAAAAGGCAGACTGTTTGGTAACTGCTGCACCATCTGCCCATGGATTGGCGAGTTACTGATTATTTTCAGGAACGCCAGTTATCCTTCCCGAGGAGAGCAGACATTCAATAAATGAACGAGCCGGACATCTTTTATAAGGCTTAAAAATCTCAGGATGTATGCATGAAAATGTGCTCTTGTATGCCATTGGTCTTTTGGCTGATAATGTCCATTGCCTCTGTTTAATGATGTTCTCCAGTAAAAGCCATTTGTCATGTGTTTTGACAGGAATTTATTCAGCACCTCTTTTTGTGCTTTCACAGTAAACATCTGTCTGCGAGACTGATTAGAGTCGCGATGTAGCTCTTGACTTGTTTTCAGCGTCGATCGTTAATTCTTAAGTACGATGAAAAGCAAGTGCAGGTCTTTGTGCAGGAAAGCAAAGGTGTAGATCGTGTAGTAACGTAAATGTCATACAGTGATCGATCTGTGCGCCTGTAGCCTTGGGTGTGTCTGATTTGCGCGCTCTCCTCTCTTCATTTGATTCCGTCATTATCATGTTAATCGCTAATGTACGAGAGGCACTTTAGTCCTCCCTCGTTGATATAAAAGGGGTGGACAAAATAGAAACACCTCTCTGTTTTTGGTAAGGCTCTCTACCATCACGCAGCTTTCCTCATCTCGGTGTTAATTTTCCCCTAACTCCATATGGCACTGCAGACAGTTCACCTGCAGGCTGTAGCAGAGCAGTGTGGCGAGAGCGCTCGGATCCAGCTCGTCAGGCGCAGCCTGCCAAAGTCCTCGGGCCTAAGCTGTCATTTTTGCAGACGCTGGCACAGCTGTCTGTGCAAAACCCCCTGCTACACTTCACAGAGAACATTTTAGCACAGGCTCAGAAAGAAGTTGTAGAAGATTAAAAGAGGGAGGAAAAATTAGAAGAAAATCTGTGGCGTCTGAATTTTTACTTAGTGAAAAATGCTGGATGACTTATTAAAGCGGTGTGGCGTTTAGATTTCACCCTTTGAAGGAAGTAAAGGAAGGGAGCGTGTGCGCGTTCCACTTGCTTTTATTTGTCGGACGTTGTTTAGTTAATGGATTATCCTCCATTCATTGTTGTGTGAGTGTGTATGCATGCACAGTGGAGTCATCACCTCATGTTTGTCATGATTAGAGATTGTCTCTTTAATTCCACTTCACCACATGTCGGGATTCATTTGCATTCTTTGTCAGGAGTTAATGGAGTTTTGCACGGCTCGCTCTGAAAGTCTTTGAAGACACCAGACCTGATGTGATGTGTATACAGCCGCCAGCAGTATTGTATCTGATTGATTTGTTGTCTTTTTTGCTTGCTTTATGCTGGCTTTTGTTTCTCTTCATTTTGTCATGTTTTTTTTGTCCCCCCCCCCTCAAATTTGAATGGATTTGTGGATGAAATGCCGTGTCAATCTTTAGTGTGTCTGTTTCAGGAACTTTCATTACACGTCAGCGCATCCATCAGAGAATATAGATGCTTTCCTTTTGTTGCTTTGTTTTTTCACTCTGAAATGAAACGGAGAGGAAATGGTATCTGTTCCCACAGTGTAGTGTGTGTTGTAAACAATGTTTGCTGTAATTTTTTAGCTCGCTACAACAAATCCAAACTGCTTCATGCTTTGTTCGATCACGTGTCCTCCGTCAGCAAGCTAGTTAACATTTTGTTTCAATAGATAAGTAATCAATATGTGAAGTCTTAACATATTATAGGACCTTTTGTTTATTGCAGTGCTAATTATTGTCACTTGCACATTTTTGGACGTTTCGCTTACAACTCATTTTGGCTCATCCGTGCAGCCGAAAACTGATTTTAATGATCTGTTGTCTTGACTTGATAGCGCTTCCTTTAATCAATCACGTTGCAAATCTAAATTTAACACTTAGAGAATCTAATTTGAGCAGTATTCCTGTGGCTAAGGATGAAAGGCTGGCAGCTGAAGGAGAACAGAGATGAGCTGCTTTCATTGCATGATGTTTCATAGCCTTCATTTTCAGGGAAACGCATCTCAAGCTAATGCAACAGCATGCTTGTTGTTGACCTAACAGCTACGAAAACAGAGGTGTGGACCTCTCATTATATAAGCATATCTTCATTTGGGCCCTTAATCATAATGAAAACATGCCTGTCAGTTTTTGAAAGTGATGTATTTTTTTTCTTTTATTATCTATCTAAAAGAGAGTTTTTTAGATTCATTACCCTTGAAGAAATGTCTTCTTTCAAGAGGGGAAAAGCCATCTGATCTTTTAGACGTGTTTATTGAGCGGCTCTTGAAAGGGACAGAAATCATTTGACATCTAAAAATTGATTTTGTGACTTCTTATTTTCATGCTGAGCAGACTGTGATGGTTTGAAGTAATGAGAGAAGCTCAAAAACTTGAGTGGGCTCTCCACCTCAAAGACGCGAGAAGCTGGTGTTTATTTCCTACACAGCTACATTTGCATACACACACACAGAGACAGCTTTATACACTCACGTACACAATACAGGTGTTTGTTCATAGCTAACATACAAATAAAAGTCTGAGTCCATCTATTTTCTTCTGTTTATCTAGTTCAGGGCCATGGGGTGGCTGGAGTCTATCCCAGCTGTCATTGGGTAAAAGGTGGGGTACACCCCAGGCAGGTCACTGGTCTGTGTCACGCTGCTTACCAAGAGAGTTTATTTCTGTGCACACTTAAGCAAACATGCTTCTTTTTTTTTATGCCTTTGGGATCTAGCTTTTTGATTATTCTTTTTATGGGTTCTATTTTATCTTTTTATTATTATTTTTTATTTTTAGGGTGGGATACATCTACAGTCTTCACCACACGTCCAGTCTCGTATTAATTCACTATGAGTCACTGGCACAGAGATTCATTTACATCTTCCGCTAGTAGTTTAGTCAGATTGTGTTTATGACTTAGGAGAAGATTCGACTCATTTCATGATGAAATTCATTGAGAAATGCGGCCCATCCAAAGGTTCACTTCATGGGGAATAACAGGGAGGTATTTTAAAATAAAAAATCTTTTTTTTGATGTGTGGTCAAGCCACTCAGTACAAGAGGAACACGCGCTCATTTATGCTTGAATAAGTTGGTCTCCCACTATCCAATTCCAACTCCTGGAGCAGCACGCAATTTTGTTCTAGTAATTATTTCTGAACAAATTAGTTTTCCATAGTTGCCTTTAATGTGTCTGAATCAGGCAAAACTGGATATAGAGGCAGTTTAGGAGTCTCTTGGTATTTACAGAGTGTAAAAACCTGTATTTAATCGAGTGGATCAATAAGTGCTCTAATGCACTGTCAGAAGGCCTGGAGAAATGAGCAATTTATTCACCAAACATTGTTAGACATTTAGCTGAGCCTAGTTTTTGAGCCTTGTATCATTTAGTCTGTGTGATGAAGTTATAAATTTAGATCTTTAGAAATAAAAGCATCGGTTTCCTCATGAATTCAGCCTCGGGGGGTGTTTAAATAAAAAAACTAAATCCTGTCTAGAGTTTTGTTACTGCAGTGTCGTACATTTTAAGACGAAGGCTTTTATTTTTAAGAAAAGTTTCTTTATTTTTGATTCCGATCAAATGAGGTGGCGTCTTAGTAAGTCAAAAAAATTGGATTTGTTTTTTTTTTTTGTCCTCCTTTTCAAGATCCGCCTTGTTGCTGTCATCGTGTGTTTAGCTCGTTCGGTGTCGGAGTGTCACCTGGGAAACCGCCACAGCGAGCACGCTCTTCTAAAACCTCAACACTGTTTGCGACAGTCACTTTGCATCCCAGCACATCTCGATCACCTGGAGGGCAGGAATGAAGTGCAGCTCTGAAAATTAGCATTAGTGGATCTTTTACCCCCATTCTCCTCAAATGAGAGCGAGGCCATTAACATTTGTGTGTTTTCATTATGTAAATGGTGTTAACACATACTCACAAATTGCCAACAGGAAAGCAATAATTTTCTCCCAGTGATCATAATGTGTCCAAGTGCATCGTCTTGATTATGACACGCTAATTACATATTGCCTAGTCTCTCTCTCTCTCTCCCTCTCTCACCCTACAGATTCAGAAAAACCAAGGATCTTTAATGGTAAGTTTTATTGCAGTGGAATAAGAAGCTAGAGGTCTACAACTCTGAAGTCTGTTACTCTTGGTTGACTCTCTCATTTGAAATAATAATAAAAAAAAGCCCATCAAATTCCATTTTTGCAGAAAAATATTGGATCATGCTTAAACTGCTAGTATTACATTAGGTGCCATTATGGAATAATAAAAACATTCAGAAGCTGAATGGTGGCTTTGCCTGAGCTCACTGAATTTGATTAATCTAGGTAGATACTTTTTTTTTTTAATATCACACTATTGATTTTCTCCATTGCCAAGAAATTCCATGTAAGCTAACATGTTTTTTTTCTCCCTGTGCTTCTCCTTTTCCAGCCTCTCCAGTTACTGCAATGCATTGTTGATGAGGTGAGTCGTCGTCTTATGTGCTTTTGCATCTAAAGTCAGCCCTAATGGCCCGGAAAGCTTATATTTTGTTTCCTAATGAAGCAAACCACTCAGGCGGCTTTGCTCCCCATTCACTCAACCCTTCACCCTACGCGACTGCCTCAGGCAATACACATATGCACATGCACATTACTGTAGAGGTTGGACCTGTCATGAGTAACACGTACACACAAAGCGCAGCTCTCAATTCTGTGTACTAGTGTATGCAAAAATGTGTTTAACCAGGCTTTCTCTCCTTACTGCACTGGGTTTTATTATTGTGTCTTTAAAAAAAAAGTCAGAGAAGACTCACAGGAGCATCAAACCAAAGACTCACAGGACTGATAATGATGCGCGCACACTGCAGACCACAGCGACTGATTAGCCATCCAATAAAGTTTTATTTAATTTTGTAATTTGCGTAGAAGCAAAAGGATGTCAAAGATGAAAAAGACATAATAATGACTTTATAAGAATTTATTTAAGCCAACGGATCAATCTCCTCAGTGACAGCGTTCAGGTACCCGTTCTCATCTAATTTCTTTATGCTCTAAGACTTTCCATTTTCTAATACAAAATGCAAGCTTGGACAAAATATCATAGTGAAACCAAACCTTGTTCAAGTCAATCTTGAACAGTTTCTTGATACATTGAGATGCTGCTGTGCACAAAAATATGCATTATATAGAAGCTCACTCTGTGTGCATTTACATCATAAGCAGGAATAATAATCTCCCCTCCCCTCTTCTTCTTTTAAGCTGGCTTCTTTGCTGAACAGTCAAAATGGCTACACAGCATAAAGCATTCCTGCAATGCCCCCATCACCAGCTATATCGCACATTAAACATACAATGTCACTTGTCCTTAACTGCCTATAGATTGGCCGTAATTAATAATTAAATGCTTTCGGTTGTAATGGATTGACCTGGGCTGAACTGTTCATTAGTCAGCTAGACGTAGCCATCACTCAAACTATTTTTCTGTGCCCTTTCTCGTCTCCCCCTTGAGGCAAGAGAGCTCTCATTGTTGTCCGTGCCTTACCGTCCCAGCTAGTGCAGTGCTTTGGAGGAAGAGACAAGAGGATAACCTCTCTCTGGACAGTTGACGCTGCATAGATGAAATCTATCTGTTCCCACTTACGCCCGATTTAGACTTGTGCATTGAGTCTCGGCAGAGCATAAGCTACATAAAGTGGCTGACATTGTTGCCAGCGTTTATGGCTGTATGTGGTGCATTATGTGTTAATTATGTGTTTTACATGCAGTGCCAGCCGATAGAAACAAATGAAATGCCTCGACTTTCTTCCCTCCGGGGTCCTCGCTCTTTGTTGTTTTCTTTTTTCTTTTTTTTTCCAAAGGAAAACACATTTATGCATCAAGTTTGTACATTCAGATAGTTTCAGCTCCCTCTCCCTCCAGGAATTTACAGATTTTTTTTGAGTGCTTATGTTGTTACTATCATTATTGTTTCTTATATTGAGGCAATGATTGTAATTCTCTCCCTGTCCTGTTCAAAAACTGCCAAAAAACTCACCAGAAATGAACAGGGGGGAGGACTCAACGGTTGTGAACAGGCCAGGTGCACATCAGGTTACACTGTAGGTTACGTTGTAGAGTTTTAGAGCTATTCGCGGTTACGGTTTACCTACAGTGTAGATCTCCCACTGAAGCATAAATTCCCACTTGGATGTTCAGAGTCTGGCACAACTTGTATAAACCCTTTTTTATTTTTGTTTAAACCCAAATAACTGGGCTGGGACACGTCACATGGAGCAGCTACTCTAATACAAAGGTATTTTTAATTAGTTTAGACACACCTGACTCAACACTATGGCAGGTGTGATAAATTACACCTGACTCCCTGGCATTTTGTAAATATTGCTCATTACTATATACTGTACTGTACATGTGAACCTTTTTTGGATATTGTATGTGACTTAACCCACTGGGAAATTGAAAGTTGCTTTATTGGCTGAATGAATGTGCTCTTGTGAGTGGAGCTTTTAATATTAGGTACAAATGTGTGTGGTTTGGCTTCAATTTCTTTCATTTTGAACCTAAATTGAGGTATGCCCTCAACATATAGGCCAAATAAACAAATGATCAAAATTCAAATTGCTGATCATCGCTGATTCTGTAGTGTGGTGGTTTACACATTTATCCAACACACAAAAGATTTGCTCCCCAGGAGGAGATGCAAATCTCCGAGAAGGTTGCGTGAGGAAGTAGCATGCGGCATAAACATTTTCCAGATCATAAATCTGCTGTCTGAATAAGGGAGCAGCTGAAAGAAGGATTTACTTACACAGAATAGTAGAGGTAGTAAGAACTGTGGTTTCAGCTCAAGTAAAGGAGTTTATTTATTTAGACAAGAAAATGGTTTTGACATTCATGAACAAAGAACATGTAGTCGTTGTTGACAGCTTACACAGTTAATTTGCCAGCATTAGAGAAAACACATTTTTGACTTGCCTAACATAACATTACATCACCTCCACTTTATCTTGATTTTATTTATAAGGTTGTTTTTAATGCTTTAAAAAAAAAAAAAAATTAGGTTGATTTTGGTCAATATTTGGAAAACGCCAAAATGTTCCATAACCCAACAGCTATAAAACACTCGAGTCTGAATCTCATTAGTAACACACTGAATAGCTCTTTCTAAGGACTGTTAGTGTTCACTCTCAAAATGACACACTTGTATGTAAGACACTTAAAGGGGCATTTGCACGTCTGCACTGAATCTATGCTGCATTCATGCCATAAATACAAACCTTTCTGATCATCAGCAAAAGTATAAATACCAGTATAAGTAAATTATAAAACTTGGTATAATTCATATTGATCCTGAAGAGTGGTTCTATATACGTGTATACTGCTCAAAGAGGAATCAAGGGAACACTTGAAAAATCTTAACTTTGATGTTTGATCTGATTTCTGAATCCAGCCCTCAGAGCTGTGATGATTTTGTTTTCCACTGATGTTTCATCACTTCATGCTGATCGGATTGCACAATGCATGTTAGTAAAGATATTCAACTAGAACATGTGTTTTAAGTGTTCCCTTAATTTTTATTTTAACATGCCAGTCCTCCACTTAAATGCATCGTACTTGCATCTTTGGAAATCCTTGTTATGAGTGCATGCTAGAGAAACGGCATGCTCACCCTGCTCAGGCAGGGTCTTGAATTAGAAGTTCTCTGCAGTTGTTTCCACCATCTGTAAGCTGTCCTCCCTCATTAATGCGCCTCTCTCCTCTGTTTGTTGAATAGCAAGTGGCTCCACTAATAAAGAACTCCCACTTTATTTTCAAGCCTGTAATTACTGATCTAATTTTGCCTAATAATTGCTTCATGGCAATGACATGTATATTTACTTGTACCCTTGTACCCTCGTAGTGTGTGTTCTGTCTCCTAGTGGTGCACATTGACAACCAGAGGACTAATTCACGCAGACTAGCCACTTTCATCAGCCTGCCTGTCTTTTGTGCCATCGCCTGCTGCCACATCAAAGCTGCAGCAGTGTTCCTCTCAGGTGGAAACATGAATACATGCATAAATGTGCATGTTTATATCTGCATGCAGATTTGTTTGAAAAGTGCAGACAGAAATTTTGCATCAGATTTAGCCTACATGACACATACATTAGTTGTATAGTCAAGACTTTATGTGTGCGGTGCACCTAATTGATTGTTGCTTTGTGTTTGTGTGTACACCAAAATATAGCGATAGCAAATTATTTGGTGCTCTGTCTCTGTAAACAGTGTATACTAACGTTTGTGGGTTTTCGTGCTCAAGGGCATTTGTTTGTGCACGTGTGTTTTTGTGTGTGCGCTATGATATATTGCTCATCCAAGCAGCGGCAGAACTGTGAAGTGCACTGAGATTAGAAGGAATCCATTCCTTTGTTAATTTAAATGGGTTCATGCATCATGCTTTGCGGGAGCCTGCCGATCAGAGCATTAAGGAATGGCGAACACTGCCCAGAGGTGTTTTTAATGGCACAGCAGGGTCTCGGATGTAAAGAGGTTTAATTCTTTGCATTTGAATGAATGCATGGTCTTGAACCTGGGCTGTATGAGTTTTGTGCATATCTGAGTAGTTGATTTATTTCAGTTTTTAAGAACTCTTTGCATCATCTCTGTATGACGCCGCACTACATGTTTTTAAAACTTGACCTACACCTGCGGCATCTACCGATCTTATTATATCCAAGCACAACACATTTTGTGTATGTAAAATTTTAGAGTTACAGATAACAGCATCTTCCAAATGTATATACAACAACTGCTTGCTGGTATTGTTGGAAACAAAGTAAATACAGATGTTAATTTAGTAAGGTTGCTGCTGTAAAGTGGTTTAGACTTTTCCTCCAAGTATTTCATGTGTAAAAATAATAATATACTGTGTTGGGAGGTTTTCGTGCCAGCAGCCAAAGGCAGGGATAAAGCAAGAGTGGGAAAGTGGATGGAGTAATGAGGTGAAGGGCTGTAATGGAGGGTCAGTCGGGCACAGCTGTTCTACATGACACGGTTCATAGAACTTCGATTGACAACAGGCAGCGGGCCTGACACACTCGGGGACACACACACACACACACACAGAGGGATACACACTTAGATGGCTTCAAAGTTTTTGACACCCTGTAACATTAACATAACGTTAACTCTATCTTAAATGCATCCTTATACTAATCCTAAAGCATGTCTTTGCTTTTGCTATTGATTATCTCAGTGTAGGTAAAAGATTCATAGGAAATGATATGTTTGAAAAATGGGTAAATAAAGCTCAGACTCTTTATTAAAGACTAATGTAGCCACCTTACGTGACCTATTGGTTTGTTAAGTTTTGTTTTGTAGCCTTAGGCTTAGCATTTTTCTCACCACTGTGTTGCTTTTTTTCAAGCTTGATCGGGTTTAGTTAGGAAACTGCATCTATCAGCTGCAATGCACAAACACACATATTTGCTAATTATTCGTGCACTACTAGTTTTACCTCCGAAACCCACACAGCAAGCCATAATATTTCCCAGATAGCTCCATTAAAATACTCCCAAGTAACGAAAAACGCCACACGCACCTTGAAGAGGCTTCATCTCTGCTGACTTTGTGTCATCATCCACTGTCAGTGAAAGTGATGTTCTCCTAACTTTAGTCCTTGATCAAACATGTGAGTTATTGAGAAAAAAGAAATCACCACTATACAGTTGTGATAAAGAGGTAACTTAGCTATAGAGACCAGGCTGCTTTAAAGACGACTGTTTTATCAGCCTGTGTGGACTGATTCAGTTTTGTAACAGCTGCAGTTTAGGACACTTATGTGTTTGTTCCATTTTCCAGCCTTGGAGCTTGCTGCTTTTAAAGGTGTGTTTAATATCTAAGAATTAAATTAAAAGGGATGTCAAAACATCAAAAGAAGTTTTAGAAAATGTTTGAAGTTAAAAGATTCAAAGATGTTAGATGACATGAGTAATAACCAGAGTGTTTTTTTTTTTTAAATTAAATAGCAATAATAACACTTCTCAGATCTATACAACAAAATCCACATTGATATTTTGTATTTAAGAACAAAGTAAAATGAGTTCAGGGACTACTTGGCCACTTTTTTTCTATTTGTCTTTATTTTAGCTTCTTATTTATCTTTTAAGTTACATATTTCCCTGGAACAAAAACCTGCAATGATAAAAGTGAGGTGAACTGCACAAAAGATTTGTGTACACTTTCTCTAAAGTAAAGGAGTGCAAAAAACCACAATGTCAAAAATACTGAATAATCTTTCAGATATTTCTCCTACATAAATCCTTGAATGCTACAAATTTAACATTCATCCTGGTAGCTTCAAAGAGCTTCGTTACCATAACATCTTTGTGTCTGTGTGCACCTTTAGATATCTGCTAATAAAATATAATAACATTTTTGTATTCTATTAGCACCGTAACACACTCCTTTTACTCTTATACTTTAAAGTGGGTTTAAATAGTCCATTTTTCCCCACCAGGCTGACTTTAAACATACTGTGTGCCAGCAGGTACCTCCACAGCTGTTCACCTGGCAGGCACAAGGAAAATAAAAAGTAGAAAAAGTTTTTGCTTTGCATCATTTGGTTGTTTTAGTAACCATCAAACAGAATTTCTGTCCTGTTAAGAGCACTCGTTTTCAAAAGGTGACTCTTAATTAGTTGTGTGCGTTGTGCTGAGGGCTCCACACCAAATATACAGCTGTTTCCTTTAAAGGTTTTTCCCTTTGGTCTGATGATCTTTTCATTGACATCCAAATCTTGTCTTATTCCACCTCTTTCTGTGCTGGACTGCTTACAATTAAAGAACATGATCCAGGGATGTTGGCATCTAATAAGCACTCCCTGCATCGACACCTGACCATGTGCCTGCCAATCACAGCTGGTCCTTGCACTGTGCAGCTTAAAGTTTCCCAGACTAGTGTGGATGAGTAGCATTGCATTAAACACAGATGTACAACTACTTTCAGATGTTTGGCCCAGCAGAAGAGCTTGTCCCTCAAAGCAGAAAAAGGGCCAATTTACTGGACAAGAGACACGTTATCCTCTCAAAACCTGCAGTAAATGCAACGAGCCACAGGAGAAATGAAGCGGCATCAAGTGTCACCTCCATCATGCAGGCGCAGTGAATGGCGTGAAAGATTTTATATTTTGCTTCTAGGAGATGCACTTAGGTGAAAAATATCTGGCAGACCTTATTCATGTATATGAATGCAGCAGTGCCATGTTGATTTAATTTTTAATTACTTTTTGGTAATAGTTTTTTTTTTTAATTAGATCTTTTATTTTCTGTTGAAGAGAAGCCCTGAGTTTAGGTTCATGAATAGGATCTGATTTGTTTTGAAAGCAGTGTTCTGTTAACATGAATCTGCACGAAAACATTTTTGGTACTAAAATCAGTGAATAATGATGACAAACAATCTCAATAATCTTGTAGTCCTAAGTATGATGACTTGATCTCATTCAGCTAGAGCAGCGGTGCCCAACCCCCGGGCCACGGACCCGTTTGGTACCGGGCCGCAAGAGTTGAGGCTCGGGTGTGAAATTTATTGTTTTTACGGTTTTTTACTGTTACTTTTTAACGTTTTTATCGTTAACTCGGTCTCCCTGGGTCTTTTCCCGTGTGTTATGAATAAATCTTCTTTTTTTGGTACCGGTACAGGTTTTATTTTGTTGTATTTATCCGCGACACCTTCAGGCAATAAAATATTGTCTGAAAATATTGTCGGACATACACCGGTCTGTGGCGCAAAAAAGGTTGGGGACCGCTGAGCTCGAGCATCTTTGAGACGAAAGCGTGTGGAAACCTTTTTCTAGCAGCACCAGCACTTTCGCCCACGTGGCAGATTTAGTGTTGTTATGCTGTTGCTGGTTATGCTATATGCCGGACACGGTCAAATTATTTCCTTTTTTCTCTGTGTTGTGTGTTTTTGTTTTTTCTGTGTCTGGTAGACAAAACATTTCTGCTAAAACCTTAGACCGTAACTAGTCCCCTCGCCAGAATTTCAGGAGAGAAATAGAAAAAAAAAAAAAATCCAATGTTATTTCTAAACTCAGACTGCAAGCATTAAGTGTGTGAATATTTTCTGTTTCACACATTGTTAGAGAATAACAATAGCACAATAAAATCAAGGTTGATCTCTGTGTCAGCAGTGCTTTTCAAAAAATGGGGCACGTCATCAAAGTGTAAAATATGTGTTGAGTTGAACCAAAGTTCAGTTTCCTGATGCTATTGTATATAGTTTTTATTTAAGTTCAATTCAACTTGGATTGTTTTTTAACGTCACAAATGTTTAAAACATCGTGAAGTGTAGGGCACGAACCTTCTGAGGTCGGGGGCTTGCCAGTAAAAGTTTGGTAATAAATACAGAGCAGTGTGACATCATCACCCCGAGTTTGATTACTGTTTTTTACATATTTCAAAAATGAAAAAAATAACCTCACAAAACAAAACTTTAATCTAGCCAATGTTTCTGTGGGTACGTGTCATCACTTGGTTGATGTGTAATCGTCAGGCATAACACAAGTCACATTTCAGGATTTTAAAATTTTCCTTTAACAATTTTCAACTTTCATCTCCAGCCTTAAATTTGGTCAGTTTTTTCTTGCTTTAGTAATTTCAGCCAACCTTGACTATGACAACCCTCGTCTTAGTTTTAATATATCCCTGCTGATGTGAGGTAAATGTTCGGGGTTTTTTTTTGTTTTCTCCAGTAGGTCAAAAACTGTCCTCCTCTTTTTACAGGATCCTCCAGTTCTTCCTGTCAGCCAGTTTAGCGAAAAGTTTGTTCACTTCATCACTCAATGGTGAGTTATTTGTTTAAATGACCCGTTTATAGAAATTGAAGCACTAGATTAATTATTTAAATAAAAGAGAAACTTTATGTGTATTCAACAGCTATTGACTGTGTAGTCCTTTAATTTGTAAATTTGGTTTGTACGATCTTTAAATGTTTGTCGTGGTCAAATATCGAAGGACTTTTTGTTTCATTCAGATTACTGTAGATGAATATGAAGTATAATGGTATAATAGCGTAATGGAAATAAACTGCATTAGTGTTAATGCGTTGTGGTTGAAATAGCTATTAGCTCTGTTCTCCTGTGTGTTTGAATAGAAAGCTTTTCTTTATTTATGAGGAGTGATTGATTTATCTAATGCGTGAGGACACAGAAAACGTTTACCCTGCATTTGCTTGTGATTAATTTGCCTCTTGTAACCTTTACAGTTAGACAAACATCTACATACACACCCTAACCACATGTGTATATGTGTGTGTTCAGCACTCACAAGCTGATTATACCAGCTGCTGTTTGTCCCCGATGGGTGTTGCATTTACTTAAACAGGGCATTTCTCTCTCAGGACCGAGGTACTCCGCCCTGCCTGCGTTCAGTGGTGGTACTATCCTCTCCCAATCTGTTCCTGGATGTTCATAATGCTTTCAAAGCGATGCTTTAACAAGTTACCTGACTGCACACCTCACAGTATGAAGGACGCTTGCAGAAAAACGCACAATACTCCCCATATCTGTCTGAAAGAAATGTACTGGGTTGTAAGGGAATTAAACTCTTGCTTTTAATTTCTGTAGAGCGAAGAGTTTAGTTTCAAGCCTCCCTCCTTTTTTTAATATTCGTTTATAAATAAAATTAGGCATGAATTGTAAGTTAGAACTAAAAACCATCTCTTGGGCACTTAGAAACTCAGTTTTAATAGTGTCTGGCTTTAAGCTGTTGTATTTCTCTTTTCAGCATGAGGCGGAACCCCAAGGAGCGACCTGCACCCAATAACCTCATGGTAAGTTAAACCAAACCTCCTATTGAACACTTCCAAGGACTTCAAAAATATAGGTTTTGAATAAATGTGTACAGAGAATGATCATATTCATGCATTCCAATAAAAATTCAATTAAAGATAATTTTATTATCTCTGTAGCTTTTGGAATATGCAGTTGTATTTTCCGCAGTGATTGAGGTGTTTCAGGTCAAGGACCCTCCAACTTGGCATTGATGTGTGGAAACAGCAGTAATGAACTTTTTGCTTCGGATAAACAGTGTCAGAAAGAGGTCAGCCAGAAACCTTGAGGAAGGATTGAGACCTACTCCAGGAATAATTCATTCATTTCACTCCACTGGAGTCAGCATGAATAAATCAGGCTGTTGTTCAAGAGTCACATCATTCAGGTTCAAAATCAAGTTTTAAATTTGACCAGCTGACAAAAGAAAATTATTTTAGAAACTGTAAGTGTGTGTGTGTGTGTGTGTGTGTGTGTGTGTGTGTGTGTGTGCGCGCATAAATCATTAGGACTCCAGCACTTTGTAGAATTATCAGCTCAACCCTTTTCCAAAATTAAAAACAAATCACTTGGTCAGTTTCACATGTTTTTATAAATTAAATTTCATCTACATGTACACTTACCATTTTCTGCAATATTATCGCTGCTCATTCAGGCTACATTAGGACACAGATCCCGTTGGGGTTGCATAAGGCTGGCATCCGGCATGAAAATGTGCTAAATTGAAGACTTTGAGCTACCCACTTATGAATAAGGGAGTAGCTAAAGGTAACTTTTTTCTGGCTGCTTAACTTGCCTTTGGCACATTGTAGCTAATATTTTTACTCTAAAATGTTGAAATTTCTTGAATTCTTTTAGAAAAAATTGACATAATCCAGGAGTCACGCTTGGCGGTGAATAACAGCAGCAACAAATTAGTTAATGGCATTTAAATTTAATGCTGAAAGGGCAGTGACCCTGCTGTAGTATATAAATAAGGGACAGGCATACAAGCCAAGTCAAATGGCTCCTTCCATTTGTGAACCTGACGATTGTCTTTAGTTCTAGCATCAGCACACAAAACTGTCAGTTTGTAAAGACTGCCTTTTAAGAGTTTTAACACTCGGGGTTTTCTGTGTGCTCGGATCAAGGACACTGACAGTTATGTCCCGAGAGAGGTGAGGGCTAAAGGTTTGTGTTGTGGGGATGGTGAGCTGGAGAGGGTAAATGCAGAGCTGCTAACAGATTGCATGTTCTCAGTCTCACACTAGAAAGAAGGAATATTGGGAAGTGTTGGCTGTACAGGGACTTCATGCTTCCATCCAAAAATGAAGCTCAACTTGATGTTTTTGTGATCTTCTGCTCAGAACATTTTGTTATGTGAACCAAACTTTTATGGTTTTTCTGGCGCAAAGACAGATGTATTTGTATGTTTTTGATTTATTTTTTCTCTTTACCTGAATGCATAGTTGGCTCATCCTTTGATATGTCATTTCTCATTCACATAAGGAAGATTATAAGTATTTTACAGTCTTTGTGGTTTTCTGACAGGGGTTGCATTAAATATCAGATTCTTGTCAGACATTACCTTTACGTTACTTTACAACCTGCCTGGCTGAACACTCGGTTTTCATTCGCTACAGGGCGTCCGTTAATCTTTGATAAAAAGACGCCTACTGAAGGTGTAGTCGCAGGTTTGACTGTCAAAGTGTAGTTAATTTGACTAGTGTGATCGCTGTGTCTTGCCCAGGTGCGATTAATTGAGTCATGTTTTCCAAGCGTGCCTTTCAATTGTCGGACAGCGTGAGCACAGGCTAGCAGTGGAGCGGGGAGGCGGGTCAGTCGTGCTCGGAGACGCTGCAAGGCACCCATCGCTCTCTACGAGTACACCCTCAGTAGCTGTTAGTGAAACTGTCTCTTGCTGGCTCAGTCATTAAGTGGATAAGTGTAGCAATAGCAACACAATGCTGGAATTAAAGAGCCAGTTCCTTTGTATATTTTCCTTTTTAATATTTTCAGTTTACCTGTTGTATTTTCCTGTGTAATAATTAAACTAGTCAAAGTATAATAATGTTTTGCTTGGTGAGGGGGGGTTTGATTTGGGCCATTAAGAATGAACTGGAGCTCCAAGGAAGATGCCCTGTGTCTGTATTCTTTACTGTTTAGAGGAAAAACTAAACGGCTCTTTGTTCAGTCGTGTATTTATGCATGCGGCGTGTCTTTAAGAAAAATATTATTTGTTTCATAGTTTAACGAGATTCTCTCCACCCGTGAGGTTGAAGTGCTTTTCTGATTTTTAATTTCAGTTTTTTCTTTTTAATATTTTGCTTTTCAGCAATAACACATTTTTCTATTTTATGATTTCCTTTCTCAGTCACTTTTTTTTCCCCCATCCTGTGTTTTTTTTGGAGGTGGTGGTTGTAACTCACTTTCATCCCTGTTCCCATCAGTGTTTCTTTTTTGTCACTCCTCCTATATTCCTACTGTGCCCCACTTCTTTCATATTCATACTGTGATCCTTGTGCTCTTTTTCAAATTTTCACAGTTCTCCGTTTTCTATATTTGTCTCGCTCCATCCCACTCATCTTTCCTTTACCTATATTTTGTCCTCCTGTAGGCCTTCTTTCTGTGCCCATGATGAACTGAGATATAAGGTCATGGTTGCCTGCCTTTGTGACACCAGCCTGCTGATTGTCTTTCTCTTTTCTCTTCTTTAGTCCCTTTTCCCTCCCCACCTCTCATGCTGCCTCTCCATTCCCCAAGCCTCCTGAGTGCATTAAAACTCTTTGCCTATTCTATCTGTATGTTAATGCACCAGGCCATCGGTCCCCCCTTTCTCTTTTCTCTGCTCCACTATTTACTCTCACTTCTTATCTGTGGAAGGTAATGCAGGAAATGCACACAATAGTGTAGACACTGAACAAATAATGTTTTGTGACCATACAAAGTGACATAGTAGCTCCAGTTTGCTCATCAGGTTTCAGCATGTGGTTTCTCTAATCACTGGTGTAGCTTTTACTGACATCATTGTCACTGGGATTTTATCCTATTAGATGTTCTTAAAAAGGCTGACGTTTGATTGTGTGCCTGCTCGTAGGTTACATCCCTGAAGCTCGGGTTATGTCTGTTATATACTTGACGCTTTGCGCATGAAACTGTCTTCTTCTATTAGGCAGCTTTATCATTGCACAGTGTAAGAAAAAAGCTTTTTAAATGGTTCATGCTATGATCCAAACGTGACCAAAGGAAGCGCAGTGTTTTGATTACACTACCAAAGAAAAAAGGCGAAGTTAACAGAAGCTAATGGGAACACAAGTAGTATAAGTGTGTCCTTCATTTTTATTATTATCTGGTGAACCGTAGGGCATGTTTTAAACATCAATCCAATTAATCACTGGTCACTTTGTGTTCGACTGCTCATTAATGCAAGTATCTAATCAGCCAACCACTCTGCAGAAACTCATGCATTCAGACATGTAGACATGGTCAAGGCGACCCGCTAAAGTTCAAACTGAGCATCAGAATCGTGTAAATGGTAAATGGACTCGTTCTTATATAGCGCTTCTCTACTCTGCTTGAGGACTCAAAGCGCTTCATATAGCGTGCCTCATTCACCCATTCACATCCACTCATACAAACGCTTTTTTTTCCAGCATGTAAGTGCTTTCTATCTAATATTCACACACGCTCATTCTCTGATGAAAGGATCAGAGATCTTGCCAAAGGATACTTAGCATGCAGACTGAATACTGGATAACTGCTCTACTGTCCATCGCAATGGGCAAGAAACTTGTTTTTAAGTGACCTGGCTGGTAGTGCCAGACAGGCTCGTCTGCATATTCTGGAAATCTGCTGGGATTTTCAGCACTTCCTTCTCAAGATTTAGAGATGGCAGTATTTAGACTAAGGTTTGAAAAACATAAAGCATCCAGTGAGCTACAGTTCTCTGGGTAAAAATGCTTCATTGATGTCAGAGAAGAATGGCCAGCGTGCTTCAAGCTGATAGGCTACAACAACTTAAATATCCATTTGTTTCAAAGGCATGCAGAAGAACATAAACAATAAACACATGAAACTTTGAAGCAGATAAGCTACAGTAATAGAATACTGTACCAGGAGACACGTTAGCTAAGAACAGGAAACTGAGGATATAATTCACCAAAATTGGTCAATAAAAGATTGGAAAACTGTTGCCTGGTTTGATGAGTCTCACTTTCTGTTGCTATATTAGTATGGTGGGATCAGGACTTGGCTTGAACAACATAAAAGCATAGCGCCAACCTGACTTGTATCAACGGTTCAGGCTGGCATGTCAGTATGGACCAAAATCTGTGAGGAATGTTTCCATTAAGATAAGATAAGATAAGATAAGATAACCTTTATTAGTCCCACACGTGGGAAATTTGTTTTGTCACAGCAGGAAGTGGACAGTGCAAAAATTATGAGGCAAAAATTAGAATACAATAAGAATAAATACAGTACACAACTGTACAGAATAGAATAAAATACTATATACAGTAGAATAAAATAAAATAAATATACAATAAGATAAAAATAGAATACAAATACAAATACTATATACAACTGAGTAAAAAATACAACGATGACAGAAAGGATTATACCTTGTTGGATCTATGCTGTGAACAATTAAAGCAGCTCTGAAGTTAAAACTTGGTCCAACCCAACACTAGCAAAGTGTAACTAATGTAGTGCCCGGTTGGGTGTATGTTGAACAATAAGATAAATACTTAACAATATCAGTCTACCCAGTGACATCAGTGGGTTGTAATTTGATACATTTATTTATTAATTAAGACTAATGGACTTGATTTAATAAACTCGGGCTGAGGAATCTTTCTTCTTTAGTTAGAAAATCACACGATGAGCCATCAGAGAGGCAAGTGTGTGTGTTTTTTCTGTCCTCATACTGATGCATCTTTCATTGTGGACACCCAACCCTGTCGTCATAAGCTGAGTCAGTTGAGGAGACTTTCCATTGGCTCGCTCCCAGGACTTTGGCTGCCGGTATTTGGTGATGACCTGTGCCGGTCTGGGGTTTCTTGCTTTTGGTTCTGGCCTGGCTTATTTATTAAGCTGTGGAGCAAGAAAGAGTTGGTGAGGGTTTCAAGCATTTGCTTATTTCTGGGATTTACATGGACACAATATCATCATCCGTATCTGTTTCCTTGTTTTATGTGGTTAATTTGTGCATATGCGTGAAGAAAAACTAGAGCGATGATCCGCACAACCTTATGTTGTTTGTTTGGGATTTGATGGACATTTCATTTCTCCCTCCCCCTTCTCCCACTCCTTCGTTGTCCCTCGTTCCCCAGCCAGCAGCCTTCACGCAGCCTTTTAGCACCCTTGTCAAAGCAGTCCTCCTATTCTGCTTCTCTATTCATAGACGCACACACACACACACACACGCACACAAATTTCATAGCCCCCTTTCAACCCCAGAGACACCAGATGAGCCCCTCAATTTTTTTCACAAAGAAAACCCCCTCTTGTCTCTGACCGTCCTCAAATCTGATTTGAACTTACACACACACACACACACACACACACACAGAACCACAAACGCACCACAAAGACAGGAAGACACTAAATAAACTACGTTAAAATCACAGTTTGACCATTTGAATCAAAAACCGTGGATGTTTGTGATTTACTGTGACTAATTAATGGTAATCTGCCTACATCTACTTTGCTTTTTAGGTCCACTTCCCTCGGTTTTCTCATTGTTTTCACTCTATTTTAGCTCAGGTTAGACAGCTGGGAAAATGTGTTAACTGTAGTTGCATGCCTTGCACTTATCATGTGTGTTAAAACTTTGGAAACTGTTTTATCCTCAGAGGAATTGGCCTGTTAATGTTTACATTGTTGCATGTGCAAAAAGGATTTTCACATGCCCGCTTGTGTATCAAAGCACCTCTTTTGAGACATGCACCAAGCCACCAGTGTCTCCTCCTCCCTAAACTTTTCTGTCTCCACCTTCCCCTCCAAATGTTTTCGCATTTCACCCTTGGGTGTTCACTGATGTAAACTCCATTTACACATACTCGGACTACAGTGCTTCAACTCAAGTCATTCAGACGTCAGCCAAGTCATTTTAAATGGTGGCTGAAGTCAGAGTTACAGATAAATCAATATTTGGAGCTTGTATAATAAAAACAAAACATTATCCTTTTTAATATAACATAGTGAATGCTATTGTTTAACTTAATTGAAAGTTAAATGGACGTTTGTATCATTGACGTGAGGATTAGAGAGCAAGCTATCAGTTCAAAATGTAAAGTTAGTCATTCTTCATTCTTTTTCTCCCTTTTCAATATATCCCAGAATACTTCAAACGTTCTGGGAAAGTAATAGATTTTTCCCCTCATTTTCTCCAGTAGTGGACATTTATACTTTAAACTCTGACTGTATATAATGTCTCATAATCCAGTTTATTCATGAAAGTACCTGTGCTTTATTACAACATGTTGATTTGTACTGGACTCTTATTATTAGATTGTATGAGAAATATCCTAGAGAGACCACTCTGGTTTGTAAGTCATAGTACTTCATTTCCCATGCACCTTCAGTTCTCTCTGCCTGTTGTACTTAACGGCACTAACGGGTTACTAGCTCTGAGTGTGAATCCTGGCTACTGATTTGATTACTTGGTTGGAAACTCAGACATGAGACTGACACTGTCACTCTTTTTTTTTTTTTTAAACATTATTTGGTGGATATTTGAAGAACAGCAGGTTCTCTTGACAGTAACATTAAATATGTATATTATTGTGTTTTGAGGTCACATGCCACTGTAACAGTGTAGCTTTCTCTGGGAACTAAAATTGGTGCACACATGCCCACACACTGGCCATTCATACACTCACCCAGGCAGTTTCCAAAGGGAGCTAGTGATTAGCATGCAAATCTGTAAAGTCCCAGTTATTCTACCTACCTCTTTACCCTTCTCTCTTACTCGCACGCACACACGCACGCACGCACGCACGCACGCACGCACACACACACACACACACACACACACACACACACACACACACACACACACACAGTGTTTTTTCCCAACACTATTCTAATGAGGTGATGACCAGTCTCTTGTTATAATTGCCTCAAAGTCCTTTTAATTTCTTCTGAGCGTATTAATCATACATTGAGTTATTTAAAATCGCATAAATTAATCTTAGATTAAACAGACCCTTCAAAGGCTTCAAACAATTAAAGAGTTAGGTAGTATTTCCCCTGGGTGTAGGCCATTTCTTTTTGAGCGGAGCAGTTGCAGGTGATTATCCCAGTTTGATATGGCCAGACGGTGATTAATGCAACTTTTAAATGAGTCCTTCCCCCAGCTCACCTCTGTCCATGCTCTGCTACAGCAGAAAGTCAGACACCTTCACTGACCTGACTAAGAAGCACTTGTTCACTCTGTGTTTAGGAACTCTTCCCTCACAGGTTTCATACTTCATTTAAGCTGCGGAGTTTTAATTATTAGACAGCCGTGTAGAAGTGCACCAGACCAAGTGCACGTGCAGTACATTCAAAATGACATATGCCAGATTGATATAACGGTCATTAGGTTAATGTAGGGTTTGTTTATTTTCTTTGGCATGTGAGCAGTCTGGCAATAAACATTTTGTCTCCAAAAATATTATATTGAACTTCTTGAAGTCTTGTGCTTCATTTTTACTTCTGCTCACAGCTCATAGATATGCTGCATGTGACAAAGAACTCAGTAAAGGCTTTTTAATTAGACTATCTGCTGTGGCTCCTATTGGTTCAGATCCTTTAAATTTGATTGGAGGGGTCTAGTCACTCAAAAATGCTATTATATTTATTTAGGCTGCCTCTGATGATCTCAAGTGCCGGTGACTTAATTTTGATGCTTTAGGCCTAAGATAATGAGAAATATCTCATAATAGACTGAGCACTTCAGCATTTAAACAATGCTACTGCATGTAATATTCAATACTGAACAATAACTTAAGTCTTTTTCAAGGAAGCAATTTTTTGTTCAGTTTCCATAAAAGCCTTATTTTTATAGATTTACTACTACTGGGGAGAACATAAGGTTTAAGGCCTGGGCAAGTTTGAAACCACAATGTAAAACTGTGGAGGACAAAAAACAAAAACCATGTATCATTTATCCAGCTCCTAATTTTGTAAATTCTGCACTCAGCTTTGGAGTCTCCAGTGTCATTGAAATGCAACCAGATGCTGCTCGTTTTACATTTTCACTTTTTCATTTCTTCACTTTTTCCTGACACGCTTGCATTTAAATCGCAATTGCCTGACTCAAACGTATCCGCAGGCAGGATATAATTGTATCCAGCCAGCAGGCTGTACGTTTGACTCCCCTGCTTTACAGTGTGAAGTGTACTCGGAGTACTTATTTTTTTGGATTATTGCTGTTTTTAAATATAATAAAGCCAACGAGCATGTTGGTACAGTGGTTAACGTTGTTCCCTCACCATAAGAAGGTTCTAGACTATATGGGCAAAAGTTCTGGTCCACATACAAATCATACCTACGGTAACGGCTCAGCCATAGAGACCCATGCTATGAAGCTCCTGCTGCACAGTATTTGTGCTGATGTTAATGCCAAGCATTTCTGACTTTAACACACTATGTGCCTCAGCACCCTGCAACATGCTTTGTGCTACATGATGTGCCACTTTGTGTCTGAGTTGCTGTGGTTCCTAAATACTTCCATTTTGCAATAACGCAACATACAGCCGATCATCAAATTGATTTGCAGCGACTTTCTATTACAGTAAACACACTCAAATTCAGTAAGCTCTTCAAAACAAGACTTCTTGTTTTCAAAGGATGCAATCAAGCACCCAACCATATCTGCATGTTTGATTTTATACACCTGTGGCAATGGGACTGAAAACACCTGAAATATAAGGTTAAGAGGTGTGGCCCAATACTCTTATCCACGATGGATCCTGCTGCAGAGCTGGGGCCTGTCTGTGTGAAGTTTGCATGTTCTTGCTTTGTCTTTGTGGTTTCAGTTCAATTCAGTGTTATTTATACAGCACCAAAACACAACAACAGTCGCCTCAAGGAGCTTTATATTGTAAGTTAGACTCTACAATAATACAACAGAGAAAATCCCAAAAATCATATGACCCCCTTTTGAGAAACGCTTTGGCAACAGTGGGAAGGAAAAACTTCCTTTTAACAGGAAGAAACCTACAGCAGAACCAGGCTCAGGGAGGGGCGCCCATCTGCTGGTTGGGGTGAGGGGAGGTAGACAGGACAGAAGACATGCCATGGAAGGGAGCTTGAGATTGATAACAAGTACGATTCAATGCAGAGAGGTCTATTAACACAAGAGTGATAAAGGTGACTGAAGAAGAAACACCTCAATGCGTCATGGGATTCCCACAGCAACCTACGTCTATTGCAGCATAACAAAGGGAGGATTCAGGGTCACCTGATCCAGCCCTAACTATATGCTTTAGCAAAAAGGAAAGTTTTAAGTTGTCTCCCAAATCCAAACTGGAAGCTGGTTCCATATAAGAGGGGCCTGAAAGCTGAAGGGTCTGCCTCCCGTTCTACTTTAAAATACTCTAGGAACAACATGTAAGCTCGCAGTCCAAGAGCGACGTGGGATTTACATGGACACAGGAAGCCAATGAAGGAAAGCCAGTACAGGAGAAATATGCTCTCTCTTTCTAGTCCCTGTCAGTACTCTTTCTGCAGCATTTTGGATGAACTGAAGGCTTTTCAGGGAGTTTTTAGGACCTACTGATTATAACAAATCACAGTAGTCCAGCGTAGCAGTAATAAATGCATGAACTACTTTGTCAGCGTCAATCTGAGACAGAATATTTCAAATTTTAGAGATATTGTGCAAATGGAAGAAAGCAGTCCTACATATTTGTTTAATATGTGGATTGAAGGACATATCCTGGTCAAAAATGACTCCAATATTTCTCACAGTGTTACTGGAGGCCAAGGTAATGATCCAAGAATCTGGTTAGATATCATATTTCTGAGATTTTTAGGGCCGAGTACAATAACCTCAATTTTATCTGAATTAAGAACCAGAAAGTTAGCGGCCATCCAGGTCTTTATGTCTTTAAGACATTCCTGCAGTTTAACTAATTGGTGTGTGTTATCTGGCTGCAAGGATAGATAAAGTTGGGTGTCATCTGCATAGCAGTGAAAATGTATGCTATGCCTTCTGATGATGCTGCCTAAGGGGAGCATGTATAATGTAAACAGAATTGGTCCTAGCACTGAACCCTGTGGAACTCCATAATTAACCTTATTGTGTGAAGAGGACTCTCCATTTACATGTACAAATTGGGCTCTATTAGATAGATTCAAACCATTACAGTGCAGTACCTGTAATACCTACAGTATGCTCTAATTGCTCTAATAATAAAAATATTATGGTTTACAGTATTGAACGCTGCCTAAGGTCTAGCAGGACAAGCACAGAGATGAGTCCACTGTCAGAGGCCATGAGAAGATCATTTGTACCCTTCATTCAAGCTGTTTCTGCTGTGATGAGCTCTGAAACCTGACTGAAACTCTTCAAATAAACCATTCCCCTGCAGATGATCTGTTGTCTGTTTTACAACTACTCTTTCAAGGATTTTTGATATGAAAAGAAGGTTGGAGATTGGCCTATAATTAGCTAAGACCGCTGGGTCAAGAGATGACTTTTTAAGTAACACCAGCTTGGAAGACAGTGGTACATGGCCAATTATTAGAGATCAGAAGAAGAAATTTTATTTAAAAGCGCCTTTCAAGAAACCCAAAGACAGTAAATAGTAGAATAAGACACATCGTAGAACAATGATAAAACAAAGAACAATTAAAAAAAACACAAGATAAAATAAACAAACAATGAGTTCACAGATAGGTTGATCATATTTAAGATTGAAGGATTAATTAATGGCAGGATTTCTTTGAGCAGTCTTGTAGGAATGGGGTGTAAAAGACACGTTGATGGTTTGGAGGAAGTCATTACTGAAGTTAACTCCGAAAGATCAATTGGAGAAAAAGATTCTAAATAAATATCAGTGGTACTGCATGTACCATAATGTTAGAATGAATGGCTCTGCATGAGACCCGTGTTTGGCTTTTTGTCAGCCTGGCTACAGCGCTGAAGAGAAACCTATGGTTGTTCTTATTTTCTTCAATTAATGAGGAATACTAAGATGTTCTAGCTTTACAGAGGTTTTTTTTTTTTTTTTTATCAAGCAGCAAATTAATTTTCCAGGCTAAATGATGATCTTCTAAATTTGTGATACGCCATTTCCTCTCCAGCTTAAGCCTTATCTGTTTCAAGTACTTCCTATTTGAAGGTCTCTTTTTAACAGGAGCTACAGTATCGAGAGTCATATGTAATAAAGAAGTAGAATTTTTAACAAGATAATCGACTTCTATGGGAGTAGCGTTCAGGTAGCTGGTCTGCTCCTTATTCTAAATTTAAACGTTTTCAGGAAAGCATCAGATTCTCACTAGGTGCCCAGTTCAAAGACATGTATGTTAGGTTAATTGGTGTAGGTGTGAATGTGGGAGTTCGTGGTTGTCTGTCTCTGTGTGTGTTAGCCCAGTGTTGGGCGGATGACCTGATCAGGACATTTGTCAGCTGTTTTTTTTGTGTAGGATTAAATATTCAGATTTAGGTTCATACTTGACCATGGAAACAGTTTACTCGCTCTCCTTGAACTTTTGATGTTTAGTTTTATTTTCTGGACTTCCTGTGATGTCTTGTATACACTGTTCAGTTCTTTTTTTTCCTCATTTTAATCATAATTCATCTATTTCTTGGGTGTGATGGGATGTGATGACAGAAAAGAGGCTAAAAGAGCACTGTGAGAAGTACCTTCATCGAGGTCAAATTCCAGCAGATGTCTCTGGCCTTTAGGGTTAATTTCTAGAGTGGAGGTTGGAGCCTGATTTTAAAAACATTACTCAGGACTTCCTTCTTTATTTCTGTATCACCCTCTCTACTGAGGGAAGGAAGAATGATTGATGAGATGGGTATTCAGCACATAGGGGCACCCAGGAGCGTCCACTCCGCCCGTCTCATACTGACACACACACACACACACACACACACACGCACGCTTACAATGATATGAGAGTAATTAACCTCAGACTGTGTTAACCCCAGCTGGCCATTAGAAGGACAACAGGATTGATGGGACTCCCCCCTAGTCTTTAACAATCTCTACATTTTGTGCATGATTAAAACACACTGCAAAGTGTTTCCATTTTCTTTGAAGTGTTCACAAAGGAAACCGCAGCGAGCAGAGAAAGCAGAAAAGTCAAAAATCAAACAAATCCTGATACTGTCTTTTTTTTAAGTTATCACTTTATTCCCCCTCGGTGTGATTTTTATTTTTATGAACATAATTGTCACATATTTCCCCGTGTAACCACAAATAGACAAGAAGGCTCTCAGGAGGAAAAAAGTGGACCAGCCTGTCCTACTTTATCACTAATCTTATATTGTCTGCACCAGTTTGGGTGTTGCTGGCGGGTATTAAAGACCCCAGAAGAAACAGCTGACAACAACATTACTCACCTTGGAGTCACTTTCTGCCTCCAATTTGAATCACACTAGTCATGTTCTTTTCATATTGACAAGATTTGCATTTTGCTTTTGACATACAGCCCTGCAGATCAAGGAAATATAAATGTTAAAGTTTTATTTTAAAAAAAAATGTTCAGGTTGGCAAAGAAGGTAGAACTCACCTTGATGTTTTAAGGTCAAAATTAATAAGTGGCAGATTAAAATAAAATCACTGTAGCTGGCAATGTGTTCTGTTTATGTAACATTTTACGTAGATTTGGATACAAAGTTTGTGGGTTTGTGATGGTCACAAAGTGCAGTTAAGGGCTCAATAACACAACCATAGAGACTCGTTGGCAACCACTTAGCAGCTCCTGGTCGCTAGTGAAAGGTGTGTATTCACTGTTTCTTGGATCTGAGATTGGTCACAGATCGGGGTGCTGCAAACCAGTTGTGGGATTCATACTTTTCTCTAGCAACCAATGGTTGCTAAGGGGATTGCTGACTGGGCTCTAGATGTGCATGACTTGAGTATGCAGGTTTATCCCTCTTGGCTGGTGATTGCCAGATTGGTGCTAGTAGGCCTCTGAGTCTGTGGGACTGATGCTTGAGGCAGACTGGGTCATGTTTTCCTTTGTAGGTAATTATGCTAGAAATCCAATTTGACTTGATGTTGGCCACAGAGACAGGTGGAGATCAATCCTGTTTAATTTCCTCATATATGAATGGGCAGAAGTCTCTTGTCAGCCCTTAGAAACATAGATGAAAGCATCATAGTTGCATTAACTCTTTAACCCTGTAAAGACTGTTGAGATTAACCCTTGAAGCTCTTCTGAATTTGAATTTGAACTTCTAAATTGGTTTCTGCCATATTTCAGGCCTGTTTATTGAACAAAATGACTTGGTTTCCATCAGAAGTTAGTGAGTGTGGTCTCTGCCTATGCAGTTACTCTTGGAAACCCGGAAACTATTCGAATGTTCATCAAATCGTGCCTGTATTGATACAGTGGGGCAAAAAAGTATTTAGTCAGCCACCGATTGTGCAAGTTCCCCCACTTAAAATGATGACATAGGTCAGTAATTTGCACCAGAGGTACACTTCAACTGTGAGAGACAGAATGTGAAAAAAAAATCCATGAATTCACATGGTAGGATTTGTAAAGAATTTATTCGTAAATTAGGGTGGAAAATAAGTATTTGGTCACCTCAAACAAGGAAAACCTCTGGCTCTCACAGACCTGTAACGTCTTCTGTAAGAAGCTTTTCTGTCCCCCACTCGTTACCTGTATGAATGGCACCTGTTTGAATTCATCATCTGTATAAAAGACACCTGTCCACAGCCTCAAACGGTCAGACTCCAAACTCCGCCATGGCCAAGACCAAAGAGCTTTCGAAGGACACCAGGAAAAGTATTGTAGACCTACACCAGACTGGGAAGAGTGAATCTACAATAGGCAAGCAGCTTGGTGTGAAAAAATCAACTGTGGGAGCAATCATCAGAAAATGGAAGACATACAAGACCACTGATAATCTCCCTCGATCTGGGGCTCCACGCAAGATCTCATCCCGTGGGGTCAAAATGATCATGAGAACGGTGAGCAAAGATCCTAGAACCACACGGGGGGACCTGGTGAATGACCTGCAGAGAGCTGGGACCAAAGTAACAAAGGTCACCATCAGTAACACACTACAACGGCGGGGAATCAAATCCCGCAGTGCCAGACGTGTTCCGCTGCTAAAGCCAGTGCATGTCCAGGCCCGTCTGAAGTTTGCCAGAGAGCACATGGATGATACAGCAGAGGATTGGGAGAATGTCATGTGGTCAGATGAAACCAAAGTAGAACTTTTTGGTATAAACTCAACTCGTCGTGTTTGGAGGAAGAAGAATACTGAGTTGCATCCCAAGAACACCATACCTACTGTGAAGCATGGGGGTGGAAACATCATGCTATGGGGCTGTTTTTCTGCCAAGGGGACAGGACGACTGATCCGTGTTAAGGACAGAATGAATGGGGCCATGTATCGTGAGATTTTGAGCCAAAACCTCCTTCCATCAGTGAGAACTTTGAAGATGAAACGAGGCTGGGTCTTCCAACATGACAATGATCCAAAACACACCGCCCGGGCAACAAAGGAGTGGCTCCGTAAGAAGCATTTGAAAGTCCTGGAGTGGCCTAGCCAGTCTCCAGACCTCAACCCCATAGAAAATCTGTGGCGGGAGTTGAAAGTCCGTGTTGCTCGGCAACAGCCCCAAAACATCACTGCTCTCGAGAAGATCTGCATGGAGGAATGGGCCAAAATACCAGCTACTGTGTGTGCAAACCTGGTAAAGACCTATAGTAAACGTTTGACCTCTGTTATTGCCAACAAAGGTTATGTTACAAAGTATTGAGTTGTATTTTTGTTATTGACCAAATACTTATTTTCCACCCTGATTTACGAATAAATTCTTTACAAATCCTACCATGTGGATTCATGGATTTTTTTTTCACATTCTGTCTCTCACAGTTGAAGTGTACCTCTGGTGCAAATTACTGACCTCTGTCATCATTTTAGGTGGGGGAACTTGCACAATCGGTGGCTGACTAAATACTTTTTTGCCCCACTGTATATACAGTACTCAGGGCATCAGATGTGGTCTTTATGGGGGAAGGATTGAAAGGTGAATAGATGTTTATACAGACAACATGCTGCTAAAATGGCTGAAATCAAACTCTTCAGTAGTAGTACTATATTTAAGTGACGTTAAATATATCTTTTTTTTTCTGTTGTTTTGTGTTAATCATTGGCTGATATACGTTATTGTCTCCTGTTATCCCAGATTCATTGACGTAGCTCCGTGAAAAAAAGCTGAGCGTGTGTCTTTGTTTTTTTGCTGAGATTGATCTTCTTACTTTGAACTCCTCCAAACGGCGTGCAACACTGACAGCTTCTTGTTGTTCACGACGGAAATCACTGAGATCAGTGTTGACAAGTTCATTTAAACCGGCCGGCCAGAGCGCTGTTTACCTAATTGGACATCTAGACACTCAAATAAAATTCCTGGTTAGTCCGAGTTGATTTGTCTCATTTGCAGCCTCCTCCCCTCTCACCTCTTGACCCTCTGTGACCTCTGCAACCTCTGGTCCACAGTCCTCCAGATGAGTCTGGTTACTGGGACCGCTGACATGTGACATCTCTGTTTAAGTCCTGCAGCAGTAACAAGTGAATGGTGCTGGAGTCTGACGGCTCGATGGGCTACAGGGTCGTGTTGGTGGGTTTCCCGAAGCACAAGGAGGCTTCAGAATTAGTCTTTATCTTTTTTTGGAGAATGTGTTCAGAAGGAGCGTTCATGATTGGGCTGTGTTTCTGCCATGGCTATCTTTTATTACAAAGCTCATCCCACATCCTGTTATGACTCACGTAGCTCATTAAACTTAAAAGATATTTGTTTGAAATGCTCTGACAAGCCATTACTTAAACGTTCTGTCTTTAAAACCAAATCTGTTGGACATTAATATTTAAGAGGGTTTCATGATGTTCCCGTTTAAGTTGTTTGCATTTTATCATTTTGTGAATCATGACTCAGATGCAAGTAGCTGCTACACCGTACACTTCGCATAAAGATGTAATAATGTTTGTGGCTCCAATCTGTTTGATAATAAAATAATATTGTAGAATGGGTGGAAACATTTGAGTTTTCTTTTCTTTTTTTATGAGAAAGCTCATTACTTGTGTTTTTACAGCCACTTTAGTTCATTTTTTACCACATAGCAGTTATTATGAAGGTCATATATGTTGTATTTATTTTTATGTTTGTTAAAAAAGTGAAAAGTATGATTTACGATATAATCCAGTAAGTTTTGTTGCAAAAAATAAATAAATTATTACTAGAACCTTAATTTAATTGCCTCATTTTGATTCCCAGCAGCCTTTATTTACTTACAAATACCTTTTTATTTTTTAAAATTGAACTCTGAGTCTTTAAATGTGCTTGCTTTGTTCTCCACAACCTTTTCTTAGATATTCTAAATAGAATCATTAAGCGCTTGTGTTTTTCCTTCATACAGGATCATCCCTTCATCGTACAGTATAACGATGGAAATGCGGAGGTGGTGTCGATGTGGGTGTGCCGCTGTCTGGAGGAGAGGCGAGCTCAGCTGGCTCAGGGACGCATGTGACTTCTTCCTGTCGGCAAACTGTGGTGGACCCGAACGTTTGATCCCAAACACACATCAAAGGATTCAGGGTCAAATACGTCCACGCGCACTGGACAAGTACCTTATTATGAATGGACCGAAATCACTAGATGTTACTTTATCTGAACGATTCTTGATGTAACAGACACCCAGGAGCGCGCTCGCGTCCTTTGAACCGAATATTAATCTCTGCATCGACGGGTCTGCACCTGGAGATCCTTTCCATTTCAAGAGAATCTCAAAAAGCAGTGACCATTAAAGTCGGCTGATTTTAAAGCATCAGAGACGAAAAGAAACTTCAAAGCACAAGACTCGGGCGCGGGCAGAGTTACGCTCTGCGTCGATGATGGCATCCCAAATAGCCGTCTTGTGCTTTACTGTTGACAGCCCTCCCATGAATGTTAAGGTTTTTTGCCTGTGAGTAACTACCCATCTGTGTGCCTATTTTTCCAGTGCTATAATTTCTTACCTCAGCAAACTTGATTTGTCACTGCAATATCAAGACACCCCACCCCTACCCCTGAAAATGTACTTACTTTTAGCTCCTGGAGTTGAACATCTGCATAGAGTTTTTCCTGAACTGGTGAGGCTGAGTGTTATCTGCTATATTCTAGAAGCCATTAAGACTGAAGGAAAATGCAGCTAAAAGCATAATCTCCCCTTATAAAGCACCACTGTTTAAAAAGCTCTTTTATTCACATTGTGACCACTAAGTTACTTTAGAATAAAATGTCATGTATTATTCAGAATTAGACATTTCACTGGGTTGCCTAAGAGATCGCTTTATTTTGCTGTAAAGGGAAAATGTTAATGCAGTGTACTTGACACCAAAGACTATATAGACGGTGAATTATATTGATTTTTCATGAGTGAGGCAAATGTAAGAGGCCAAGTGACTAAAATGAATTGTTTCAGAAAGGTTTTTATGAAATGTGGAATGCTTAAGTGCAATTAACCTGCATTGCTTCCCCGTATTCACAGTGAACGTAGCTTACAGTGGCGCAACCTGCACAGCGTGTGAATCGATGGAAACAAATGCAATGGGGAAAAAACAAACAAAACATGAGCCAGCGGTTTATTTTTTATCAGTTCAACGCGGTTTCATCCTTTAAGTTGTAAATCAACAACCTTTATGAATGATCAGAAACTGAAAGTACATGTTTACTGAAGCGTCACAGATGGGTAATCGTGTTGTTCTTAATGTGGGAAATGCTGAAGGTTGCTGTGTTATTTAGTTTTGATCTTTTTGCACTTCATGTCAAAAATGGACAAACAATTAGCGACCGCAAAGCTCCGGACAAGCTGCTTACCTGTGCGTGGCATTCACGAATCCTCCTTTTTATTTCAGCACCCACGTTAGAGCAGCTGCACAGCCTGCATGAGACCTGCGTCTGATTGAACCTCCTCGTGTAACAAAATTAGGCTAATACTGCTCTTTCTCACTCATGGCGTTTGTGTCCACAGCACAAACGCTGTGGACATGCACAGTTTAAGGTTTGAGTCCATCATGTGGAGATAAGAGTAGGTGAGGTCAATCACAACAAGTCCAAGTAGAACAGGTTTTTAAACCCATGTGACTGATGATTTTGTAAGTTTGGTGAAAATGTGCGGAAATCCATATTGGTGCATTTAAACTACAATTTAATTAATATTCATATTTGAGTATTTCTCACACACAAAAAGAATGAAAAAGCTAGAGATGGCACGATACCACTTTTTTATGTCCCATATCTGTCGATACCGATATAAATCCGATATAGCATATTTTATAATCAATAAAACTTTTTTTTTTAAATATCTTGCTGCATTTTAAGTTAAACTTAACGTGGGAATGCTTTACAAACACGCAGAGATGCTTGCTTTACTTCTCTGGGATACCTTTCTCGGAGATTAAATGCCGGTTTGGAAGCACATAGCGAGGCTCCAAATGCTCAACCAGACCGCCTCCAGGTCTCGTACGCCACAGCCGCTCTATCACGTGACGCATATTCCTCCGACGTGCTACGGTTATGAGCTGGGTTACGCCATGTCGCAAGTTTTGTGAGGTGCTTTTGTGATAGTTAATGGACCGGATTACATTTTTTATTTCTCTCCAATATGTGATCCAGTAATTTAGGTCAGTATCGGACCGATACGTAATATGGGATCAGTCCATCTCTAGAAAAAACCAAAAATGTCTTGAAATACAGTGTAAGCTATGTACTGCATGCTTTCGGTACAGTCGCTGTACCGCAGCCGATGTTCCAGCTGTGAACATCAGACAAACACTGGACGTTTATGGAGTGGAAGTTGTGATTGCGCCCTCTTCTGATTCCCGTGAATTTTGTGTGGTCACACCTTAAATTATGTTTAATATCAGTTTAAATGATCTGGTATGAAAAACATGACATCACAGTGTGGTTTTTATTATTATTACTATTATGTTACAGCAGGTAAATCTTTTTTTAAGATATTTTTCTGCCTTTATTAAATGGAAACAGTTGAGACAGAACAGTTGAGGAATGATATGAAACAGCTGCGGTCAGAGTACTGCTCAGTTATTTTGTCACCATCATGAACTTCACGAGTCCTCCCACCATAAATCATTTATTGCCACTATTTGCCTGAAAAGCCTGAAAAAGGAAGTCCAACCTTTTACAAGTTTTTTGTTGTTGTTATTGATGTTTGTTTTTTGTCTAGCTTAGTTTTTTAGAAGGAATGTCTGTGCAAGATGCCATTTATTTTCCTAAAGTCCTCACCACTCTTGTAAGTGGTGAAAAGTATAATATGAAGATGTTCCAGTTGCTGAAATGTCATCAATGGAGATTCTTCAATGGTTTCACAAGGAGTAGTATATGTTCTCTGCATTATAGTCTGTTTTTAAATCATCACTTAATACTGTACATTGGTGGGACATCCACGTGATACTAGGCTGCCCTGTTGCTCATGAACATTGTGGTGGCATTTCTTGCAAAGCAAATGAAACCATGAAGATGGCAACATTTCATATTTCTGAACAGATGTGCACTGTGATGATTCAGAAATGGTCTCACAGACTTTTAAGCAAGAATATGTCATAAATTAAAAAAAAAAAAAAAAAAGCTCCTCTCTCGCTCCGTTTCTCTTGTTTCCTCCTAAACTTCAGAACATAAAGTCAGTGATGAGCCCAGCAGAGACACTCATGCTGTGATGTTGCTGTCTGACTATGGCCTTTCTGTAATTATCCATGTTGGCACATATTCCAGCCATAATAAATAAAATGTATTTAAACGGTAACTTGGCTACATGAGACTTTTTATTGTCCACTTGACATTTGACTGTTGAAGGCTGCTGCTTCTCAGTCGGGGTTCTATTTTGAAGGAAAAACGAGGTGCATCAGTTTAAAGGTGTAGTTCTGTGTACTTTGATGATTTAACGCTTTAATATAAATATCCTTCTGACTTTTATCCAGCAATTATTTTTGGCAGCTTGTTTTTTTTTGGTTTTTGGTTTTTTACTTTTCTGTTTCTGTGGAGGAATTGTAGATCTTTTCAAGTCTGGCTATGAAATATGAACGAACAAGCTGATCATAAAGTTAATTTGTGCAGCTAAAAAGCTACAGCGGTGGTCCATCTTCATGATGTGTGAAACATTAAGTACACCGAGTGTTTCTTGTTGAATTTAAGAAAACACCTCAACACATACCTTTACAAAGGCTGCAAGACTGTTTCATCACGCTACCGTCACCTGGTTGGACAACATGGCACAATGAAAATTAGTGCGACTGCATGCAATGAGCATCTCAGAGACTAGGCGTGCAATCACTCGCAGTCTGTTGTTGTCTACAAAGCAGATTTGGTGCTTTGGTGCAGGATGCACAAAGTTCAGAAACCTTGCTTTTATAAGAGAATAGAATCAGAAGAGACACGTAGCAGTTGTGCTTATTGGCAACCTGCTTGTATTTATAAATTGGACGACAATTATTTGCCAATCTGTCCCAGAGTGACTGCAGTCACTCAGAGTTGGACCACAGCTGTTTGGAGACAGGTTGCCTCCCACCAGGCAAACTATGCAATGCAACTCCACCTCTGAGCAACCAGCCGTTCACCGCAACTACGTGCAAGAAAAAAAATTTCAATGCAATGCAAAGACCCGGTCATCGCATTATTACTCTAGTGTGATTGAGCTATTAGACAGCCTGACGTCCCTAATAAACTGTCAACAGATGATAAAGCATAACCGGCCTGATTGTGTTTTTTATTCCAATTATAATACCTAGACATTAAAAGTCTTTAGGACGCGGCCCAAACTCTTCACGCGGTGTAAAGTATGTAAGAAAATGAGGCTTTCTTCATTAGGAGTTTGACATTTACACGTCTTGCCATAGAGTGACCCAAACCTGAAAGCACCCATCTCTCCTAAGTTCATTTATAATTTGCATTTCATAATTAATCTCAGTCAACCTTTAATTAACATCTGCTTTATTCTTGGTTATTAATTTGTGCCATAGCCTGGGAAAAGCAGCTCGGTGCAGACAAACGCAATCCCACAGAATGACTGTATTTAGATAACGTTTTTATTTTTCCTCTTAAAGCATCAAGGACATCCTCGACTTTCCTTTTCCTCAACTTAAAAAAAAAACCCCACATTCACGAAGGAGACCTTTGGATAACCCGGCACACCTTCTGCTTCTGATGTTAAACTTCATTACCTCCAAAACAAAAAGTTCTTATCTCTGCTGTAATCCCTTTGTAGTTTATTTGATGAGGAAAAGTAAAAACATGGATGTTTGCCGACAGAAGTCAAGACTTCCAACTGATCCTGATAGAACGATGATATGAATTAATTCATAATGTTTTCATAAAGCACACCAGTAAAAACAAAAGCCGGGAAATTTCTATGGTACAGTGCATTCATAAATACATCACTTCTGCCTTATAATGATACAAATGCTTAGATGTGAAGACTCTGGATCTGAAGAATGCGGTCATGAAACACCTCCAAACAAGAATGTCACAGAATTTAAAATATACTAATGCAACCCAGAGCTCAGATAAATGCAATGCCGGTGGCGTTAGTGTGTTTTATTTCTGTGGTATGTCGTCTTCATGTAGTGACTGAACGAAGAGCAGTCTTCACTTAGACAAAAACCTTTTATCACGTAAGAATTTGTATTTCCTTTTAACAGCCTGAAAAATCTGAAAGTGAAACATCTCAGCAGCTACATTTATATATTTTTATGTTTGCAGGTGGACAAACCCTTGGACTTTTCTTCCAGTGCCACTGTAAAGTTGGCATGTGTTGTTTATAATGTGCAACCCCAGTTCTAACAAAAGCTAGGGCGCTGTGTAAAATGTCAAAAACAGAATGCAATGATTTGAAAATCTCAATAAACTCATAGTCTAAGGAGCTTGGAAAGACTTCTTTAAGTTTTCTTTAAGATGTTTCACCTCTCATCCGAGAAGCTTCTTCAGTTCTAAGGTCGAATGGTGGAGAGTCCCAGATTTAAACCCAATGGGAGTGTACGCAAGAGGGACATGGACACCCTATTGATCCCCTACCTAATCACACAAGCCAAGGTGTGAAAACGGGTGTGGGTCACAATCAGCCAAGGTTTCAGGTGGACCCATTGTGAAACCTAGCCCAACCCTATCATGTGATTTCCTGAGGTCAGACAGCCCAGGATGTAAGTGGGCTTTAAGGTGTCTGGGAAGGGATCTCAAAACTGGTTTATAGATGGCAGACGGTTGGTGTCGTAAGCCACCGCCTCTGTTCAAAGATAGTTGTTCACAGTGGACATAGATGGCTTCTTTCACTCCTCTTTCAAACCATCTGTCTTCTCTTCTAAAATATGAACATTGGCATCCTTAAAAGAGTGACCGTTGTCCTTTAGATGCAGCTGGACAGCTGGGTCTTGTCCCGTGGAGGTGGCTCTTTTATGCTGTGCCATGCGTTTATGAAGTGGTTGTTTGGTCTCTCCAGTGTACTCAATAAACTCATATTTTATTCCCAATAAAAAAAACCAAAAACATCTCATTTAAATAATATTTATCTCATGGTGAATTTGATGTAGCACAATTCTCAAAAAACAAAGAAGGTTGGGACAGGGCCATGCTTACCACTGTGTACCATCCCCCTTCTTTTTAATAACAGTCTATATATGTCAGGGATGTCTAACCCTTAACATTTATGATGGCACAGTGCTGAGCCCATGCAGTCATCTAAATGCCTGTTTTTAATGCACAAAGGACTGAAGATCACAGGTGTCCGATGCTGATTTTCAGCCTCGTCCTTTGCGCGCAGAGATTTCTCCAGATTCTCTGAACCTTTTTGTCATATTATGCACTGCAGATAATGAATAATGCAAAGTTGAAGTTTCATTCCAACTTTTCTAAGACACGTAGCTCCAATCAAATACAAATTCAGTTAATATTTTTAATGATATATTAAAAAGTCTCAGTTTAAGCGTTTGTTATTTTGTGAATAAATCATTCAAAAGTCATTGCATTCCTTTCTTATTTACCTTTTATACAGGATCCCAACTTTTTTTTTTCTTCAATTGTGGTCGTAGCCTTCTGAAAACTATTAAAACTATCTAATTGTGTAGACACATTTATTTTAGTTTCAAAGTCAATACAAAAAAAACTGTTAATTATCTGAGTGTCCATCTGGTGCCACGAAAGGTCAAAATCTGATTTGTTTTTCCTCCATCTTTGCTGACAGTTGAACTGTGCCAGACGAGATGTTTCCTCATTTCTATTGTGATGCAAAGTTAACTTAAACCCTGTCAGGGTTTAAGTCAGTAACCCCCTCCCAGACCTCTGAGCTAAAGACTAGCGGCAAAATTGAATGGAAGATGAGACAACTCCGGTGATCACTGAAACAGTAGACAAGGTTGTCTCAATGAAGTGCTCAAATAAGAGTGCAAACAGTGTTATTATTCATGAAAGGTACAGTTTCAGACTACATTGCTTTATCCAGAACCTCAAATAAAGTGAGACAATTTTGAGATTGGTGTTTAATTACAGGGTGCAAATTAGGTGAATTTAGCAGGGGGTGAATAACTGCATATTTTAAAGAGAATTTATTTAAAATTTGCCAGGTTAAAGGTGGGAAATGCTTTGAGCAGGCCGGTGTGATGATGTCTTGGAAGCAGGAGGAGCAGTTCTTTGTTAGACTCCACTCTCACTGAAAATGTAATTGGATGAAACTGTTTAAACGAAGCAGAATTAACACGGGGAATAGAACTCAAAGATCAGGCTGGATGCGGTAACTGTTTCTCCACCTCGTTTACAGAATTAGTGAGAAAGTTTTCAGATAGCTTTGCACTGAGGAAAAGAGGATGAGGGTCCACCAGTAACAGAATCAGTTACTTTAACAACTACTTTTTGATTGAGGTTAGAAAAGTAAACCAATCTTGTGTATTTAACATCAGTCTGATGAGTTTTTAACAGTAACTTGTGCTGTTTTTTAACTCGTCGCGCTTCATAATTTCTTCATTTAAAGGTTTAATTCTAGTCTTTCAGTCTCGGGAATTTATTGAATTTTTGTTTCTTTTGCAGTTTGGTTGAAGGTGGATATGTACTGACTGTTAAACAGTGTATCTGAACTCAAGTGCAATTTGAAGGATGGTAAATGAAACAAATCATAGCTTTTAAGTGCAAAATTAGTGTTATGAATGTGAGAACTAGATATATAAATACAAAAAAACACAAGAACAGGCAGAGATAAGCCTCGGTTAGAGGCTTAATGCACATAAAAATCAATTCTAAAAAGTCCAAATCATTCAAAACAACAAAATTATTATTAATAAAGGACTTATTGACAAATATCTTCCATTTATTTGACCCTAGAGAAAAGAAAGAAGAAATGGTCTTACAAGGCTACCCTGCCTGTAGACTTGAGTTGGACTGACAGTATTGACGAAGGAAATGACTTTAAAACATGAATATCGCCAATAAGACGTGCAGCCTGACACTGTGCTTGCATCTTTTTGCCATGTTTAAAATCTTGTACATCTCCACAGTGGGAATTAGCAAAACCACTGGAACAAAAGCCAGTGAAGCAGAGAGTTTCTGAATCCAGAAGGGCTCAATTCATATGGAAATATAAATTTCAAATCCACCAATAACTACTAAAACAGCTAATAACGCTGTAAAAAGTGATTAGCCCAGTGAGCAGTCAAGCTAGCACATAGGCGGTCTATTTGGTTAATTCCAGATCCAGATGTCCAATGACTACAATATTTTTCTCTATTTAAATATGTAATTGAAATGTGTATGTGTATGTTTTCGCAACCCCGCCCTCTCCCTGATGCTATCCCTAAATTTAGCTAGCCCCCAGTAGGCCCCCAACCAACTTTCTGCTAAGCTAGCAACCAATCAAACTACCTCCTTCCTGCCCCAACTTTCAGCTAACACCTTCCCACCTAATCCTGGCTTTAAAAGACAGCTGCCTTTTTAAATGTCCTTCAGAAGGAAGTTTGGCTTTGGATAAATTGCGCTTCTCGACGGCTTAGCTTGTAAATCTGTTCCTGAGTCAGGCAATGCCACACCTGTCCACAGGAGGCTACTTCCACCTCACGCGGCTAACCTGTTGCCGTGTACAGAGTTATCCAGTCATCCTGTTCCCATCCTGCCCTGCAGTGCAGAACACAACCCCCCCGCCTCAGGACCTCTATGCACCCACTACCAGCTTGCACACCTAAGTTCCCCTGACTTACCTCTCTGCTGCTCTGCATTCAGTCTCTTCCTGCACCTCCTGTTTGCCATCCCTTCTGGTTTTATAACATTTGTAAGTAAAATTATAATTTTTGCTTTACCTTGTGGACTTTTGCTGCATTGAGCTGAACAATGACATTACAAGCATCAAGTGCTTATGATCTCACGAAAAAGAGCTAATGTAAAGATCACATAAGCATTATTTTCGCTGTCACTGTTATATTAAATAAACAGTCTGATTATTCATATCCTCAACAGAGCTGTGGCCTTCACAGCTCTGTTGTGGCACTTAATCTAAGTGATACTTTGCTCCTCGGTCAGAGACCTTGTACGATGCTTTTCATAAAAGTTTCTGTTTCAAAGCAGCTCTACAACTATTGGCAGGCAGCTTAATTTAAGAATTATGCAGCTGTGTGTAATGTAGCAGAGCTATGAAAGCATATGCTGACATAGGTCTAAGCAGCACGCTGTCAGTCAGTGCTGTGTTGTATTGAATGTATAACAGCTCTTTGAAAGAAGTCCCAGAAAGGAAAAGGACAGTGAGAATTTTAAAACCCGTCTATAATTTGGCATGATCTGATTATGCAGAAATTCTTTCCCAGCTTTATTTGGTCATTTAATGAAATCTTTCCTCAGCACAATGATTTTCTGATTGAGGTTACCCGATCCTCAGGAGGTGAGAGATACTATACCTACAACTATACCTACAATGGTATCTTTAGAAAAAACAACCTTGGACACATTGCTATAAGATCAATGAGAGAGATGTCCTAAAATATGGGACGCATGGTGCCAATGAAGAGACTTCAAAGTTTCTTATAATGTAGTTAATAAACTCTAAATATGCAGCAATAAAAAAAAGGAAAACACTTTACCGTGATGAATTTTATAAGCCCAGTGATAAGAAATTTAAAATAACAACTATACTGACTAAATGCTACTAATACTCAATACTGTGTACTGTAGCTAGACTAGAAAATAGAACAAAGATTCTTGAAACAAAAGATGAGAAGACATGCATGTTTTATTAATAAATGGCATTTTTAAATAAATGCATTCCGGGAAAGGGTTTGACCTCCTCTCACGGCTCACACGGACAATTGAATTCAATTAGTCAAAATCAGAATTAATGTGGCCAAAATAAAAACCAGTGACTAATGGAGATATGGCCTTGTCCTCTGGTATCAAGTCAAGGCTCTGCTAAAGGCATGAAATGCATTTTGGACTCAATCGAATTTGTAATTATAGTAAGTGTAACACATTACAATGATCTGTTTAAGTTGAACGATGAGTGAACGATGAGTGAACATAAGTGGAACGTGTTTTTCAAAGAAAAGGTCAGTATCAAAAAGTCGATATAGATTTTATAAATGATGGAAGTAGCTGAAAGGTGAAGCCAGTGTGCAAGTGCCTTGAACCTGCAATCTGTCTTATGTCCAGCAGGGGGCAAATCTTTTGTTTGCCTAAAGCAGTCAAATTGTATAAAAGTCAATGAAAAAAAATAACCAACTTCTTTCTTAATTTGATACGTCAGTAAATGCTTTCCTGATGAAGTCATGGCCTCAGCCGTTAGTTTCAAGTCCTGTTAAACACAACATGATGTCAAGTTCTGGAAACTACGGACTTATTTAGAGTGAAACAGAAGATAAAGCATGTTGTGCTTAACTATCTGAGATTTCCCCACTGTAAAATAGCTCAGTCACAAATAAATAGCTTCAGCTTCAGGGCAGCTAGTAAGACTTGTAAGGTTGCCCAGTGATTCCAGTAAATTATTTTGTTGTTGGAGACCAATTGTAAGTAGTTTGGAAGACCAACTGGTTCCCTAAAGGTTGACTGTGTGACACCCTCAACTTTTAGGCAACCCTTTCAATCCCAAGTTGTTTGAGCGAATTGCCTGGTGGAGGCAACCTGTCACCAAACAGTTGCAGTCCGACTCAGACTGACTACAATCACTCTGAGACAAACTGGTGAAGGTTTGTAAAGGATCTCATTTATAATCACAGACAGATTACCAGCATTTTTGACTAATCTGATTCAATCTGCGCTGATGGGCGCAGCTAGTCTGTGATGCATCTCTGCAATGGGGGAATCCACTCAACTGGTTGCCAACTAGTTGTGTTCCTAAAGCCAGGTTGCCAAGCATCGATGTCATTGCAGTTAAATCCCCCTCCTGCAGCAACTACGTGACTATTTAAGGGGTAAATTTTGAAATTCTGCTTCTCATCTATGAAATTCTGCCTGGATATCTGAATTATTGTGACTATATTGTATGTGTTTGGAGATAGGAATAGAATGTGATTTTCAACATTTTATCTCAGTTAGTTGCAGCTTTATCACAAATACCCTAAATGCCAACTTGACCCCATTCAGTCACAAAGTGATAGCTGACTGATTCTGCCTTATTGCCATTTTTCACCATCTTGATGCAACAAAGCTGCTTTGAGGACAGAAACTGACTGTGAGGGATTGCAGACCTGCTCCCCGTTTTCAAAGAAATCATTTCAAAGGCAAATTCATTGCAAGTTCATTGATCGCAGTAACTTTGGTCATGCTGTGGACTCCAACCACTGTTTTCTCTACTGTGGCTCTAGCATAAGTGTGCTCCACCCTCAGTTTCTCATCACATCTTTGCTCATGACATCTGTTTTCAAAAAGGCCACAATAGCAACTGCCAAAATCCCGAACTCAAGGCTTTAAAATGGTAATCCAACAGCACTGTTGAAAATCAGCAGACACTTGGCTTTTATGCTCTTTGAAATTAAATAATAAGAAATGAAATTGATGTAAATGGCTGAAAAACACTTGCCAATGTCAGTCTTTCAGAGCACTTTAAAGTTCTGGTGTCATTTTTAACCTGTTTGCCATTTTACATTGTGGTGGGTTTGTACAGTGGTGCTGTGGTTAAGTTTTCCTGCCACCCAGCAAAAAGGTTCATGGTTCCAACTCCAGCTTGGTCTTTCCGAGTGGGATTTGTATGTTCTCCTTGTGCTTGTGTCAGTTCCCTCTGGGTACTCAAACACTGAGAAGAATGTCGAAGCTCTAACGTACATAGAGCTGAAGTGAAACTGAGCGTTAAACAACAATGAAAAGCGTCCACTGCAGCCACTCTCTGTGATCTTTTCCCCTTCATCATGAACTCACTTGTTGCTCTCTTTCCTCCTGAGGCTCACTTTTTCGGCTCATCATCATCATCCAGCCTACACGTGGTGTCATTCATGATCGGACTCTCATCCAGCCAAAGCACTGAAAATCTTATCTCATGGCTCATCTGTCCCTCTGCAATTCACAAGAATCACTACTCCTCGGAGAATACTGGTCAGACTCTAGTGAAACTTTAAGCTTCTGTGATCTACTGCGTCAGAGATGTTTTACTCTGGAGACCTGCACGCGAGCCCACCTGTGTAAGATGCATACCCATAATCCTTAACTCTGCATAAGCAAATACCTGCACAAAAGGACACGAGTGCAGTACCATGAATCCCAGCTGAGTGTCCTTGTTAGTTGTAAGCCATGTTAATGAGCCGTTCATTAAGTCTGGGGATTAGGCTGAGGGAAGGCTGTCTCGGACTGTTAGCTGGTCCCAACTTGAAATATAAAACAACATTTGGATGGACAGTCTAGAGAAGATGGCTGTGTAGACGCACACATCGCAGACACTCTGATGACTCCTACACTATTCTCCCAGCACAGCTATTCCTTAAAATGCTGTAAAATTTGGTGGAAACATCAGTGAACTGTTCAACACTTTGGTGAACTCTTGACTTTTTGTTTCAGATATGAGCACATAAATACTGTTCTGAGAGGTAAAAAGTTGTCACCCTGACCCACAAATGGCCCCAAACCACTGTTTGCACCTGCATGGGCTCAACCCAGATGACAGAGGCCTAGCTGCGCTACTTCTTTTATTTACATCTGAATCTCCCTCATAGTCAGTTTTCAGTACACTAAATATTTTCTCAGTAGCTGCCTTAGTCTAATATAACCTATTTTCTCAATCGGGTAGTTATTTTGAGTTTTAACGCTGTGCCAGAATGCAGTGCTTTATGGGTTTAGCCACATTTAAATCAATATTAAATGGCAATAATTGTTTTTCCCAAGCTTTAAATTTGAATCACAGCAGCTCAGGCTTGATGTGACAGATTAAACCTGAACGGTTTTTAAGTGGCCAAATACTCCAACAAAGAAACACAAGCTTATTTTTCTGGATTTCTTCACAAATAAAGGGGAAACCCAAAGAATTTTGAAGGATTATAATTTTCCATGTCAATTGTAATCGTGGCCATGAAAGATTTTTAAGAAAAAATGTATGTGTTAATGGGTAATGCAACGATTAACTCACTAACTATTTAAAACTGTGATGTTACATGAACTTCTGACGCACACGTGCTGTCACATCACTGTATTTCCGCAGTCTTCAGCTTGCAGGGAGCTCTGACGGTGATCAGCCAGTCCAGCAGTGTTGCAGCAGCTCTGCCTGTCACAGACGCTTTCTGTCACATGTAAATTGTAGCATCAGATGATCTATGGCTGCTGCTTCGTGTGACCTATAGCGATAATATGTCTGGGATTAATATTTGGACGCTCCATGATCTCATCTGGCGGGCCTCTCTCCGGGATATTGACCGCGCTTTTGTTTGGAGATGCGTCTTCATTTCTGCCACTCCCGGACCTTCATATTCCCAAAATCCCACCGAGCTGCCTCTCCGCTTTTGTACCGGCCGGTGACCTTTTTTCCCCAGAGCAGTCCGACTTGATTAGCACATCAGGCGGGACAATGAGTGGCCGCCATGTACACAGCCATTACCCAGATCCCTTTATCAATGTCCTGTAATTAAAATGTCACCGTTTAATTTTCGAGGCATCGCTTCCCCGCACTCTTTCCTCCAATAAAAAAGTGCGATCGAAATGCTCTTTTCACTGGAAACCAAAAAAAAGGATGCGGAGAAAGTGTTTAAGTGAGCCGAGCAGGGAGGGATCAATAGGCCCTTTAGTCCGAGAGGAGGATTGATTGGTCTCTAAAATGGGATTTATAGGGGTCACGCTTTTATAGGGTGCTGATACAACTGTTAATTATAAAACATTTGGCCTCTTATTAAATCTGTCCTGATTGAGGTGGGCTTGATTTATCTCTTTCAATCACGTGACAGGATTCAAGCATAAAAGTATGAATATGCTTCAGCTTCAGTCCCACAAAGGCAGAAAAAACCCCGCAGTGTTTGAACACTGCAGTTTTTTCTAATGCACTTTTTTTCTTTTTAGACACATTTGTTTCCCCACAGTGGGTGTTTTTGACAAGAGCCTTCAGACATTTCATTTGCTTTTTTTGCTTTTTTGCACTGGACATGGCAAAAAGTGGTAAAAAACAAAAACAAAAACAGACGATTAAATGGGAGGTTGTTAATAAGGCAATAAATCAATACAATTAATCGAGCTTAAAAGAAAAAAAAAAACAGACATAAATTGTGTCCCAGCTGAATATGATAGAAATCACTGTCACATTTCTTCAGCACAGAGTTTAAAGGAGGATGATGAAGCGATGTTTTTGTCTGTGTAAAAAAATTTTTTATTTCAAAGTGCTCGACAGAAAGCAGAGAGACGCTTTTTAAGCGCCTAAATACAAAAAAAAATCATAATGAGCCAAAACAAAGAGGATGGAAACTCTCCCAGTGCAGAGTGGGAAAGGTTACATTCTTCGTCACCACTTTAAACTCTGAATAAACTGGAGCAGATAATACGAGTGAGAAAGACAGAAGACAGTAAAGAGAAAAGGGAGAGAGCCGAGGACCAGGATTTGCCCACGTGGTGTTTGGTGCCCCTGGACTTTTGCGCCAAAGTCTCAAGTGTTCCGGTTATAAATTAGCAAAAAGAAAAAGAAAAAAAAGTCAAGAGTACAAAGTGAGAACCAAAAGATGATTAGACAGAACAATCAATAAATCAACCAGTCGATAAATAAATAAATAATAAAACGCTGTTGTGTTTAGGCCAAATAGTCCCAGCAGTTCACCTGTGGTGAGCTGAGGCGCATTAATATTTCAGGTTAAAGGTTTGTTTAAACAATTGGGCGCATATCAATGAGGGCCGCTAATTTGTAGGCCATCCAGCAGTAAGAGCTCGCCTAAAATTACCGCTGAAATGTCTAATTAAAAACCCCCCTCGCTGCTGAGCCAGCCACGTCAGCTCACGTTTCCCCCGGAATACGCGGCGACAATGGCTGCATTCAAGTCGGCGGTCTAAATAATTAAAAAGAGAGGAATAATTACAGTATAAAATTGTAATTATTGGCGGGGGGCTGCTGGGGGGTGGGGCGGTGGTGTGTGTGTGGAGGGGGGGCTCTTGATGGTGAAAGAGGAGAGGATGCGCTTAGGATCAGGTTCAGCATCAATATTGCAGGGAGGTAAAGCTGGGGAGCTCAGGCTGCACGCGGGCTGATGATACTTCATACACGCTCGTCACTCGCTCTGCACTCCAAGCCACACTTCATAGACTCTCCACGCGCAGGCACTCAGCTCGAGAGTGTGAAGCATGTCCCGGTTTTATTCGCCACGAGCTGCTCCGCTTCCTGCCTGCTGTCAGTGCGTGTTTGTGCAGCGGTCGGTGCGATGGCAGAGCCGGGCTTTGCTCGCCCTCCATAAGTGCCCAGTAAAGTTGTCATGCGCGGGGCACTCTGGGGATGTTCTGCAGCTGGTTTGTCTGTGAAATGAGCCAAAGCACCGGCTTCAGTCCGGCTTTTAACACGTCATCATTTTCAGAGGAAACATCTGAGCTGATCTGAAGAACAGGTCACGCAGGAGCTGTGAGACCTTTCTGACTTTTTTCTGCGAATGTTCCTCAAACAGCATCAGAGAAATTATTTGTATCGAACATAATGAGTCAAATCTGACTCCTCTCTGATTGTTGATTATAAATTAATGTTTCATCTTCCACAAGTGAACTTTTAGATGAACTTCTGTTTTTTTAGACAGTGTAAATAATGGAGTCCTGATACTGATTAGTGAGAGCAATAAACATAAGAAATAGTGCATCAGCATGTCTCTCTGTGTGTGAGTGAAACTGGGACTAAAGGTGCATTGAGTGAGATGTTTTATGGCCGTCTTTATGTGACATCACTGTGCTGGATGTAGGAGATGTGTTTTGTTTTTTACTTTAATTTAGCCTCCGAAAGGGTGTAGTCCTGAGACAAAAGTGTGGCTGATGTAGGAAAGCAAATCTGACTTTGTATTATTTACTTGATTTCCAAATATTGCTCTAAAACGGCATGGCATTATCTCAGTGACACTATTATCCATCGATCCGGTTATTACAGGACTAAATCAAATATTCTGTGGATCCCCGTGCGTGTGTGTGTGTGTGTGTGTGTGTGTGTGTGTGTGTGTGTGTGTGTGTGTGTGTGTGTGTGTGTGTGTGTGTGTGTGTGACAGCCTGAGGCATCATCATCATCATCATGAGCTCACTCCAGATTACACGCAAAGACTCTAAACACAGTCACTTCCAGGTCCAAGCGTCTTTCACTGCTTTCTGTCTTTCAAATCATTTCCTCCTTTCTGACTCCCCCCCCCCCCTTTCTGCTTCTTTTTTAATCGCCAAAGCCTGGGATTGATTTGTGTGGCCGGCGTGGAAGACGAACAGATGGCCGTGTAACTTGATGAGCCCGGGCCTTTAGTCATTCCTGGTGCCCTCCACTGTGCCACTCCGGTTTGTCGGTGAGCTCCAACTTCGGTGGAAATAATACAAGATCTGCGTGATTAGATCGGAGCTTATCATTAATACACACCGAGCCTGATCTGTTAAGACCAGCGGTGATTACCTCCCCGACAACATTATGGGATCCGGGTGGAGGCCCCCTAGAGGGTCCTTGACTGGGTTCAGAAAAGGGTCACGACTGTGGCGTTATATTTTTCATTTATTTTTGGTGTCTTTGTGCAGATATCTCCGATGATGTCACGATGTCTCCTTCTTAATTTATATATAATAGCAAATAAATAAATATATAATCACGAGTCTGAGGGCCAAAATGATTTTCCATCTGGGGTCAGCAGGGGCCTAATTGATATTTTTGTTTCTGATCATGTTTGAGCTGCAGAGAGAGAGAGAGAGGGTGAGACTCAGAGAGAGAGAGAGAGATACAGAGAGAGAGAGAGCCATTACACACCAGCATGACAAGACAGAGAGGGGGGGGGAGAGAGAGAGGTGCCATGTGTTTCCTGTCTGCACGCCAGTCACCTCCCCTTGCTCCGACAGGATGGAGGTCCCGCGTGCTGCTGCCTGCCCTGAAATGCACTGAAATAAAGGCTCCTCCTCAGCGCTTTCACTGCCAGTGCGCCTTCTTTTCTCCATCCTCTCTCCCTCTCTGGACTCTCTCAATTTTTGTCTGTTTATTTTCATTTTATTTATTGTTAATATTGATTTCCCAGCCTGACTTCCCCTACGGTGTGTTGCTTTTACAGGAGAGAAAGGTATGTATCTGTTTTTGTTTTCCTTATCACCAAATTCATCCTAAAATTACAACAACAATTTACAACAGCTAATTTAATTTAATTTCTCGCGATTTGACCGTAACTCGGCTGTATCAGTGGCTTCGTAATACTTCAAAATAGTAACTAAATAAAAGCAGGGGTTTGCGTGCGTTTTGGCACAAGAGACGCAGAAAGTTAAGTACGCGCAGGGGAACGTGAGATAGGCCCGCTTCAACCTAATTTCGAGCAGTCGTCTGCGGCTAATCTGCGCAGAAGCTTTAATTATATATGGGCCTGGTCTTTTATTAACAATGCAAAGACGCACGCTTGGACCTGTGTAATTAGCTCGCGGGAAAGCGGCTTATAGTTGTTCTTTTCCTCTCCGCTAAGCGCATTGACGCAGCTCAGGCTGCATTTTCCTTCTGTCCTTATCCACCTATAAGATTCTTATGTGACCCTTAAGTAGTTCCCCCTTAACGGCTGAGCCGATTTCAGGATAAAGAGTAGCGGTAGAAGTAGATCCACCAACGCGCAGGACAGGAGAGGAGGCAGAGAGCACGGAAATCATGCTGAAATAATAAATACGTCTAATTAATTTCACTTAAAAAAGTATTATTATTATTATTATTATTATTATTATTATTATTATTATTCAAACAGTTAAAAGGCCCTCTGCTATTGCTTCATTTTAATTATGACACAATTGTAATAATTACTTTTATATATATATAATTTTTGGTCAATGCCGATTATAATAATACGGAAATAATATATATTTAATATTTGCTTTTCAAATGGTTATTATTTAGGCGTTTTAAAGTATTTTTATTCGTTTTCTGTCATGTTTTTTTCTCGCAGACTTAAGTCATGCGAAGATTCAGAACACGGTGAACGTATAGTGCTTGCGTAAACAAACCCAAGGGCCTCCGGTTCACTGTCTTGTCTTCTGTTTGACTCACAGGCTTCCAGGGATGGAGTCGATGCCCGGACAGCTTCGAGACGCGGGACGAGACGCTAGCTCTTCCCCGAGTTTAAAGCAGGGCGCGCAGAGCTTTTCCAGCCCCGGCTCTCTCAAACCGAACCAAGTGAGTGAGACATCCCTGTACGGGGTGCCCATCGTGTCTCTTGTCATAGACGGCAAGGAGAGACTGTGTCTGGCGCAGATTTCCAACACCTTGCTGAAAAACTACAGCTACAACGAGATACACAACCGCCGGGTGGCTCTGGGCATCACCTGTGTGCAGTGCACGCCGGTGCAGCTGGAACTCCTGCGCCGGGCCGGGGCTATGCCCATTTCCTCCAGGCGCTGCGGCATGATCACCAAAAGGGAGGCCGAGAGGCTCTGCAAGTCCTTCCTGGGAGCGCACAGCCCGCCAAAGCTACCAGAAAATTTTGCATTTGACGTGTCTCACGAGTGCGCGTGGGGCTGCAGGGGCAGCTTTATACCCGCGAGATACAACAGCTCCAGAGCGAAGTGCATCAAGTGCAGCTTTTGCAACATGTATTTCTCTCCCAATAAATTCATTTTCCACTCCCACCGCACCCCAGAGTCCAAGTATCTGCAGCCGGACGCGGCCAACTTCAATTCGTGGAGACGCCACTTGAAACTGACGGAAAAAAAATCCAATGATGATGTTTGCCACGCGTGGGAGGATGTGAAGGCCATGTTCAACGGGGGGAGCAGAAAGAGGACTCTGCCCATGAGCGGCTCGGGGATGTCCTCGCCCATGAAATCACAGGCCTCGTCCAGCCTGGTTCAAAGCAGCTCCCCGGAGATCCCCCACAAAACATTGCGCTGCGACGAGGATCAGGGGAGCAACAACCTGAGTCTGGCGAGGGGCGAACGGAGTTACCCGGTCATCCCGGTGCCCAGCAAGAGCTTTGGCATGCTTCAGAAAATCCCCCCACCTCTGTTCCCTCACCACCCCTACGGCTTCCCTAGTTATGGGCTGTGTCAGAAAAAGAGCGACGGGGTGCCTGACGCGAACAAAAACAACATCCCCGGTGTGTTTTGGCCCGGCACAAAGGATCCGATCTACCCGGCCTTCCCCATGTTTTGGCCTGCAGCTGGAGGCCTACCGATGCCGCCCTACCCGGGCTCCCCACCCAAACCTCCCCCGGAGCTGCTAAGCGTCCGGCCGGCCGAACTCGACCTGTCGGACCAGAGCGAGAGGGGCGCAAACACACCAAAAGACACCAACCACCACCCTCACCACCAGCAGGACGGCGGAGAGCGCTGCCCCAGCTCCCAGTCCTCCTCCACCCGGAACGACGAGGACAAGTCCGGGGACGAGACCTCTCAGAGGAAAATCAGCTATATCTCCGCCTTTAGACCCGTCGTCAAAGACGCAGAGACCATTGCCAAACTGTACGGCAACCGGGACTCCTACGGGATACGCCCCGGCTACCTGTCCCCGGATTTTATCAGCGAGAGCTCCAGCTACAGATCGATATCACCGGACAGAGACAGCGTGGTGGACGACGACGACGACCTGGACGTGGACGTGGAGTCCAACCGGGGACAAGGCGAAGAGGAGCCGATCCGGATATCACCGGGAGGAGACCACCGCGACTCCCCTGTACCGGAGCGGGTGTGCTCGGGTGCTGAGGAGAGTCAGGAGCAGGCCGATGCAGCCTCAAGCCCCGGGGCGGTCGCAGCATCACCGGAGGACTCCGCTCACACTGGGTCACCGGATGAGGACAGACAGATGCGTAATGGCTCCCCTCTTCATGAAGTAAGATTAGATTAAATGAAACTTTAATGATCCCCTTGGGGCGAGTTGAATTGTCACAGTTGTAGAAAATAAGATTAGAGAATTAGAGAGTGCATTAACATATTAGCCTCATTCAGACTTTGAGAAAGGAAATTCCAGATGTAGATATGTGTTTATTATTTATTATAGATATTAGTCGTAAGAGTGGTTAGTGGGGAGTGTTTGGACCACCTGCAGTGAAACTGCCTGAGCAAAGTGCCGAGGCCCACGATTTTCTCCCAAATTCAGTTACAGCAACATTTTTTAATAGATACAACATAATAAAACACACACACACACACACACACACACACACACACACACACACACACACACACACACACACACACACTGTTTTTTTTCCCGTTTTCAATGTTAATTAAACCACTGTATCCCAATTTGCACAAATCTGCAGAAATATTAATTAAAATCAAAATACTTTAATAACCCCGCTTCTTTCACCATCCTCACATCAAGCCACTCCTTTTATTTTCTTAAAAAAATAAAAGAGCCTAAATTGCGTGCACCAAATGACCAATAATTGCTGTGCCGCTATTAAAGACGATTGTTCCTTTTACAGGTGTATGCTCATGAAAAGGACGGCCACGTGCTTCTGAACGAGCCTTCCACGTTTGGGTCCAAACAATCGAGCAGCCCCCGCAGATCCAACGGTAATTACCGATCCGGGTTATTAATGCGAGCGGGAGCGTCTCCTCGTCCTTTACCTGAAAATGTTTGTGGCTTGTTCGCTTCTAGGTGTTCACCACGTGTCTGAAATACAGACCCAGCGCACTGCAACGTCCTACCAGGAGCAGAAGGACAGACAAGGTCGTTAATCATTCTGTTATCTGCTGTTTTAAAAATCGTCTTTACTTTTTAATATCGCCACATCTGACCACTTTGGGCTGGTTCGATGCTTTTATTCAGCAGCTTTTTACAGTGTTACAGTTATTCAGGTTTTTATTGTTAGTTTTTTTTTTTATTTGTGCGCAGCCGATGGAGCTTTACGCATCGACATCAGCGTGCACGAAAGAGACCTACAGAACATGGCTAAAGGTAGGAGGCCCTTTTCAAGCCCAGATATGGATTAGAATTTAGAAGGAGGTGATATAAAGTGCCAGTAATTGTTACTCCATTTTTTTTTATTTGAGTACACATAGGGTGTGTTAAAAGCTGTGCTGGTCACTGCATCTAATCAGGACTAAATTTGTGTTATTTTAAATATTAACGAGTTTGCTTAAGCAGTTTGGATTGTATTAAATCTAACAAGACCGCAAACATTTTCAAATATAGTATTTTTTTATTAAATGAACATTAAATATTGAGTTCCACCTCATTTTAAACAGAGCTAAATACCCCCAGCCTGTTAAAGATGGCGTGCCAGAATCCAAATGTGCATTTCCATTTTTATTTATTTAAATTTTTTTTAGGCCTAAAGTGTTTCCATAGTTGTTAACCACTTAATCACAAGATGTAGGAGTTTTGACTTATTATTATAAGAGGAAATCGTTTAGAGGCTATTAATATTTTAACGAACAGAGCCATAACCCCGAGGCACGGCAGCTAATTATTTTACAACGCTTGGAAAAACCCTGGGACTCCATTATTATCGTCTCCACCTCCAGGCAATGCATGGCAATTACTGTGGCAGCGAGAAAGGAAAACAGTGAAAATGGTTGTTATCGAGGCTGTGAACGCACCTGAGAGTGCGGCTCGCATAAATCTTTATGTGCTGAAAATTCAAGAATATATCATTGTAAGTGGAAGTGTGTGTGTGTGTGTGTGTGTGTGTGCGCGCTTTAGGAAAAGCTGCTGATTTGTGGTGATTGGTGATGTTTTTTTGTTTTTGTGCAGAGGAATTGCAGAAGCAGCTCGTGGAACAAGTGGAGCTGAGGAAGAAGTTGGAGAGAGAATTCCAGCATTTAAAAGGTGGGAGCATCACGAGCGTGTTTTTGTGAGTGAAAGTGACACAGACAGAGAGAGAGAGACACGCATTTTACATCTCTGTCTGGATTTTTAAAAACAGGCCGTGCTTTACAGCCAAACTATTTGCAGGAGAGGGAGTTTTTATTCTTTTTTTCTCCTTTGAATCCTGGATTGTGTCTTTAAATGTATCCCCACAAAGTCAGAGTTTCCATCTGATGTGGCCTTCGGTACTCTTCAGATAATTTTCAGGATCAAATGAAGCGTGAGCTGTCCTACAGAGAGGAAATGGTCCAGCAGCTGCAGATTGTTCGAGGTTTGTCTCTCTCCTTCTCTCTCTATATATATACACATATATTGTGCGCCTCCATAGACTCTGACTGTAAAGCAGATGTAGATCAATGCTCTTTAAGTTTATGAGGGGGGAAAATGGAGCCACAAAAACGTTTAAATATCATAAAGCATTGTAATCCATCTGAAAACAAAAAAACTATGCACTGAACTAAAAGAGAAAAAAGAAAAAGAAAGGAAAAGTGACACTTGCATATTGAAATATTGGCAATTTGTGTCCAGGCTTTTTCCTGTAAATTTCATACTTTTTTTTTTGTGTCCAGCAGTTCAGTAAATTATTAGATATCAAAAGGTGAAATTGAAACCGCATTGTTTTGTTACCAAAGGTTATTTTCTCCTAAATCATGCTCTGGAAAATTGAATAGACAGACCATTATGTAGTGCTGTATCGGTTACATGCAGTAGACAGCAACTAATGCCGCCCGTTAAAGGATTGGTTTAGTGTTACAGTAGTTTAAATACAGGGTTCAAGTACACAGAGGGGTCACTCTAAATACCACAGGGGCAAACAACATACATTACACTCCTCCACCTCACATCCTCCAACAGCAGTTTACATTTTTACTTATTTTATTTATTTATTTTTTGTATTCATTTCATTTTTTTCGATAGACACTTTGTGCAGCGAGTTGGACCAAGAGAGAAAGGCTCGTTATGCAATACAACAGAAGCTAAAAGGTAATTTTATCTGGTCCAAGAAGGAATACGTGTAATCTTTGCCTTCAATTCTAAATATGCAAGTGGAACTTTTTATTAAACATCTCCTGTGATCAGTGATCAATAGACAATATTTAAATTACCACCACCAACAACAACAAAAAGCAATAAGGGGTAGGTTTACAATTTTCAAAACAGTCTCAAGGCAGTGCTCACATGCACACATTAAAACACTGAAAGCACCGCTGTGTTCCTCCTGGTGGCTCTTCAAGCGATTTCAGTGTAAGTGACCAAAAAGCCACAGCAGGCAGCACTCAAATAAAGTGCCCATCTTCCAAACTGGCACTTATTTACAGCTTATTTTCCCTCTTTTTCTTACTGGTCCTCCACCACAGCTCAGCACAGAAACATTGTGTTTTTACAACCTTTCCATCCACCTGATTGTCTGTATACTTAATCTGTGCAACAACAACAAAAAAAAAGACCCAGCTGCAAATGCATTTTGCATAAATTTGTATGCAATGGAAAATGCTTATTAATGAAGGTGAGCTGGAAAGAGCATTTGTAAGTCATATTACTTTAACACCCAGTGAAGATAATAAAAATTATGGCCCAATTTGCAAAAAGCAATAAGGAGAATGTGGCCAAATTCAAGCAAACCCCAAAAATGAGTGGAAATGCGCTTTATTTCCTGTCTTCTTTCTATTCCTTTTCACATCGTTGTCCAACGTTTTGAGGTTTTACTGCTGATTTTTTGATTATGTCTCCTTGCTGCTTCCTCTTCTTCTGCAGTGGTTTAATGGCAGCGAACGGGGAGTTAGCTCCACCAACTGTTTCATTTAATTAACAGAAATGTTAATTAATTCTCTTCAAATTTGAACAACATTTGGTGGGAAAGTTCAAATTCGTGGAAACAAAGAGTAAATAGGACTTGGGAGGCGGGAGCGAAGGGATTTTTTTCCCCCCTGTCACTTACACTGAAGTCATGTTAGGACACGAGGAACATTTACAACAAGTAGAAGGAAAATAAGGGTTGAATATGTGAGTATTGTTACTCTTTACAAGATCAGAGGAGGCATAGATCCAACTCACACTTCATTGTGTCATCGGTAGTTTGTGAGGTTGCATTGTCTGCATTTCCGCTGCATGTTCTCACTGATGGACTCGTTCCTCCCCAGAAGCTCACGACGCCCTTCACCATTTCTCCTGCAAGATGCTCACCCCCCGTCAGTGCACCGGAGCCTGCACCTTCAAACCCCCGCTGCTGCCTCCCTAGTGCCTGGCACAACACAGCACCTGACCCCAGCACAGCCCAAAAAAATAAAAAAAAATAATAATAAAAAAAAGCAACACATATATACACACACGCACATACATAGATATGAACACACAGGCCCGCCTCAAGAGCTCTCACCTCCCACCAAGGAGCACCAACCTGCTGTACAGATGCACTGCTGATTTTAGCACCTGACTTGAGCAAACCCATCGAGACTCAGAGGAGAGGGATTTGACGCCTCCTCAAAATAATAAAAGAAAACGAATAAAACTGAACTCTTGTATTAGAGAGATCAGGGTTTGCTTACACACAGAGTTTATGTTGGGAATCACAGGATTGTAGACGTGAAGCTGCAAAGCTCAAACCAAGGAGTGTCCCCGAGTAAAGCTGTCTGCTCTTTAGCTATTCTGAAAAGAAAGAGAAGAAGAAAAAAACCCAACACTATATACATACAGTATATATATCATGTGACGATGTGCAATGTACATTTGTGATATTAAGTTCAAAATGTATCTCATTGTTTAGATTCTGTTGCTTGTTTGAATATGTTGGATTTTTACATATGTTTGTTATTTATCTGTACTCGATTTAACTTATTGTTTAGATGATTTGTAACACTGTACGTGGTTAAGCACTTTAAATGGGCACAAGTCATGAATTTGACCAAATTCTCTCATCAGAACTACGAGTATGTTTATGGTTTGAATAGAGCACATTATTATTGTTATTACGAGCACTTAACTCAGCAGCCCTTCAGGTTTCACATCAAACAATAAAAGACTTTTCTTTCACCGAGTGTCGCGTCACGCCAGCTCTGAAGTCTTTTTTTGTAATCTCATGTGCATTTTAGACACAAATCCATCACTTTCTCTGCGCCAGGGTTTTCCATGGTGACATTCATCTGTGAGACACAACCAAAAAATCCTTTCTTGTCCACGTGACTGTCTTTTTTTATATGGAGAAGACACTGTGGGAAATAGAAACAAATGCCAGTTTCTGACTTGATTTACTCACAATTTACCAGTTTCTGTATGCACTCATGTCCATATGAATAAAATGTGAAGCCACTTTCTGCTCTGTAGCCTTTCACTCCATTGATTTCTTTCACTGGTGCGAGCCTGACACCTGCTGGCCTCCGCGCAGAATAACTCCTCGTGAGGTGGCTCATATTTCGCCTTATTGTATTTGAGTTCAACATGATCTCTTTCATTAGGCAGCTACATTGGTGCATGACATGTCCAGTCAACTTATAATGTTTGACGTCGAGTCAGGGGAGCAGGCTGATCTAATAGTGAAATCTAATTCTTCTGATGGGAGGACTAATAGATATTGATTACACAGCTCTCGGTCCCTGGATGCTGAGAGAGATACTCACATAATGTCACTGAGACACAATGAATGTTAATTTTCTGTGAACGTAATTGCCCTGCGTGGCAAAGCTCATTCCCTCTGAATACTAACGAGGCCCGCAGAGCTGAGCACAACTACGGCGGGAACGATTGGCTGCTTTACTGTAGTGTTATCCAGCCGCTGTAATATTAAGCAAAAGCTCATTGAGTCTGATATGAATGGATGGATTATGCGACAGCGGGAACCTGGGCACAAAATAACTACAAATGACACAGCAGCGTGTTTTCTCTTCTCCTCTCTGTTAACGTGTGGCATCTATTTAGCCACGTTTTGCTCAGTCTAGTTATTTTTCATGTCCTCGTGGTCATTTTGTAGCTCTTGTTGAAGGTTTCTATTTCTTCTGTCTCTTTATTGTTATTTTGTATCATTTTTAAGGTATTTTACATCTCTTTGCCATGGATTTGTTCCTCTCGGCCATTATGTTGCATCTGTTTTTTGGTCATTTTATGTCTCGTCATGGTCATTTTGTCTCATTGGGTGTTTTTCATCTCCTTGTGGTCTTTTTGTGCTTCTTTATTGTTGGTTTGTATCTCTGTGGAGTCCTTGTGCATCCCTTTGTGGTTGTTTTGTGTCTCTTTGGGGAGTCTTTGCACCTCTTTTCTGCCATCGCTCTCTCTCCCTGACCTCTTGACCTCTCTGGGTTGTGCAGGGTAGTCGGATTCATCGGGACATCATCCATGATAACAGGTTGGGAAAATCCTACTAACATATCCTACTATCAAGGATATTTCTAAACTGTAAACTGCACTTGCTGTGATTGTGAAGACCGAGTTGTTGCAGAAATGTTCAATTAGCAGTAACATTTATTGAAGAACTTCATTGTTTCTGATGCGTGTTATATTTGAAAATAAATCACATTCAAATAAAACGGGGGAAAACACGGAACTTTCACACAGCTTAAATTATAAATCGTAGGCTAATACTGTAAATGATACAATAATATGACAAAGATTGAATCTGAGAGATTATTTCATGGAAAATTAACTAAAATAAAAAGGCAAACCAAAGGCATCCCTCCCGCTCACGCAATGCCAGCTAACAAGCAGGAGCCATGTGTGGCTGTAGTGACTGCTTATATGACTTTTGCATCAAAGTGATGAAGTATATTTATTTGCTGTACATTTAATTAACTGCAATGGTCATCAGTGGAAGATCAACACATGCATAAAGCAGGAAATGAAAACTACTGGTATGTGAATGCACTTAAAATGTGAAAGGTGTGCGTGTTACATTATGTAATCAGCATTTCAGTGTCATAGCTACATCGGCCGGACAATTTAATCTGTAACATTTTAACCTTTAGTCTGAAAAGTAAGTAGTAACATTTAATGCAGGAGGGTGAAAAGTATAATATGTATACATTTGTATCCACCTGATTTCTCATAGAGAAGCACGTTGATTTTGGCGAGTGGAGAATGCTGATATGTTTCATACCTGGTGCCGTCATACAGGATGTCACTGTCATGTGCTCACGAGGCTCCACTTTAGATCCATCCAGTCAAAGACTTTAAAAGGAGATTGACGTGTTATCCTCCTGTGGGACGGTTGTCTCGCAGTATTTGCAGTCTGGTCTGCTTATTAATCATTTGCCTGTATAAACATGTGTGGTCAGGGGACACCTGTCCCATCCCCGGCTGGAAACAATGCAACAGATGGCAGCAATCCATAGTAATATAATGAAACCTCTGCTTATTCTCTCCTATATGAAACAAGCAGCGGAACTAGTTTGGTCAATAGATTCTTTGTATGTGGAAAAGAGCCATTTGTGATAATGGATTTGGGCTCAAAGCTTAATGGGTTTGATGTAATACTGATTTTTTTTCTTGTTTTGTTCATGATGGAAATACAGAACCATTACAGCACACACAGGAGGGCCACAGAGGCGGGTTCACTATTTAGATCAGGTTGTTTCAGTTTCAGCTTCATTTCAAGTGATAGGGCGCCACCTACTGGCTTTCTCATCAGTGATAAAAGGCTTGGTTGTTTCAGGGTATAAATATTAAAGTTCTTCAGATAAAGTTTAAATTATAATTTCTGCAACCAACCAAAAAGTAGAAAAAATTATTTTAGTTTAAAAATGGTAAATTAAGATTTGTTGGAAAAGTGTTTCTAGTATTTGGGGGAGGGGAGGGCTTTTTTTTTTCTTTTTAACCAACTTGGCAAAAGGCTTTAAATGAAGGATGTCAAACACAAGGCCTGGGGGCCATAATTGGCCTGTCAAAGAACCCAATCTGGGCCTCTGGATGGCTTTTTAAGATGTGAAGGAGGACTTTTAACTGTGTTTCCATAGCATTTCCTGCTGATAAAGAAATCCACCAGTACCATTCACACAAATGGTTAAGTCACCAAAAAGCTTCTATTCTATTAGCTATCAATAAAGAAGTGTTAAAAAAAGGGGTGGGGGAAAAGGACATTTTCTGGGCAGTGAACTTCCTGATTTTTTTCTGTAATTTTACGTGTTTGTTTATTTGTACTGACAGATTTCTTGCGCTTACTATAGCAGTGTTTCTTTATCATGTAGAAAAACTTTGAAGTACTGCTGAAGTTGCACTTCTTCTACATTAAATGGGATATACGTGTAGTTAAACATCTTCACGCTGACAGAGAGGGGAGTTTTGCTAGATCGGCCCAATAAGATCAAAGTGTGACCCACAATGTAAAATGAGTTTGACACCCCTGCTTTGAATAAATACTTGCATATACAGCTTGATTTTCTCACTGGTAAATGTGGGTTAATGTGCGCTTTGCTGTCAGTTTCAGAAAGTTTAATGTCCGCTTCAATAATGCACTTGCTAAAGTGTGTGAGAGGCTCAAGTTCAATTCACAGGGTAACACAAAAATGGGCTGAACTTGGCCTTAGTGAGAATAGCATGTGGAGAGAATGGCAGAAGACCTGTTGTTTAAATCCTGCAGGGTCTCTGCGAGAGGATCAGTCTCAGACTGACAGAGAAGTGGTGGTGTGTCCAGGTTGCTTATAATGCATGGCAGAAGTACAACCAAGACAAGGAAGTAGGAACCCTTAAGAACGTGAACTTGTATTTTTGCTCTTTCTGCTGTCCATGCGGTGCCTGATTTTTATGATACGACTGATTGTTTTTATCTGAGGAAGAGGAAAGAGGAAAAGTAGAGCAATGTCTGAGGGGAGTGGCAAGAAAGAAGGTAAGGGTGAAGGAAGAAAGAGGAACATGATATAGAGAGGGATGGGAGGGAATTGGGAGAGGGTCTGGGAGAAAGATGAAAGGCAGAGCAATATTACAGGGAACAGAGTGAAAGGGGTGAGCGGAAAAGTGTAGCTGAGCACCCAGCAGCCGCCCCCACCCTCATGTAACCAGCACACTTCCTATTCCACCGGCGCACCGAGCTACAGAAACTCTATTACTATACTATTTTTTCTTCTCTTTTTTCTCTTTTGTCTGAAACAGCTTTCATCTTTGTTTCTTTTTCAGACAGAGCTCTTGAAACTTTGTTTTATTTTCTTTCCAGATTTATTCCTTTACCTCATCAGAGTCCTTATTTTTCCCAGTTCTTTATACTTTTTCTCCCCTTCCTTTTCACTTTGTTGTTTTCATACCTCTCAGCCATTTTTTTTTATACTTTTCCTCCATTTCTTTCATCTTTGCAGTAGCGGTTTCTCTCTTTAAACCACGAATCCTCAGAGGCGCTGGTTCATGTAGTATGCTCCGTCTCTCAGGTATAGACCCTTTGGGCCATGGAAGCAGGACGTAATGCACAGTTACTCCACACAACAACCACACAGAGTCTGAAAATCTCCAATCAGCTAAAACACAGTGATAAATAAACACACACAGTGCATCCTCCAAAAGTCTAACAAGAAGCATGGCATTCCTGAGTGAAACTTTGTGAGATCAGTTGTCTCTGTTGCACGATGGCTGCATGCATCATTGGAGACACATATGAGTTCATGGTAATTAATATTTATCATCTGGTACTTGTACTTTAGGTATTTTAAGTACAATATCTTATATATTTGTTACACACAGTCAGTAAATAAAAACTAATTTCAGACTTTTGTCCTGTGCCACTTTCCTGATCCCAAAAACCTCTACACATTTAGAAAAAAATCTTGCCTTGGTATTGCAATTTTTTATCCACAGACCTCTTACATTTCTTACATTTCCAGAAAAACAGCACCCTTTGGGTATAACACGCTGTTTCCTTGGCCTCTTCCTGATCCTTGATCCTTGTTTTTTTTTCTCCATTGCTTTTACCAACATCCTTTCCTCAACTTACCCTCAAAATGCTGCTGCTCATATGATAGCACACTTCTCATAATCCTGCAGATTTGTACATAAAAGTCTATAAATGGTAACATTTGACTGCTCACCTTGAAGGGCTGTGAGTCATGTCCCTTGAACTCGACTATTTTGCAGGGCAATTTTTAGACTCCATGGAGCAATCAGTACTGTCTGATGTTTCTTCAAGAAAATTCTGGTCTGCTGAGAGTTTCCATTAAAAAAGGAGAACTCAGTTCAGGAGGAAGGTCTGTGACAGACACGAGCTGGAGCCATCTGTATTTGAAACGGTGACGAAATATTTGAAATCACAGTGAGTCTTTTTAAACATGACAGCACTGCAATAAATGCAGATTAAATTAATTTCAGGTTTATGAAACTGGCCTTTCTTCATTTTAGCCCTTCTCACAGGTCTTTGTTGCTGTGCAGTCTTCACCTAACATGGGCAATAAATCACAGAGCTGATTGTGATGGAGATGCGACCACCACAGTGAACATTAACTGAGGCTTTAATACCTGTTTCATTTCCATCTTGAACTCTGACTCTTGTCATATTTGAGTTTTAGTAGCTGTTTAGTGTTTTATGGAGTTCTCTCAGTGGTTTCATACTTCCTCCCTTCAGTTTTTTTTTTATTTTTTATTTTTTATCATTTTCTCATTTCCTGTTTTACTTTGAAAGTTAGTTGACTCTCGGGCCTTGCTGTGAGTTTACTTACCCCCTCCTTGTCCTGGTGTGCATTTGGGTTTGTTCTTAAACTGAATCATATAAAACACAGATCCCATTCAGGAACACTGTAATCCAAGTTATTTTGTAGCGTTGCATGCAGGTCATTGGAAGTTATGGAAGCAAAAGAAAAAGCTAGACAAAATATGGTATCACATGTCCACATGTGCTCAGACTGGATCCTGGACTTCCTTAAACTATGAAATTAGAGAAGAAAGGAACAAAAACTGTGAATAAGATATAATGCTCTTGGTAAACGTGATCGAATTAAGTAAGAATAGTCTAAATCGTGAATGTGTGTACACATTTTATATTATATATTTCATATTATATATTACATTTATTACTTAACTAAGCAAGCTATAAGCAGTGTTTTTATGTGGTGGCATACAGAAGAAGTGTGCACAAAAATAAACAAAACATAAACAAAAATGTATGTTAAAAAAAAGTTGCTGCCATAAAAGACACCTTTGCGATTTGTTATGTACATTTGTTAAAGATATTTGTAAAAATATTTCTATTAACTGTGATCTGCCTTTTTATTCTGTGTGGGTTTTTTATTACTTTACATGTGACACTAAAATGTTCACAGGAGGAAATTAAGAATCAGCCTTATAAATAGTTTACCAGCGGCATATTTGACCTGTGTCGTTAAAATGTTTGTGTGTGTGTCACTCAATGAGACAAGCAAACTGTCCTATTATAACTTGTCTTCTGGTCGCCTGGTCTTCTTTTGTAGTTCATGTATTTAGATAATACGTCTTTCAGTGTGTTTTAAACTTGTTTTCGGTGTGTTAATGCGTCCATGCCGAAACCTCAGGTGACATCCGGGTCACCTGAGGGATCGCGACCCCGGAAGTGTTTCTGTGCTAGAGGTAGCCACACCTGACACTCATCATCCACAGCCAGCTGCAGCAGATTACGCTCGTCAAGGGAGCTGTATTTAAGACTGTGGCTGAGCTGAGGCCGACGCTGGATCTTTGAGTCAAAACTCGTCAGTACAGCTGTGGACTTTAGTGTAAACCCTCGTGAATTAAGATTTCCTGCTAACCTGAGTGTGTTAATGTGTCATCGGGGAGCGGAGTGTGTTTTTGAAGTCACGGTGTGGGATCAGGAGTTTTTGGAGTCGGTACCTTTTTTACCTTTCACGGACATCTGCGCTGTGTGGGGTTCAGGGAGAATCACCACGGGGCCACAGTGCCGGGATTTGTGTTTTTCACCCTGTCAATAAATCCACTGTCCATTATAAAGAGTCCTGCATTTTGGGTCCTACTTTCACTGCTACTCCACGGTCTGCCATCGCAGCCCGTGACAGATTTATTATAAGTCTTATAATACATCATATCATCATATAAGCCATATATATATATGTGTGTGTGTGTGTGTGTGTGTGTGTATATATATATATTAGGGGTGCAACGATACACAAAATTCACGGTTCGGTTCGGTTCGATACTTTGGTGTCACGGTTCGATATTTTTTCGATACAAAAAAATGTTCATGTCTTTTTAATTTGTCATTTATTAAAATTATAAATATATATTTTAACTCAAAAGTACAGTTTTTAAATTTAACCCTAACCCTTGTGCGTGTTTTTTATTTTGACAGCGAATACGCACCTGTGGACCACTTATGTGCAGCCCTGGTTATTTAGCTCATCATATTGCAGCCACAGAAATTCTTTTGTCCATGAAACCATAAAGCTGCACTTTCTTTTTGCCTTATAGTCTGATTTGTCATAACTTCTCCGTTTTGTGGTAAGCTTTTCTTTGGCTGTCACTTCTTCACCCTGACCTGTCTTATTTGGCTCAGCAGAACTAAAATATATATCCTGCTGCTTTTACACACACACTCACATAAGCTCAGCGATTCTCTGCGCGATCAACCTCTCACATGTTTAAGCTGCGGGAGATTTCACTTGTCATGTTTGCATAGTAAGCTAACAATTAATAAGACTATGTCAGAGGAATTGGTGCACAAATTATCATCACTCACAGATCAGTACTGTCGCTCTCTATACACAGTTCGCGCAATTGCAAAGTGAAAGCAAAAAAACAAGCGCAAATTCAAACACGATTTCAATATGTCACATATTGACAGTGGCTCACCCAATGACATAATTACCCAGCTACATTTCTGAAAGAATGCAAAAGCATTGACATATATTTTTCCTTCCTACAATAGCCCGACAGGCAGGGCAGAGATAGCCCCGGGACGTTGGGCTAGCGATATTGCGAGCCCTGTATCTGATTGAGGAATCACTCATCTTTGGAAAAGAGAGTTTATTACAGAGAAATGTCTCTTTCCAAAATAAAAGCTATACTATCCGCTTCTTCTGGGCTATAGTCTCAGCAGCATATTAAACATATCAGGTCCCCATAAGGAGAATCATGTGCTAACAGCTGTCTAAATGACTCGGCTAAAGTTTGTAGCATGCGTGCTTGTTGTTTTTGTCTTTGCACTAGGATGATGTCGGCGTAAATGTGCAGTCATATTCGTTGTGTTCCCACTAGTGCTTTCAGGTTAATCTCGTTGAAATAACCTTAACGCCACAACACGGCAAATCTCCGTTAACGAGCTACCACCGATCGCCCCGTGCATGGGGCTAGACGGCCAACACGTTAACGAGCTAACTGCGCTAACACACTAGCTCCCACCCATGTAATTGAGCATTGCATGGCACATCCAACATACTGTTTTACTTTAGTCCATGACTCGCTTACCTTCAGGGTCATACGTCACATGAAAACCAAAATAATTCCAAACGCCAGATCTGAATGAGGGTGGGGGAGGTCCACTTCTGTCTCGCTAGCTTGCCCTGCGCTCTTCCTTCTGACCATGCTGTCTGTGTTGAGTGCTCAGTGAATCTGCGTTCGACTACTCCGCCTAGGCTGCACTCTCGAGCCTAGGCGGAGTAGTCAAATGCAGATTCACTGAGCACTCAACACAGACAGCATGGTCAGAAGGAAAGTTGATAAAATAAATTACAAATTTTGTATTGTTCTTTTTTTTTATCCCCTTTGGTTTTCTTTCTTTCTCTCCCTCTCTTTCTTTCATTCTTTCCCCCTGTCCTATCCCACAGTCATGTCTGTCCCGTTTGCAACTGAAAATAAAATAAATTCATAATTATAATAAAGGTCAATCAAATGGACCAATATGATGATCCACTTGGTAAAATAAATCCTCTTGGCATCTTTCTTGGCCTCAAGACAACAATTCTGATGGCTATAGATCCAAACGGGACACATAAAAAAAAAAAAAAAAAATTAAATTTTTTTTTTTTTTTTTTAAATTGTATTGTTCGATACATATGCGTACCGAACCGAAAGCACTGTATCGAACGGTTCAATATCGATACGAATATCGTTGCACCCCTAATATATATATATATATATATGGCTTATAATATGACGCACTTTTTCTTAGAATTGCAAAAGAGAATAGAATTAGAATAGAATTCAACTTTATTGTCATTGCACAGGTACGGGGCAACGAAATGCAGTTTGCATCCATCCAGAAGTGCTTTAGTGATATAGATATATTACAATATATATTAGCGATAATATAGATATGTGAGTATATTACAGAAATGGGTCTATTATGGTATGTTATAATGTACACGGTATGAGGTATGTTGTGAATATTCTATAACTATAAGTATGTACAGGCTGTAGTGAGTACAAGCTATGAACAGGATATAAATATGAAAAACTATACAGAATATGAAATAAATAACTTTACAGAATCTGAGATATACAGCTATACAGAAATGGGAACTATGCAAGTTGTAAACAGTTGTAGGATTAAAGATTATCGAATGTACAGAATGATTATTTACACAGAGCTATACAGTAGTGCAGTTAAGATAAGTGAGGGTGTAGATAGTTTCTACAGAGGCTATATAAAGTGCTAGTGGTTGTGAGTGGTGGTTCAGTCCATGTTATTATTGTGTGTTTGAGGGTACAGTTGTCCATTGTGGGTGTGTGTATGTTCAGTCCATGTGTTAACGTGGGTCAGATGTCAGGAGGCAGAGTTCAGGAGTCTGACAGCTGTGGGGAAGAAGCTGTTCCGGTACCTGGTGGTCTTAGTCCGGAGGCTCCTGTGGCGCCTCCCAGAGGGCAGGAGGGTGAAGAGTCCATGTGATGGGTGACTGGGGTCTTTGATGATTTTCCCAGCCCTTTTCAGACACCGCTTCCTGTAGATGTCTTTTATGGCAGGAAGTGGTGCTCCGGCGATGCGCTGGGCAGTTTTCACGACCCTCTGCAACGCCTTCCGGTCCGAGGCAGAGCAGTTCCCGTACCAGACTGTTATACAGTTGGTCAGGATGCTCTCGATGGTGCAGCGATAGAAGTTCACCAGGATGTCTGAGGACAGGTGGTTCTTCCTCAGAGTCCTCAAGAAGAAGAGGCGCTGGTGAGCCTTCTTGACCAGCTTGGAGCAGTTGGTCGTCCAGGTGAGATCCTCGGAGATGTGGACTCCCAGGAACTTGAAGCTGCTCACACGCTCCACAGCCGTCCCCTTAATGTGGATGGGTGGATGTGGGTCAGCATTCCTCCTGTAGTCCACGATGAGCTCCTTGGTCTTCTCGGTGTTAAGCAGCAGGTTGTTTCTGTCGCACCACTCAGCCAGACGATCCACCTCCTCCCTGTAGGCGGCCTCATCGTTGTCACTGATGAGGCCAATCACCGTGGTGTCATCTGCAAACTTAATGATGGTGTTGGAACCATCAGCAGGTCTGCAGTCGTGGGTGAAGAGGGAGTAGAGGAAAAGGCTCATCACACAGCCTTGTGGTACACCGGTTCATCGTGATTGTACATGAGCAGCGGTTATCCAGCCGGACATGTTGGGGGCGGTTGGTCAGGAAGTCCAGTAACCATTTGCAGATGAGGGAACTGATGCCCAGGTCTGTCAGTTTCCTGATGAGTTGTGAGGGGTGGATTGTATTGAACGCTGAACTGAAGTCTATAAACAGCATTCTGGCGTATGTGTTGTTGTTGTCCAGGTGTGAGAGGACAGAGTGCAGTGCGATGGAGACTGCATCCTCTGTGCTCCTGTTCTGGCGGTATGCGAATTGGTGGGGGTCCAGGGTGGGGGGGGAGACAGGATTTGAAGTGTGCTAGGACCAGCTGCTCTAAGCACTTAGTGATGATGGGGGTGAGTGCTACTGGGCGGTAATCATTGAGGCAAGATGGGTTGGGGTTTTTGGGTATCGGGACGATGGAGGTGGATTTGAAGCAGGCCGGTACCACAGCGTGGGCCAAGGACAGATTGAATATGTCTGTGAGCACTCCTGCAAGCTCCCCAGAAAAGAGTGATTCCATTGTAGAGTTTCAGACTTATTCGAATCTCCCAGACAGTAATGACTTTAGATTACCAGGAAATTGATTACATGCTGGGTGGAATAATAGATTGAATTCATTTTTGGCAAGCAATCATTTAACCCACATAGCAGACCAGTTTAGACCAGATCTGTAATCAAGTTGCTTCTGCTGGAATTTAATCAGCGCTAGTTCACTGGCACTGATAGCACAGTTTTACAGATGGAAACAAGATACAAGTTTCTACATATGAGATGAGATCTGATTGTTTGGACCACCTTTTCTAGCAAGAGATAACCTGTTTTGAGAACTAATGCTGACATTAAAACCCCAGTAGAAAACCCATGCTTTACCAGTAAAACAAAGCTTTTTCACTGCATGGAGTTTTATAGTTTTATACATGCAGCAAACTCACTTCTTCCTCATCACTGTACCATCTGAGTCTGTATGAATCAAAATTTAAAGAATTACCTTCCAAATGATGACACGGATATAATTTCCTCAAAATGAGCTGCCAGTAATGACTTTTGTAACAGTGTGCAAAAAATCTAAAAGATACTCTGGATGATTAGAAGCATGTTATTCCCAGAGAAGAAACAGTTTTTCAATAATGTACTCTGCAATGTGTGGTTCTACATCATCTATATTTCTATCACGTTTTACAAGCTTTTTAAGTGTAAAATCTTTACATTTTTAATGTGACCAGTTTTGGGAATTGGTAACAGTCTGATAAATCACAACCAGGGCACCCCTGATACACAGAGGGGTGGAACCGCCTCTTTGTTTAAAAAGTCAGAGTCTCTCATCCTATGAGCATTACGCAGTAGACAAACGGTGCTTGGGTAGAGCTGGGGAGGAGATTCACCCAGCTCTAACTGCTTTCTGGTCCTCATCCTCATCCTGCTCCCTCTGACGTGTGTTTGCCAGGGTGGCCTTGTGGTTAAACATGAATCAGTCACACCCGTTATCAGCAGCTCACCTCTAAATTTGTGCCTTTAGTAACTAACTGGGTTAAAATTCATTCATTTTTAAGGCTAGAGTAACCTGGAAGAACCCTCTGGGTGATGTTATAATAATACACCGTTTTTTACCTTTACTGTTTCACAAAGGGTCAAAAGGTGAATTTAGACTTTTCGAATGCAGGATATTTTATTAAAGCATTTTAGAGCAAAGCAAAAGCCAAATCAAATAATAATAATCACATAATCAAATCACTTGAATTATACTTATCTAATTAATGTACTCTGAACTAACGCTGGTTTCTAATCTTCCTCTTCTGATCTTGAGAAGAGAGAATTTAGAGGAGAGAATGGGCACATCCAGGCCTGAAGATGCACTTATCTCTGTTTGTGTTGATGTACTCCCATAGAAAAGGAGCCTAATACTTGGAAGTTGTATTCCAACACGGCAGCAAAAAAGCCAATCTTGCTGTATTTTCCAACTGTGAACTCTCAGGGCCGGATCTTTGGATGATGACCTCTTACTTATGCAAAGATCTGGAGGAAGATCAACCCTGAGTGTTCATAGGAGCCACATTTTGTATCGTATTTTGATCATAAGATTTTGACATCTACATCGCCCTATTTTAAATCACACCCTGTTGCTTCTCTCTCTCTCTCTCTCTCTCTCCTTTCACAAACATGATTTAAACTAAAGTTCAAACATTATAATCACTTCATTACAGTGGTTACATTTTTTTATTTTCTGTGTTGTACTCAACATGATCTGTCATTAACTCCATCACATGAATATAGCAGAGGTGGGACCAAGTCATTGTTTTGCAAGTCTCAAGTAAGTCTCAAGTCTTTATCCTCAAGTCTCAAGTCAAGTCTCAAGTAATGTCAGGCAAGTCAGAGTCGAGTCTCAAGTCACTGGTGTAAAAGTCCAAGTAAAGTCACAAGTCTGAAATTTTGAATTTCAAGTCCTTTCGAGTCTTTAAAAAAACCCGAAAAAAGCATGTTGCAGTTATATGCTAAATGTAAATATTAGACCATGTAATTTTTAAATCTGTGTTTTTCTCAACACATGACAAAATAGTGAACTTAGAAAATATACACAAATTGTGAAATTGCACCTCTTTAGAATGCAGCTCAATTAAACCTAGCTCCAAGAATAATTTTCACCGACAGTTCTGAGATAAGCTGCATGTTATTCTTGGATGCGCTTGTAGGACCGGCTTTAAAATCGCATGACAAAAATATCATACATAAATAAATGATATTTTTTTTAAAATATCATTTAAAAAAAAAAACTGCATCACCAACGTAGCCTGGAAAACATTTGCTAGTTAGATGAAGTCAGCTATCTCATCGTAGCATATTTATATGCATATTTATAATCATACGGTTCTTGGAGTGAGTGCATGCACTCATGAAGTTTAGTAACTTCAGGTCACTGCAACAAGCCCAGGTACAGTTTACCGACGGATGGGTGCAGGACCTTGAAATGCACCGTGTAGAAAGTAAAGACCATCGTACGTATCATAAGTTTACCAGTCTCACAAATCGTCGTCATAAATACACATTCGTTAACCGTTTATTAATAGGACCTTTGAGCTCAATGGTAATTAATTAGCAGTGGAAATAATTTCTGGTAGCATCACAGAAATGTAGCAGTGACAATAATACTGTATGCTGTAATCGCACTGGGCAATTAGTGATACAAAACAACTGTTTTACCCTGTGAATAAAAGTATATGTTTTTGTCAATGTACCATAATAACAGAATTGAAACACAATATTGTGTCAGGACAATTCACTATTTATGCACAATAAACAAAGGAGCGACAATTTCTGTTCAGCGCCAGACTTGCTTGTAACCTATATCACCAATTATGTTATGAAAATGACGCATTAACTACAACAGCAGACTGACCTTTGTGGGAATGCTTGGAGCAGACTAACCTGTGAGCTGGAGTGTTCTGGGACGTTATATTTGGTCTTTGAATGGCTGCAATCCAGTCGCCTCTTTGTTACTTCGGAAACATGGCTCGAACAATTTCTCTTCAACGACGTAATCCGATAACAACCGATCTCTTTACCCGTCGGCTTCCCGTGGCTGTCATGCGACCGGCTATTGCAGTTAATAATACAACAGCTTCTTGACATTTTTGTGTTTCTTTTTATCGCTGTATAACTGATTTCAATTGAAAGCCTGCGTGCGCTAGTACCGCTTGCCACGAGTTCCCAGAATCCTTTGCGGTTCTACCTGTGAATGACGTCACATTTTCAATCTCTATATAATATGCATGTTAAATTTTATATTTGGGGTAAAATATCAAGTCTTTTCAAGTAAACCGGTTCAAGTCCAATTCAAGTCCCAAGTCATTGGTGTAAAAGTCCAAGTCAAGTCACAAGTCTTAGAACATTTTTTCAAGTCAAGTCTAAAGTCATAAAATTAATGACTCGAGTCTGACTCGAGTCCAAGTCATGTGACTCGAGTCCACACCTCTGGAATATAGTTTCCTTTATGTCTGATTCAGTTTACATGTTGTTTTACTTCCATTCATGATTTATCAATAGCCCGGTCTCAAATGAATATCATGACTCTTTATGATTCAGACATAATTTCTTTTTAACTCAGTAACATAAGAATACTTTTTCTCACTTGTTCTCTTCATGACTCTGTTTGTCAATCACAATATATTCAATATCATTTTATTTTTTTAATTATAAGGCAGAATTTCCGAGTTCTGAGTACAATCGAAAGCACCGCGACTGCAGTTTTTGTGTTGGATGTAAAAAGCGCACATGACGCTGTGACGTAGGCTAGAATCATGGCGGCGGTCAATGACGGTCCAGGCGTGGGATTTCTCTCGTGGAAATATGCACATTATCTTTTCCTTTCTATTGGTAGGTGGCACAGTGCACTTGTGGCAAGTAAGCAAGCTAGAAGAGTGGCACTCTTGCTGGGTATCCAGCTACGGAAGCAACACATTAACAAGAGAATTCTGAGTAAAACCAAAGTTACTTTCCCTAGTAACTAGTTACTTTGAAAGTAATGAGTAACTTGAAGTAACTGAGTTACTTTTGATAGAAGTAACTAGTAATGTAACTAAGTTACTCATTTAAAGTAACTTACCCAACACTGGATTCAGGTCATCCGGATGAAACATTTTGTGTAGGAGAAACTTTTCATTACTCTTCCCCTCATCCATTGTTCAGTCAGATGAGGTCGCTTGCACATTTCCCCGACTGAAAATGTTGGTTCCAGATGAACTGAATCAACTTTCGTGTACTTTAGTAACATGAACAGGTATAAAAGTCTTTTTGAAGTAAAGGTGGAGAGGTCTCTGTAAAACTCCATATGAACAGATGTCGGTTTCAGAATAATTTAATCATCCATGCTATTTTCTCCTGCTTATATATTTTGGGGTCGTGGGGGGACTGGAGCCAATCCCAGCTGTCATAGGGGGAGATTCACATGCATTTTTTTCGATTGTGGAAAGAAGAGGGAGTACCTGGAGAGAACCCACACAGACACGGGAGAGCACGCAGAAAGGAGCCAAAGCGCCTTCTTGCTGTGAGGCGACAGTGCTGACATGCCTAAACATGACAAATTTGTGTTGTGCTGTGTAAAATTTGAGCAGGCGTCCCAGATTTTAAAATAGACACAAATGTCTGGTGGATATAATCTCATAAGCTTAGGAACACTTCTTAAAACCACTGTGCACTGCAGATGCAACAAGACAACCATCAAAAATGTTATGGCAACTGACCATTGTTCTCTCCTTGACCCTCCTGACCATTTTTTCCATATTTTTTTCTTTTCTAGGGTCCATGTCAGTGGTGGTAGAAACAAGATAGTAAATGTAGCCCATTCAGGTTGCAGGAAATTGTTTCCATCTTAAAGGAAACAAGGAAAGAAAAGAGTGGGAAAGTGCATGCTAACTGCCTGCTCTGGGTCCAAGATCATTTAAGCTGGAGTGTGGCCAGTGGTCTTGATAGCTTGAAAAGAAATAAACTGGTGGGGGCTGTGTTCTTTGCAGGTGGTCCTGAGGGTTATTAACCTGCTATTGACCAAGGCAGGTGTCAAAAAAAAAAGGGTGTGGCTGACAGCTGAAACCTCTGTGAGACCTTGCCCCACCCCACATCACATGAGCTGTTGAGGTCGCCTGAGGCGAGATGTGAGTGGTGGTTGAAGCACCTGAGAATGGATCTCAAGACTGTACCGTCCTTGAAAGTGCATCCTTTCACTGCAGGTCAACTGCTGAGTCTTGTCGTGTTGAGGTGTATTGACTGTGTTGTGCCATGAGTTTGTGGAGTGGCTCTATGTAGACGTCTGAGCACTCCTCACTGCACTGCACAGCATGTTGTTTCGCTTGTGTTTGGAAGTTTTGTTCTCAAGATGAATTAGATTTTGTCTGCGTGACCTGGTTTTTCAAACTCTCTACATCAGTGGTTCCCAAACTTTTTTTGCTAGGCCCCCCTTTGTTTTACAAGAAAAATGTTGCCCCCCCCCCCCCCCCCGCGCGCGCGCACACGCACGCACAAACACATCCTCCAACCACACACACCCCTATTTTGCTCCATTGCGGTTTATTTCACACCTCAAACATTTAGTTAACAATTAAGAAAATACAAGTAATCTGCAATAAATTACAGGTAGTAATAAAATAAACTACTAACTCTTTTATGCTACGTCCACACCTACACAGGTATTTTTGAAAACGCAGCTGTTTCGTTCACACGTAAACAGCGTTTTCGAATCACCGAAAACGGAGATTTTTTTAAAACTCCTTTTTTGCGTTTCCCTGTGGACGAGGAATACAGAGTTTGTCACACAACGTCAAATTTATGTGCCTTTTTTCACGTCGCGCTGTGCGCACGTTATTGTTTACATTAGATGAATTGCAGAATGGCAGATAGAGACAACATACTGTTAATCTGACTATCTGCAGGTTTTACACGCTTACATATACACACGCAGTTACTGTCCCTCCATTTAGAAAGGCAGAGGCGTCATGGTGTGATTATTTTACGTGTAGTTGTTTTTTCCTGTGTAATAATATTCAACATTGCTATCAATACATTTTTCCAAAAATGCCTCTCTGTGCAAAATGGGTTTAAAAACATAAACAACTGTGGGATACTGTTTGTCCGTGATTTAGATGGGGGGAACAAATCGTGGCAGGATCAGCCTGATATTATTTGTATCCCACTGTAACTTTACTGTATAAAGAGCTAACATCTCCAAAATGTCAGGAGTAGTTACTCATTATGAGAAGTGTTTGTGAACTAAAAATCAAGAATGTGGGATACTGTTTGCCCGTGATTTGAAGAGCCCAGCGCGTGCTCCGATGAAGGGAAAACCAATTCTGCAGGGGAGACCTACCTTGGCACCTGTGCAGGTGAAGCCAAAGGGAAGATATGCTTCACCATATTTTCTAGTCTTTGGCTTAGAATGAAGTTGGTTTGGAAACATATTCAGCTATGCTTCATCTCCTGCTTTGCATTTGTGTGGGCGCCCGTGCTAGCAGTGTCCAAGCGTTTTGTCCCCCCCCCCCCCCACACACACACACACTTTGGAAAGGTCTGCTCTACATAATGAAAAACCTACACAGACAGTGAAAAACTGCCCTCTGATCTGCCTAATCGAAAATCTGAGATTATTTGTAAAAATCGAGGCTAGAGAGGGTCCCCCTATATTATCACACTACATAATGGCCTCATCAGTTCTGAGGGTTGTAAAGGTGATGCTACCCAGTCGTAAACATGCCACTGCCTCAGCATTTAAATTGATGATACACCATCTGGTGCCCCTGGACACATCATCAGTGATGTAACCCGGGGTCATTGGGGGTTTCGGGTCTTTCAACAATCAGACCCTCTCTCCCAGGCGACCCAGCCAGGGTTGATCAAGCCCCAGCTTGTGTCTAGGTAGCGCTACCCTACATCCCATGCCTCTCCTTTTTTGATCCACAGCCACCTCGACGCTGCTTCTGCTGCGTTGGTGACCAACTTGATAGCTCTTTGCTGGTTAGCCCCTACGATGCCTAGGATTTTGTATGCCCTGCAAAGGTATTGGCCCACGAATCCTCGACATCCCACCTCGATGGGTTGGCATCTTACCCGCCAGCCATTACTCCAGCACTCCTCCACTAGCTCTGAATACTTTGCCCTCTTTCTCTCGCGAGCTTCCTCCATACAGTCTTCCCAAGGCACAGGAAGCTCCAGAAGGATTACCTGCCTTGAAACAACTTGAAGACAACTGTCTTGGCTACCGCTTAAGGGAACTTTAACTGCTTTGCAAGTCAACTCTCAGCTCCCAGTTTTGCGCCGTTGCCAACAGCCCAGGGGAGATGTTTCGGACTGGTGCTGCTGGTTTCTCCCCAGCTTTTAGAAACATGACTGTGTTCTTAACTGGGCAGATGCTCTTATTATGATTGATCCCGCTGCAGATGGAATCTGCTGCGGCCTTCAGGACTTGATCGTGTCGCCAGCGATATCGCCCTTTGCCCAGGGCTTTTGGGCAGCAGTTTAAAATGTGCTCCAGGGTTCCTCTCTTCTGACAGAGAAGACAACCTGGTGTCTTCACCTTCCCCAACGTGAAGAGATTCGATGGACTTTGTAGCGCATCATATATTGCCTGGATCAGGAATTTTATCCGATGGGGTTCAGCTTTCCACGGCTCATTCCATGTGACCTCGCGTCCTACTAGTTGCTCCCATCTTGTCCAAGCCCCCTGCTGCCTCAATCGCACCATTTGGCTGGCTCGCTTCTCCTCAACTTCTGCTTGCACCTCCTCAAGGATCAGCGACTGCCTCTCTTTCCCCCTGTGCCTTGTCATAGTTAGGTGTTCTACTGCTACCCAAGCCTGCTTTTCCCTGGGCCACTGTACCCACCAGCAGCCTTTGCTCTAGCCTTGACTCTGCAATGCCTACAGCCTCACCAGCTCTCCACTTCCGTCCCGTCCTAACCTCTATTCCAGCGAGGGCAACCCGGGGGTCACTGGACTCCCGATATTGAAGCAGCTCCCTGGACCGACTCACCATGAACTTCTCGCTTAGGCTGCTAAAAGGGAACTTCTGCTTGTTGTTATGACCATACAGAGCAATGCTGCTCAGGCTTTGTGGCAGTCCCAACCACCTGTGCAGAAACCTGCTGATCCTCATCTCAAAGCCTTCAACTGTTGAAATGGGAACTTTGTAGACTAAGAGGGGCCACAAAATCCATGGCAGAATTACATGCTGATAAATCCAGGCCTTAAACTTGCTGGGAAGGCCAGATTTATCCACTGCAGCGAGCCAGGTCACCAGGTCTTCGTTGGTCGCTTGTATGGAGGCTGCATCTTTCAGGCTACAGTTAAATACCTTACCTAGGCTCTTCATAGGCGCCTCAGTAAGTGATGGTATCTTGATGGTGCCTAGTGAAAACAAATATTTATCAGTAACCTTTTCTTTCTTCAGCACAAGAGACTCTTGACTTGGTGGGCTTGAACCTCATGCGTGACTCAAGACCCTTCAGTATCCACCTGCACCCTGGAACAGATGTAGTTGTCACCGTCAGGTTGTCCATGAAAGCTCTGATGGGTGGTTGTCTGACTCCAGACTAAGTGAGTGGCCCTCTACACTGGACTTCTGCAGATTTAACCAACATTTGGTTCTCTTTTCTTCTCTGGGCTCTCGACGGACGTGGTTCGCACTTTCTCCTTCTCCCCCTCCCATTATCTTTCCTGCTTGGCTTCTCATGTCTGCAGCTGTATTCATCAGTGGACCTGTACCGCCCATCAGAGGAGGAGATGAGAGATTCAGCAGGTTGTTTGCACTGAATAAATGGCTTATATCAGCATGTACTGACCACTCAGTGCATTTTATCAACAATTTTAATATTTTTTGGGAATGCTGGCATCTGTTTAAAGAAAATGTATTAAATTTTAACAAGTCAGGGGTGAAACTGTTCACCTCTAACTTGTTTTATTCCATATGTCACCCATCTGTGCTTGGTGCCAGGGCTGAGATAAACGAGGAGTTATCTCATAAAGAGGAACAAACAGTACTCCAAGAAGCCCAGCAGAAACCTTGAGGAGGAGCCTCATCTGCCCCCACCCCGGAAGAGCTTCAGAAAGGAGAGACATCAGAGGCAAGAAGAGGAGTCCCTATTTGCCTCCAACTCTCTCAACAACACAAACGACCAGGACCAGGGACCATGACCTTCCCCAGTCCCCCAAACCCCTGACAGGTCATCACCCTCCTCCCCCTCCCTTTCTCCCTCCTCCCCACACCTGAAATTCACTGAGGAGATGATGGAGCGGGTCAATGCTGGGCTCAGATCTACCCCCCGGCCCAATCCCTTTTTGTCCCCCATAAACCCCCCACCAGAGCAGCCAAAGATTCGCCATCGACCCCCACCCTCAACAGAGCAATCGAAGTTACATTGCCCAGCCTCGCCCCCCTTAGTTCCTCCTTACCACCTTCATGCTCTGTCTCCGCAGTCTGATGTGTGATGTGTGGAGGGTCCGGGCTGTGAGGATTATGGCAGTGGTGACTTTTCCCAGGAGAAACTGGGACCCTGTTTACTAGGTTTTAAAATTTTTGTACTTTTAGGTGACAGAAGGAGACATGTGGCCTGGTCAAAACACAGAGAGCTGCACTCTAAAAGATCTTTAAATATAGTAAACATACCTTGTGTGCCACAGACTGCTCCCAAACACGAGGGGACAAGTAATACCTCTAAAACTCTTAAGTTGGCTTTATTAAACGTTGGATCTTTAGCTGGGAAAACATTTTTAATTAATGATTTAATCACTGAGCACAGCCTTGATTTTATGTTTTTAACTGAAACTTGGTTGGACCAAAGTAACAGTGGAGCTGTTCTCATCGAGACGATGAGTAATCAGTAAAGTAACGGGATTACTCCTGTGTCAGTGGCAGCTGAACTTCATTCGACCATGGCCTGCAATGACTTTGCCAAAATCTACACAGAAAAAATCCAAAAAAGATTAGACTAGCAATTGGTACATCAACAGCAGATTCAGGATATGTACTGTTTAAACACCATCAAACAGTTTCACGCTATTAACAGCAAAGAACTGGAGGACATCTTAGGTCAACTGAACTCCTCCTCTTGCTGTTTAGATGTCCTGCCAACAAGTTTTTTCAAAAAGGTCTCAAAGACTTTGGAGTCAGACCTGTTACAGATCGTCAACTTTTCTTTAATATCAGGTGTGTTTCCAGAACCTCTAAAAACTGCTGTAATTAAACCTATACTGAAAAAGGACAATCTTGACAAGACACAAATGAACAACTACAGGCCGGTCTCAAATCTCCCATTTTTAAGTAAGATCATCGAAAAAGCAGTTTCTCAACAGCTCAATTACTTCTTAAAACAAAATAACTGCTATGATGCCTTCCAGTCAGGTTTTAGACAGAACCACAGCACTGAAACCGCTCTGACAAAAGTGTATAATGACACATGTCTGAATACAGACAGTGGAAAAATGTCAGTCTTAGTTTTACTGGATCTCAGTGCAGCATTTGATACAGTTGACCACAACATATTACTCAAACGACTGAAGAACTGGGCAGGTCTTTCAGGAACTGTACTAAACTGGTACAAAACATACTTAGAAAACAGGAAATACTTTGTATCAATAGGTAACTTCACATCCGAGCAGACAAGTATCACATGTGGAGTTCCCCAAGGTTCCATCTTGGGACCCCTTCTGTTTAACATTTACATGCTCCCACTGGCACAGATTATAAAGAACAACAAAATAAACTATCATAGCTATGCAGATGACACACAAATATATCACAATGTCACCAGGAGACCAAGGCCCTGTACAGGCTCTTGGTAAATGCATTGAGGAAATTAATGACTGGTTGTGCCACAATTTTCTCCACAAAAACAAACAAAAACAAAAACAAAACTGAAGTAATAGTCTTTGGTGCCAAAGAAAAACGATCACAGGTCACCAGAGAACTTCAATCTATACACCTAAAAACCACAGACCAGGCGAGAAATTTGGGTGTAGTGATGGATGCAGACCTAAACTTAGAAAAACACATTAAGACAATAACAAAATCAGCTTACTATCACCTCAAGAATATATTAAGGATAAAATATCTGATGTCTCAACAGGACCTGGAAAAACTAGTCCATGCATTCATCTTTAGTAGGCTTGATTACTGTAACAACATCTTTACAGGTCTACCTAAAAAATCAGTCAGACAACTACAGCTCATTCAGAACTCTGCTGCTCGAGTCCTCACTAAGACCAAAAAAGTGGACCACATCAGTCCAGCTCTGAGGTCTTTACACTGGCTGCCTGTCCGCCAGAGGATAGACTTTAAAGTTCTGATGCTGGTCTATAAAGCTCTGAATGATTTAGGACCAAAATACATCAATGACCTCCTGACCCAGTATGAACCTTCCAGATCCCTCAGGTCATCTGGATCCGGCTTTTTATCAGTTCCCAGAGTCAGAACCAGACACGGAGAAGCTGCATTCAGCTTTTATGCTCCATATATCTGGAACAAACTCCCAGAAAGCCTCAGATCAGCTGAAACACTCAGTTTATTCAAATCCAGGTTGAAGACTCACCTATTCTCAGCTGCATTTGAATAAAACACCAAATCCACACTTTTAACCTCCTAGGACCTGGCGTCCACATATGGGGACATCACATTTTGGGTTATTTAGACCAAAATACTAAATTTTGCTCTACAAGGGCCTGATATCCACTTACGAGGACATTATACTGCTACTGTTCTAGCAAAATTTTAAACGAATATCCTCATTTGTGGCTCTCATTTTTCTTAGAAACAAAAATTAGGTAAAAAAAATCTGGTAATTGTTTGTTTTTACATTCATCAGGTCCCAATCAGCCTAAATATCAAAGAATAATTAAAAATGCATGCCGTGGAAGAGTTCGGGTCTTAGGAGGTTAAGCTTAAATTTCAAAACTTACATTTTAACTACTGATTTTATCTACTGTTCTGATTTTATCTACTGGTTTTTTTTATTATCAATTTTAAATCATGCTTTTTATTTGTTTTTGTTTTTTAATGTCTCTGTAAAGCACTTTGAATCACCTTGTTGTTGAATTGTGTTATATAAATAAACTTGCCTTGCCTTGCCTTGCCTTTTGTATAGTCTCGCTTAATCTATAACCCTAAGAGAGTCTCCCAGACTTGTTCTCTAAAAACCTAAAGAAGAATTATGGATTTGATCAACTGGTCCCTTATGAAACTGACAACTCCTGGGCTTGGGAGAGCCTGATTGTCCTGCGGAGACGTTTCCTGCTGGATACTCGATGGTCGGTTGCGTCGTGTGTCTGGCGATGCTCTTGACGGAGGATATTGAACGACATCTACCAATTCGGAACCATGATAACAGAGTTCTGGCTGATTGGAGCTGGCTCGGACCTGGCTTATTGATGAATAAGAAGCGGCTACAGCTGTTCAAAATCCCACAACCGATAACTCAAGTCAGCGGGCAGTGGACACTGTCCCCGAAAATACACCTGTTTTTTTTCCTTTTTTTCCTATTTTAAATAATGCATTGCTAGAGTACAATTTCATTGCAGACATGATAGACGATGGGCAGGGCTGTGAGTACTCAGACTGTGTTTTTTGAACGCAATATGGATAAGGTCTTGGAGAAGCTCATGGCTCTGCTATATTGATAACATCTTGAAGAAGAACAACGGGAATTGAGAGACCTGGTGACCAGTGACGGACATTAGACCTACTATAAAATTGGATGCAGTTTGTTCGCACTAACCAAAACAACTACCATCTTCATCTCATGCGGCCCCCCTGGCGCCAGCTGGATGCTCAAGGCAAAAGCTGATGGGAATAACAATTCTCCCTTAGATAACAAGACTGTGTTGTGACCAGTGTTGGTCAAGTTACTTGAAAAAAGTAATCAGTAACTAATTACTGATTACTTCCCCAAAAAAGTAATCCCGTTACTTTACTGATTACTTATTTTCAAAAGTAATTAATTACTTAGTTACTTAGTTACTTTTTAAAAACACGATTTACAACCTGAATAGGTGATGAAGCGATACAAAATGTAATCAAATGGAAAAGTCTCTTTTTAAAACTTGTTTTATTAGTTTTAATCTTTTAACTTTATGCATCAAGCAAAAATTTAATTATATGCAACATTCTCTGACTGGAAGAAATTTGTTTAACATTTAAACCTATTTTCTGCACATTCCAGCACATAAAATAAAATATTTTTTTGTGTTTACACTCACTCTTTCAAATAGATGCAAGTAAAACACAGCAGAAAATAAATAAAGTCAAAGACTAGCGGTCCTGTTGCTCTATTTTCACCTGTAAAGCAGGAGTGGGGTAGGCGGAGGTTTACCCTGGTGCAGGTGAGCCGCAGCGGTCAGTTGAAGAATCCGCGAGTTTCTCAGCGCACTTGGTGCTTGCTTGGAAGTTTAGGGGGGGTTTTTTGCTGTAAAAAGAAGTTTTCTTCCCACGCACAACGGACACTAATGTTTTTGTCACTTTTTATGGAATCAAATTCAAAGTAAGGTCAGTACTTCCATGCTTTAAACGCTGCACGCTCATACTCTCTCCCGCACTCGATATATGATCCATTGTTGATCTGCACACAGCTGTTGTCATGAACTTCGCACTCGCTTACGTCACTGTCATGAGACATTCTCGCAAAAAAAAAAAAAATCATGGTTTTAGTAACGCAGTAACGCAGCGTTCCTATGGGAAAGTAACGGTAATCTAATTACCGTTTTTGCAATAGTAATCCCTTACTTTACTCGTTACTTGAAAAAAGTAATCGGATTACAGTAACGCGTTACAAGTAACACGTTACTGCCCATCTCTGTTTGTGACTTTATCCCTCCTCATTCAAGGTCACCCACATCGACTGAAAATTGTTGACTTTTGCCTAACCGGGTGAAGGGACACTTTGGTCGTGTCCAAATTCATGGGCTGCATCCTCCTGAAGCCGCATTTGTAGACCGATTACGTCACAGCGACGCGCCGAAGGCTGTCCAAATTCATAGACTCCTCCGAATGCAGCCGACAACTGCGTCCTCCTTTTCCCCGAATTTGAAGGATGGGTCCGGTGTGTCCTTCGTGGCCTACCATATCCCAGAATTCATAGCCCAGCCATAGAATTCATAGCCCAGCCAAACTCCAGTTTCCAACAATGGCGGCCGCTACTAAGTTTTAAAATTACTCATACTAATCTTTCTGGGTCACAAAATAAACTTTTAACATATTTTCAGGCGAGAAAGTAGCTGTGCAAACATCAAATATCTGCTCGGTTTATCAAGATATCGCATATTTGCAAAAGTGCTTCGACGTTTTTGGAGACGTCTGCTACCCACCAGCTCGATAGCTAGCCGGGAGCTCGAGGGTCACTGATGCCGCCGAGAACGGCACAACTCCCGGCACATCATTTTCAGATCACCGCGGACTTTCGCTACTCAGGTTAAACATAATATATAAGTCACTTAGACAACCTAAAAATTTTATTGTTGGACTTTTTTCAGTGTTTTGTTTGTTCGTGAGTAAATCGGTTTGGCTGAGATTAAAGTTATTAGATTAGATTAGATAAAATAAAACTTTATTAATCCCCCGGGTGGGTTCCTCCTTGGTTTTTACACAGCTGACTAAACGTCAAACAGAAAACTGATTAAACAGAAGTATGAGACAGTCGAGAATTTACGCCAGTGTCCTGTTATATTTTATATAGCAAGGAGCAGACGGCTGAGTTTATTAAACTCCACCGAGACAGCGGTGACGCTAATCAGAAGGCTAGACCGTCCAATTTCCCCAGCCGTTTACTTCCGGCCTACCCGACCTTCTGAGGACCCGGCCCACGTAGACCGTGAAGGCCGGGTCCTCAGGAGGATGCAGCCCATGAAATTGGACATGACCATTCTCTCGGCTGAACATGGAACACACTCACACGCACACATACGCACGTACACTGACACAGACCTACACTCACCCCCTCCAAACGCCTTCGAAGCTTATGTCTTCTATGTAGTGAGATGTGCTGATTCAAGTGCTATGTGCTGAGGTGGGTTTTTGTTTCTGTCCTCAAACTGATCTCCCTGTTGGAGCTCAGTCTGGGGGAGTTCTATTTTCTCCTCGTCTTTCCTCATGTTGTGCATTTTCCATTGTTATACCTCTCTGACCCATGTGATGTTGTAATGTATGTATGGTCGGAAGGGTTGGCAAAGGTCAGCAGCCTTAACCCAACAAATTTCCCACGCGTTGGACTAATAAAGGTTATCGTTATGTTCATGGCAAGAGCGAAAAGGATGGGCGAGTTCGTGCACTGATCAATGTATTTGGACTTATCCTCCTTTGGGATCCACACTCCCCTCCGCTTGTCTCCACTGTTTTGCTACCTTGCCCCTCCTCCAAATCACTACTCAGTAGCTTTGGACAGTTCTTATAAACTTTGCAAGGTACTCCTCCCCATCAAATTCCTGCTCTGGTGCAGATGGGTTAATCAGGGCTTGACACAGACCAAGATTTTGCTCATATTTCCATTGCCAAGAGTCGTATTTCTTTGATCCATCTGGGAGGATTCTCTTCCACCCCCCCGGTAGGTTGACTTGTAGCTTTAGTGGGATCTTCCTCTTGGAAGATGCAACTTGGGATGCCACCCCTTGCTGCCCCTGTGCCGTCTTTCCGAGCTGTCTGCTGTCTTTCCAACTGTCACCAATCTATACTTGGTGGTCAACCTGGTGGTCACTGATGATACATCATCTGGTGCCCCTGGACAAATCATCAGTGATGTAACCTGGGGTCATTGGGGTTTCGGGTCTTTCAATAATCAGACCCCTTCTCCCAGGCAACCCCAGCTTTTATAAACAAATATCTTATATATCAAGATAATATGTCAAGATAAAAATATCTTGCTGGCATGAAATTATGTATTGTATATGAAATTAGTATATATTCAAAAAAAGAAAGAAAAGAAAAGAAAAAGAATCCTCATTTGTTTCAACATTTAAATTTGAAAAAGGTCCAAACTTTTTTTTTAAAATGTTGAACATTTTAGAGCAGTGTTTTTTTGTTTTTACTTGACTGACACGAGCTGTCACACGCACAAAGGAGGTTTACAGTGAGTTTTGTTGAAATCTTTAACTTAAAAAGATTAAAGCAGTTTTATTACTGATTGCAATGTTTTGAAAAAGACATCATTCTGCTCTACTCTCTCATCTTCAACTTGAGTTTAACATACTCCAGTCTAAGGTCAGCTGATCAGTTGCTTGTGGTTGTTCCTAGAAGCAGACTAAAACACAGAGGAGACCAGGCCTTTGCGGTTACCTAAACTTTGAAACAGTCTGCCTTTTTACACTATTACCTCTGCACACTCAACATTTTTAAAACCCATCTGAAGGCACATCTTACTCCCTAGCTTATGATTGAGTTATTTTTGATTTTGTGTCTTATCTTATATATATATATATTAGTTTTCTTTTCTTTTTTTCTCAGTTTGTACAGCACTTTGGTCAACCTGTGTTGTTTTTAAATTTGCTAACTTGATTTCTGTCCTATTCGATTCTTTTGTAGACTATTCTAGTCTATTCTATAGACTTTTCTTCATTTTGCTCCTGTTTTTCCTTTTTTAAAATTTGTGCACCTAAACGCACCGCTGTGCGCGCTCCTGCGGGTTCTCTGCGCGTCCCAGTCATGTGACAACACCTCACCACGCCTGCGCAAAGAAATACAAGATGGCGGAGAGTGCGGAACTGAAGGTAAGGCGCAGCCTGAAATCATTATAAATTTACTCGGTTGCGAAGCGATCGATTGTTGGGTCACACAGTTCTTCAGGGGTTTAAGTCTCATGGGGCAGAGATCATGTCAGATTTTGTGTTTATTGGGCAAAAACTGCCGGAACTTTATTGAACCCGCGAGCGCCAAAGCTCGCACGAGCATGTTTATGTTGATATTGAGACGCGCTGGTTTGGCTGAACTGACCGTTTTCTTCGGCACACCAGATGCTGGCAGGGCGGTATTCACTTCACAACCAGTCTCTGCCTCCTCTTTAACCCCGAAAGAGACGGTTCTTCTCCTCGCGGCAGGGGCAGTTGTCTCCGTGCCGACGCTCGGCTCGTAAATTCGGAGAATATAATGTCGGTTTGCAGGCTTTGACGTGCCGACAGCCTCCAGACTGTCAGTGTGTGTGTGGACATGACAGCGGCTGCACGCCTGTTGGTTTACGTTAGAAATAAGTCTCCTCCGGATTAATGAGCACTTATTAATAATTAGAAACTGTCGTGCGTGGTGTCCGGGCAGAGGCCGAGTGTGGCCGCGGGCGGAGTAACACTATCCAGCCTGCTCAGTAATACCAGCGACTCCTCCGTACCTGTTGATACACGCACAATAAGACGCACCGCTTCGCCTAACGGTGCTCCGGCAGCTGGTTGCCCGTTATATCAGCACCAGGTGCGGCTTCCTCGCCAGGGCATCCGACGCGCACCTTATGCGCTGTATTGCCTTGGCAGCGTGGCAGAGCCCAGTTTGAACATATCTAACAGTTATTGATCAGAGTCTTGGGCTATTTTTAGATCCCTCCCCCCTCCGGTGTGTTTCCACTGCCTGTCCGGGATCTGTGGATCTATACATGCTCCTTTGTGCCAGCTGCTGCTCAGCTGCACTCACTGTAATGAACAGGTTTGTAGATACATCCTCTGCCTAATTGAAAACACACGTGTGGTCTTAATACAAAGCTTTGCAGTTCATATTTCAGATATGTATGAGCGTGTGTGTGCAGCTCTTTTTTGAGACACATGTTTTCTCCACATTTTTATTTTCTTAAGTGCTTGCAGTAGGGCAGCAGCTGCTGTTTATTTTCATTGTCATTTAATCAGCAAATAGTTTTCTAGATCTCCCAGTGGGAAAGAGTGCAAAAGCCTAATCTAAGAAATCACCTGCAAACAACTGTCTAAAACATAGAGACCCAGTCAGTGAACTGATGATCAGCTTTTTTCTTTAGATTTGCCTTTATGATTACCTGTCAGCCCACAAACATGGCTCTAGCCCTCCTTGTGGATTTTTTTGGATTGTACTTCAAATAAAATTTGAGCTCTAGCACGATGTGATGAGCGTGTTTAGCATCATGTTTGGAACGGGGTAACAGATTTGTGCAATGCTGCACCTGCTGATATGCACGAAAAGAATGGTGAGGATTTCTTGCATTGATCGCTGCTGACTGTTCAGTAATGATGAAATGCTGATGAAACTTCACACCGAGTATTTATAGATTTGCAGCATCATACAGGAGCCATAAAAGGTGCTGAGGAGGATCTGAGAAAGTGATTTATTGGTTACAGTTTCAGGTCTTTGAAAGTGTTAAACTTACAGTGGTCATGCACTTACGATTTCCCGTGGACAGTGTCAGATCAGTAACAACTCAGCTGATCTGTGGTATTCAGAAATTCAAATAAAATTGGAAACAAGTAAGGCAGTGAACTTGTTTTAAATGCTCGACCTGAGCTCAGTGTAACAGCCCAGTATGCTGTTACACTTGGTAAACCTAAAAAAAGGTGCACTTCACCTGTTAAACGAGTAGTTGCTTGCCAAACCTCCTGTGTGAAAGGAAGCGTTTGATCACTTTGAGGGGCTTTAATCGAGTCTTTCTTAGAACATGCCGAGGTAAGAGTGAGTCATTCTAGTGCAAATTTCAGAGTGCATTCCTTCCATTCCTGAAGCATTTTAGTCAAATGGCTCACGACCAAAGAGTTTTCCGAAAGATGCACCTTCTTGTTGAGCAGCGCAGATTCTGCAGTTTTGGAATTTGTTATTAATCCAAAGTATGTCCAAAAAATGAAAAACAATTTTAAAAAAAAAAGTGAAGCCCGGAGCGATTGTGGCTCAAGAGTTGGCAGTTCGTCTTGTAACCGGAAGGTTGCCGGTTCGAGCCCCGGCTCGGACAGTCTCGGTCGTTGTGTCCTTGGGCAAGACACTTCATCCGTTGCCTACTGGTGATGACCAGAGGGGCCGATGGTGCGATATGGCAGCCTCGCTTCTGTCAGTCTGCCCCAGGGCAGCTGTGGCTACAACTGTAGCTTGCCTCCACCAGTGTGTGAATGTGAGAGTGAATGAATAGTGGAATTGTAAAGCGCTTTGGGTGCCTAGAAAAGCGCTATATAAATGCAATCCATTATTATTATTCTTAATATCACATCTCAGACCTGTGGCAACTTTTTAACAGCTGCTTTAACGCTGTAAGATTTCAGCACCCATCAAAAATGAATGCAATTAGGCAGAAATTGGGCAAAGGGAAAACAAAAACAATAATAAAGCAGGCATCTCTGCTCCTGGAGCTCCCACACAGCTCTCTGCAGAGCGTGGGCATGCATCATAGACCTGTAATTGGCCAACAAAGCCCAGAGGAGGTGCAGGTTCAGCTCCTTTTCAGGAATTACAGTTTGCTGAAAGGTTACAGAGCCAAAATCATACCCTACCCCTGCCTTAAACAAGTGACATAGACACTGAAAAACACTTTATAAGACGGGTGTGAAAATAGAGTCAGCTCACAGTTGGGGATGATTCACAGTGCACCCATGATAATTTTAACACAGCTAAAAATAAAACCAAACTAATTTTATCTTTATTTATTTATTTGTTTATTTATTTTTCTGTTTAGGCCAAGCTGCAATTCAGATTTGATGACGTTTCAAATCTTTAATTGAAAAGTGGCAAAGCACAAAACGGCTGCTTTTCTAACAGACAGGCATCTATGTTTCATTTTCTGGATTTGAAGTTTTTTTTTTAATTAAGCTTATACGCTTTTCAGCACTTTAAGGCTTCACTTAAACTCATTTTTGCAGGATGATGTGCTGTGATTTGTTTTATGTTTCATTGAGTGATTTTTAGTGTTTATGTCAGAAAGTTCCAGTCGCTCACGGGGATGTGAGCAGATCAGATGAGCTCCAGGACATCATTTTAATTCCAGCAGCTCCTTCACACCTGAGATTTTCTTTTTAAGTGTTATTTTAACGAATGAGAGTCTCTTCTGTTCTTATACACCACGTTGTGGTTTTGTCACTTTGGGTGGCATCAGATAGCTGAGATGTTGTGCACTGGGTTGGCTGGTCCTACTTCTGAGCTTTTTGTGCAAGTGTGGAACTGTCACAGTGTGTGAAAGAAGCGAACGGCATTAATGAAAAGGAAAGCGTGTTAAAATCGGCGCTCTGGCAATCTTTAAGCACAGCTCTCTGCTGTACGAGACGTACCGCTGCAGCAAATGGTTTTCCATCATCGCAGTCGAGCAACAAATGTGAACTTTCTGATGTTTAAAATAAGAATCTGGTTGATAGCCAGTGCTCTAACAGTGTTTGTGAATATTTATTGTCTTTTATTTTTATGCCGGGGAGACAAATATTCATTATTAATGAATAACTGTCACAGTTTCTTTTAATGAGGACAAAATGAGCTGGTTCATAAAAGAAGGGAAATAATCAGATTCTTTTATGAGGGAACTTGAAAAAGAAAGTAATTGGCTTTTTTCCTGTGGAAAAAAAAATGACCAAAAAAAGAGATTAAAAGTTTTAAATTTATTTCCAAATGAGTCGTTGGTTATTTTTGCTCCTTAATGAGGTAGTGGATCGAGCTGTAACGGCAGCCACAGTTTGGACGTGTCTGCTGGATTGTTTTGAATGTCACCAAATAATGAGAAATATCTATTGCAGTGTTCCTAAATGTCAAGGTGACTTCTTCAGATGAAAACCCACTCTCCGATACAGTGTGCTGAAGAAATGCATTTGTTTTGGGTTGCTTTAAGAACCCCCCCCCCCCAGAACTGTCATTTCTAGTTCTGCTACACACCTGTGAGCCACAGTATTACAGCCAATCTACAGATGAAGTGCATGTTATAGTTATCATGCACATGCAGTGAACATCTTCGAGTGGACGTGTTGTGTATGGGAGAAATGGGCAGGTGCAAAGACCTGAGGGCCAGCTCGTTATTGCCGTGCGATTGTTTTGGACCCGAAAGGATCCGCAGCTGACGTCTGAGTGCCAGATATCACAGCCACCTTCAGAGGTCTTGTCCAAGCCTTGGCAAAAGACCAACAGCATTAGAGGTGGGACATGCTGTTCTGGCATGTCACTGTATATTGGTTTGCACTGCTGCGCGTTACCTTCAGGAGGCCTCAGGCTGTTTATTATCATACTTTGTGTGGCGAACTGCCGCACGAATCTGCAACGCATCCATCTCTCAGACGCAATCCACGATTGTGAAAGCCTCTGATGTTGTCAGACACCCCCCCCCCCCCCCCACCCCCCCCCCCCCCACACACACACACACACACACACAAAAAGGAAAAAAGAAACGTGTCCTGTTGCGTTGCATTTTGTTTCACAGGAGTCCCGATCCTCCTCGGCTTCTTTTAACTGTCTTCTCTCTTCTCAGGAGCTGCAGCAGCAGCAGCAGCAACCTGGCAATACAAATAACTGTCTGTGCGCTGGCGGCTTATAGGTGGAGACAGTCTATTTGTAGAGCCTGTGGCTAGGTTAATCCCTAATGATACAGGCACTCTTCTCTGCTCCCTTACATCCTTTCAGCACCTGCCTATTTCTCTCATTGTCACTGTCATTATCACTGCAGCTGATTTCCAGTTTAAAGAGGAGCAGACGTAAACGTGGAAGGGGCTAAGTGTGAGTGATGACTGCTCTCGCGTGTTCGGGTATTCGCAGTTGCGTTCTTACGCCAGAAAACTTTTTATAGCATCATCCCAGACGCAAAAATGTAAAAAAGAACAAAAGCTGTGATAGGTGAAGACGCACGACAGCTCAGAGCAGATGGCGTAAATCTCACAGTGTGAAACGTGCGCCAGATGTTGCACGTCTCATCTTTTACAGAGATGTCAGAGGTGCTTTGCAGTGAACCAGCAGGAACAGACGGCTGCAGAAGGACAATTATTTTATTTATTTATTTATTTTTTTGCTGCTTCTCTGAATTCGGTGAAGTTTAGGTGTTTTTACTCCCAGATAACAAGCGTACTTTGTCGTGAGGCGCGGACTGATCGTTCAGTCCAGTCAAACCTGCGTTTAAGCTCAATTATTGTCTGATATTTTGCCACCAATGAGAACACGCCGTCATGCGGTTATCGATTTTGTTTTTGTCCCCCGTTTTTTTTTCTTAATATTTTTTATTTTTTGTGCTGCTCTGCCGAGACTGAGCTTTTCATTACTCCTGTGGTGATCTGTTACATAGTCCTGTTGCCGTGGAAACATGTCACATTTGAGATGGACATGGGTAGGCAGCAGTTTGGAGCTCGATTGTGTGTTTCCAACTGGAAGAGAGACAGAGGCAGATATCGCTCTCTTTTTTTTAAATATCTTTGAGTATTAGAGATGTTTTGGTGTGAATCAAGAGGATGAATGAATTTTGTCTCCAGCTAGAATTTATTTGTTATCCCGCTGCAGGCTTTTTGGAGTCATGTGTGCTTTTTAGGCCCTCGCCTTGGAGTTAATAAATCTCTCCAGCCGCAGCTTTGTGCAACTTGTGCGCCGAGTTTGTTATACTGTCACTTTGCAATTTGTGATTCATAATTCACCCATGATTTGCTGCAGTGTGGCACAAGTTTTTAATTCATCTGTGCCAGCGCTCAACATGGCTAGAGGCATAATGTTTGAGATTTGTTCTTGGTCTAAGGACACTGTGACCTTAAAAAGAAGTTTTTTTGTTTAATTAATGCATGTTGTTTTTTTTGTTGTTGTTTTTTTTGGTTGTTTTGGGGCCTTTATTGCTGACATATTTCAGACATTCCAGATATTCAGAATTGATAACATTAATCTGTGGTGCCTTCCTATTAAATCCTTTCATTGCCAGAGGCGCATAACCTCCAGGCGGTAATAATTCTGGGTTTTTATAATATTCATCAGGGTTAGCTGTCATTCTCCCAATCAATCATGGGTCTTGGTGCAGTTTGTTAGGCTCCAACACAGATTACACAAACAGTTACTGAAAGAAAAAAAAACCTTCCTGAAAATTACTCCAAAGGCAACACATGGGAATTCATATTTGTAGTTGCTGTAAACGCACAATGTATGGGACTATATTTCGATCGGTGCTTAATTACACATGACATCATGGGTGAGCATGGCTAGATACTATTCTGCTCATGTGGCTCATGGCAGCATAACTAAAGAGTTGTTTAACGTTTTCTTTGCAATTGTATTTTGTCCATAATTGGCCAGATAATTAGGCTTTCATGCTATATACCTGTATGCACAGTTAAGTTTTAGAAAGAGAACATTTAATACAAATGTGTCATCAGCTAGAAAGAAATCCTGCACGTTTCCCTTCATGTATGTTTATGTTTATATAATGACACCTGTGTGATCACTGGGAGAATGAAACCCACTGCAGACGATGTCTCTGAGTCCTAAACAGTCGGTTGTAGCTCAAAGCGCTAAAGATTAATAATAGAAGTTAGTGCAGGGTTTAGCCTCTTGAGTGACCTTCAACCTGATTGACGGCAGCTTATGACACAGATTCACCAAATATTCCTTATGGTTCTTTAGACAGTAGCCTGCTGCGAGTGGGAAAAAATGCCCTTTTCCATTTTTTATTTATTTATTTATTTTTTTAATGAAAACACATCTGCATTCTTTGCTTGAAGGACTGAATCAGTGAACTTGCAGTGATGATCCAGTGGATCACCTCTTACCTCTAGAATGAGGGCTGGGATTTCTGGGTTGGGATTACAGTTATTGCCCATAAAGGAATAGATTTCTGCAAATTCTCACATGCGGCACAACGATTTAATGATTTGGCCCAGTGCAGAACAGCTGTCTAGAAGCTCTGCACTGGAAGGTAAACATACACCCAACCTGGATAGCACCTGGTGCACTCCCTCCCCCTCTCTCTACATGACTTCAGGCTCCCTGTGCTCAGAAACTCCCGCTAGAATACACAAACGGCCTCTAATGTTGAAGTGAAGTTGTAACTCTATATCAGCTGGTGTGATACGCTTACACTCTTCTTCTTCTTCTTTACTCTAACTCTGATGTTTAAAGCTAGAGACGGAGAGACGGATGCAGTTGTTGGTCGAGAAAAGCAGTTGGTACTTTGACGTTTTCCTTCGTTAGCATCTTTTCTAACTAGCTTCAGGGCAATGAGAGGATGCATGCTGAGTTGTGCATATACTAACATTTCTGTCTCTGCTTCTCACTTTTCCATCTCACCTGAGTTGCTCAGCTGTCATTTCTAACTGCCAGGCCTAGCTTAGCAGCTCACGGTGACGTCTTGGAATCGCCAACGCATTTGTGTGTCCACTAAAGACGGTGAGAACAAAATCATGGGAACGTACTGGACAAAAGATATGTTATTCTCTCGCACAGTTATTTTTAAAACGGCAAAGCGTGCACTTTATGCAAAATGGCCCGGGGGCAACAGAGAGGGATCTCACAGCTGACGAGTAGCTAGCTGAGAGTTTAACTCACGTCCATCGTGAAGGTGCAATGAACAGAGTGAAAGATGATTTTCTTTTTTCTAGGTGATGCACTTAGACTTAGAATAAACACCCCTTCTCTTCTGAAAGACTGAAAATGTGAGGATGTAGTGGCAGTTATTTGGTTGCCAAATGGTTATTTTGGAAAGTTCCACAAGGGAGTTCCACAGTACTTCATCATGCAGTCACCTAAAGATAGAAAAATGGCACATACTCACGGGCACTCAATGTCCGGTGCTCCTTCAGTTGTCTCGCGTCGCAGTCTTGTATCATGATGGTAAAAGTGTGGCTCAGTATTACCTCAGAGGCAAAGTATTTACAGAAATTGCTTTTACAGTTTTCAGTGAGGCTGGCGGGACTGTTGCGAGCTCTGCAGCGGCTTCATTTGTCAAACAGGTTGTTACTCATGACACCACAGCCGTAATTTCAAAAACATGTTACTTAGGAATTGGGCTTTTGGGACGCCCCGTACTATCAAGTGTGAATAAGCAAATTAAATTAGACGACAGGCTGGAACAATAGGAGCGCACGTGTAGGGATTAAAGCGAGCTCAGGTTTGATGTGCGTTGTCTTTCTCATTTTGAACTGACAGCTCGTTTAAAATCATCGGTGCGATGTATCTTTTGAGATGTAAGGCCGTGGAGAAATTGAATCGGGAGGCTTCATTCGGTGCAGACGTGGCCTTTGCACCCGTTAAAGCTGCTGGGTTTCTCTGAATGAATCTCGGGATTGGACTCCCAACACTGGAGAAGCCACCGTAATAAGAAAAAGACATCTGTGCTCTTTGCCAGCAACATGTTTTCTGCACAGCCTGCTGTCTCCTGCTACCGTTTCTACTATTCCCCTTCATCTCGATGCGCGCCGACTTCTGCCAACTCCACAGGATTAAAACGGTGAACTAGAGGGCCAGAGCAAACTCCTCGTAGCTCCGCTCTTCATTTTCTCACCAGAGCAACTCATCGGGACTCGGTGCTGTCGTTCTCAGCCTTACAGTGTTAGTTGCGTCCTTATTTCTTTAACACAGAAGTGAGGCCAGCAATAAAATCAACAGGCGTTTCCCTCCCGCTCAGCTGTTTGGATTGCTTTGCCGTCCCTCGTCTTTGTCAGTTTTTTCGTGCCAGCTGTCTGTGTCCACCTACAGCTACAGTTTAACTGTGTGCTTTGGTTGCTACCAGCACCATGTACCTGCAACGTTCTGGCAGCAGATCACAAACGGTCTCCCATTACAACTTGTGCCATTGAGCGTGGAAGGGGACTGGTATTTAGATCTGCTATCTGCCCATGGCATGCTGGGACTAGACCTCAGTAGCCTCAGGTATGGTGGCACAGCGTTTAATGCGCTAATGATTAGAAGAGAAGCATTACTGAAGTCGGTCCAGCTGGGCGGCTTCATCTGATCCTGCTACGGGGGTAAAGGAATAGCCTCATCCATATTTTTGACCCAAATACCATCTTTTGTTTGATCCATATAGCACACAGTGGTTTTGATACTACAGAGGCAGGAGGGAGAGAAAACAAAGGGCGGAGGTATTTCAGAGTTAAAGCCTGAGTCAGAGAAGCTGGAAGGCTAAGAGGTGGGGGGATGGGAGGACAAAGAGGCGTGGAGGATGGGGAGGGAGCTGGCACTCAGTATAGAGCCCTCATGCCGAGAGTGGGAGCTTTATATAATGGCCAGGTAGTGTGCAAGTTCTCCCCCCCCCAAAAAAAAAAAAATCCTTCGCTCCCCTCCCCACCCCACCACCACCACCAAATCCACCTACACAGCCTCCACACAACCACTCGCAAACACACACATCCTGCAGAAACCTTTGCAGAAACTGCTTGGCACAACATTATTAGCCTCACCATCTCCCAGTCTCCAGGGACTCCAAAGAACTGCATTACTGTTCACCTCCTCAAAACCAAGTATATTGCAGTGAATTTTTTAGCTCCGCCAGCAAACACAGAGCTCAAAGGGAAACAATTTTGGCTGCTCAAGGCTTCTAACACCGGTCTGGTGTCGTATAAAGGCTAGAGATGAAACGGCGTACAGTGATACACACGCTGAAATCATTCTTACCAAGATCTGAATGAGAAAAGCTTAAAGTGGTCAGTTTGATCATTAGCAGCTTCAGCTTAATCTGGTGGTGTCTTTTATTTTGAAAGCCACATATGAATGCAGTCTGTGTTGTGGGTGATTATATGCTGCGATAGTGAAGAAGAAGCATCTAGTTTTGGCTGCCTCCTTATTCACATGGGGCAACCACAGCAGGTCGACCCACATGTTTGATTTTTCTTTGTTCTTTTAACACCAGATGCCCTTCTTGAAGCAACCCTATAGAGATTTTTGCATCTCCTCCTGAGATCGAACCAGGGATCTTTCACTTGAGAGGCAAATGTACAAAGCACTGTACTGTAGACCTCATAAATCAGTGATTGATTGTCTGCATATTCTTTGTTTTTCTCGACATTTATCGAAATTACTTCACGCACTTTTTCATTGATAATTAAGATTTGGATGTAAAAACAAGGCATTGACCCAAACTTAATATCCTTAATAGCCACTGCCCAAAAAACCCAAGAAAAAAACCCAATGTGACCTAACTGGAAAGACAGAACAAAATGAGTCATCAATAAATAAATGACTCAGTTTGCTAACAGATCATGTAGATTTAGAGAAATTGACTTTTTTTAAGAAAAGAGAGAGTCAGTTCCTCTTATCATACCCAACATGCAATTAGAAAAAATCACATGCTAAGACTGCCGATCACGAGTGGTACATACAACCCACCTTATGCACTTTGCTGTTTCACTGTACTGTTTCTGTTTGTTTCTATGTTCAGTTTTCTTTAAATAAAAGCTGTTATCCCCAGTCAACCCTGCACGGAGAGGTTTAAGGCAGCATGAATGGGCCTGTGGCTGTCAGCTGACCTTTGGTCGTGACTCTGGGTTGAATTTTTGTCGGGCATCGCTCGTCTTCGGTGAACACAGCATCTTTGTTGGGGGATGGAAATTTCATTTGATCATATTGACATTTAAATGTTATTTAACCAAACGCACAGCAATGAGAGGGGAACAGAGAAAGAAGGGGACGTGTGGGCGTTACAGTTTATTCTTCTCAATGATTTTATTTGGTGCATTCATGGGGAACTCACCTGTGTGTAATGCAGAGTCTGAGGAAACCTATGAGTAGCGCTTGGGATTTTTGCTGCTTATCAAAATGTGCAAGCTTGCATCAAATGTGTCTGATTTGAATATTAATTTGGCAGATTTAAGATTTTTTTCTTGTACATCAGCTCGTCTTCAGTTGGGACGCAGTTTTTCCGTAAAACATTTAATCCGAAGCTTCAAAGTGTGAAGTGATTAATGCCAATGCTGCAGGCTTCAAGTTTAACTCAGTATCAAGGTGTGGTCTGGCGACTTGAGTCTCGGTGTCGTCATGCGGGAAGGAAAATATTTATGGTGTTCTGTGTCACCTCAGGCAATGGAAAAAAAGCGAGCCTAAATTTGTCCTCCTGTGCAGGCTAAATTTGTAGCAGGCTATTTCAATCTCGCACCCAATCTTTTCTTAAGCCCAAGTGGAGTTAATCAGCGGTATCACAAATCTCTGAGTCTTTGATCAGCTCCTGGGAAATGTTGGTTTTTGAGCCGGTTGTGGCTTTTCAGCTGCTGTGTAGGTTTGGTCTAGTACACATGAGCAAAGTGTCGGTGTGTGCATGTCATATGATGGTCATGCGGCTGAAGAGTGCATTTGAGGTTTGCATCAGCATGCTGTGCATAGCTCCTGATGTTGTGTGTGTGTGTGTGAGTGTGTGTTTGAGTTCCCATGCATTATTTCTCATCACAACACATGCTAACTCTTTGTGTGCCAGTTCTGCGGTGTGCTTTTCCCGTCTTTGTGGTTGCCCTTTGCGTGTGTGCTCAATTGAACTGAAGTACTTTGCATGACAATTGAAATGAGTGTGTGTGTGTTTGTTTTCTAATTTCCTGTTTGCACCTGTTCTTACTTTCTCTTTTAGCAATGTGTGATTAAAATTAAGATAAAAGCACGCTGAGAAAAAAAAAGACAATTACACGTAGACGTTTCACAGGAGGAAAACCACAGCTGCAGGTGAAAAGTTATGATGGCTGAATTACACTTTGTTCTGGTGTTGCATATGCGTGCTCATTGTTACACTGTCATGACACCTGGGACATCTGAATAGGATGAAAATGTGTAACTGTACATTTAAATGCTGAGCTTTACTGTGATGCAATTTATACCTAATGGCAGCCATAAATATGAGTGCTAAAAATGTGTGTAGCAGTGCCGAATGATTGAAGAATTTGGGGAAAAGTTGACTTCAGCTAGTCCCAAAGCTGGTTCTGTTTGGTTTAAATCCAAAAGAAGATTATTATAGTTCAAATAAAGGTGAAGAGGCATTAATGAGCTTTAGGCTTTTAAGTGCCAAAAAGATATTAACATTATTTAAAATCCCTCACAGAACAAATGTTACACACTGGTCGAGACAAGCCTCGATGATGTCAACGCTTCCAGTAAGAATGGCGCGTCTCCTCTTGCATAATCATATGGACACATTACATTGTGGATTTTTGTCATTGTGTTCTATACTTTAGTGGGCAATGGTGATTTTATTGTACTGTCCTGTAAAATAAACGTCTCCACTTTGAAATACAGCACTTCATTTAAAAAATTACTTTGATGCTTAGCTTGCATCCTTTTCAGGTCTAAATAATCCCAGATAGCTGGGCGAAATTAAAATTGCATCCTAGCTCAGGTCTCAGTAGGTGTACCTTGTTGTATAAAAGAAAACGGTGATTTTAATGAGTTTTGTGTTTTTATTCTGTTATTTCTTTGTTTTAGGGAAAGTCTGACAGCCCTGCTTGCCCACTTTTTAGCAGTCTGAAGTAAGAGCGAATCTAGAAACAGTTGAATATACTACTTCTTTAAAAATCTTATTTATTGATTGCCAGCACTCTACTTCACCATCATGCTTCCTTCAATCTGTAGTTTTTGAGTAATCATTCTGACTCAGAACCTCTGCTTTGCTCTCACCTTGGGTAGAAAAATAAAAGCGCAGACGACAGAGCAAGACAAAAGGCAAGCGAGCTTTTATCAAGATGATGTGAAAACGCAGTTGACGTCAGTACTATCACCAAAATAGCAAATTCAAACATACGTGGAGCTGATAACTAGTACCGATTAGGAGTTTCTCAGTAACCAGAACTCACTGCCTGTCAAAGTCGGCAGTTTTCGAAGCCGGTGGCTCTCCTGATAGAACAGCCTATTTAGGGCAGCTCAGGCACTGACCACTTTCCAACACCTCATCAGACAGACCCCCGTGCTGCCTGTTTCCTTTCATAATAGCTCCGCTGCATTTACTGCAGCTCAGCAGCACCAACAGGTGTGTGAGCAAAGCGTGTACCATGTATGCTGCATGCAGGCATTAGAATATGCTATTTTCAGTTTAGAGCTGTGTTTTTAAACTGATGCTGCAGTGGAGTTAAAAAGCAGGAGGTGTTATTTCAGGTGTCCTGGATGTTAAAGTCCTGGTGGTTTTAAGTGTAAGATGACTGGCATTTGGATCTATTTCAAGGCTTGAAAGGCATGACATTTTCATAGTTGAATCATCACTTCATAATTTGAGTAACCTTGAGTATATCTGTGGGGAGTGCTGTGTGCACATAAAGCTTGAGGGATGGTAACTACAACCTCCCAGGTGCATATTAGTGAAAAAAATGACTAAACTACTCCAAAACTGCAACAGTTAACAATGGTTACATGAAATGATTGAATAGTGCAAAGAGAAAAATCTTTTTTCAGTGTGAGTATTTGAACAAATTATTTCATGATCATTGTAAAACCATTAACTCATTTTTCTCATGTCTGCAAGATTTCAACAAATACTTTTGGAAGTCGTGAATCCAGTTGGTCGTTTTTGTGAAGTGTGTTCTGGAGGCCATGTAGAGCAACTTTGTGTGGAGGAAATTTCTTTCCTGTGAAAAGGTTTTAAAATAACCTAATATGGCAGGAAGTTGCATGATGAGGCGCTTTGAAATTGGCTTAATTCGATAAATTACTTGCTTTAAAAAATTAGGCGTATGGTTTAGAGATGGCACGATACCACTTTTTTATATCCGATACCGATTCCGATATCATAAATTTGGATATCTGCCGATACCGATATGAATCCGATATAGTGTTTTTTAATCAACAAAACTGTTTTTTTTAAATATCTTGCTGCTTTTGTATAAGTTCATACTCAAGTTTAAAACAACAACTACACTAAAGCTATTCTGTTATACCTGTATGCAAAAAAAAAAAATTTCATAGTTCAGCAATACTGATCAATCTAATAAACTTAAACCTACACCATCCTCCCTATTCTGGTATTTTAAAGAGTACTTAGCATAAATATTAAGCAACCTAACTAATAGGGTTCCAACTCTCAGCAACAACAAAAATAAATAAATAAAAAATAGGGAACCACGCTCCACCTCATGATGCTTAATCGACGTAATCAACCTTAATTTGATGCAGTGTGGAAAAAAAATGCACAGAAATCAATTATTTTTCAAGAAATATTAAATAGATTCAACATCTTTCTTCAACAAAATTGCAGACTGCACAGATGGTACCTTCCCAAAGGAAAAAGTACTATAGCTTACTAGGATATATATATATTAGACTTAATAGTCACTATATACAGTAATGGACTTCTATTCATTTTACATCAAATTAAAACTTTGGGTGTAAGATTCGGATAATTATTTATTAAAAGCTCGACATTTTAAATGAGAATAAGAAAGAAAAGTATGTCTTTGTGCCCCCTTTTCCCTGTTAATGCCCTATCGGCCCCCCTGGCTAAACTTTGCTAGATCCGCCCCTGCACAGTTACCAGCCGTCAGCTACGTAGAAAAAGATCCTCGAGTAGAAAGTAATATTAAATAAATTCTAACAACAGCTTATCAAGCTTAAACGTGCTGCTGTTGTTCAGCCGCTGGTTTCCTCTTTCTGGTGCAAAGTGAGCCAAAAACAAACCAGAGAGACGGACTCCCGACAGAAAAGCCGATCAGCTGATCGTTAAGCAGTTTCATGATTGAAGTAGCAGCCGGAGAGCGAGAGGCAGTCGCTTGTTAAGCTTAACGCAGGAATGCTTTACAAACATTCAGAGATGGACTTACACACTTGCTTTACTTCTCTCGGAATAACTTTGTCGGAGATGAAATGCCGGGTTGCTAGCGAAGCTCCAAATGCTATCCAGACCACCACAGGTCCCGCATGCCACAGCCGCTCTATCACGTGATGCATACTGCTCCGACTGCTAACATTCTGAGGTGAGTTACGGCGTGTTGCAAGGTGTGCATGACCACACCTCCAACCTTGATCACCTAGAGTTCTTGAGGGACAGGCATGATGAAAAGAATCAGGAGGCAGTCTCCAGTCAGGGGCTCAATTTTAACATTTTTCACCGTAGAGGTTTAGGTGGATCGGCTCCAAAGGCAGAAGAAGATGATGATTAATTAGAAGAAATAAAATGAGTTTTATTTTACTTATTGCACCCAAAGAATGTTACTATCCATACCAAAAGGGAGAAGCTGCATCCTGAAATCTGTTACAAATATTGCAAAATAAACCCATATTCTAAAAATCACAAAAGAACAACAACATTTGAACATGTTTCCATGCCCCCAACAAAAGAGCTTAGCTGGGGTTTCAGCAGTGCAATATCAGCGTGGTGACCAGTAAATGTGAATCTGTTCAGCTAATGCATCCATGTACCTCCAGCATTGCCACCCTCCTCCCTCCCGCCCCTCCCCGCTGTGTTTTTACTGGAGCTGTGGAGAATTTCATTCGGTTTGGAGGCTCAGCTGCTTTCTCTTCCCCATCCCCCATTATCCCTCTATCCATCATTCTCCACAGCTCTGGACACAGCAAATTATTACCCCCGCACAAACCGCTTTCCAGTCTGACAGGAATCTGCTGGGTGTCTGCAGGTATGAAAAGTCTAAAAAAGCTTTGAACGCAGTGTCCTCAGAAAGGCCTCTGATGGTATAAAAAAGTCTGCAATTAAATTAGCAAAAGTCGTGAGTATTTTCTCTCACAGGCATTGGCAGTAACGTTATTTGTAAAGTGTTTTTGTATGTGATTGCTGGCTGTCAGGAGACATTAGATAAATTAAATGTGGGACTGTGCTGCAGGAGGCGGTTAAATCCTTTTTGCAGAGTATTAGTCTGCGCATTAGATCTTTTAGAAGTGTTGCTACTAAATCAAATAAGTTCATTGGCTCATAATAGACCAGTTTTATCAAAATGAAACGAAGCATTTTTAATTTGTAAGAACATCCATTTCATGTCGCTTTAATTAAATAACGCAGAATTTGGGACTGCAGAATGATAGAAAAATACTTAAATATGATATAATGATAAATAATTGTTACATCGCAGCTAAGAAAGCAATACAGGAATTAAATTTCATTGTGTGTAAACCCTGAAAAGGTCATGGAGTTCTGGTTCCCCCAACCCTGAAGACCTATTGGGAGAGATGATGTCAGTGCGTTCTCTTTTTTATGTTTTAAGTCAAGCTCCGAGTGAACACTAAAGAGGTGTCCGCAAAAACAAATCCTTTTAAAAGCCATTTATCGGTGCCCAATTTGCACAGCTCATCATCCACACTGAAATGATGAAACAGTGGGATATGGCTGAATGCCATCTTGCTCCCCTTTGGTCAACAAAAACAAAACTGTACATCACAGGGAACATCAGCTCAGTTATTCTGCTGAGTCTCAGCTCATTAAACCTCCCTCCTATTCTCTGTGATCACTGGTACTGTCTCCAAAAACACAGAGACTCTCAATTTATTCTTATCTCTTTTTTTGTTGTTTTTTCTGGTTGTTAGGTTATGCGTTATATATTTTTTTTTATATTTAATGCGGGAAGCCTGGCTAGTCTGATGATTGGCATTTGATTTAACTATTCATCAGGATCCTGTCAGCCTTTTGCAATACTGGCCTCCATCTTTCAGGGCTCTCTGTATAGCCAGTGGATATCCTGGACAAACCTTACCGTGCTTTGCTTGTCATTGGTTATGATTGTGGAAATCTAAGAAAAAAACAAAGCAACAACAAAAAAACCTTGATTGATTGGCCAAGAGCAGTCAGATTGGAAGCAGACCACTGACAGAAAAGTCTACTTAAAATTTTGTCCTTGATTTGGCCTCGAATCCGCATGTTTATATACGTAGTTTATAGAGATTAGTTGGTCATTGGTGAGTCGGAAAGTATGCCTTCATCTGTGTGTTCTGTGATAAAAGAGGTTGAAAGGAGGTGTAGATCTAATTGAACTCTTTGTCCAGTTGTTTTCTCAAGTCCTGGGAACAGATCTCACACTGGTCTGTGAGACCTGTTGCTCAGCACGCCTCTGTTCTGCACCTGAAAAATAAATCTGCGAGCTGAAACTTGATGTTTCAGTGTTTGTTCTCTGCCAGTGGAGTTAAACAGGCAGATTAATTTTCGCGTGGTTCCATCTGTTCTTAAAATTCGTGGAATCTTCGACCGTGTTGACTTTTGGTGGAAAAGCAACATTTTTGAGGCTCCTTTGCTGACTGTGACGTTGTTTCTTCTGTAGGTAAAACAATAGATAGACAGCTCTAATGAAGGCAAAGAAGTGTGTGGAGACCAAGCAGTGAGGATCATGTTCACAATGTTTTCACTGGCAGAACCTCTTAACCTTTGGAGCTGCAGACTTTGAATTTAAGTAAGGGACTCTATGGCACTGAGGTCAGGATTCTAAGACTTTAATCATAACAGATACTGGTGGCTGTACCTTAGGAGGTAGAGCGGGTCATCTACTTATCAGAAAGTTGGAGGTTCGGCAGTGTGCATGGCTAAGTCTTCTTGGGCAACATACTAAACCCCAAGTTGGTCTCCAGTGCCTTTATCAGAGTATGAACGTGTGAATGTTGGATGGCACTCAGCTGTAGAAAGAAGTGCTTGTATGAACAGGGTGAATGAAGTGAGTGCTTTGATTGGTCAAGTAGAAAACCACTATGTAAGAACCAGTTGATTTACCATTTATGCTTTGGATCATTGTCCATATAAAAGCTGCTCCATTATCTCTTGATAATAGCTCGTTTAGAAACTGCTGTAATCATACTAACTTAGAAATTCATTCTGTACATTTAAAGGTTTATAGTACTCGTGCACAATTGTAAGAAAAAGAGCCTGACTTTGTTTTCCTACCGTCATGCTTCACTTTGCATCAGTCCAGTTTGGTTTGATTTTTGCACATGAACCGACAGATCCAGGGAGGCTCAAGTCAGATGTATCCAAAAATAACGCTTATCCAAAAGCTGCAAATTTAATCTTAGCTGCCTTCTGTGGGTTCTTCAGTGGTTTGCACCATGTCTCTATTGATTCTCTTTGAAAGATTAAGAGTTGAATTGTACGAGTGATGGTCAGTGTAGGGCTGTGCGATATGACTAAAATCTCATATCCCGATATAAGACCTCTATCGTCCCGATAACGATATAAATCACCAAAATGTTAGATTTTCTGTAAATTCTGTGAATCTCGTGCAGCTCAACTTGCGCGAAGTGTTTCCAGCTGGGCGTCGTGTACCTGGAGTCGAGTGTTTTAACCGACGCATGAAACGATACATTTTTAGACATAAGTTGTAACGGACGCCGTTTTCTTTGTGAGTATTTATTACACAGCGTGCTGCGGGGAAAAGCCTGTTCTAACGTTTGAGTCTAAGGTTTATTTTTTAGCACCTGACGGCTCTTTTTTTTTTTGCTTCTGATCCGTAAATACGCTGCATACTCTTTCACTTTTTCACAGTTTATTTTGAAAAGTCTCAACAGGATCTTGAGCTTTATTGTGAAAGGTTTATGTGGAACATAAACAAGCGGGTGCACTACCCTTCAGCCAGTATTTGCATTCACGTTGGTGTCTTCCGTGCAAACTACAGGCAACTCTGCCAGTCTGCTTGTGACCTGAGCAATCTCACAAAGGTTTTCAGTGCACCACCAACGCGGCCAATTTCCCCCACTAACTCACAGCTGGTTGCTAAATGGTTGAGGAAAACTGGACTTGTGTTGCTGGAGCCTTAGACGAGAAGCAGCAGACCATTTATGACTACACGGCATGGTTTACATTTAAAGGACCCCGATCAGGATCCAGTTCGAGCTCTGCAGGTAAAAAGATCATCTACATAGGTAAAATCTGGTTTTCCAAATTTAATAACTTAAGTATACACATCTTACAGCTCCCACTGGATGCTGCATGTTGTTCAGTGCAAAGTGGAAACATGAGTTCACAGAGGACCCGGGGAGTCTGATTATGTAACCAATTATGAACGAGCTCAAGATTAGCAAATTTAATAAAACAATCAAAATCTTATTTCTTTACTTCAGTTCAAAACTGTGCACTTCAATTCCAGCATGCTTTGCTGAAAATGCCACAGACTGGTAAATGAAACGTCTCTGCTCTGGTCACCAGTGTGTGTGTGTGTGTGTGTGTGTGTGTGTGTGTGTGTGTTTTTGTGTGTGTAAGAACTCCCCTGTCACCACTAGCTACTCTCTTTGTGTTGTATCCTCTCTCCGTCTTTTGCTCTCCTTTCTTTGTTGCAGCTTCCTTTCGCACCTACATGTCAAGTTGTTTCACCGAAATAAGACAATGGAGCACATTCTCCCACAAACGAGCTTTGTTTAACTGGCGGCTTTTCGCCGCAGCCGAAGCAGCGACGACGCACGGCTGAACGCCGCGTTTCAGACTTATTCTGACTAATAAAGTGAGAATGTTTTTCTGCTTTCATGTCGTCAGGAGAGCAGCAAGCAACATATGTCACACTGGTTGTTAATGTTGTGACACTAAATGTCAAAATACCTCTTTGATATCACTTTAAAGCAGTACATTGTTTTTCTGAGGCTTTGATCTGGGTCATGAATAAAGCAGGCACAGGTTAGCTGTTTCATCAGGCCACTGCTTCTCTGTGAAGTGTGTGTGTGTGTGTGTGTGTGTGTGTGTGTGTGTGTGTGTGTGTGTGTGTGTGTGTGTGTGCATTAGAGTTTTTCACAAATTAACAGGCAAATAATGCTTTGTTTATAGCTGTCTGTAATATCCTAACAGGGTAGTCCTCGAAGGATTAATCTATTTTCATCCATCAGCTGTCGAATACAAACCTTATCTTCAACTATTTAAAGGCATTTTTCCAGCAAAAGCACCCAACATTCAACGATTCCACCCTTTGAAATATTTTAAAAGTCCAGTTCAGCACTATGAACCTATTCTAGGTTCCAGATACATCACATTTAAACAACAGAAGTTGACCCAAACTTCTTTAGAGCAGCAGTCCCCAACCTTTTTTGCACCACAGACTGGTTTAACCAATATTTTCACAGACCGGCCGTCAAGGTGTCGTGGATAAATACAACAAAATAAAGTGATACGACCAAGACAAAAACTGTGGTATTTTGTAATTATATTAATAAACGCAAATTCACTGTGTAACTGCGTATCTCTATTAGCAGCGTCCTCCTGAAATGCACCAACAATGCTGAGAGTAACATCCTCCTCTCTGCCCTTTTATGCTCTCTGGTCGCTATGGTAACGCGTAAATATTTCTTTCAAAATAAGACACACAACTGCAACACGGGAAAAGACCCAGGAAAACCGAGTTAACGATAAAGACCCTGAAAACCATGAATTTCACACCGGAACCTCAACTGCGGCCCAGTACCAAACGACTCATGGACCGGTACCGGGCCATAGCTCAGGGGTTTGGGACCGCTGCTTTAGAGACAGGCGCGTTTATATTCAACGTCTCCCAAAAAAAAAAGAAAATGTTTTAAAATACACGAAAAGCTGAACGGTGTGTTTTATCGTATTAACGAATTATTGTTGAAAATCTGAGTGATTTAGTGCTCATTAAATGTTAAAAGTATTGGTATCGGCAGTACTGGCCCTGTATTTATTGGTATCAATTCAGCACCAAATTTTGCAGTATTGTACGGCACTATCTGTAAGAGTCACAAAATTAGAGTTTCACCTGAAGAAAAAACACACAGATTTTTTTGATGTTACTCTTTGAGCTGTTCTCCTTCTGCTTGAAACTCCGCTTGGTTTAGCTTTGCTTGTGTGAGAAGAACACAAGGCTCCTTCAGGTTAGAGCCATAAGCTGATGCAGTAGATTTAGTTTTTTTTTTTTTTATTTAGTAGATTTGCAGGTAAAAAAGAAAAAAAACTGTCTTATAAATCACTCGCAAATGCCGATCATCTGTTGTTGACCCAAAGAGATGGAGCCCGATGGAGGCCACCTGTCCTGGAAGAAGAGTGATTGACAGAGGGAAGAGAGTGAGGGCTGTGATCTGTTCATCTGTCGCTCCTCCAACACCTCCACAGCCAGTGTTTTCTCTCCTCTGTTTGTTCTCTTTCTCTCTGTCTCTCTCTCTCTTTCCCTCTCACTCTCTTTTGGGAGCTAGAGGAATGCTACACATCCGCAGTGTGTTGGAAGTTTGTGTGTGTGTGTGAGTTTATGTTAGGTGATGTTTGTTCTTGTCCGTATTTGCCTGTCTTTTGTGTGTGTTTGCGTTGAAGTGAGAGAGGGTGGAGGCGGGGCTTAGTGGCGGTAGGGGGCTTAGCATGTGGGTATGAAATAGTGGGCGGCCGGTGTCCTTTTTTTCCCACCCCCCTCCCCCCACTTGTCGTGCACATGCATATTTCATTGAAGTGGTCGTTTGTGTCGCCAGCAGGAGAGCCGCTGGATCGAACCAATAAACTGTGGGTCTCCCGATATCTGTCTGTCTCAGGATACTGAAAGAAATGATACTGGATTCAAATCCAAATTGTTGTTCTGGGATTTTTTTTGTGTGGTTTTTTTTAGTTTTTTTTTAAAGACATCTAGATTTTGAAAAATCCATCAAGAGACAGCTGCTGGCTGTGTGCTGCACCTGTGATTGAGCTTTCTGCTGTAGTAGCCGTCTGTCTTTGACTGATGTGTTTTTATAACTGCAGTGCACTTCAGACCAGAGGCATCAGAATTACATTCACATATGGTCGTCTGCCTTCTGTTTTCTGCCTTGACTCTGTGCAGCAACAAAGGACAGATCTATATTCTGACTGGTAAAATTTGTTTGCACGCCTAATTTACACGGTGGGGACTCACCTTTTATTTTGGGGAACAAAAAGAAAGTCCCCGTAACGTAAATCATCCGATTTAGGGTGCAGACCTGCTGTGTGGTTAGCGTTAGGCAAGCAGTGGTTAGAGTTAAGGGAAGAAAGAAACAAATGTAAATCAGTGCTCGCGAAACACAAATGAACGCGGATGTGCATGGTTATGCATATGTGGCAGCTGTACACAAGATGCAGTGTTTGGTCTGTAAACAGCAGCCTGTGCTCTGTCACTTTGGAGCCCAGGTTGTGTAAAATGGTTTCCTTTTCCTGCAGGCACTAAACAACCCCCATAAACTGGGTCATCGCAAAACACTAACTTTTAAGAACCTTGTGACAGTCAACTTCTAGAAAATTCACTTGTAACAAAATTGATAATCAGGTTGTTGTTTCAGTAAATTCCTAATCAGGATTGGCTCAAAGTTCTAATTCAGTAGTTTTAAATCTAAATATTTGGCAACTTCTGGCACTACGTGAAATGCACTAACCAACCACTTCATTAAGTACACCTTCCTTGTACCAGAATCAACAAGGTGCTGGAAACAGAGATTTGGCTGCATATTGAGATGACAGCATCACACAGTTGCTGCAGATTTGCCAGCTTCCAAACGCTTCCATGTGACTCGCTGATTAGACATTGAGATTAAAGAGCAGTTGAGCAGGTATACCTAATAAAGTGGCTGGATATGTGTTTGTTTAAATTACAAACAACATTAAAAGACATACTGGTGCATTTTTTTTTAATATACTAACTGACATATTACAGGCCAAATACATTATCGAGTAGTATAAATATTGATGTAGTTGTTCATAGATATACGGCATAGTGCTTATTCAAAAAGTTCTGCACACCTGAAGGGGGGAAAAAAGGCAAACCATATCCGATTTGTCATTAGTCTCTGCTCCACTTCTAGTTCTTTTGCTATTTTTAGATTTTTAGCTTCCTGGAAGTGCTGCTGCCCAGTTTCGTGGAAATCAAGTTCAATTTTTACTTTCGGAAAGAGGACAAAAGCAAAAAGCAAATCTGGCGAGCAGGGCAGATGGTGAGCAGAGATTGCATTGTTTTGGGCAACAAAACTGTGCCACCACTGAGATCATTTGCAGCAGATTCAATTCACTTTTATTCATATAGTGCCAGATGACAACAGCAGTCACCTCAAGTAGATGCTGTCCCTCAGACATCTATGGACGTTACAGTAGAACTGCAGCATTGAATTCCTGACACTGAGGGACAAATTAACAAAGGACCTGAACAGGTGTCTACCTTGAGGGCTTGGAGTTAGTGGGTCATAGGTTGAAGTCCAGCTCCCTTTAGCTGCTGCTGCTTTTATACTAGAAAGGATTTGATTTAGACGAAGATTTTGCACAACACAACTCCTGACTTGTTTTGCCTCTCATTTTATCAGAAAATGTTTGTTTGGTTTCAAATAGTGTCATCCTGCTGTTTGAAGTAGAAATTAGATTTGCTGCCTTTTGCAGGCTCTGAAACCTTCGTGTGCAATAGTGGAAGAAGATTTACTGTAAACTGTCACACTTCAGGGGTTTCAGTTCCGTTCAAAACTCCCGTTAATATAGCGCGTCTGTTTTAATTACGCACTACAGTCCTGTGGTCGAATGAGAGCCAGAGGTTGCTTTCACACCTGGGCCACCCCGTGCTAAAAACGAAATGAGATTAACATGTGCATAATATTCAAGAGCAATCCGATTTCACTTCTTTCACCTTCAACATTCACGCCACGACTTTGGCAGCGTTCTGGTCAAGTCGGGAAGGATTGCACGGAGGAAGCGAAACAAAAATTTTCTAGGTACGGGGCAGTTCCCCTCCTGATGATTGCGAAATGCAATTAGCAGATTTTATTAATGGCATTTACTTTGTTGTTGAAACATGTCTCCGAATCCTCCTGATGGACTACTGTGGAGGAGATAAATTAGATTGTGTGGGTTAGGTGGAAGGACAGAAAATCTATTTCCGCAGTACAAATTGAGGTTCGTTGTTTGTTTTTCATGTGTAAAAAGTCCCCTCTGTGGTTAGGTTTTAAAAGTAGCCTAAAGTGATCATGTATGACGTTTTAAATGTCTATTAAATGTGGAACCATGGGGTAAGTTTGCATCGATATATATGCATCAGTATAAAAAGCTAATTTAAATCTATTGAAGTGTCAAAACCTTTGCAGACGCATGCAGATTCTGTACATAAAACTAAAAATGACTCTGTGTGCGTGTGTGTGTGGATTACTTTAATCAAAGCTGACAGACTGGGCACCAGTAGATCTGTGCGCTTTGTCATTTAAGGGGTGTGTGTTTGTGCATTTTTAGCTCCTCTGTCATTAAAGGAGATGAAGGGAGGAAGTTTATCCAAGGCACTCTTAGTGTACCCTGTAGGTGTGTGTGTCTTTAAGGATTGTGCTACGATTGTGCTATATGGTTTCCTCATGTATAATGGATGCTGCTTAATGAGCTGATGTTTCATTTAAACGTCTTCATCCGCCCACTCCTTATCTTTAGATTAAAGAGCACGCGCTCAGCTCTTTTGCCCCGATCATTGTTTGCTCTTAACAATCTGACAAAGTCTTGCTTTGTGTCTTCGAGTTTCGTGTGAAGGAGCCGAAGCCTCAAACACACAAAGACTGAAGTGACTGAGGTTCCTCCAACCTCACTGGTTGTCACATCGAGGAAGTTGTTGCTAGTTGCAGATACTTAAGATGAATTTATCTCAGGTTATGGATGTACTCGTTACACTCGCTGAGAGTTTAAGTTAAAGCCCGTGGATTTATAAGGCAGTGAGAATCTTATTCAGTATTTGTACAGTCGGTTTTGCTAGATGACGAACTGCTAGTGCTGCTGGCTCTGAAGCTAAACTGAATGGCACTTTTTCCCCCATGCTTTCCTGCACCTACTCCATCCCACTACCCCCTGGGAGGTACAGCCTCAGTCTCACATTGTGAGCTAGTAAAAGACTCCTTTGTTGGTTAATGCTTATATTTCTCTTTTATTAAAAAAAAATGGACAGTACAGTGCACTGCTTCCCAGGGTGAGTGTTTTCTGCAGCGCTTGGACAGGTGCTGTTCTCATGCACAGGTTAGAAATTAAGCTGCTCTGACTTATTGTATGCACCTCAGTGCCAGGAGGGAAACTGTATGGTGTGTGTGTGTGTGTGTGTGTGTGTGTGTGTGTGTGTGTGTGTGTGTGTGTGTGTGTGTTCTTTCTAAAATTATTTGAGGCAAAGTGTTAGCTGTGCTAAGCTACAGTACATCAGCGTGCAGACTCAGCTCAGCTCAAATTTGGATCTGTATTAAAAAAAATGTAAGCACGTAGAAATATAAATCAGCCAGAAGTCTTCGTCCGCAGCAGCTTCCTCGTCCGCCTCTCTCCGTGGGCAGTCCTGAGCGATCCAAGGTAAAATGAGAGTAACACTGCTCTCATGTTAAAAACAGTCCCGGGCCTCTCATAAATCTGTAGCTCTGTCAGGTGCGTTGCATCGAGCGTGTAATTTACACACTCTGCTCCAAGTGGATACTTGTCTTTCGACCAAACCACCGTTCAACACAAGGAACTTTGCAGTGATGTTTTTTTTTTTTTTTTAATCTTTGAAACAAAATAGCTTTTATTTTCTGTTATACAATAGTATATGCGTTGATAAACCTTTCTTGAACCAAAAAGTCGGCCAGACTGTGGCCCTGTTTCTCAGCTGGAAGCGATCCCCCAACTCCAGCACCGGACACAGTAACAACTCGGCTGCTGTGGGAATGCGTCAGTGTTAAACTGGCAGAGGGTTTATTTAGATATCCTCTTCTCTGTGGAGATTTTTTTGTTTTGTTTTTAAGTTAAGTAATCATGAGACAACAAACTGTGATCTAGGCAATTCAATTTAAGGTTGGGCTTCTCCCTTATTTCCCAAGGGGTCGCCTCAGCGGATAGATCCAGATATTTGATTTGGCAGTTGCCTTTCCCGACAGAATCCATCCATTTATCCTGGCTTGGGTCGAGCACAAGGATTAGATCGGCTTGTAACCCTCTAAGGCTGGGTTTGTGTCTCCTCACAGCCTCAAACCGGGATCTTTTGTATGTAAGGCAACCGTGTTAGCGAGAGTCCAGTCAGTTAAGCTGAATTCAAAGGGTCGATGGAGCGTTTGACGCTAAATGCTGCACAGCAGCTCAGTTTTTGTTACTTTTTGTAAAGCCACAGGCAAAAAATGACAACATGCTTTAACTACTTACTTTAGATATTTGGTATTGAAACTTGAAAGTTGATTGCTCATCGTCTTTCTCACCCCTTCCTCCACCACAGCAAATGGTGATGAGCCTGCGGGTGTCGGAGCTCCAGGTGCTGCTGGGCTACGCCGGGCGCAACAAGCACGGACGCAAGCACGAGCTGCTGACCAAGGCGCTGCATCTGCTGAAAGCCGGCTGCAGCCCCGCCGTGCACATGAAGATCAAAGAGCTCTACCGAAGACGTTTCCCGGCCAAAATGGTCTCTCACTCAGAGCTGGCCTTGCCTGGGCCGCACCACCCGGCCACAGCTGGAGTGGTCGGGGGAGGGGGCGCGGCGTTGCCTGCTGGCCTGACGCAGCTGGCTTACGAGGGTCACGCCGGTCACGGTGGAGCCCCATCGCCTGCTGCGTTACTGCCGCTCTCGCTACTCGGTCCTGGGAAACACGAGCTGACCGGGCTGACGCACCACCTGCCCTCCTCAGCGACACTGCATCCGGTGCATCCAGATGTTAAGCTCCAGAGGCTGCCCTTCTACGACATGCTGGACGAACTCATCAAGCCCACGAGTCTAGGTGAGGACATGTGTACGTGTGGCTTTTGTGTGACATGTGAATGCAACATGAATCAAATAATACGTTTTGTGTTAATTTTCTATATGTTTTTATTTTTGTATCAGCTGACAATATGAAAGCAAACCTTTTAGAATCTACAGGAGCAGTTTATCTTTCTGGCCCTCCGCTTTACTGTTTTGGCTCAAACACTCAGGCATCTGTTTTCAACAAACAAAGCCCTATAAATCCCAGCTCTAAATAACAGGCAAACCAAACTGGTAACTAGCTGGGGAGATGGTAAAGCATTCAGCAGCCCAGTGAACCAGTTACTACTCTCAGTAGCTGGTAGAGACCACAGAAAGCTTATGGAAGATGAACATAGCCACTATTTACGTCATTAGTTTATGGGGTCATGAGTTGAGCATTTTGGCTGAAATCATCCTTTGTGGGTGGATCCAGCTGACAAATCAAATGTGGTATACAAATAAAGTTGTATTGTAAATCACGGTCAAAGCACGGCCATACAATAGTGAAAATCATACCCTGCTTTATTAAATTTACAAAGTGAGCTTGAATTAAGCTGCTGCTGAATTAAGACTTAAAAACCAGCGACTGACGATGAACTCATCAGGCTCCAGAGTTCATCCATGGTGTACAGCATGATTTAGCAGTGTTAATTTCATTGATCAATAGCTTTTAATCATAGGTTTCATCGACAACTTTCTTTTTTGTGACAAAAACAAGATAACAACTAGATAAAACTAAGCACGAGGATAAAAACATACGATGAAATGTATTGATGCCTTTGTCAACAAAGAAAAACAACTTCTCCTCTGGGGGGAAGTTGTTTGGAAAGGCAGGTCCAGTTTAGAAATGATCCAATCACACTTGATGTCAAGGAAAATAAGACACTTTCTAAACCATGTGGAGCAAACAAAGACCACAGGTTTAATGCACTTCCTCACATACCTTTTTAGACCTGGAGGCCACACCCATCTTTGATATACAGTCCATAATCGAGACCACAAGTAAAGCACCTATTTGCTGAGAGGTTTGCCATGGAGTCTTAAATGTTGATGATACTATATAGTTGAAAACACTGTGACTGGTGACTAACACGAGATAAAAAAAAAGAAAAATAGATGCACACACATTCACTGGCCACCTGACCAGTACAGGGTTGGAGCTCCTTTTGCCTTCAGAACTGCCTCAATGCATAGAATTACTGCCATGTGATCGGCTGGTGGGATATTTGAGTTTACAAGCATTTAAACGGGCATACCTAATGATAAAACATGTGTTGAATGTGTGCGGCTGTATAAATGTCAGTCCATTTCTCTTTATTATTATTATATTGTCATATAGGCCACTCCATTGGGATTTGTGTCAGGTGGCTCGAGCGACGCTGCCACATTATGAATTGCGCTTTTATTCATTTTGTACATTTATATTTCTAACTGTAGCACTAATGTGGATATAAACAATCAACACCGCAGCGCTGTATGTCGGCCGCACTGTGTTTGCTCAGCCGAGCCGTCGCTCTGTTACACTGCTGTGAAAACCGTCCTGCACACGGCGCGCTTCACACCGTCACATCTCGGGCTTCCTAACAAAACTCAGCTTGTTTGCCATGTGGCGACACGCAGCTCTCGAGCGTTGAGGATCGTTAACGTGTAAGAAAGCTTCGAATCAAATCTTTTTGTTCTTAGTTTGCATAGCAGCTAATTCTGTGCACAGAGGAGATCACAGTGGTGGAATAAGTATGCAAGCTTGGAAATGAATCATTCTGAAGGATTATTTACAGATGTAGCGGACAGCAACATCCCTGTTCGGCTTCATCGGGGCTGTGCTGGTGTGGCTTGATCACTTCTTTGTTGACACTGGCTGCGATAACAAACCCGCCAACTGTCAGAATTTGAATCAGATTTGGCTAAATTGTGATGTGTGTTTGTGTGTCTGTGTGACATTATAAGATGGCTCTCTTAGATTAGTAAGTAAAGTACAAGTTCATTAGTCACTTATATAAAATAATATTTATTTCAACTGTGACAGAAAACAAAACAGCTTTTTTAAGCCCTTCAGGTTCAAATATCCAGAATGTTCTCTTGAAGGTCCAACATTCATAATGCCCAGTGTTATGTGCCCTGTCGTTCCTTTAATTCTCTACATACCCAACTTTTAATCTCGCCTTTATCTCGCTTAGATTTGTCGTTGCATTACATCTACATCCAGCACCCAGTCTGCACTTAGCATAATAAGACTCTTTGGGCTCTGGGATATATTGCAAATATATGGAAATGTCTAGATTTTCCTACATTAGCATTTTAATGGAGTAGAAGACCATCTCGTGATTAATTTGCCTGCAGATGCATGCACAAACAGCGAGCCTGCAGCTCTATCATCCCTCTCTCCCTCTTCTTCCCTCTCGCTTCCTCACTCGATCCATTTCCTGCACACGCCTCATCCCTCTCCTCCCGCTCTGTGTCCCTCTCCGTCTTCTGTCGCCGCTGCCGTCCTCGGTCAAAATTTGCATGCAGAGTGATGAAATCGCACAGGCCTACACCTGTGCCACACACCCTCCCTCCATTCGACTCCGAATCGTACGTTCACATTGCTCTCGCGCACAGACTGCTTTCGAAAGAACACAAACATCTTTTCCAATAAATAATAAATGCTCAGTCCCTCATTGTTCTGGGGGAAACTGAGAGAGCCAAAAGCCTGAGTGATAGGAGCAGAAACCCGGAGGAGGGTGTCTGGCATCGTTAGGTGAAGCTGAAGATTTGAATTTGCCTCCGAAAGTGAAACTAAGCTGCAGCTTTGAGGTGACGACCCTCTTTGTAATAATCGGAGGCAGAAAGGAAAGCAATTGATTCATTTTAATTGCCCTCTCACTGGAGGATCTCTGATTCTTGCTGGGAGAATTTCTTTAATTTTTTTTTCCCTCGTGCCTTGAGACAGCCTTTCCCTCCTCACTCACTGATCACACTCTTCCACATAATCTCCCTCCTCTCCGCTTGTGTACTCCTCTCTGATCTGCTGATTACTGCTCGCTCCCTCTCTCCCTCTCTCCTTCCTATTGTTGCTGCGTCTCCTCTCGCCTCGCCTCCCGTTCCCCTCTCATTTTTTCCCTCCCTTCCCCCACTTGTTTGCTTGCTTCTTCTGCTTTGCCAGATTTTTTTTTTGGCCATTTATGTGCTTAACCAGGATTCTGACAGTTTTTGGTTTTTTGGTTTTGTTTTTTACAAGAGCACATGTGCAGACAGACTTAAGACAGAGTGAAAGGCAGGATTTTTACTCATTTGCTATGTACTTGTTTCTAAAGTTCGAATGAGTCTATTGTCATAGCCAGGGTTGAGGTTTTTAGGAAGTTCAGACACAGTTTATATATGTATATATTAGGGGTGCAACGATACACAAAATTCACGGTTCGGTTCGGTTCGATACTTTGGTGTCACGGTTCGATATTTTTTCGATTCCAAAAAAAATGTTCATGCCTTTTTAATTTGTCATTTATTAAAATTATAAATATATATTTTAACTCAAAAGTACAGTTTTTAAATTTAACCCTAACCCTTGTGCACATTTTTTATTTTGACAGCGAATGCGCACCTGCGGACCACTTATGTGCAGCCCTGGTTATTTAGCTCGTCATATTGCAGCCACAGAAATTCTTTTGTCCATGAAACCATAAAGCTGCACTTTCTTTTTGCCTTATAGTCTGATTTGTCATAACTTTTCCGTTTTGTGGTAAGCTTTTCTTTGGCTGTCACTTCTTCACCCTGACCTGTCTTATTTGGCTCAGCAGAACTAAAATATATATCCTGCTGCTTTTACACACACACACACATAAGCTCAGCGATTCTCTGCGCGATCAACCTCTCACATGTTTAAGCTTGCTGCGGGAGATTTCACTTGTCATGTTTGCATAGTAAGCTAACGATTAATAAGACGATGTCAGAGGAATTGGTGCACAAATTATCATCACTCACAGATCAGTGCTGTCGCTCTCTATACACAGTTCGCATGATTGCAAAGTGAAAGCAAAAAAACAAGCGCAAATTCAAACGCGATTTCAATATGTCACATATTGACAGTGGCTCACCGATGCCAATGACATAATTACCCAGCTACATTTCTGAAAGAATGCAAAAGCATTGACATATATTTTTCCTTCCTACAATAGCCCGACGGGCAGGGCAGAGATAGATTTTGGTAGCCCGTCTGAAAAAATCGCTAGCCCCAGGACGTCGGGCTAGCGATTTTGCGAGCCCTGTATCTGATTGAGGAATCACTCATCTTTGGAAAAGAGAGTTTATTACAGAGAAATGCCTCTTTCCAAAATAAAAGCTATACTATCCGCTTCTTCTGGGCTATATTCTCAGCAGCATAAGGAGAATCATGTGCTAACAGCTGTCTAAATGACTCGGCTAAAGTTAGTAGCATGCTTGTTGTTTTTGTCTTTGCACTAAGATGATGTAAATGTGCAGTCATATTCGTTGTGTTCCCACTAGTGCTTTCAGGTTAATCTCGTTGAAATGACCTTAACGGCACAACACGGCAAATCTCCGTTAAAGAGCTACCGCCGATCGCCCCGTGCATGGGGCTAGACGGCCAACACGTTAACGAGCTAACTGCGCTAACACACTAGTTCCCACCCATGTAATTGAGCATTGCATGGCACATCCAACATACTGTTTTACTTTAGTCCATGACTCGCTTACCTTCAGGGTCATACGTCACATGAAAACCAAAATAATTCCAAACGCCAGATCTGAATGAAAGTGGGGAACGTCCATGTTGCAAGGAGAGCTTAACTTCTGTCTTGCTAGCTTGCCCTGCGCTCTTCCTTCTGACTATGCTGTCTGTGTTGAGCGCTCAGTGAATCTGCGTTCGACTGCTCCGCCTAGGGTCGACAGTGCAGCCTAGGCGGAGTAGTCGAACGCAGATTCACTGAGCGCTCAACACAGACAGCATCGTCAGAAGGAAAGTTGATAAAATAAATTACAAATGTTGTATTGTTCGATACATATGCGTACCGAACCGAAAGCACTGTATCGAACGGTTCAATATCGATATGAATATCGTTGCACCCCTAATATATATATATATATTTTTTTTTACCTGTACATAATAACCACGAGTGAAACCAAGATTAAATTGCACAAAATTGCAATAATGCACTAAAAAATACAGAAAATGATGAGCTAGTTCTTATGGGGAAACCAAACAGGCAAATAGAAGAGTAAACGGGGAAGGAAAAGCACAACAAATGTCTAAAAATGTCCTAACTGATGTGCTGGAAGCACCACAAATCATGTCCATGTACAAAAATAACCGATAAAAATATTGTCACTGTTTATCAAAGTGCCTCGATAAATTTCCCCGATTATGTTTTTCTTCAAACTGCCTCCAGACCATGTAGCAGCTGTTTTTTTTGTGTTAATATGCAGCAGACTGATTAAATAACTTGCAGATCTCGATTCTTTTTAAGCATTTCTTTAAAAAAATTAATTTAAAAAATTGATGCTGCTCTTTCTCTGTCTCCATCTGCGACTGCTCCAACAAAGTCACCTCTTCCACTAGAATTAATTAAACTTGTTGGCTTCCCTTCATTTTTAGCAACTTTTGGACGCTTTAAGGCAGCAATTTATTTTTGACTTTCCATGGGATGTGTGCTATTTTCAAATTTAAGTCTTAAGTTTTAGCAGGCAGTGGGGTTCGTTTCAAGTTCTTCTGGCTTTCTTTTGAAGTTGAACTGGATTTAAGGAATTACGCATTTGCAGCACTCATCTCATCCTATATGGAAGTATATAACACCATAAACGTCATGTTTCTGATGAAGCTTGATTTCAGAAACAGTTTATATGCGTAGCGAGATGGAGACGGTGCTGCCTTACGCTCCATAACCAAATCTCTCTTTGCAAAATCAGTCCAAATGCTAAAAACTCTGCTGCAGTCGAATATGTATCCCTAATAAGATTAAAATATGACATCCGTGGTTTACGCATACGAGAGAGAGACTGGTGAGGAATATGGCAGCCGATCAGCTGCATAATTATGTTCGTCTCTACAGTATCCGAGGAACTGCGGTGCGTGTCGACGTCTTCTCCGATTTCCGGCCTTAACCTGATTTCTTTCAGTAACCGGGTTTCTTGTGCGCATGTAAATGTAGTTATTATCACGCTCTCGCCATCCTCCCCCCTCCTTCGGCCTCACTCCTTATCGTTTCACCCGGAGCCCCCACCCTCCCTCCTGTGCAGCCTTGTGCTCTCTGCTGACTTTTGTCAGCGTGGAGAATAAAGGTTGGTTGGCCCACAGTGTAGGCCTGAGAGCCTACTGGTCAACACTGAGGCTTGCACCAGCATCTCCCATCTTACCCCACTGGTTGTGCTCCATCATTGACCGTGCTGCGCGGAGAACTATACATCACAGCTCATTATGGATATCATAGCACATGCATTATACATGATTTAATTACCATATCTTCGGGAAAAAAAGGGATGCAAACCTATTCCACGTTTGATGAGGACTTTGTGCATAATGGTTTGTTACATGAGAAGATTGCTGTAGAGGAAAAGCATGTGGAAAAAAATATCTAATAAGGTTTTTTTTGTTTTTGTTTTTTTCTTTTGGATGGCTTCCTTTAGAAATGAGTCAGCCCATGATTATATCTTTGCATACTGAATCCTGAAACCCCTTTTGGAAAACTTGTTTTATTGTTAAGATTATTTTTTATTATCTGTTAGGAGGTCGCTGTCATACTTACCTTCAGTACATTTCCTAAGGTCACGAGGGGAAGGGGGGAAAAAAAGTCAACCTTCAGCATTGCACACAGTTCAGCAGGACTCCAGGTGCCAGGACATGAATCACGTCTGCATGGTGCCATCTGCCTGTCAATTAAAGTGGCAATAGACAACTCCCCAGAGCTCTCTCCTTCGAGTGAATGCCCGTCCAACATTCCCTCTTTTTCTCCTCCTCATCATCTTCTTTGCTTCCTCCAGCAACAGGACTTTTTTCGTTTTTCTTATAACTCTACTGGCGGAGAGAGTTTCCCGAATCAACCATTTCAGCTACCTACGGAAAGCTACAAATTCTAAGGAAAATTAAATCACTGTTCTCTTCCTGGTTTGATTGTGCCATTGAGCCCCCATTTTCCGGCAAGATTTTTGTGCCCAGCGGCAGTCAGGGTTGCACAGTAAAGTGAAACTGATCATTATTCTGCAGCCACTGCATTGTGCATTCAACATTTCCTGCAACCCATCACGCCTATCATCATACTGATGAGACCAATTTAAACCGTGGATAATGATGGATGATGAACTCTATACTTAAACAGTTACTTCTTTACCAAAAACGATTCAGCACATTTTGAAGGATGGAAGGGTCTAATACATGTTTACGCAGTTTATTCATCTGCGTGTACAATGCTGTGCAAAAGTCTTGAGTCACCCCTTTTGCTTCTAAGCAACCAGACTTTCTTGTAATTTTTTTAAGTGCTGTTGAGTAATAGCGCTTCAGGCTTTCTAGAGGTTTTTCTTTAGACATTGGCTGCTTCTTCACTCATTTTTACTTGGTACATCTCAGCATGGTGTACAGTATGCCAAATTGTCAAATTACACAAGAAGTGAACTGAAAATCGGTGGCAGCCGGTCTTATGAAGTGATGAATCCATCAGCCTACCTGACCTCTTCTATGCAAGGAAGAGGTCTGGAGAGAGGTAGCGCCCTCCAGGTTTTAGATGTGTGTTGATCCAACACAGCTGATTTAAATGGCTAAATTACCTCCTCAACATGTCTTGAAGTTCTGCAGAGGCGTGGTAATGAACTAATCATCTGATTCAGGAGTGTTCACTCAGGGTGATATCTAAAACCTGCATGACACCGGCCCTTGAGGCCTGGAGTTGGACACCCCTGGTCTATAGCCATCTGTAAAACATGGTGGAGGCTTTGTCCTGGTTTAGGACTGTCTGTCAGATTTGAATCCACCATGCAGTACCATCTGGAAAGTGTTAGATTGGCAACTGCTTTTGCACAGTACTGTAGTTTTCTTGGTTTTATCTGACTCATCCTGTAAAATGCCTTATCCTCTAACTTTCTGTTAGAGAGGAGCTTTTAGATGCAAAGATCCACCTACAGTATTTATAGTGGAAATGGAAAAAAACGTTTCTTTGCTTTAAAGTTGTTTATCAGTATCTTCTTTAGTAACGGTAATGGCATTTAGATAACTAGCATTGCTCAGTATGTCATGTTTATGGTGATAGTTGATATTATGCAGCTTTGGAGGCTTTTTAAAAGCCACAAAATGATTGAATGAAGTGACTGCGCATGTTTACAGAGTTTTTAAACATTTCCTACATTCCAGTACCTACATTCATTTTTGTTCCTTCTTCTGTATTTAGATTATCATAATCTTCACATATAACGCAAAGTAGTGTGGCATAAATACAGCCACAGAAAAGTTGATTTGTTCCTGCATTCAGGTTGCAGTGCGCAAGTAAGGGCTGCTCATTGTTTTATTGCTTTTTTCCCCTTTATATTGAGTCTCAGTTTGTCAGTAAATGGACTGTGATGTATATGAGAATGCATTTGTATAAAATAAGAGAAAGGCATTTTATATAGTGGAGGTTTTGAAGCATACGGATAGGTATGTCATAGCAGCATTGCTGGTATTTCTAGACTTACTCGCAATGCCGCATTCCTCCAAACCTCTGGGACTGCAGTCATACCTTTTACCTTAGGTGGTAGCAACAATATTTGAACAATCCCTGCAACAATCACCCAGTAATGCACAGCACATTGTTCACACAGTGCTTGTTTCTTTAGAAACGTCTATTGAAATGTTGAGTTTCTGCTTTTTTGTGATAAGATTCTCCCAAAAATATTTCTGTGTTAGCCTGACACATTAAGTGTTTTTTCCTTTGTTTAGTGTGCTGTTAAGCAGTATTTAGCACTACATTGTGACTGTAGCCTTGAGACACTAATATTTTTCCAGTGCTAAAGTCCTTTTAGTCCTTTCCTTTTTTTTCCAATGCCATATGTGTTCCAAGTATATGGATCCATCTGCTTTGGCGACCCCTTGCGAATAAAGCAGTTTTATGAAATCCCAGTTTTAATTTTGATAAGAGCTGGTGGGAAGCCCCAAGGGAAGACAAATACTCTATCACAGCGGCTGTTTGATGTGTGGTATTTTATAATTTAGTCACTAACCAAAAAATGAAAAGAAAACAGCTGGGTAGTGTACGTCATTAGAGACTCAAATGTCACAACATTTATTTTCATCCACAGATGCATGAATTTTTCACCAAGATCTTGTGTTGTTGTAGTTCTGCGTAAAGCCTTCTCCCGCACGTCCCAAAGGTTCTGAGTGATGTTAAGGTTTGGACTCTATCCATGTGTGAAAATGATGTCATGCTTCCTGAACAACACTTTCGCAATATGATCCTGATGAATCCTGGCATTGTCATCTTGAAATCCGTCTGTGCCATCAACATTTACTGATGGAAAGAACCTGGTCATTCAGTATATTCAGGTAGTCAGCTGACCTCGTTTTTGGACACATAACTTTGCTGAAGCTAGACGTGACCATTGGAAGCAACCCCAGACCTTAGCATTGCCCTCACAGGCCTGTATAGTAGGCACTAGGCATGATGGGTGCATCACTTCATCTGCTTGTCTCGTCTTACCCTGATGCGTCCTTCACTCTGCAACAGGGGAAGTCTGTGCTCGTCAGACCACGTGACCTTTTCCCTTGCACTGGAGTCCAAGCTTTCTGCTCCCTTGCAAACTGAATCTTTGTTTTCTGATTAGCTTCACTGATAAGTGGATTTCACGTCACCGCTGTTTAATCCCAGTCCCTTGAGTTCTCTTTGCATTGTGCATGAGAAAATGCTCTTACTTTCAATATTAACCATGGCTGTGATTTATACTATTTATTATTGTTAATATTAATCTGGGCATCTTTTCCACAATGTGTTTTTTTTTTTTTTTTTTTTTGTCCTGTCCCCTCAACACCAACCGGTTGTTGCAAATGACCACCTCTCCATGAGCCTTGTTCTGGGGGAGGTTTCTTCCTGTTAAAAGGGAGGGTTTCTTTTTCCCACTGTCGCCTAGTGCTTGCTCACAGGGGATCTTCTGATATGATGTGACTTCACCAAATGTTTAAGATGATCATTCTCTCACACATTTCTTCTCCACGATAATGGTTCACCACTATCCTTATGGATTTTAATAATCCGTTAACCTTAATCCAGTTTTATTACTATCAGCAATCTCCTGAGTTGATTTCTTTGCTTGATGCTGGTCAATAATTCGTCCCTTCAGAAGGGAATGTCATCTTTTCCAAAACCACAGGATGTTTCTTCTAACACAGTTCAAGAAATGAAAAGCTGCTCACTGCATCAGTTCGGGGGAAATGACCTGTAGCCAGGTCAAACATATTATTCTCTGCAGTGATTATCCAATAGAAGGCTCTTGTTAGCTTATTGGCTTCATGTTTTTGTGTTTCACACAGGATTTGTATGTTCCTTGATTGGCTCCTTTTTAATGTCTTAATTAACTGATGGTACTGTTTTAAAGTGAAAAACTTCCTTCAAATCAGATGCGTTCATGTCTGTTAAAAGATTTAATTTTGAAACATCAGTAGAAAGTGCTGAGTTTAGTCCCTACGAAAGAAAGTTTGAAAGCACAGAGAGTTGTACAACTTGAATTTAATAAAATCGGAATGAAACACTTGATGTCTGCAAATCAGTGCGTTCAGGTTCCTGTCACAGTTATCCGCCCTTCTGGAGTGTCCTCGAGCAAGCACATTTAATCGCCACAAATCAAATGTTCCGTACGTCTTGTTTCTGCTGAGCAAATCAAGAACTCTAAGAATCAGTAAAGATACTGTATCACACACACTATCAGCTATACGTGGAAGAATATGGCGGCAATGTTCCAAAACATCCAACAAGCGCGAGCCGACCTCGTCGCCCAGCATCAATACACAACCAGAGATTTGCCGGCTCGTACTCTGACCTCCGTGTGATCCCGTGCGAAATCTTTATCTCTCTGTAAACAACTCAGACTTCTCACAGCGAACGAACATCAACAAAAGGAGCCTTGGCTGCACTCGGCTATAAACACGCAGCAGAAAATGGCTTCCATCTCTCAGAGCCTATTAAAGCAGCATTATTTTCCTCTTCTGTCTGAGTTGGTGCATCATCATCTCGACAAACTGCCTGATTAGACAGACCCAACTAATAAGAAACCTAAACATCTGTAGCTTTGCTCTTCTCCTCCTCTTCTTTGTTTTTTTAAGCTGGTCTCAGAGAGGAGGAACAGTGTCGTATCTTTGGGTGTCTCTGATTCTATACTAACATGGGCGTGGTGGGTGATGGCAAGAGGCCAAGCTCTGAAAACACAGCAACACGCGTGCTCCAGTGTGCACGCTGACAAGGATTGCAGGACCAGAAAGAAACTTTAATGCCAGCCTGAGCAGTGCTGTGTGCACGCTGGAATGCTTAAATGAGCCCTGTCAGTATGTAACTTTACAACATGTGGATAATAAAAGGTAATAACTGCAGGGGGGGGGCAAGAAACACTTCTGGAAAGTTGTCATTGTGCATGAATGTGAGTGTGACATTTAGAGCCGACCTTTTTGTCGCCGATCATTCTGGCGTTGTAGTTTGAGTGACGCTGGAAGGATTTTTGTCTTTGTTCTGTCTGTGAACGCTGCTGCATGTTGTGTTTGTGCACGCACATGTGGCACTGCCTTTGATTCTGTGTGCGCGGTGCGCCCGTGCATGTGGTGCACCAGAGAAAAAGTAGCAAGGCCACTAACAAGTTAATAAACTCCAGCTGGGCTTTGTTGTGCTGAAGAGTGGCTATGAAGCTCGAGCACATTCTCTGATGTTTAGCTCACATTTCTTCTTTTCAAAGCGGAGCCGAACCCAGATTTTACGTTTTCTTGCTGTAAAGAGCCTGGTAATAGTTACACCCCTATTTTTAATGTGAAATATAATTTATTTAATTCACTCTATTTTATCAGCTGCCAATTTTAACACCTTTTTAGACGTTGATTTCAGTTGTTATGAGCCTGCTGAATGGCAGTTATCTCTTGGTATCAATCCCAAGTAGGTGGCCTCCGCTTTCAACTAGTGGGTAGTTATACCTCATTCTGCCCTTCTGAGTGGAGGTTCACAGGTTAAAACGGCATTAAAAGTGGCTGACGTATAATCGAGTCAGCTCTCAACCACAACAGATGAATTTGCCACCAAAAGCGAGCAAACTCTTGTTTTTACTCAGTCTTTAGCTTTGTTTTGGAACAAAAGGTTAGACGTTGGCACTTCCTTTATTTAACCCACTTTTTACCATGTAAAGAGTGTACATTTGCTAGCTTAGCACAGCACTTACGAGCAGAGATTATACACGGACAGTAGACGTCTGTGTTGCTCTCTGTTTATCTCTCATTACAATGGATGGTAGAGGCTTACCGAGCCAGCTCGAAGGTAGAGGGGAGTGTGCCTACTGGCAATATGTGTTGTACTGATAACAACTGATAACAGCCATTAAATGGGCTGATAACAGCTAAATTGCATGGTTTAAAACAGATGTGGTCACACTGGAACATAAATTTAGTTCAAACATAAATATGTCAGCCGCAAAACTTTTTTTCTTTCTTCACAGTTGTGTGCTTGTCGAAAGGTTTACAGACGTTTCCTTTTTGGGAAGGCTGGCTCGTTGGCGTGTGGGAATCCCAACCCAGTCACATCCCTTTTTCACCTCCCTTTAGAGCTCATTAATCAGATAACCTATGTATTTTTAGAGACCAGTGTGTATGTGCATATTCATTGTTGTGGGCACTGTGCACACTCCCACAGTGGCTAAGTAGTTGTTAGTTATTTTGGATCTCCTTTAACCTTTGCTGTTTTTGTCCACCACATTTATATTAATAAGTGCACAACAAAATATTAGAGCAAATTCTTAATATAGCCGCTGCAGTTCAGGCTCAGTAGAAACTAGGTCTACAGCTAGGTTAGTGTCATTTCAGCCTCTTCTGTTATTAGGCATGCATGGGGAAAAAATAGCAATACATCTCTGAGTGATTCTATATACTCAGAAAAACTGCAGCTGACTGTATATTTTGGTTCCCGCTTGGTTTATTTCCTCTGTACTGTAAACATCAACCTATTGGAGGTCATTCTCCCATCTGTCACTCCTCCCACCATCTGCCTTAGATACAGTTTACAGTTTAGAAACAGTTTAAAATGCAGCGCAGTGCCAGGTACAGCAAGGGTCTCAAACCGAGTACCATGAAGGACAGAGAGTCTGCAGGTTTTTGCCTTCAGAAGTGCTGAACTGATTTCAAAAGCTCGACATTAAGCACACAGTCCATCACAAGCTGCAAAAAATCCTTTAGCCTGTGCTATCTGTAATACCCATGTTAGACCTTTAGAAATTTCACCTCAGCTGTCCTCCTCTCTTCTTCTGCATTTACTCAGAATAATCTCCTGGTACTCTGAGACACATGGTTGGAGATTTGTATTAATAGAAGCTTTTATTTATTTATTGTGATTATGCTTGCGCCTCAAAATTAATGTCCCGGTGATTTATTTATGTTTATTAAGCACCATTAGTCAGAAATAAGATTTCATGCTATGCCGGGAACTGTAATTCCAGCTCTTGATCATTGCTCTCTGTTGCTTCTTTCAGTGAGAATAAGTAGAAGCTCAGTTTATAGAAATTCTACTGCATATGATGTAGTCAATTTTATGAGCTTATAACTTTTGCTAAACAGCAGAATCTGTCGCTTTAAGGGGTAATTAGAGGATGCTGTTGCATTAAATTCTGTTAGGATCTGAGTCCACTCTGCAAACAAATATAAAATCTCCTCTTAAATATAAACCAGCAGTTGTACTGTCCACCCATGTCAAGCCAGCATACACCTAATCTTGCTATCAAGACCAAAAGCATCTGAACCAACAGGAGCCGGCTGACTGGCAATAAAGTAAGAGTCTTCACTCTGCTGAAGTGGAAAATCTCACTCAGTCTAGCATTATTGCTTGTAACTTTGACCTGCTGAGTTACAAATAAAGGTTGAGGGTTTTGATTAATCACCAAGTTACATATTGACAGACCCACCATGCCAGCGACTTGCAGTCATGTGAAAAGGAGACTTTTCACTGCAGTCCTTTGAAAACCCAAGTCCACCCTTACTCACTCCATCGGAATTAAGAGGGTCAGTAACTGATCATCAGCAAGTGTGAGCACCTCTATGAAAGCAGCTATTTTGGCATTTTACAGTTTATTACGAGTGTACATCCCAGGAACTTCATCTCAAGGTCAGACACTGAGCAGCACAGTACGTCAAAAGCAATTTCAAAGCATGGTAGTGGAGGGGTGATGGTTTGGGTTCATTTTAAAGCTACAGGACCACCTGAGCACCTTACAGTCATTGAGTCAAGTCCTCTGTATGCCAAACTGTTTGTCCACTGTCCCAGCTGTCATAGGGAATCCGTCGCAGGGCTAACACATTAAGACAACCATTCACGCTCGCATTCACACCTACGGCCCATTTAGAATCACCAGTTAACATTGCCCATTGGTTCTCTTTGGACTGTGGGAGGAAGCCATAACCCACAGAAACACAGCAGAAAATGCAAACTCTGCACAAAATGCAAACTCAGGACCTTCTTGCTTGCAAAAGCGCTAACCACAGAAGACTGTGCCACTCTAGTATTCTAGTCAAATCTGAAGCCATCTGTTTGACAGCTAAAGCTTGGCTGAAATTGGGTCATGTAACAGGCCAGTGATCTCAAGTACAGCAGAGAACAAAATGGCTGAAAAAGAAAAGAATCAAGGTGTCCAAGTCCAGATCCTCAACCTAGTGCTGAAATGTCGAGGTGGGACCGAAAGCTGTGCATAAACAAATGTTTACATACCTCACTGAACTGAATAGTAAGCCAAAATTCCTCCCCAGTGATGTTAGAGACTGATAGAGTCACACAGAAAATAATTTCATTGAAATATTGCTGCTGAAGCTGGTTTTGCAAGCTATTGAATCATTGGTTATATTTAGTTTGTCCCAAGTACTAAACAGACTTCTGTGAAAAGATTTTTCCCACTTACATGTATATTATTAGAATATCTGCCAATAACTGGGCTGCAATCAGAAGTAAAAATATGATTTAAAAAAAGATTAATTTATTTATTTATATCTTTTGCCTTCCTTACATGAGTGATCGCAACAGCAGATATCAGTGGACCAAACTGCTGCATCACCACAGTAACAAATCTCTGAGTTTGTTTTAAGCAGCTGTTATGCTTCTTATTCTTGTTCTTCTGTAAACAATGGAAGTCTGCATAGTTTCGTGGGATTTAGCGCCTCCTGAGGTAGCATTTTGTACTTTTGGTGAAACTCAGGCTAACCGTTTCCCCCGTTTCCAGTGAGATTTTAGATTTTCCTTTATTTTTTGTTAATAAATCAACTGTATTTGTTCTGTGTAACATCCATAGATGTGTTGCTTTTGATTTTCAGTAAAAACAAAGTAAAGAAACCCGGTTGTGGCTAGCGCTAGGCTAGGCTCATCAGAGCCCTTGACTAAATCAGAGTCCTATCAGCGGGAGTTTGGAATAGTTCTGACAAGTGCTTAGTGGGCAGTTGGATTGTGTGCTGATAACATTACAGACTTGTTGTTTTTTTTAACTTATTACCTTGTAAAAAATGCATCTCAAACTTCCACGCTGTGCTATATCTCTATGGTGCAACTAGCATATGTTGCTAAAGATCTGCATTATCAGGATCATTGGAGTGAACGGAGATGACGCGACTCTTCCATTCATCGGCTCTGGGCTCCATGTGCTGTGTTAATGGTAGTTGCTAGGTTACCAAGGAAACAGGAGAGTGATGAGATATGGCACAACACGTGTCTTGGCAGCAGTGCCCGCTATAATACCAAAAGTTGACTATTGTAGATTTGAATGAGAAATATGATCTGTGGCGAGAAGACTAAGTGTAGTTTCAAACTGCTACTTTTAATTTTGTGTATAAGCAGGACAGAAATCCCAAGGAAGATTAATGGTAAAGGGCTAATGAGGAGCTTGCATCTGCTTTCAGATATAAGCAGATATATATATATATATATTATATATATATATATATTTTGCTACTTTAGACCAGTTAGTGAGAAAAACAAAGAAAATATGTTAAAGTTGATGTCCAACACTGTGCTTGGGTAAAAATACAGCCTTGTGTTAGTGAGAGTGAGGAAGACATCAATCAAAGGCCATTTCAACCTCTTTCATATCTCTTCCAACCACTCACTTTGAAACACCAGAAACAAATCCAGCACCAGAGAGAGAGAGAGAGAGAGAGAGAGGGAGTTATAGAGTGATAGGAGATAGGCAGAGCAAGAGTGAGGGAGTGAGAGAGCTTTTTCTATTTATAACCTGTGTGCCCGGAGAGGAGGGAGATGGTTGTTCGAAAGCACACTCGCGCATGATTTTGTTCCGCAGTGCACAGGCTGCTGCTTAAAACACACAGGAACATACAGCAAACACTGCACATGTCAAACAAATTATATACCACGCTGGTGATGAGGCGGGTCATCACTGGGTAATTTAATGGCTGTTTGGTATGCCGAGAGGAGGTACATGATTGGTCCAGTAATCATCCATAGGAACTGTACTGCCCCCCACCCCCCTATCACACACGCACGCGCCATATATGGAAAGCATTTTTGTGTTCTTAAAGCTGGTGTGTGTGTGTGTGTGTACAGAGACACATTTTAACTCACACACTCACAGTTCAGCATTATTTTATGTAGCTAAAGCAACAACTCCTCCTCGCTCCTCACTTACACAACCTGCAGACCAAAACATTCCCACTGAGATTTATCTGTTTCACAACATCCACGCAGAGGGAGTAAAACATCAACAGTGTTTTAACACTGATTATAGTGGTCTGCGTAAGGAAAACTTGTAATGAAGATTTTTTTTTAAGAAAATCTTTTTCAGTGGAGATTTTAGTTGCTTTCATTTTTCAGTTTCATTCCAACTAAGAAGTTCATCACCTGTTCTACATCTCAGCTGGAATTTTTTTTTAAATATTTTTTTTTTTCTTGTTTTTTTGTTTTTTTGGTTGGTTTTTTTTTTTTTTTTTACCTTTTTGTTCATCTCAACCCAATTTAAAGTGTAGTTTGATTTCATGTGTGTACAGAACACATGAATACAGGTGTAGTAGGTTCAGTGATTTATTGAAACACGTAGGCGTGACACGGGAATGCAACATATAGATAAAAACTGACTTTGCACAGTCAGTCAGGGGACGACCGTGGTTCAGGGGGTTGGGAAGCTCAGCTTGTAACCGGAAGGTTGCCGGTTCGATCCCCTGCTCGCTCTGTCTTGGTCGTTGTGTCCTTGGACAAGACACTTCACCTACTGGTGATGGCCAGAGGGGCTTCTGTCAGTCTGCCCCAGCTGTGGCTACAACTGTAGCTTGCCAGTGTGTGAATGTGAGAGTGAATGAATAGTTTAATTGTAAAGTGTTTTGAGGGTCTCAAAAAGCGCTATATAAAATGCAATCCATTATTATTCTAACTTTATGGTTCAACACAGCCTTAGGAAGCTGTCTTGTAGTCTTCAGGAATAGTTCTCTAGGCTTCTTGAAGGACATTCAAAGCTCTTCTTTGGATGTTGGCTGCCTTTTTTTTCCTGTTCTCAGTTCAGATGATCTTCAATAAAGTCGAGGTCCGGACTCTGGGGAGGCCAATCCATGATCGTTCTTTAAACCAAGTGCAGATGTATCCCACATGTCCCTTGTCAGGTCGTTGCTGAATGTTTGTATTTCTTAACAACAACATTCAGATCAGTTTTCTCAAATATATAGAACGTACTGCACTGAGAGATGCCATCCTCAGAAGCACAACATAAAGAAACGAGACTTTTGCACAGTACTGAATATAATACTTAAATGTCTGTAACTCCCATACCACATTTTTTATGACCCACGGGGCTTTTATCTTGCCAAACGAAAGACTTGAAGGTAGTGTCAAAGGTGAGCTCCCAAAGATGTGAGAGTATAAATATTAGTGCAAACAGCAGGACCTGAGAAACTGTCACGTTTGGAGTTTCACTACGACCTCTGTGGCTGCTATTTTTTGCGTAGTTGCAGTTTAAAATGTAATAACCCTAAAATGATAATTTGCTATTTTTACATTTCCATCTGAAATCATCAAACGAACATGTTCAAACATATTAATGAATTTTTCACAGGGATGATAGAATATATAAACTTTTTTTTTAAACCCCTGAACTGCCTCTGGTTCGATGGGATACCCATCTGTGCCAAGAGAAACTAACTGTCGGTGTCTGTCTTTCACTTTATGACAGAAGATATTTAAGCAAGTTTCCTAAGAAGCTGAAACATCGTTAAAGTCCAAATGCAAAACAGGGCTCGGTTTGAACCCTCGTGACTCGTAGTTTCATGTTGACCTCCTACACAAATCCAGCTCAAACTTTTCTCGAGCTCGCACCTGTGGGTGGGCCTATAAATAGCACGCACACATTTTCTCCTTCGTTTTCACCTTAGTGTGAGGTTTGGTTTTGGCGTCCAGGTGTTTCTCAGTTAGTCATTTCATGCGTGCGAGCCCTGCCTGATAATGCAGATGTTTATGAAGGAGAGCCCCTCTGCTACACAGCTGTGCACATATTTCCTCACCTGCTTCATGTATGGGGCGTGTTATTTGTTCAGACGTTGTTTTTTATTATATTTATGTCTGAGGGTTAAAAAGTAGATGCATGTAATGTGAGAAAGCAGGCACGATTAATTCAGGTTTATATGTAATGTCCTCAACTATTAAACATGTCCTTTCCCGCTTTCTCTCTCTCTCTGCAGCGTCAGACAACAGCCAGCGGTTTCAGGAGACATGTTTCGCCTTCGCTTTAACGCCGCAGCAAGTTCAGCAGATCAGCAGCTCAATGTAAAATTTAACGCCGCTCCGTCAACGCAGGATGCTGAATTGTTCATGAATAATTCAGAAATGTGCAGGGTTTGCGCGGCTGCGCATTGATAAATGTGTTTCTGCTCTCAAAGGGACATCTCGGGGACCAAATGTGACTTCTCAGTTCAGGTTCAGTTGCGGTTTTGCCTGTCGGAGACCAGCTGTCCTCAGGAAGACCATTTCCCCCCCAATCTGTGTGTGAAAGTAAACGGGAAGCCGTGCAACCTGCCGGTGAGAAGCGCTCAGCCGTTTAATAAAGAATGTTAGAATGCCACCTGGAAAACGACATTAATGATATTCGCTTCTCATTTCTAGGGTTATCTTCCTCCAACCAAAAACGGTGTCGAGCCCAAGCGGCCCAGCCGCCCAATCAACATTACCTCACTGGTCAGATTGTCCACCACAGTCCCCAATACCATCGTGGTGTCGTGGACCGCTGAGATCGGAAGGGTAGGAGCCAAAGCTTTTTGCAGTGTGTGTGAATAACTGACACTTTAGATGCGTAATGAATGAATTTAAACATTTGCTGGTTGCAGCTGCTCAAATACGAAGGCTTACTTTTTGCTTTTCTCAGCTTTGGTGTCGTTCTGAAGTTGAAAGCAGATATCTGACTTCCTGCAGCTCCCCCACCCTCGTCTAAGCCTCTTCCATCAGACAAACACGTAAACAAGCTTAATACAAATAAGACGAAGCTAATTCTGGCTTTACAAAGAAATGACAGAAATATTATGTGTGAATGTCTTGTGTTCAACTCATTGCACTCTTGCTCCTTTACTTCCTCTGCAGACTTTTTCACTCCTTATATTTCCAAGCACTTGAATCACAATATAGTCTTTTTTTATTTTTAGTAACACAACATAAGGGACTAGAGACAAGTTAAGGTTTGACTTTTTTTTTAATGGCATCATGATCATTAAAAAAATTAAATAAATTCTATTGTGTGCTCTATCCAGATACAACACGGTTAATTAATCTGGTGTTTGAGCTGATCTGCAGGTGTTATTAATGTGAATTTTCTGTCTTAAATAGAGGTCCTGAAAATCTGCATTAATCTTGATTAATCTATGTCCCCATTTATGCAACGAGGTGCTGCCGCATGCCTCAGTGTATGATCACATCACACGGTGTTCTTAACTTACTGTGTTCACATAGATGATAGACAAAAAAAAAAAGAAGAAGCAGAGAAGAGCCTATTTAAAAAAAGACTTAAAGAATACTTTGATTATATAAAGAGGCTTTCAAATTGGTGCGAAGCCCAGGAAGGGGCACAGTGTTCCCTTTTTACAGCCAAACGTTGTAAAAGAAAACCAAAATTGGATAAAAACTACAACTTCAGGGGAAGATTTCCCTTTAAAATACATGGATTCAGAGGCGTTTGATGAAGGATTTCAGGATAAACGCGTCATAAATGTGATTAAGAAAATTTTGTCTTTATATTTGCTGGCTTTTATCGAGGTGGGTGGAGCTCGACGTTCCGCAGACGGACAGTAGAGGGCGGTAAAGGAAAGGTCTGAGAACAGAAGAGCTTGCTGACTGTTGCACAACTTACATTAGTGTCACAGCAGATGGATCGATTTCACTGAGACTGTGGAGGCAAACATTGAAAGTTATACTGAGTAACATGTTCAAGGACGTGCTGTCACTCTGTCGTGTCTTCCCGTGTGTTCAGAGTTACTCGATGGCTGTGTACTTGGTGAAGCAGCAGTCGTCCACAGTGCTGTTACAGAGACTGCGAGCTAAAGGCATCAGAAACCCAGACCACTCCAGAGCACTCAGTAAGGACCTCTTGTTAAAAGAAGCACCTATCCAGTGTATCAGCTAATGCTGTTCTTCTGTTTCCACTGTAATTTAATGTATCAAAGGCTGAATTTGTGGTGTGGGACAGGGCAAAAAGCTTTAAGACTGAACTCTTATTTTGAAATGTTTTCATCCAGTCAGATGGGAGCTGTCTGTATATTTCTTGCATGCTGTTTTGCAAGTTGCATAAAAAGATTTCGGTGCAGTCAGGCAGTGATTCAGGAGGCTCATCTGGTAGGAGAAGTCAGGACTTTGGTTCTGACACTCACACGTGTTTGTCCTTCTCCTCTACCCTGCAGTAAAAGAGAAGCTAACAGCCGACCCAGACAGCGAAATAGCCACAACCAGCCTTCGAGTGTCGCTCCTCTGCCCGGTAAACATGCTCCCTGCTCCTCATGAATTTAAGGCCCTTTTTCGAGGTTCAGTCATGCCCAAACACGTTGCTCCATTCTTTACTTTTCTTTTTCCTCTCATTTTACTTTGTATGTGACTCGACATGCCCTCGCACATAACTTATGTATGTGAACATGAACCACCTGTCTTATTGTCTTCTGGCCCCTATCCTGTTTTGCTATATGGGTTTGTTGTGTTTGTGACATTTGTGTGTCACTTATACTTCCTTCGTGGCCTGACTACGTATGTGCTCACTGCGCAGCTGGGGAAGATGCGGCTGATGATCCCGTGCCGGGCGCTGACATGTTCCCACCTGCAGTGCTTCGACGCCACACTTTACATCCAGATGAATGAGAAGAAGCCCACCTGGGTGTGTCCCGTCTGCGACAAGAAGGCGCCGTACGAGCATCTCATCATTGATGGGTAGGTCGCTGTGGCCTGCCGGTGACCTTTGATCAAATAGTGCCAAGAGTGGTCCTCTTCTAAATACCGTGGTTGTAACAAATGCTTATTTCAGTTATTGTTGCCTTTCTATCAGCTCAAAGCAGCCCGGCCGTTCTCCTCTGATCGCTGACATCAATGGGTTGTTTTTGCAGAGAGAACTGGATATTGGATTTTTTTCTCTCTTTGGTTTTTTTCAGGCAATTTTCTGTAAACTTTGGAGATGATTATAGAGGAAAATCCCAGCAGACCAGCAGTTTGTGAAACGCTCAGACCAGCCTGTCTGACACTAACAGCAATGCCACGTTCAAAGTCACTTAAATCACTTTTCTTCCTCATTCCGATGCATCGTTTTGAAGTTAAGCAGGTCGTCTTGTCCCTGTCTACATTCCAAAAATCCACTGAGTTGGTCCCATGTGATTGGCCAATTAGATATGTGTGTTAACAATCAGTTGAACAGGTGTACCTAATAAAGTGGCTGGTCAGTGTACGTGCCACACTATATTTTTTGCAGCAAAAAACAGCCTTTATGTTTAAAGTCCCAGAACACTGTAACAATTTACCTCGTCTCTCCTTTTCTTGTTGTTGTTTGTTTGTTGTTGCTCTGTGGAGCGTTGTATTGTTTTCTTTATTTACTCTGTTACTCAATGCTTGCTATGTGGTTCTTCTTCACATATATATATATATATATATATGATGGGATACAAATAAAATGATACAGCATAAGGGATTTACTCTAATAAATGTAGTGGGGGGGGTTTATCTTCCAAACACTTGCTCAATATAAAAGAGCCGTTTGTGGAATGATTTTTAGAGAGAAACTGTAAAGTGGATGTGAAGTCTTTTTCTCTTGGTTGCTGTATGACATGTATGTTTGTTCTCAGGCTTTTTGTAGAGATCCTCAATAGCTGCACGGACTGTGATGAGATCCAGTTTAAGGAGGATGGCAGCTGGGCCCCCATGAGGTCTAAGAAGGAAGTGCAGGAGGTGTCCTCTGCTTCCTATAACAATGGGCTGGATGGTGAGATGAGGGATAAACAAGGAGGGAGGGAAGGGGAATGCTAGCCTGAAAGCCTGCCTTTAGTGATCCCAGCTTTAATTAGGCGAGGCATCTGTTGGGAGAAGTTGTGTTTTGTTTTTTTGTTTTTTTTAACTGTTCAGTCTCTGAAAATCAAAAACATTTGCACAAACACAAACTGATACATCACCGCCGCTCTACAGGCTCATGCCGGACCGCCGCAGGCTCAGATCAGCGGAGCTCCTCGGCATCCAGCCACGGAGGCAGCGACAGCAGCAACGGCAAGAAAGTGGAAGTGATCGACTTGACACTGGACAGCTCCTCAGACGATGAAGGACCAGATTCGCCTCCGCCGCCGCCCCCAACGCTGCCTCCTCCTATCAAAAGAGCGTGCCCTTCGATGTCCCCGACCTCGCCACCCGTCATCAACAAAGGGTGAGGCGAGCACACACCCTAGATGCTGATTTAATCTCCGCAGGCAGGTTGAATTTGATTAAATGTGAAATTGATGCTCGTTTTAGCCGCTCGCGTGGGCAATTTTGTCTCTCTGCTTAAATGATTCATGAGCACAGCATCTTCTTGACATTTCACATCGGCGCTCGCAGTCGGTGCCCGAGCGTGTCGACGAAACATTTGCGTCTGATGACCCGATTGACTTTCCAAAACTCGCCTCACTTGCCTTTTTTGCAAACAGGAATCAAAGTTCAGCCAATCACAGTTTGTCGCAAAATTTCAAAACTGCCGACAAACAGACCCGACTGAAGTCTTGAATCCAGCTTTAGTATGGCTATGAAATTTAAACAGCTGCCTTTTCTACCAATCCAAAATTCATTAGGTGCATCTGCTGCTCCCATTTCTCTTTAATGAATCCTGTGAGTGTTACTTTTCTAATTGAAGGTGACAGGACGGCCCTGTGGTTTATCCCAGTACACGTGACACATCATAAAAGCCTTATTAGAAGTTACGTGGCTTCTTTAGTTCTTTATCTCTTCGTCTTCTTCCTCTGTGTTTGCCTTTAGCGTGTTGAACCTGCACCATCAGGCCTCTCCTGTGAGCCGTACCCCCAGCATGCCCGGGATAGACACCAGCTACATCCCTCCTGTCCCCCCTCTCATCCAGGACTACAGGCCCTACTACCACACCCCCAATGACCTTTCAGGTAATGACACACATACAGGATGCTTTGCAAGTATTCATGAATACATGTGCATTAGTAAAGATACTGTTGTGTACAGTGCATTTATGTAAACCTAACTATAACCTATATCATTCACAGTGTGTAGCCAAATTTTGTTAAAATTGTGCTAACTTTATTTAAAATTCTGCCAAAGAGCCACACTGTTCTAACATAACAAAAGTATTGTGCAAAAGTCTTGAGTCACCTCTCATTTCTTCCTGTTTATCTTCCAGTGAGCCACGCTTTGTTGTCATTTTTCAAAGTGCAGCAGTTCTCCAGGCTTTCTGAAGGTCTTTGGCTCATCGTGGCTCATTCAGTAGAAGTAATAATTAATAATAAATGCTCCTAACTCAAGAGAAGAAGCAGTGTTGTGTTTACACATAACAGACAATTTAGCAACGCATTTTAAATTCTATCTTTAGCACTTTGTTAGTAGTAGCCTGACACAAAAGTTTGCCATTTTCATACTTTCTTTAGTTGAATCAGATGAAAAATGCCAGAGCTAACACAGTTTGACAGATATAAAATAGTATTTTTGCTCTAACACAGTGATTCCTAAAGAGCTATTAGTTAACTGATCTCAGTGTAGTGTGCAATGTGTCCTTAAAAACACTGAAGAAACTGCATAAGTGGAGGACAAAAGAAGTGATATGACCAAAAAATGTCAGGCTTAAAAAAAACAAACAAACTGTAGCCTCGCTTTGATTAATGAAGAAAAGACATTGATTCATTATGCAATAACATGTGGAAAGCGTCTCATTTACAACAACTTCATGCTGAAAATGATCCCAAACATTACAAATGCATTAAAAGGACAAACTTTCATACTGCGATGGATGTTCGGAGAGTAACTTGGGTCAACCTGTCTTGCCCAGTGATATTTGGCATGCAGACTGGAGCAGCCAGGGATCAAACCACCAACAGAATAGTAGATAACCTGCTCTACTTCCTGAGCTACAGCCACCCCAAAGCTTACAGCAGCTGGTATTCCCAGACGGTCTTCCATCCAAGTGCTAACCATCCCCTACCCTGCTTAGCTTCTGACTTCAGCCGAGACTGGGCATGCTCAGGGTGCTATGGTCATAAACTCTAACAATAACAGCACTGTATTTCCATGTATGATTGCAGGTGTTTCAGTATATTGTTGTGCCTATTTCCCATTTTTCTGACAAGGAGGTGGCTCAAGACTTTTGCACAGTAAATTCTGAAAGAAAGCACAATGGAAAAGGCAAAAAGCTTAAAATTGCAACTGAACTTAACTCTTTAACTTTTAATGAATCGACCTTGCCTATTTCACAGATTTGTGCCTCTCTGTGCTTCTGACTTCTCTTAACTTTAAAAAAAAAACATACAATATGTATTTGAATTTGTGATATTCATCACTGACTCTTTCTCTACTTTATTTCCAGAGTTGAATTTTTTCTCTTTTCTTCAAGGGGACAATCATCCGGTACGTACAGCAGTGTTTGATATTGTGTAAACGTGGCTGAATTTAGCAGCTGAAACACTTTGTTGTTTTCAGTAAAATCCTGGAAGCCTGTGAGAACAAAATGTTCAAAACGTGCTTATGGAAAAAAAGAAAGCACAAGCTCATTTGAAGTGATTTCAACCTGGTGATTAAATCTAAATCTTTTAACTTAATATTTGGTGTGATCTTGAGCTTTTACTGGTATCTACCGTCAGTCTACCGCCTACACTACTTCCAAACAAACAGTAGCGATTACATATGCCCTCCGTTCGGGAGGAGAACTAAAAGGATTAAAAGAAGAAAGACGAAACTCACCAAGAGAAATAGCAGAATGCATTTTATTACATCTAAACTTTTCTACATAAACAAGTAACATTCAATAAGTAAACAATTTCGTCCAATGCAGGTAATAAATATTTTTTTTTTCCCCACTTGGTATATTTGTACAAACTGACACGGGTCTAACTGTACACCGTCTTCTCCTTTCCCTCCTTTCAGGTTTGTTTTCCAGATTGGAGCCACGAAACAGAACCTGTGAATGTTTTAAGGCAGTGAGTGCAGATGTCGTCTCAAGTCTGACTTTGATATCGTTTTCATAGCGTGGAACTCGTTATTGGCCACGGTCGTATTTTTTTTCTTTTCCCTGTTTTTTTTGGTTCGTTTTTGTTTTTTAAATAATAGTACAGCTTCCATTTTCTAAAAAATATATAAATTATTTTATTCTCTCGCTCTGAATCGACGCACAAAAGCATACAAACGGACATCAAACACCCATGTCTGGATCTGAATCTTTCAGTTTTCAGTGTTCCACACGAACATAATATACACGTCGCTGATTTTTCCCTTTTGTTTAAGGTCATGACAACCAAAGAGTTGAGTTGCTTGTCGAGGCTTACTGTGGAGTTCTTTTGAAAACACACTTAGGAGTAACTACTGCTTTAAAAAAAACAAAAGTGGCCTTATTCCATATGTTCTGTGTGTGTGTTGCTGAGGAGGGACTGAGAAAGCCGCGACCTTGTGCTTATCCATCCTGTTTGTTAGAGTGAAATAAACCCAGCTCAATAAAGACTGCTTCGCCCTAAACATTTGCCGCGAATGAAACCACAGGAGGGAGCAGCGGACACCTGAAGGAGGTGGAGTTGGATCGGACCTTTCCCCGCCTTCACCACAAACACATTCAACACGGTCTCTTCTCCCACTTCATGTTGCCATCGTGACCTGCTGCCCAACGAGCGCCACGACAGACGTTTCAATAAATTAAGACGGTGATGGGGTTCATTCAGTTACTGTGACCACCTCATCAAGTATCCAAACACTGCTGCTTAGTTATAAAACTGACGTGAGAGAACGTGAAGGACCGAAGGTTTCACCAGCAAAGCAAGCCAGGGGAGCTGAGATAAAGGCACAAACACACAGGCTCACGTAGTTCCTGCTGCCCAGAAACGATCAACTCACCGAGCCTGAGCCGCAAGCGAACAGCAACAGTTCACTTTGTGAGTGAAATCCACACGATTTCCACAACGAATGCTCTCGCATGCAGCTTCCTGCCTACGTGACATGGTTCTCATGGGTGACAACCATCAAAAGAACAAAACAAAACAACCCACCAAAGTTAAATATTGACATAATGGTAATAATATCATAAATAATGTGGTTCCTCTTTGCCTACGGTTATGGTTGGAGACTCTCTGCAATCTGAAAATCCTGCCACAAAACACACAAACAGATCGACAGATTAATCTGATCGGCAGTAGCTTTTCACCTCATTTTCTCCGAATATAACAATAAAATCACCGTCAATCGTGAAGTGGAAATCTGGTTTAATGACAGGCCTGTATGCACATGACCAGGTGTTTTTAGGCTGGTTCCAGGAATCAGAGAAGTGCATCGATTGGAACATTTAGAAAATCCATCAAACTGCCCGAGGAAGATCCCATGTATCAAAGGATTAAATTAGCACTTGGAGCAAAACACTATGCAGACCCCCACCCAAACAGTTTAAAGATGGAGGAGCTGTTTTTGTTTTTTAATTTATACTCATTAAAAACACAAGGAGAATAATAAATAATCCCGTTTGAATACATGTTTTCTTTGAGCAGAGAAAACGTGTACACACTTTTATTTTCTGAAACAAGATTAGCAACTCTGACAGAATACAAGGTGGTTAAACTTAAACAGCTGTTAAAGCGAGGATCACTAAACCCAAAATATAATTTTAAATTTTTATTCCTGCAATCATTTATCTTTGCTGCTGTGGCTCTGTGTTGAGGCCTTCCTTGCTTACACATAGATGGAGAACTGGAGATGTGATATTACGTCAGGCGCTGTGTTAAAGATGGAGCTGAGATTAAGGTGGGTTGCAAAGTGGCTTGCAGATGCTTCAGGTGACTGGGCCTGGCTTTGAAATCAGCTGACCTGCTGGGGTTGGGGTGATCTTACCTCTGTTGTCAATTTGAACCTTTTTCTTCTTTTTTTTTTTTTAAATTATAGGTTCTTGTTGTTATTGAAGGGGGATTAATGTTTCACTGAGATGAGCTAAAGCTTAAAGGCAGCTGTGGGAACACGGCGAAAAGCTTTAAATCTTTTGACACTAAAGGCTCTGAACGGTTTTGCTTCCGCCTGGCCAAAGCAGCAAAAATGCCCAAACCTGCACGTGACCGCCACTTGAATAGAAAAACCTTTAAATTCCTGACAGAATCAAACAGTATTTCAACGAATATCTACAGCAACTCTTCATTAAACTGTTTACTGACAACCCATCGGGTGCTCACTCACACCGACTCGGTCATTTCTTAACGGTAAGCAGCAGGAACCCGAAGCGCATTAAATCAAGCGCGTAATAATAACGCATGTGTTTTGTGCCCTTATCGTAAATATTACCCAAGTCAGCTCCAGAGAAAACACACACGCACGCACACACGCGTCATTTCCATTTATGAGTGACTACACAACACCTTTCTGAGAAGTTGTGCTGCTGGCAGGGGAAAAAAAGAAAGAAGTAAAATGCACATTAAATAAAGTCATATAACATCAGTTCCCAGAGACTCACACACTCTCAGTCATGGAATTCAAACATTATGTAAAAATATAATGTACAGAAATATGAATACAAAATAAATAAAATACTGCACGACATACACGACACAGACGAGACTTGTTCTGGCAAATGACTGAGTCAGTCTGAGAGGTGGGGGGCGGGTTCCCATGAGAAGACCTGGGAAAAGATTTACAAATGCCAAGAGAGAGACACAGAGGGCGAGACAGGGAAGGCGGAGTGAGGGGTGTATCTGGTTTGTCGAGAGTGGAGGGACGGGGCAGAGGATCTAATGTGATGGGTTGTGCTGTCAGAAGCGATTATCTCACGGTGGCGGGGATAATTAGGCTCTGACGGGAACTGCCCGTGTCCGACCTCTGGAAGAAGAGCGTCTAAGAGAGACGGATAACAGGGGACTCTGGGAAAGTTTCAAGGACACAGAGAAAGGGGGAGGTGGGGTGTGCTGCACGGGCACCGGGATTAACGGTGTCACCAGTAATGTGACCAGATTACAGAGGATCTCTGCAACATGGATCTGTTAATAACCTGAGGGGAGCAGAAAGCGCAAGCGTGTCCAGTCTTAAAACTGCAAACCTTTCACTTTTTTAAGATGAACGTTAACGCTGTCCTAAAACCGCTGCGCTGCTCTGACACTTCCACATCACGCTCTGAACATCGCAGAGGTTTTTTTCTTTTAAGAAGCAGACAGGCAATGTATTTTTAAACCATCTGGCTCGGTGCCTGGTCTAAAAAGGGACAAGCTGAGATTGCCTTTTTCAACTGTGTCCCACTATTATCTGCTTTTCCCAAATAAAACTCCTGAGATGATATCAGTCACAGGTCTGATCTTCAGAAGATGCTTTAAAAGGAAAGTGGGCCAGGGGTTGTGGGTAAGCTTTTAAGACATTAATCTGAGCAAAAAACAAGAACAAAAAACCCCCAAAAACAAAAGAACAGGCACAACTTTAAGCTTGGTCACGTGCTATGGACGCCTGTATCTTTAAAAAGGCCTAGCGCTGCTATAACACCAATTTGACCTTCATCATCAACAGAGAAGACGAGACACGGTGGGCAGAGGATTAAGTGGCTTAAAGTAAGGACAGCAGACTGAAAAGACTGTGACGCACAGATCAAACTACCCTCTTGATTATTTTGATCATATTCAGGTACCATGTGTGTGGTTTTTTTGTTGTTGTTTTTTTTTTTTGGGGGGGGGGGGGGGGGGGGCATTGTGCAAATGAAATAAACAACTGAAACTGTTCCATCGAAAACCTCTAAACTGGCAGGTATAAATAGTTTCACTTCTAAATGCTGTCTGCAGGTAGAGTCTCTAAAAGGAGGCGGGAATTGAGGAGAGGAAATGGAAAAACATTAAAATAAAATGGAAATGGCTAATTCCACACTCCCCACAGCATCAACCTGAAGGTCAAAGGGAATGCATATATATTCATATATATATATATATATATATATATATATATTTCTAAAGGCTTAAATATCATACATAACTTAAAAGCATAATAAAATTATTAGCACATGAATAAACTGTATATTCAGCGTCTGAAAAGCTCCCGTCGTCGGAGAGAGACACAAAATGCCGTGAATTTGAACGTGAGAAAAAGAGAACAGCACGCAGAGAGAAGTGAAGTTTAGATCGGAGAAATGCAAATCCGACATCTGGAAACGGCGTATAGCTAAAAGAGAGCAAACCACATGGCAACAGGCATATGAATGAGCTCGTGTTTGTGTGAGAACCCACACAAAAAAATAAAATCCGACTCAGTCCTCCACTTACAAACAACGACTGAAGCAGCTCTCTAGACTGAAATTGTCCCGATTTAACATACAAAAGTAAAAGAGGAAAATAGATTCTGTTCTCTGTACACGGTGCCGCTCCTTTGTTTTTATTTAAAAAAAAGAAAAAAAGAGAAAAGAGCTCCCCCCCCCTCCTTTGTGTTTTTGCTCAGGTAGCATCTTTGCTCGTTGTGCCGGGTTGGTACCAGTATAGCAGTAACGTGGGTTCACATGCTGGACAGGTTTCTGATCTGAAGTCAGCACACCAACACAATGTCCACACCTTTAAGTGATGACTCGGGACTGGACTCGGGTCAGTTGTCCGCTCATATTATTAGTGCTCTTCTTGAGACCGACTCGTCGTCACGGCTCCTCGAACGTTCAGGGTTTGATGACTCGCGGGGGGTGGGGTGGGGGGGCAGTCTAGTTTCTTAAAAGTCACCCCTCGCGGTTGAGTTTGTGATCGGGTTTTGTTACTGGATTCCAGCTGTGCCCGCGCAGTCATCTCCACTCATCCAGGGTCAGTCCAACGATATAACATCAGGTATCCCGCCGTAAATAGCCGCCACCGCAGCTTCAGTGCTGCTCCGGCTGGCCACCACCCCGGGATGCGTGTGTGAGGAGTGTGAGCTCGAATGTGAGGACGAGTGTGTCGAATGAGTGTCACGGAGGCTGCTGGACGAGACCAGGCTGCTGGTGCTGCCCGAATTGCTCATCCCGTTGGTCGGCGCTGTCAGCGAAGGCGCAGAGGAGGCTGCCGATTGGTCGAGGAACAGGTGGGAGGCGGAGGAGGAGGTGGTGTAGGGCATGAAGCGGTTGAGAAGCAGCTCGTGGTCTTCTGAGGCCGAGGCAGCCGCCGCTGCTGCCATAACCATGTTGTAATGCTGAAAGGAGGCAGAAACAGAAGCAGGGAGGGGGTGTTAGTGAGGCACAAAGTCCTGAAAGACCCAGATGTGGGTCAGTTTAAGTCTGAGAGTAGTTCAAATATCATTCACCCATCTGCATATCCTGCTTTTATGTTTCTCATTTACTAACAACACATTCAAACAGCGAGAACATAAGAGAAACATAAGAGATTACTAAACTATCCCAGACAAACAGACAGGACTCTAACAGGCAATCATTGTGCATTTCACGCAGGTGAGCTGTTCTGCATAAGATACGGTTTAATAACAGACAATGTAGTGCTCTGTCATGGTGAAGAGAGAGGTGAGTGTAAAAGCAAAGATGTGCCTTCACTCAAATATGGTCACAAGCTCTGGGTAGCGACCGAAAGAATGAGATCATGGATACACGTGGTGGAAAAGAGATTTCTCAGAAGACCTCCCTTAGAGATAGGGTGAGGAGTTTAGCCATTTGGGCAGGGATCACATTAGAGCCACTGTTCCTCCACATCAAAAGCAGCCAGCTGAGGTGGCTTAGGTGTCTGACAAGGATGCCTCCTGGGCATGGTGTTCCAGGCATGTCCCATTGGGAGGAGGCCTCAGGGTTGCCCCAAGACACGTCAGAGAGATTCCATCTCTTGGCAGGCCTCCGCTGGCCTTGCTGTTTCCTCAGATAAGCTGGAGGAGGTTTAGAGGGAGGCTGCTGGCTCCGTGACCCAGCCCCGGATCAGCAGAAGACAATAGATGGATGGCGTTCCGTTTTACTAAAGTGTGTATAGTGTGATCTTGTTAGTTTCACTTCACAACAACAGTCATCTATCTCAAGGTTCTTTGTAAGGTAAGGTAATACCTAGGTATGGTAAGATAAGACTTAGGTATACCTAAGTCCTTTGTTCATATGGGACAGAGATATCCCATATAAACGATGGTTTAGCGAGAGTGGGAAATAGAACTCCCATTAAACAGGAAGCGACTTTTACCTGAACCACAGAGAGTGTGAAAGGTGGAAATAGTCATCTGCTGTTTCTGAAGTCATGACTTGTTCCATTATAGAACACATTATGACCAGGAATCAAAAAATAGCCAAGCCAACTTTATTTATAAAGCACTTTAAAAACAGCAACCACTGACCAAAGTGCTGATAGGCAGATAAATAGACTGAATATGACCCAAAATGAGTGACTTAGCCCATGAACTCAGCAAGAGAGAGTCAAGAAGACAGAAAGAAGTTTCCCTTCAGACTTCTACATGACCCAAAGTCTGGAAAAACAGATATCGCCATCTGGTGGTCTTCGAAGAGAATGCAGGGTTAAGGAACTCATTCTTCATACCCATAAGCTGCGGTCATGTTTTCTACAATGACCCAGAACAGCGGGGGGGGGGGGCACATACGGCGAGCTCTCCAAAAACTCTTCAACTCAAATCTCACGTATTATACTGCATGTACAGTCGCTGTCACAGGTATGAATACATGAAGTTGTGAAGAATGTGTAAAACTGACCTACGCCTGTAAGTCATTACAGGTGACCACTGGAGCACAGAAGCCTAGTCTAAACCTGTGTTTATGGGGACAAGAAAAATGTTGCCCCCAGGTGGCGGACTTCAAATAAGTAACAACACAAATGCCTACTCATCCGTGGTGCTGCCAGCTGTCTGTGTCCATGTCTGCAAAAGTATAATCAAGGCACGAGTCCTCAGAGCATTAACAGTGCGATGAAGCCGGAAAAAAAAAATCCAGATAAACTAAAAGAATCAACTATCGCCCGACAAGTTGGTCACAACTCTGTACTTCCTGGTTTCAAAGTGTTCTAATTAAATGATAGCATCAAATAACAGAATAATGAGAGTTTAGTAGTTTATTTAAAAGGTGTCTTTCCCTCAATCACAAAAATATGTGAACACCGAACAACCTGCAGTGGTGTCCAGGTGTATTTAAAACTTTCAGGAAGCAACGAAACTGCTCTCCAACAAAAACTCCTCACTGTGAAGTCTGTGGATTCATGCAAAGCAATACTGACTCTTGATGTGCAGTTGCTGTTGAATTTTAATACTATTTTAGACACATATGGCATCCCATTCATCCTCACTGGCAGAAGAAATCCCAGATGCAGATAACAGCTGGATATTGCACTACTGAAGCTATGCAAGACACTCTCATCTGGCAAACCTTCATCTCTCCTTAAATAACCAGTACAGACTACAGCCCAGAGGCAGAAGAAATAAGAACACTCGGTAACAGACACATTTTATGGGAAATAACACAAAGAGGGCAGCTTGTTTCTGAGGAGGGCTAAAAACAAAGCTT